>NW_027362763.1:17353529-18064779 GCF_046119375.1 Phyllobates terribilis
GTGGTCAGGAGCAGGTGAACATGGTGCTGAGTGGTGAGGAGCAGGTGAACATGGTGCTGAGTGATCAGGAGCAGGTGAACATAGCACTGAGTGGTGAGGAGCAGGTGAACATGGTGCTGAGTGATCAGGAGCAGGTGAACATAGCACTGAGTGGTGAGGAGCAGGTGAACATGGCGCTGAGTGATCAGGAGCAGGTGAACATGGCACTGAGTGGTGAGGAGCAGGTGAACATGGCACTGAGTGGTTTAGAGCAGGTGAACATAATGCTGAGTGATCAGGAGCAAGTGAACATGGCGCTGAGTAATCAGGAGCAGGTGAACATGGCGCTGAGTGGTGAGGAGCAGGTGAACATGGCGCTGAGTGATCAGGAGCAGGTGAACATGGCACTGAGTGGTCAGGAGCAGGTGAACGTGGTGCTGAGTGATCAGGAGCAGGTGACCATGGCGCTGAGTGGTGAGGAGCAGGTGAACATGGCGCTGAGTGGTGAAGAGCCGGTGAACATGGCACTGAGTGATCAGGAGCAGGTGAACATGGCGCTGAGTGGGGGGAGCAGGTGAACATGGCGTTGAGTGGGGGGGAGCAGGTGAACATGGCGTTGAGTGGAGGGAGCAGGTGAACATGGCGTTGAGTGGGGGGAGCAGGTGAACATGGCGCTGAGTGGTGAAGAGCAGGTGAACATGGCGCTGAGTGGTGAGGAGCAGGTAAACATGGCACTGAGTGATCAGGAGCAGGTGAACAAGGCGTTCAGTGGTCAGAAACAGGTGAACATGGTGCTGAGTGGTGAGGAGCAGGTGAACATGGTGCTGAGTGGTGAGGAGCAGGTGCACATGGCGCTGAGTGATCAGGAGCAGGTGAACATGGCGCTGAGTGGGGGGAGCAGGTGAACATGGCGCTAAGTGGTGAGGAGCAGGTGAACATGGCGCTGAGTGATCAGGAGCAGGTGAACATGGCGCTGAGTGGGGGGAGCAGTTGAACATGGCGTTGAGTGGGGGGAGCAGGTGAACATGGCGTTGAGTGGGGGGAGCAGGTGAACATGGCACTGAGTGGTGAGGAGCAGGTAAACATGGCACTGAGTGGTGAGGAGCAGGTGAACATGGCGCTGAGTGATCAGGAGCAGGTGAACATGGCACTGAGTGGTCAGGAGCAGGTGAACGTGGTGCTGAGTGATCAGGAGCAGGTGACCATGGCGCTGAGTGGTGAGGAGCAGGTGAACATGGCGCTGAGTGGTGAAGAGCCGGTGAACATGGCACTGAGTGATCAGGAGCAGGTGAACATGGCGCTGAGTGGGGGGAGCAGGTGAACATGGCGTTGAGTGGAGGGAGCAGGTGAACATGGCGTTGAGTGGGGGGAGCAGGTGAACATGGCGCTGAGTGGTGAGGAGCAGGTGAACATGGCGCTGAGTGGTGAGGAGCAGGTAAACATGGCACTGAGTGATCAGGAGCAGGTGAACATGGCGTTCAGTGGTCAGAAACAGTTGAACATGGTGCTGAGTGGTGAGGAGCAGGTGAACATGGTGCTGAGTGGTGAGGAGCAGGTGCACATGGCGCTGAGTGATCAGGAGCAGGTGAACAGGCGCTGAGTGATCAGGAGCAGGTGAACATGGCGCTGAGTGGGGGGAGTAGTTGAACATGGCGTTGAGTGGGGGGAGCAGGTGAACATGGCGCTGAGTGGTGAGGAGCAGGTGAACATGGCGCTGAGTGATCAGGAGCAGGTGAACATGGCGCAGAGTGGGGGGAGCAGTTGAACATGGCGTTGAGTGGGGGGAGCAGGTGAACATGGCGTTGAGTGGGGGGAGCAGGTGAACATGGCGCTGAGTGGTGAGGAGCAGGTAAACATGGCACTGAGTGATCAGGAGCAGGTAAACATGGCACTGAGTGATCAGGAGCAGGTGAACATGGCGTTCAGTGGTCCGAAACAGGTGAACATGGTGCTGAGTGGTGAGGAGCAGGTGAACATGGCGCTGAGTGGTGAGGAGCAGGTGAACATGGCGCTGAGTGGTCAGGAGCAAGTGCACATGGTGTTGAGTGGTCAGGAGCTGGTGAAAATGGCGCTGTGTAATGGCAATAGGGTGAGAATATTTACTGTGTTGACATGAGTCTGTATCTTACGTAGCCTCCTATGCTTGTTTGGGTCACAAAGTACGGCTGTCGCTGCTGCTTGAGTCTCTTTTTGTTGTTTTGGGACACAATCTACAAAAAGATTTTTAAAAACAAAGTACAAAAAAGTGTTAATCTTTTTGTTTTTCAATAATTTTTATTGGATTTTTTTCTATAAAGCATATATACATGGGTAAGGATGGGGTAAGGAAAAATTAGGAATGGGGATTAACCCCTTTACCCCCGAGGGTGGTTTGCACGTTAATGACCGGGCCAATTTTTACAATTCTGACCACTGTCACTTTATGAGGTAATTACTCTGGAGCTTCAATGGATCCCACTGATTCTGAGATTGTTTCTTTCGTGACATATTGTACTTTATGATTGTGGTAAAATTTATTCGATATCACTTGCGTTTATTTGTGAAAAAATCATAAATTTGTTGAAAATTTCACAATTTTCAAAATTTGAATTTTTATGCCCTTAAATCAGGGAGATATGTCACACAAAATAGTTAATAAATAACATTTCCCACATGTCTACTTTACATCAGCCCAATTTTGGAACCAACATTTTTTTATTAGGAAGTTATAGGGGTTAAAAGTTGATCAGCGATTTCTCATTTTTACAGCAAAATTTACAAAACCATTTTTTTAGGGACCACATCACATTTGACGTGACTTTGAGGGGCCTTTATGACAGAAAATACCCCAAAGTGACACCATTCTAAAAACTGTACCCTAAAGGTGCTCAAAACCACATTCAAGAAGTTTATTAACCCTTCAGGTGCTTCACAGGAATTTTTGAAATGTGGAAGAAAAAAATTGACATTAAACTTTTTTCACAAAAATGTTAATTAGACCCAATTTTTTTTATTTTCGCAGGGGTAACAGGAAAAAATGGACCCCAAAATTTGTTGTGCAATTTCCCCTGAGCACGCAGATATCCGATATGTGGGGAATAACCACTGTTTGGGCGCACAGCAGGGTTCTGAAGGAAAGGAGCGCCATTTGACATTTTGAATGTAAAATTTGCTTGAATAATTATCAGACACCATGTTGCGTTTGAGGAGCCCCTGATGTGCCTAAACAGTGGAAACCCCCCACAAGTGACACCATTTTGGAAACTAGACCCCTCAGGGAACTTATCTAGATGTGTGGTGAGCACCTTGAACCCCCAGATGATTCACAGAAGTTTATATCATTGAGCATAAAAATAAAATTTTCACATTTTTCCCACTAAAATCTTTTTCAGCCCCCAATTTTGCATTTTCATAAGGATAACAGGAGAAATTGCACCATACCATTTGTTGTGCAATTTCTCCTCAGTAAGCCGATACACCATATGTGGGGGAAAACCACTGTTTGGGTGCACGGCAGGGTTTGGAAGGGAAGGGTCTTCTAAAATGGTTCTATACCAGAAGGACATTGTATAAAATTTGTTGAAAAAATTCCCATCAGACAACCCTAGCGGCAGGGGGCTAGCTTTCTTGCCAAACCAAGGAGGAAAGGTGAGAGAGACACACACTATGTACAGCAGATCCAGGGGTACTCTGTCAAAGGCCTGGGCCAATTTGATGACACCCTCCCAGCATCCACGCCCTCATAACCAGGTATTTTTGACAAAGAAGGAAAAGTTTTAAAAAAAAGTTCAATAGTGATGAGCGAACATGCTCGCCACTGCTCGGTACTCGTCCGAGCATCTTGGTGCTCGACAAGCTCGGCGGGTATTTCCGGGTTGCTCGGGCGGGAACTCGGGTCCCGTCCCTGCATGTTTGGTGCTCTTTAGAGAGCCAATGAACATGCAGGGATTGCCTGCCTTGGACTGTAATGCAGTAGCCATGTTTGTTGTGGCATTACAGTGATTGACTGGCAGTACAGCGTCATCAGGTCTATATAAGACATGGCGCCGCCATGCTCGCCACAGTGTACCCTGGAATCAGGCAGAGTAGAGAGAGCTGCTGCTGCGTCAGGGAGAGATTTGCTTCTTTATAGGTATTATAAAGTATAGGTATTCTACAACATATGCATATATATACAGTACAGACCAAAAGTTTGGACACACCTTCTCATTTAAAGATTTTTCTCTATTTTCATGACTATGAAAATTGTACATTCACACTGGAGGCATCGAAACTATGAATTAACACATGTGGAATTATATACTTAATAAAAAAGTGTGAAACAACCGAAAATATGTCTTATATTCTAGGTTCTTCAAAGTAGCCACCTTTTGCTTTGATGACTGCTTTGCACACTCTTGGCATTCTCTTGATGAGCTTCAAGAGGTAGTCACCGGAAATGGTCTTCCAACAATCTTGAAGGAGTTCCCAGAGATGCTTAGCACTTGTTGGCCCTTTTGCCTTCACTCCGCGGTCCAGCTCACCCCAAACCATCTCGATTGGGTTCAGGTCTGGTGACTGTAGAGGCCAGGTCATCTGGCGTAGCACCCCATCAATCTCCATCTTGGTCAAATAGCCCTTACACAGCCTGGAGGTCTGTTTGGGGTCATTGTCCTGTTGAAAAATAAACGATGGTCCAACTAAACGCAAACTGGATGGAATAGCATGCCGCTGCAAGATGCTGTGGTAGCCATGCTAGTTCAGTATGCCTTCAATTTTGAATAAATCTCCAACAGTGTCACCAGCAAAGCACCCCCACACCATCACACCTTCTCCTCCATGCTTCACGGTGGGAACCAGGCATGTAGAGTCCATCCGTTCACCTTTTCTGCGTCGCACAAAGACACGGTGGTTGGAACCAAAGATCTCAAATTTGGACTCATCAGACCAAAGCACAGATTTCCACTGGTCTAATGTCCATTCCTTGTGTTCTTTAGCCCAAACAAGTCTTTTCTGCTTGTTGCCTGTCCTTAGCAGTGGTTTCCTAGCAGCTAGGCTTACTGCACAAAGTCTACTCTTAATAGTTGTTGTAGAGATGTGTCTGCTGCTAGAACTCTGTGTGGCATTGACCTGGTCTCTAATCTGAGCTGCTGTTAACCTGCGATTTCTGAGGCTGGTGACTCGGATAGACTTATCCTCAGAAGCAGAGGTGACTCTTGGTCTTCCTTTCCTGGGGCGGTCCTCATGTGAGCCAGTTTCTTTGTAGCACTTGATGGTTTTTGCAACTGCACTTGGGGACATTTCAAAGTTTGCCCAATTTTTCGGAATGACTGACCTTCATTTCTTAAAGTAATGATGGCCACTCGTTTTTCCTTACCTAGCTGCTTTTTTCTTGTCATAATACAAATTCTAACAGTCTATTCAGTAGAACGATCAGCTGTGTATCCACCTGACTTCTGCACAACACAACTGATGTTCCCAACCCCATTTATAAGGCAAGAAATCCCACTTATTAAACCTGACAGGGCACACCTGTGAAGTGAAAACCATTTCCGGTGACTACCTCTTGAAACTCATCAAGAGAATGCCAAGAGTGTGCTAAGCAGTCATCAAAGCAAAAGGTGGCTACTTTGAAGAACCTAGAATATAAGACATATTTTCAGTTGTTTCACACTTTTTTGTTAAGTATATAATTCCACATGTGGTAATTCATAGTTTTGATACCTTCAGTGTGAATGTACAATTTTCAAAGTCATGAAAATACAGAAAAATCTTTAAATGAGAAGGTGTGTCCAAAATTTTGGTCTGTACTGTATATATCCAACTGAACTAACAATTAGAGATGAGCGTTGTTCTACTCGAACTGTTCGCCAATCTCAAATTCGAGCTGTTTTGGGCGGTGTTCGAGCCGTTCGGCGAACACGAACAATTTGAGAAAAATTCGGCTGTTCGAGGTTATGTTCGATAACTGTTCGTGCACCAAAATCATAACTGGATTTTTTCTCAGTAATGATGAAAATTAATGTTAATACGCAGTTTGAGTGTACAGCGGGGTGGGGGGAGGGGCAGGGGATGGATCTCTGCAGGAACAATGAAGATCTCCATTTTTTTTTCTCTTTCCCACATTTGCAGTGGGGAGGTGCAATCTGTCAGCCTATCAGCAGCGCACACACGGAGCGAAGTGCTTTTTTTCACACAAGCAAGGGCATGTGTCATTGGCAGTGTATGTCACATGTCCTTGCCCTATAAGACCAAGCCATTTTCCCCGTCGCCACCATTTTCTCACTGCTGCAGCTGCGTGTTAGACGGCACCGCTGTTGCTGTGTGCGCTATACCTTGTTAATTTCAAGCCAATTTTCGCACAAATATACAGATAGCTTGGGAGTAGGGAATAGTTGTGATTGCAGTCCTTTTAAGGACTAGGTTACAGCATTTCCTACGACTTTTATCAGGGAGGTCTGTGCTCTTAAATAGATAGGTTGTGGGAGTAAAGACTAATTGTAATTGGAGTCCTTTTCAGGACTAGGTTACATCAGTTCCTATCAGTTTTTGCCAGGCAGGTCTGTGCCAGTGCTGTGCAAGTTTTTTTCACAGCATTTGGCTGAATCTAGCAAAGCTAATCCTTTTTGGCCTATTGCAGAGTGTGTTAGTCAGTGGAGTAGCCTATCTGTGTTGCAAGATATAACACCTGTGTATAGAATACCAATTTTTTTACTGCACCTAGTGAAGTAAAATCTTTTGGGCATAGCATCATTCTATTAGTCCATCTATACTGACCTCCATCAGGTTGCAAATTGAATATAATTTTTTTCTGCATCTAGCTCTGAAAAAATAGTTGGGCTTCTAGCGGTGTGTGGGACTTGGTCTATTAGTCCATCTATACTGACCTCCATCAGGTTGCAAATTAAAAATAATTTTTTTCTGCATCTAGCTCTGAAAAAATATTTGGGCTTCTAGCAGTGTGTGGGACTTGGTCTATTAGTCCATCTATACTGACCTCCATCAGGTTGCAAATTAAAAATAATTTTTTTCTGCATCTAGCTCTGAAAAAATATTTGGGCTTCTAGCAGTGTGTGGGACTTGGTCTATTAGTCCATCTATACTGACCTCCATCAGGTTGCAAATTAAAAATAATTTTTTTCTGCATCTAGCTCTGAAAAAATATTTGGGCTTCTAGCAGTGTGTGGGACTTGGTCTATTAGTCCATCTATACTGACCTCCATCAGGTTGCAAATTAAAAATAATTTTTTTCTTCATTTAGCTCTGAAAAAATATTTGGGCTTCTAGCAGTGTGTGGGACTTGTTCTATTAGTCCTTCTATACTGACCTCCAGCAGGTTGCAAATTGAATATAATTTTTTTCTGCATCTAGCTCTGAAAAAATAGTTGGGCTTCTAGCGGTGTGTGGGACTTGGTCTATTAGTCCATCTATACTGACCTCCATCAGGTTGCAAATTAAAAATAATTTTTTTCTGCATCTAGCTCTGAAAAAATATTTGGGCTTCTAGCAGTGTGTGGGACTTGGTCTATTAGTCCATCTATACTGACCTCCATCAGGTTGCAAATTAAAAATAATTTTTTTCTGCATCTAGCTCTGAAAAAATATTTGGGCTTCTAGCGGTGTGTGGGACTTGGTCTATTAGTCCATCTATACTGACCTCCATCAGGTTGCAAATTAAAAATAATTTTTTTCTGCATCTAGCTCTTAAAAAATATTTGGGCTTCTAGCGGTGTGTGGGACTTGGTCTATTAGTCCATCTATACTGACCTCCATCAGGTTGCAAATTAAAAATAATTTTTTTCTGCATCTAGCTCTGAAAAAATATTTGGGCTTCTAGCAGTGTGTGGGACTTGGTCTATTAGTCCATCTATACTGACCTCCATCAGGTTGCAAATTAAAAATAATTTTTTTCTTCATTTAGCTCTGAAAAAATATTTGGGCTTCTAGCAGTGTGTGGGACTTGTTCTATTAGTCCTTCTATACTGACCTCCAGCAGGTTGCAAATTGAATATAATTTTTTTCTGCATCTAGCTCTGAAAAAATAGTTGGGCTTCTAGCGGTGTGTGGGACTTGGTCTATTAGTCCATCTATACTGACCTCCATCAGGTTGCAAATTAAAAATAATTTTTTTCTGCATCTAGCTCTGAAAAAATATTTGGGCTTCTAGCAGTGTGTGGGACTTGGTCTATTAGTCCATCTATACTGACCTCCATCAGGTTGCAAATTAAAAATAATTTTTTTCTGCATCTAGCTCTGAAAAAATATTTGGGCTTCTAGCGGTGTGTGGGACTTGGTCTATTAGTCCATCTATACTGACCTCCATCAGGTTGCAAATTAAAAATAATTTTTTTCTGCATCTAGCTCTGAAAAAATATTTGGGCTTCTAGCAGTGTGTGGGACTTGGTCTATTAGTCCATCTATACTGACCTCCATCAGGTTGCAAATTAAAAATAATTTTTTTCTGCATCTAGCTCTGAAAAAATATTTGGGCTTCTAGCAGTGTGTGGGACTTGGTCTATTAGTCCATCTATACTGACCTCCATCAGGTTGCAAATTAAAAATAATTTTTTTCTTCATTTAGCTCTGAAAAAATATTTGGGCTTCTAGCAGTGTGTGGGACTTGTTCTATTAGTCCTTCTATACTGACCTCCAGCAGGTTGCAAATTGAATATAATTTTTTTCTGCATCTAGCTCTGAAAAAATAGTTGGGCTTCTAGCGGTGTGTGGGACTTGGTCTATTAGTCCATCTATACTGACCTCCATCAGGTTGCAAATTAAAAATAATTTTTTTCTGCATCTAGCTCTGAAAAAATATTTGGGCTTCTAGCAGTGTGTGGGACTTGGTCTATTAGTCCATCTATACTGACCTCCATCAGGTTGCAAATTAAAAATAATTTTTATCTGCATCTACAGTACCTCTGAAAAAATATTTGGGCTTCTAGCAGTGTGTGGGACTATTTGTATTAGTCCATCTATACTGACCTCCATCAGGTTGCAAATTCAAAATAATTTTTTTCTGCATCTAACCCAGCCAATAGTTTTGGCCTAATACCACAGTTTGGCCACTCAGCTCTGCTCGGTTACCATCCATTGTTTTTTTGTGCAAACAACTCCAGAATTGTGAATTAGTTAACCACCAAAATGAGTGGAAAAAGGCCTGCTGCTGGTGGAAAGGGGAATAGGCGTGTTGGGAAGGGGAAAAAAGGTTGTGTCCGTGGGGTAGGTGTTAAAGCAACAGTAACATCTGCAGAAGAAAGACCATCTTCCAGCCAAACTAAAATGTCTACTTCTTTTAGCGGACAATGTGATAAGATCCCTTTCTTACGGCCACGCCAATCGCTACAAATTCCAGATGAGGCACAAAAACAGCAGGTGCTTCAACGGATATCAAGTGCTCCTTTAAGTGGGCTCTCCTCCACATCAACTTCAACATCACAAATACTCCAGTCCTCAAAGGTGTCACCCAAATCGCACTTGCTTCCTCACAGCTCCCAAATCTCCAGCTGCCCGTCTGAGTATGAGGTAGAACAGATGGTTGAGTCTGCAGAGCTGTTTACTCATACTATAGCCTGGGAATCAGAGGTCGACTCCAGCGCTTCTGTGAATCCAGATGAGGAAATGATCTGCACTGATGCCCAGAATCTTTATGAGTCGGATCCAGGACCACACGCAGAAGGTTCTGACCATAATGTAGACCCTCATTCCCAAACTGTAACTCCTGTTGGTGGAGACAATGAGGAAGACGATGATAAGACTCAAATACCTGATTGGAGCGACAACTTTAGTTTTTTGTCAGGGCAGGAACAGGTTGGCTCTGAGGACGACGGGTGTGATAACGCACAGGGTGATGATGATGAGGTCGGAGATCCCACTTACTGTCAACCCACAGTCAGCCAAGAGATGAGGTCAGCAGAGGAGGTGGAGGAAGATGCTAGTGACGACGAGGTCAGGTTGCGCCTTCCTGGACAGAGACGTAGTACTGGAAGCACGTCAACAACTGCATCCTCAAACACAACTCTGCCTCTCACCACAAGTCGTGGTGGCTCTTCAGGTCGCATGGGTGCTAAGCCTTGCATAGCCTGGGCATTTTTTCAGATCGATAATGATGACCCAACTCGTGTTATCTGTAACATTTGTCAGCAAAAGCTAAGTAGAGGCCAAAAAATACATAGTTTGAGTACTTCATGCATGAACCGGCACATGGACATGAAGCATAAGTTGCAGTGGGAAGCTCAGTGTGCTACAATGCGGCCTAGCCGGCCGGGCCAATCACCGTCTGCCATATCTTGTGCATCCGCGGCCTCTTCATCCTCTGTGACTGGGGGGACAGCAGTCACACCTGTTTTGGGGCGCAGACCTGCCACCTCTTTACCCGCAACAGCCAGCGTGATTGGCAGGTCATCATTTTCTTTGGAGGTGGTAACACCAGCTGGTGTTGAGCGCTGTCCGACATCGATAGCACCACCTTTGGATCAAGGCAACCTAACATGTCCGCCTGCATCTTCCTCACAGACCGGCAGTTTGCCGGGGACACCCTTATCAACCCCGTCTAAGCACAATAGCCAGCCCTCGGTCCCTCAGATGTGGACAAGTAAAAGACCATTTCCTCCTAGCCATGAGAAAGCTAAGAGGTTGAATTTCACCATCTGCAAGCTCTTGGCTACAGAAATGCTGCCTTTCCGCCTGGTGGACACAGAGGATTTTCGAGACCTTATGTCCGTCGCAGTGCCCCAGTACCAGATGCCCAGTCGGCACTACTTCTCAAAGAAAGGTGTGCCTGCGCTCCACCAGCATGTCGCACACAACATCACCGCTTCTTTGAGAAACTCTGTGTGTGACAGGGTGCATTTCACCACAGACACTTGGACGAGTAGGCATGGACAGGGGCGTTACATGTCGCTGACTGGGCACTGGGTAACTATGGTGACAGCAGGACAAGGGGCTGCTGTCCAAGTCTTGCCGTCCCCACGAGTTGTGCGTCAATCCTCTTTATGTCAAAGTTCCTCCACTGCTTCTGCCTCCTCAACCTCCTCTCGGTCTTCCACCTGCACCCAAAGCCTGTCTGGTCATGCCACAAGCTTTCTAACTGCGCAGAAGGGATCCTGCACACCTTCTTACTATGCTGGCAGTAGGGCTCAACGTCATCAGGCGGTTTTTACATTGAAATGTCTGGGAAATGTGAGTCACACAGCTGAGGAGTTGTGGTCAGCTCTGGAGAACCAATTTCATGAATGGTTGTCTCCACTGGACCTGAAACCAGGGAAGGCCGTGTGCGACAATGCTGCAAACCTGGGTACGGCCCTTCGCCGGGGCAATGTCACACACGTACCTTGTATGGCTCACGTGTTGAACCTGGTTGTCCAGCAATTTTTAGCCCACTATCCCAGACTAGATGGCCTTCTGCAGAGGGCACGGTCGCTGTGTGCTCACTTCCGCCGTTCGCATCCCGCAGCTCAGCGACTTACATCTCTACAGAAGTCGTTGGGCCTGCCACTTCACCGGCTAAAATGCGATGTGCCTACCCGGTGGAATTCAACTCTGCACATGTTGCAGCGACTGTGGCAGCACCGACAAGCCCTGGTGCAATACGTTCTGACGTATAGCCTGGGCCAACGAGATTCAGAGGTGGGGCAAATCACGCTGGAGGAGTGGTCTCAGATCAGGGACCTATGCACCCTTCTGCACAGTTTTGAAATGGCGATGAAGATGTTTAGTGCTGACGATGCCATTATCAGCATGACTATTCCGGTGATTTACATGCTGGAGCACATGTTAAACAGAATTCGGAGTCAGGTGGTGGCACAAGAGGAGGTGGAGGAAGTAGAGGAGGAGGAGTTGTATGCGGAAGGGCTAACATCTGCAAGGTCCAGACGGTCGGCAGCACCAAGGCGGCAGGCATGTGAGGGTGGGGGAGATGGTTTTACCAGGGCGCATGGTAGCAGCCAAACTAGTGAGGAAGGTGCAGGAGCCCAGGAAGAAGTGGAGGACGAACTGATGGAAGACTCATCAGATGAGGGAGACCTTGATCACATTTCTGTTGTGCGAGGTTGGGGGGAGAGGACAGAGGAAGGAAGCATGATTGTTACCTCGCCACCAACACAACAGGGACTTGGTGCTCCTGGATGCGCAACACACATGAGTGCCTTCTTGCTGCACTACCTGCAACATGACCCTCGAATTGTGAGAATTAGAAATAATCCTGACTACTGGGTTGCCACACTGTTAGATCCCCGGTACAAAAGTAAATTTGCAGAAATTATTCCTGCCATAGAAAGGGATGCACGCATGCAGGAGTATCAGCAGAGACTGTTGCAGAATCTTACATGTGCTTTTCCACAAAATACCAGTGGTGCACGTAGTGAATCTCACAGTTCCAACTTGCCAACCGTGGGACCGTCAAGTGTTCAGCACTCAAACCGTAACAGAACCACAGTATCTGCTGGTAACATCAATTTTGCGGAATCATTTCACCACTTTTTTAGCCCATCCTTTGCAAGGCCACAGGAGACAAGAAGTCTGACACATAGTCAACGCCTAGAGACGATGGTACAGGAGTATCTCCAAGTAAACATTGAAGCCACGACTGTGTCACTGGACCCTTGCTCTTTTTGGGCTTCCAATCTGGATAAATGGCCGGAGCTAGCCACTTACGCCTTGGAGATCTTGTCATGCCCCGCAGCCAGCGTTCTGTCTGAACGTGTGTTCAGCGCTGCTGGTGGTGTGCTGACAGATAAGCGCACGCGGCTCTCCACTGATAATGTAGACAGACTCACGTTCATAAAGATGAACAAATCATGGATCCGAAACGACTTTTCTACCCCTGTGTCATCCTGGGGAGAGTAAAAGCTTGATGATTGGTTAAAATCACCCTACCAACCGTTTTAAGCTTTCAAATTACTAATCATGTTTATCTGTATCTTGACTGGAAAATAATTTGGGCTTTGTAGCAGTGTGCAGCACTGATCCTATTAGGCCATCTATACTAAAGCTTCACCAGATTTAAAATTAAAAATAATTTTTAGCTGCATCTAGCCCGGAAAATAATTTTGGGGCTCCGAGATGCGCAAGGCACATAAGTGCCTTCTTGCTGCACTACCTGCAGCATGACCCTCATATTGTCAGAATTCGAAGTAATCATGACTACTGGGTTGCCACACTCTTAGATCCCCCAAACTTTTCGATCAACCTTTTCATTTTAATAAAGACCAAAAAAATGGTCATTTTTGAAATTATAAGCATTAGCAGGTTGTTAGAAACTGAAATCAAACAGTTTTCAACTCAAAACTTTATTCTAGGTGATGTTACATTTTCACATAGGACCCCTTGTTCGAAAGGAGCTTCTGAACTCTCTCGTCCATTGAATTTGTCAGGTTTTGGATGGTTTCTGCTTCAATTGTTTTGCATGAGGACAGAATACCCTCCCAGAGCTGTTGCTTAGATGTGAACTGCCTCCCGCCATCATAGACACTCCTTTTAATGATGCTCCAAAGGTTCTGAATGGGCTAGAGGTCAGGGGAGCATGGGGGTCACACCATAAGTTTGTCCCCTTTTATGCCCATATCAGCCAGAGATGCAGATGTTTTATGTGCAGCATGAGATGGTGCATTATCATGCAGAAAAATGATCTTGCTGTGAAATACACGGTTCTTCTTCTTGAACCATGGCAGGAAGTGCTGTTTGAGAAAATCCACATACATTATGGAGTTCATCTTTAGCGCCTTCAGGGATCCTAAAGGGGCCGACAATCTCTCTCCCCATGATTCCAGCCCAAAACATTACTCCACCTCCTCCTTGTTGGCGCTGTAGCCGTGTTTGCGTGGGGTGTCCATCAACCAGCCATCCTCCACTCCATCCATCTGGACCATCGAGCGCTGCACGGCACTCATCCGTGAACAAAACAGTTTTGAAATCAGTCTTCATGTAATGTTTGGCCCACTGGAGCCGTTTCTGCTTGTGTGAAGTGGATAGAGGAGGTCGACAGGATGGCGCATGCACAGCTGCAAACCTCTGAAGGACCCTGCATCTTGTTGTTCGGGGGACGTTGGAGGCACAAGCAGCTTCAAAAACTTGTCTGCTGCTATGACAAGGCTTTTTTGCCGCTGCTCTTTCAACCTGACGTAATTGCCTGTAGGAAAGAGTCCTCAATTTGCCCTTATCAGCACGCACACGTGTGTACTGTGAATCAGCTACATACTTCTTGATTGCCAAGACACTTCATCCTGATCATCGCACAATGTTGATTGTAGTCATGCCTTGACCTAAACACTCCACAATTTGTTGCTTCTCAGCAGCCGACACATCCTTTTTCTTTCCCATTTTGGCAGAAAATGTAGGCTGCTTAATAATGTGAGAGAGCCTTCTTAAGTAGTCTTGCCTTTCATTGGACACACCTGCCAAACTAATTAGCACAGGTGTCTGCAATTGCTTACAGTGATATAAAGAGCCCTGACACACATCACCATCAATGAGTTTAACTGACAAACAAACAAATTCTTCCCTTATCAGTCCTAAACACTTTTTGTATAATAATTTGGAACGCAGTGTACATGTGCTTTTCCACAAAACACCAGTGGTTCACGTAGTGAATCTTACAGTTCTAACTTGCCAACCGTGGTCTGTATGGAGTTGTTCAATAAAGGGCCCAAAATTAAGATAACATAGATGGGAGAGGTCTCTATGAATAGGAATTCCTAAGTATTTGATACCCTGTGAGGGCCAGGCAAAGGGAAAGTTGGACTGGATGGAATCCTATATGGATTTGGGGAGGGAGACATCGAGGGCCTCAGACTTCGCTGCATTGATTTTAAAATTTTACCATGTAACAAAGTGATCTATTTCAGCCATAACAGCATGGATGGATATATGTGATTGAGTGATATATACTAGGACATCATCAGCAAATAGAGAGCACTTGTACTCGGTGCCTCCCACCTCAATCCACCTAATATTGGGGTTATGGCGAATTGATGAGAGCAGGTGCTCCGTCACTAGGATGTATAAGAGAGGGGACAGAGGACATCACTGCCTTGTCCCATTGGTGATTGTGAAAGGTGATGAAAATGTTCTGACGCACCCCCTGGGCCTTGGGACACCCGGAGCCGGACCCTTTTTGGTGGATGCTGGTGGTTGTAGTCTTCGTGGCGGCGACCCAGTTCCGTGGCTCAGGGCGGTCAAACCAGTGGCGGAACTATTTATGTGGTTTTGATGTTTAAATGTCCGACTACGCCACCCGTGGATTGCGGTCAGAGTGAACCGCCGCTACAGGGCAGACCACTGAGGCTGGTGTTGTGGGTGCAGCAGAGCGTAGCATAACTCCCCACGGGAGGAGTATAGCCTCAGGGCAGTGTATGCGGAGGATGGGGGTGATGGTGCAGGGCAGCAGCAGTAACGACACGGAGTCAGTGATGCAGTTCAGGGCCTTTACTCACAGTTCTTATTATCCAGACCACGTCTGCAGGTAACGGCTGCCCACGTCGTACTGTGCTCACCAGGTGAGGGGCTCAGACAACTCCCAGATAACTTTGGAACACTTCACAGGACCCCCTTTGTGTGTCCTTTGTCTGGCCTTTCTTACCAACACTTCTGTCCGGCTGCCTCGGGCCTCCTCTTGGTAAACTTGGCGCCAGTTTCCCTGACCCTATGTGGTGCCTTCCTAGCGGGTGTAGCGAGGGGCTGCGCCACATAAAATGTCAGAGCCTCCGGTTTCTAGCTGAGGGTCATTTCCTGCCTCCACTAGTTCGGGGACCGGTCTCCCCCTTTGGCCTGACCCCTCCACGCAGGTGGATTCGGGCGTGCGGTGGCGACTCGCCCGTCCGCACCCCTGGGATCCCTTCATTCCTCGTTCCTGGAGCCTTCTCCGCTCCTCTTCCTTCCTTCTCCCTCTTCCAGGCCTGGGCCTCTGTTACTAGGCCCGCCTCCGGAGCAGAGCTCATGCAGAGCCCCTGCTCCCTGCCACTTCTGCTCAGACTTCTCTGCACTGAACTAAGATGGTGCCCACCTTTTATACTCCCTTCTCAATGCACCCAGGAACTGCTTCCTCCCTGCTCCTGCACTACAGGGTTCCCCTTCCTCAGTGTTCCCTCCCCCCACTCCAGCCAGGGACAGGGACTGTCGTGCCCATCTCAGGGGCATATTGGTCGCCCTGCCCCACGGCAATGTGGTGTAATGCATGCAGGTGTCGGGTCCTGATCCACACTCCATCCTTACCTGAGAGTGAGATATCACACCTCTGGGTGAGGTGCAATACGTCTGTAGCAACCGAGCCCTCAGGGTGCTACAGTTCCATTTATCTTCAGCCTAGGTGACGTATTGCGATACAGGGCCGTGATTTTGGCTATAAAAGGGTCCCCTAGACCCCTACCCCAAGCTTTTTAAGAGAATCATATATGGCGTGCCAGGAGACTCTATGGAATGCTTTCTCAGCATCCAACGAGAGTATCTAATTACAAATTTTTAACTGCATCTAGCCCAGGAAATACTTTGTGCCTAGTAGCAGTGTCTGCTAGTGAGCGGATTATCCCGGCTGTTAAGCAAGCTGCACCACCTGTAGTTTAGACACTTAATTTTTTCAAAGGAAATGCTTCGGGACCATGGGATACTTAGTGAAGAGCATCAGGAGGCACCCCAAGGCATAGGGGCTGGGACTGGCAGTAGGATGCCTTGCGGTGGACAGCCGAGCTCGATCCTTATAAAAGCTTTTTAACTGCAGCAGCTTTAGTGGACGCTACTGGAGCTGGAATTACCGCGGCTGCTGGCATGAGACTTGCCCTCCAATAGATCCTTGTAAATGGATTTAAAGTGTATTCATTCAAATTAGAGAGACAATTTAAATTAAAAAGCTTAGAGCTGCCTCCACCACAGGGGGGCTCGCTCGACCCACCAGCGGACAGGCACCAGTATTGGGAGAGGGGGGCTGGCCGTCAGGGTTCACCGCGGCTCTGGCACAAACCCGGCGACACGGAGGTGGCACGGGCAGGAGCGGACTGGCCGTGTCGGCTTCTCACTTTTTGGATTTTAAAAGGGCATGACATGCCTATATCTGTGTCTCCCCCTCCTTTTACTCCTCCACCTCTTTTATTTTCGCATGACTATATGTACTTGTCACTTTTCCATGTGTTAGTTATGTCTTCTGAGCAGTTTGTCAGCTTTTGGACACCTTTGAAGGTGTTTTCTATGTGTTTCTATGTGTTTTTGTTTGCCTGCCATTGGTTTTAACGGTGTTCGAAGGTGTTCGACGAACAGTTCGACGAACAGTTCGACGAACCGAACCGAACTCGAACACTACGGGGGTGGCTCAACACTACTAACAATCCTTCTGAGGACTAATCCAGCTGCATATATTCAGTGGTGATAGCAGGAGTTAGGCAGGCAGGCAGTGTATGTGACAGACTGCAGTGCATGATACAGCACAAGAGGGTCCATTGAATGTTCTGTTAGTATATATATTCCACAACATATATAAACTAGCTATTGAGCCCGTTCTACGGCTGGGTGGAGAGCATTTTTATTGATATATGGTCTCCCATACTTGCATGTGCTGCCCCCATCCTGGTATTTGTGTTGCCCCCATCCTAGTATTTGTGCTGCCCCTATCCTGGTATTTGTGCTCCCCAATCCTGTTCCTCCATCCTGTTATGCGCTGCCCTCATTCCTATTCTGGTATGCATGGCACGCCTCATCCCTATCCTGGTATGCATGACACCCCTCACCACTAATCCTGGTATGCATGGCACCCCTCACCCCCAATCCTGATATGCATGGCACCCCTCACCCCCAATCCTGTATGCATGGCACCCCTCATCTCCAATCCTGGCAAGCATGGCACCCCTCATCCTGGTATGCATGGCTCCCTCATACCCAATACTGGTATGCATGGTACCCCATCCCTCATCCCTATCCTGGTATGTATGGTAGCCCTCATCCAGGTATGGATGGTACCCCTCATCCTGATATACGTGGTACCCCTCATCCCTATCCTGGTATACATGGCTCCTCATCCGAATCCTGGTATGCATGCCCCCCAGGTCCCCTCACCCCCCAATCCTGGTATGTATGGTACCCCTCATCCCCCAATTCTGGTATGTATGGTCACCTCACCCCCCAATCCTGGTATGTATGGTACCCCTCATCCCCCAATCCTGGTATGTGTGGCCCCCTCATCCCCTGATCCTGCTATGCGTGGCCCCCTCATCCCCCAATCCTGGTATGTGTGGCCTCCTCATCCCCCAATCCTGGTATATGTGGCCCCCTCATCCCCCAATCCTGGTATGTATGGCCCCCTCATCCCCCAATCCTGGTATGTGTGGCCCCCTCATCCCCCAATCCTGGTATGTGTGGCCCCTTCATCCCCCAATCCTGTTATGTGTGGCCCCCTCATCCCCCAGTCCTGGTATGTGTGGCCCCCTCATCCCCCAATCCTGGTATGCATGGCACCACATATTCCTATTCTGGTATGCATGGTACCCCACATCCCTATTCTGGTATGCATGATACCCCTCATCCTGGTATGCATGATACCCCTCATCCCTATTCTGGTATGCATGGTTCCTCTCATCCCTATTCTGATATGCATGGTACCCCTCATCCTGGTATGTATGGCACCCCATCCATCATCCTGGTATGCATGGTACCCTGCATTCCTATGCTGGTATGCATGGTACTCATTATCCCCAATGCTGGTATGCATGGCACCCCTCATCCCCAATGCTGGTATGTATGGCACCCCTGACCCCCAATCTTGGTATGCATGGCACCCCTCACCCCCAATCTTGGTATACATGGCTCCCCTCACCCCAATCCTGTATGCATGGCACCCCTCACCTCCCAATCCTGGTATGCATGGTCCCCTCACCCCCCTCCTGGTATGCATGGTACCCCTCATCCCCAATCCTGGTATGCATGGTACCGTTCATCCTCCAATCCTGGTATGCATGATACGCCTCATCCCCCAATCCTGGTATGCATGGTACCCCTCATCCCCCAATCCTGGTATGCATGGTCCCCTCACTCCCCAATCCTGGTATGTATGGTACCCCTCATTCCCCAATCCTGGTATGCATGGTCCCCTCACCCCCCAATCCTGGTATGTATGGTACCCCTCATCCCCCAATTCTGGTATGCATGGTCCCCTCACCCCCCAATCCTGGTATGTGTGGCCCCCTCATCCCCCAATCCTGGTATGTGTGGCCCCCTCATCCCCTGATCCTGGTATGTGTGGCCCCCTCATCCCCTAATCCTGATATGTGCGGCCCCCTCATCCCCCAATCCTGGTATATGTGGCCCCCTCATCCCCCAATCCTGGTATGTGTGGCCCCCTCATCCCCCAATCCTGGTATGTGTGGCCCTTCATCCCCCAATCCTGTTATGTGTGGCCCCCTCATCCCCCAGTCCTGGTATGTGTGGCCCCCTCATCCCCCAATCCTGGTATGCATGGCACCACATATTCCTATTCTGGTATGCATGGTACCCCACATCCCTATTCTGGTATGCATGGTACCCCTCATCCTGGTATGCATGATACCCCTCATCCCTATTCTGGTATGCATGGTACCTCTCATCCCTATTATGGTATGCATGGTACCCCTCATCCTTGTATGCATGGCACTCCATCCATCATCCTGGTATGCATGGTACCCCACATTCCTATGCTGGTATGCATGGTACTCATCATCCCCAATGCTGGTATGCATGGCACCCCTCATCGCCAATGCTGGTATGCATGGCACCCCTCACCCCCAAATCTTGGTATGCATGGCACCCCTCACCCCCAATCCTGGTATGCATGGAACCCCTCACCTCCCAATCCTGGTATGCATGGTCCCCTCACCCCTCCCTCCTGGTATGCATGGTACCCCTCATCCCCAATCCTGGTATGCATGGTACCCCTCATCCCCCAATCCTGGTATGCATGATACCCCTCATCCCCCAATCCTGGTATGCATGGTACCCCTCATGCCCCAATCCTGGTATGCATGGTACCCCTCATCTCCCAATCCTGGTATGCATGGTCCCCTCACTCCCCAATCCTGGTATGCATGGTCCCCTCACTCCCCAATCCTGGTATGTATGGTACCCCTCATCCCCCAATCCTTGTATGCATGGTCCCCTCACCCCCCAATCCTGGTAAGTATGGCACCCCCCATCCCCCAATCCTGGTATGTATGGTACCCCTCATCCCCCAATTCTGGTATGCATGGTCCCCTCACCCCCCAATCCTGGTAAGTATGGCACCCCCCATCCCCCAATCCTGGTATGTGTGGCCCCCTCATCCCCTAATCCTGGTATGTGTGGCCCCCTCATCCCCCAATCCCGGTATGTGTGGCCCCCTCATCCCCCAATCCTGGTATGTGTGGTCCCCTCATCTCCCAATCCCGGTATGTGTGGCCCCCTCATCCCCCAATCCTGGTATGTGTGGCCCCCTCATCCCCCAATCCTGGTATGTGTGGCCCCCTCATCCCCCAATCCTGGTATGTGTGGCCCCCTCATCCCTTTCATGCTGCACACATACAAAAAACAACACTTATATTCACCTTTCTTCCCTGTGCTCCAGCGCTGCTGTGTCTTGTGCTGCCAGAGGCCGGGGGAGGAGTGTGGCACCAGAGTACGTGCATGCCCATACCGTGCTGTCCGGCTCCATTTTGCTGAAGACACACTGCAAATTGTCTTCAGTAAAATGGCGCCGGATAGCGCTATGTGCATGCTCCGATTCCGATGCTTTCACTCCTGCCCCGGTCTCCGGTGAGAAGAGAGGCGCTGCGGCAACGCTCCTCCCGGTCAGGTTAGTATGTAAGTATGGCGCTGGAGATCGCGGTATGTGGGTCCATTGAACGCCCTGTCTGCTGCTTCTGTAATAATTACAGATATTTGTAGACATAGCCCCAGATATCAGGGGCCAGGAAAAAAAAAATGTAAGCAAATAACCAGGATTAAGGTACAAAAATTTGTTTTACCTTAATCCTGGTTATTTGCTTAAAAAGCTATCCAGAGTACGCCATTTTTCTGCTCCATTTGCTTGTTCTCACTGCAGAATAAAGCCAGATCTGTTCCATATTTCAGTGATAAAAATCCAGAAATTTAAACTGAATGTGGAAAATATTGGCCTCCTTTTCCATTCTGTTGCTCAAGCTATTCACACTAGGTGTCTGTGTAGAATAGTATTAGTAAATTACAGGCCTGCTATTTAAAACCGTGGTTCTCTGTCAGACATATCACCTATAAGACTGTTCCAAAATCAGACATTTCTTCCATTTCCATTCCGTTGCAGTGTGTCGGTCAAGCTAGTCACACTAGGTGTCTGTAAAGAATAGTATTAGTAAATTACAGGCCTGCTATTTAAAACCGTAGTTCTATGTCAGATGTATCACATATAGCTGCATTCAAAAAGCAGCCATTTCTCGTGAACGTGGAAAATATTGTCCTCCATTAAAAATGGGCAAGGTGCGTGGTAAGGGATGGGGAAGTGGACGTGATGGTGATGGTGCATGCAGAGGCTGAAGACGTAGCGGTGGGCAAGCTAAAACTGTGCCACAACAAACACCCACATCTTGTTGCTCGACCTTCCTGTCCCAATTATTAGGGGACCGCAGAACACTACTATTGAACACAGAGCAGTGTCAAAAGGTTGTTGGTTGGATAGCAGATAACACTACCAGTCACTTTGCCACCACCACCACCCTGTCTTCCACACGGTCAAGTCTCAGTAGCCATGAGTCTGAACCGCATATTCCTCACCCTAATCCTCCTTCCTCCCACCATGCCGAGTACCCCGAGACAACTGATCCCACACTTGGACACTCAGAAGAGCTGTTCACTTTTCCATTTGTAGATTTGGGCCTCTCGCCTGGCCAGCGTCAAGCGAGTCAAGAGGAGAAAGCGTGTAGCGATGCCCAAATATTGGAGCAGCCACGGTCACATGAAGGTGACAGTGGGAAAGTGCAATTACTGTTGCAAGAGGTGGATGATGATGATGAGACACAATTTCCAGAAAGTCAGGAGGAGGACCAGGGTGAGGAAATGGAAGACAAGGTGGTGGATGATCTAGTAACTGACCCAACCTGGCAGGGGGACATACAGAACGAGGACAGCAGCACACAGGGGGAGGGAGGCGTATCACCACAACAGGCAGGAAGAAGCAGAGAGGTGGCCGCAGACACAAGGCGAGAAAGAGCTTCTCGTAACGCCAACACAATGGAAGTTGCCAGTACAACTGTTAGGTCTTCCCGAGTCTGGTTATTTTTTAAAGACTCTGCAGATAACCCCAAAAAGGCCATTTTCACCACCTGCCAGGGCAGCATCAGCAGGGGTAGCAAAACTTGCAGCCTGACCACCACCAACATGATCAGGCACATGGCAGCAAAGCACCCGACTAAGTTGGCAAAACCCCAGGGTCCAGCAACAGCATCTGCAGGTGACACCACTGCTTGTTCCGCGGTTCTGCGTGCATGCCAATTCCCTGTACATGGCGCATGCTAAGATGCTTCCCGCCCTGCACCTGTCGATGAACACTCAACTAGCACCATCAGTAAGCACGTCCACATCCTTGTCCCAGCGCAACGTTCAGTCCCTACCCCTGTCCTTGGAATGCAAGCACAACTATGCAGCCAACGCCCCAAAGGCCAAACTACTAAATTCACACATTTTGCAAATGCTTGCGCTCGCAATGTTGCCTTTTAGGCTCATGGAGATGGAAGCTTTCCGCAACCTGATGACGGCGGCTGTCCCTCGGTACTCGATCTCCAGCCGCCACTATTTCTCCCGGTGTGCCATCCCCGCATTACACGAGCACATGTCCCACAACATTAAATGTGCCCTCAACAACGCAGTTACTGGGTAAGTCCACCTAACCACGGACACGTGGACAAGTGTTTGTGGGCAGGGACGGTACATCCTGCTGATGACACACTGGGTTAATATAGTGGAAGCTGGGACCCAGTCGGACCTTGAGACATAACACGTCCTCCCGACACCGGGGATTGCGGGCCCTGGGTTAATCAGAGTTGCCCCAACATACTACAGCTCCTGCACCTCCTCCTCCTCTTCAGCCTCCATCTCCGAAAGTACCACATCAGTCGCAAGCTGGAAGTACTGCAGCACTGCCTTGGCCGAGCAGCAACAGGCTGTGCTGAAGCTAATATGCTTAGGTGACAAACTTCACCACGCTGAAGAATTGAGGACAGCTTTGAAAGAGCAAGCAGATCTGTGGCTGACACCGCTAACCGTAAAGCCAGGCATGGTCGTGTGTGACAATGGCAGGAACCTGGTGGCGGCTCTGAGGCAAGGTGAGCTCACACACGTACCATGCCTGGCCCATGTGCTTAACCTTGTGGCTCAGCGGTTTCTCAAAACCTACCCGTATCTGCCAGATCTGCTTGTAAAAGTACGCCACCTGTGCGCCCATTTTAGAAAGTCAGTTACAGCTTCCGCCGCCCTTGCCATGCTTCAGCAGTGTTTGCAGCTTCCAGTTCACAGACTGGTGTGTGATGTCGCCACACGGAACTCTACA
Organism: Phyllobates terribilis; assembly: GCF_046119375.1. NCBI lineage: Eukaryota > Metazoa > Chordata > Amphibia > Anura > Dendrobatidae > Phyllobates > Phyllobates terribilis. Next base: position 17,376,967 of record NW_027362763.1, read on the forward strand.
CTGCAGATGTTGAGAAGGATTTGTGAGCAGAAGAGGGCAGTTGTTGAGTACCAGCATCAACAAGGCTGTCGGTATTCAGTTCAGACTGCACACATAAGACCTCAGGAGTGGACATGGATGTCAGACATATGTACCATCCTCCAAAACTTTGAGGACTCCACCAACATGGTGATCAGTGATGACGCCATAATTAGCATCACCATCCTGCTTCTCTGTCTTCTGAAACACTCTCTGCTCACAATCAAAGAGGATGCATTGCAGGCGGAGCACGATGAGATGGAGCAAGGAACCATACAGGGTGATTCCACACAGACCAGCCTCATCTCATCCCAACCTGGATTGGGTAACAATGAGGAAGAGGAGGAGGATGAGGAGGAAGAACAGGAGCTAGTTTCTTGCTCTATAGACGGTACTACATGCACAACTATCATACCGTCTGTTCAGCTTGGATGGCCTGAGGACAGGGAGGTGGAGGAAGAGGATGAGGAGGAAAGCTTGGTCAGTCGTCCTATTGGTGAGGACACAGAAATCTTGCCTCTTTGCAGTCTGGCACACATGGCTCGGTTTATCTTACGCTGTCTTTCTCGTGACCCTCGCGTTGTCCAAATTTTGCATGCCAGTCATTATTGGTTGGTGACACTTCTAGACCCACGCTACAAGGAGAACTTTCTGTCTCTTATTCCTGCGCAGGACAGGCCTAATAAAATGGGGCAGTATGAGAAGGCCCTTGTTGCGGAATTATTAAAAAAATTCCCATCTGAAAACGCTGGCGGCAGAGATCATAGTTTGTTGGACCACCAAGGAGTACAGGCAAGAGACACAAATGCAATCCAGCAGAGGCAGAGGAACACTGTCAAAGTTCTGGGACAGTTTTCTCAGACCCTCCCATCGCACAAGCCCTGATCATAGAATCATAGAATCATAGAATGGTAGAGTTGGAAGGGACCTCCTGGGTCATCTGGTCCAACCCCCTGCTCAAAGCAGGATTCACTAGATCATCTCAGACAGATGTCTGTCCAGCCTCTGTTTGAAGACGTCCATTGATGCGCGGGGTACTCTCCCAAGGAGGGAAAAGTTTCAGAAGATGCTGAGGGAGGACCTTGCCGACCATACCAACGCCCTCCGAGATTCCTCTGTGCCTTATAATTATTGGGTATCTAAGCTGGACACGTGGCATGAACTGTCTCTCTACACCTTGGAGGTCCTTGCCTGCCCTGCTGCTAGTGTTTTGTCAGAGCGGGTTTTTAGTGCCGCTGGTGGAATTATAACCAATAGGCGCATCCGCCTGTCAACTGAAAATGCTGACAAGCTGACTCTTATAAAAATGAACAAGGGCTGGATTGGGCCAGACTTCTCAACACCACCGAATGATAGCAGCGTAATATAAACTCAAATACAGTGTCTTTTTTTTCGCGAGGTCTAACTCTATTCCGATGCACCTCTGTCTTCACACCCAGACATGGGTATACGCTTCCTGATTTTGACTATTTGCTCTCGTCCTACTCCTTCTCCGCATCCTCCACCGCCATATCACCACCATATGTACCATATCAACATATCTACGTCTCTTGCAAGGGTCATTGGAGTTAATCCAAATTTTTGGCAGCCGTTGCTTCACTGCATAGGCAAACAGTATGGGAGACCCACTTCCTAATAATGGGAACATTGTTTTCAGGAGGCCCTCCGACCTCTACGTCTCTTGCAAGGGGCATTGGAGTTCCTGCAAATTTTTGACAGCCATTGCAGTCACTGCATAGGCAAACAGTATGGGAGACCCTCTCCTTTCTAATGGGAATATGTCGTTACTGAGGCCCAGCTCTATGTGTCTTTAAATTGTTAGCGGGGTTTTCCTAAATTTTCGCAGCCATTGCACTCTTTGCATGCCCTATAACCAGGGCTGGCTTCAGGTTTTTCTGGGCCCCGGGGGAAAGAGTCTGAGTGGGCCCCTTTAACACATACCACAATTCATGATGCACAGATACCGCAGAGAAATATATATATAGTACAATGCCAAAGATTTCACTTCTTACATTACATGAGTGATATCTATTGTAAATTCCACAATAGCTCAGAAACCGGCGAATCGCTCCACACAGAATACTGGCCCCCATAAAATGCTCCATACAGAATACTTGCCCCCATAAAATGCTCCATACGGAATACTGGCCCCCATATAACGCTCCATACGGAACACAGGCCCCCATATAACGCTCCATACAGAATACTGGCCCCCATAAAACACTCCATACAGGATACTGGCCCCCATATAATGCTCCATGCAGGCTGTTCCCCCCACATAATGCCCTATGCAGGCTGTTCCCCCCTTATAATGCCCCATGCAGGATGTCACCTCCCATATAATGCCCCATGTAGGATGTCACCCCCCCCATATAATGCCCCATGCAGGATATCACTTCTCCCCCCCATATAATGCCCCATGCAGGATGTCACCCCCCATATAATGCTCCATGCAGGATGTCACTTCTCCCCCCATATAATGCCCTATGCAGGATGTCCCTTTCCCCCATATAATGCCCCATGCAAGATGTCCCTTCCCCCCCATATAATTCCCCATTCAGGATGTCACCTCTCCCCCCATATAATGCCCCATGCAGGATGTCCCTTCCCCCCATATAATGCCCCATGCAGGATGTCACCTCTCCCCTCCATATAATGCCCCATGCAGGATGTCACTTCTCCCCCCATATAATGCCACATGCAGGATGTCACTTCTCCCCCCCATATAATGCCCCATGCAGGATGTCCCTTTCCCCCCATATAATGCTCCATGCAGGATGTCCCTTCCCCCCATATAATGCCCCATGCAGGATGTCACCTCTCCCCCCATATAATGCCCCATGCAGGATGTCACTTCTTCCCCCCATATAATGCCCTATGCAGGATGTCCCTTTCCCCCAAATAATGCCCCATGCAGGATGTCCCTTCCCCCCTTATAATGCCCCATGCAGGATGTCACCTCCCATATAATGCCCCATGTAGGATGTCACCCCCCCATATAATGCCCCATGCAGGATATCACTTCTCCCCCCCATATAATGCCCCATGCAGGATGTCACCCCCCATATAATGCTCCATGCAGGATGTCACCCCTCATATAATGCCCCATGCAGGATGTCACTTCTCCCCCCATATAATGCCCTATGCAGGATGTCCCTTTCCCCCATATAATGCCCCATGCAAGATGTCCCTCCCCCCCCATATAATTCCCCATTCAGGATGTCACCTCTCCCCCCATATAATGCCCCATGCAGGATGTCCCTTCCCCCCATATAATGCCCCATGCAGGATGTCACCTCTCCCCTCCATATAATGCCCCATGCAGGATGTCACTTCTCCCCCCATATAATGCCACATGCAGGATGTCACTTCTCCCCCCCCATATAATGCCCCATGCAGGATGTCCCTTTCCCCCATATAATGCTCCATGCAGGATGTCCCTTCCCCCCCATATAATGCCCCATGCAGGATGTCACCTCTCCCCCCATATAATGCCCCATGCAGGATGTCACTTCTCCCCCCCATATAATGCCCTATGCAGGATGTCCCTTTCCCCCCAAATAATGCCCCATGCAGGATGTCCCTTCCCCCATATAATGCCCCATGCAGGATGTCACCCCCCCATATAGTGCCCCATGCAGGATGTCACCCCCCCATATAATGCCCCATGCAGGATGTCACCCCCCCATATAGTGCCCCATGCAGGATGTCACCCCCCCATATAATGCCCCATTCAGGATGTCACCCCCCATATAATTCCCCATGCCTCCATACACTTAGGCTGTGTTCACACGATGCGTATTTCATGCGTTTCCGCGGCGTTTTTGCAGTTGCGTAAACGCCGCGGAAACGCATGAAAAACGCATGGTAGAAGGGCAGCAATGTTCCCCAATGGAAATCCGCATGTGCTGTGCCCATGATGCGGATTTTTCCGCAGCGTTAACGCTGCGGTCAAAAATCCGCAGCATGTCAATTAATTTTGCGGAAACGCGGCGATTTCGCCGCCATTGACTTGCATTAGAACGCGCCAATTCCGCAAGACAGCATTTGTACTTGCGTAATTGGTGCGTTCTAATGTGCGGATGGTACCCGGGTGTGGAGGAGAGGAGAGTCTCATCCACACCCAGGTACCATTAAAAAAGCTGTAAAAAGAAGAATAAAATAAAAAATAAATGTATTCTTACCTTCTGTCGGCCCGCGCAGCGCTCCCGCTTGGTTCCCGGCACTTGCAGTGAGTTGTAGGACCTGCGGTGACGTCAGAGTCATGTGACGGGTCACGTGACGCTGACGTCGGCAGGTCTTTCAATTCAAAGTTGCCGGCAGCCGGGAGAACGGAGTGAGCAGGACAGCGCGGGCCATCGGAGGTAAGTATATACACTCTCTCGGGTCACACTATATAAATCCATGCTGTTTGCATGGATTTATATAGTGTGACCTAGTTATCAAGCACTTTCCAGGTGATGCTAAGATCGCCTGGAAAGCGCTTGTCAATCTGCATGCGGAAACGCATGTGAATCTGCATGTGGATCCGCATGTATTCTGCAGGAAAAACGCATGCACAATCTGCATGCGTTTTTTCTGCCAGGGAGATGCAGAAATGATGCAGAAATTTTCTGCTTCATTTCTGCATCGTGTGCACATACCCTAAAAGAAAAAAAAAATCAAATACTCACCTCACTCCTCCTCACCTGCTGCCGCTGCTCAGGTCCAGACTCTAGCATTGCTGGCGTCTTTCCTCTCTGCGCTGCCTGTGACGGTTCAGGGGAGGGCGTGGTGGAAAGACGTCACCGCACCCTCTGACCTGAGACGTCACAGGGAGCGCACAGCAGGAAGACAGCAGATCTGCGGAGGCACGGGTAAGTATCCGGCTGCCGGGGCCCTGAGCAAGCGGGGGAGAAGGGTGGTTGCTGGCACAGCTCTCCTCCGCCCATAGCCCGGCAGGGTGCCCCACCGCGAGTGGGCCCCCCGCCTGCTCAGGGCCCCGCCAGCCCTGCCTATAACTGAATAGCAGACCCTCTCCTTTCTAATGGGAACATGTCGTACTCGTTACTGTGGCCCAGCTCTATGTGTCTTTAAATTGTTAGTGGGGTTTTTCCTAAATTTTGGCAGCCTTTGCACTCACTGCATACCCTATAACTGTATAGCAGACCCTCTCCTTTCTAATGGGAACATGTCATTACTGTGGCTCAGCTCTATGTCTCTTTAACCCCTTTCCGACGTGGTATGTAATAGTACGCACCACGTCGGCACCCCCTGTTCAGCACGTGCTCTGGCGCTGGGCCCGCATTGAACCGGGCACATGTCAGCTGATTCTTACAGATTACATGTGCCTGCGACAGCTGGGGGGGAATCGCGATCCACCAGCGGCTGTTAACTAGTTAAATGCCGCTGTCAATCTCTGACAGCGTCATTTAACAGCGCCGCGCCGGAAGCGCGTCACTTACCCCGCCCATCGGTGACCTCGTCACGTGATCGCGGGTCACTGATGTGTGGGCATGACAACCCGGGGTCTGCAGCAGACCCCTGTCGTTGTCATGCAAAGAATGCTATGAGTGCCGCTTAGTGGTCGGCGCTCATATCACAGGAGCATTTCTACTACATAGAGGCGATCTGCTCATCGCCTCTATGTAGCAGAGGCGATCAGGTAATTGCTGTTTCTAGTCTCCTATGGACACTATTGAAGTATGCAAAAAGTGTAAAAAAAATGTTTTGAAAAATATTTAAAAAAATAAAAAAAAATATGAAAGTTTAAATCACCCCCCTTTCGCCCTATTCAAAATAAAATAATAAAAAATAAACCCACATACACATATTTGGTATCGCCACGTTCAGAATCGCCCGATCTATCAATATAAAACAAGAATTAATCCGATTGGTAAACGGTGTAACGAGAATAAAATTCCAAACGCCAGAATTACGCCACAAAATTGCAATAAAATGCAATAACCGGCGATAAAAACATCGGTTCTACCCCAAAATAGTATCAATAAATAAACATCAGCTCAGCGCACAAAAAATAAGCCATCACCCGTCCCCAGATCCCAAAAAATGAGGCTACGGATCTCGGAAAATGGCGCCATTTTTTTTTTTAAGCAAACTTTGGAAATTTTTTTCACCACTTAAATAAAAAAGAACCTATACATGTTTGTGTCTACGAACTCGTAATAACCTGGAGAATAATAAAAGCAGGTCAGTTTTAGCATTCAGTGAACGTGGTAAAAAACAAAACAAAAAACAACTGTGGAATTGCATTTTTTTTTTCAATTTCACCGCACTAGGAATTTTTTTCCCGTTTTCCAGTACACGATATGGTAAAATCAGTGATGGCATTTAAAAGTACAACTCGTCCCACAAAAAATAAACCCTCACATGGCCATATTGAACAAAAATAAAAAAAAGTTCTGGCTCTGGAAAGAAGGGGAACAAAAAACGAAAAAGCAAAAACGGAAAATGCCACGGTCATGAAGGGGCTAAATTGTTAGTGGGGTTTTTCCTAAATTTTGGCAGCCGTTGGGCTCACTGCATACCCTATAACTGCATAGCAGACCCGCTCCTTTCTAATGGGAACATGTTGTACTCGTTACTGTGGCCCTGCTCTATGTGTCTTTAAATTTTAAGTGGGGTTTTTCCTAAATTTTGGCAGCCTTTGCACTCACTGCATACCCTATAATTGTATAGCAGACCCTCTACTTTCTAATGGGAACATGTCATTACTGTGGCCCAGCTCTATGCGTGTCTAAATTGTTAGTGGGGTTTTTCCCAGATTTTGGCAGCCCTTGCAGTCACTGCATATGCAATACCAGTATAGGAGACCCACTCGTTAATAATGGGAACAACAAAGCATAGCCGGCTGATGGCTCTCTAACAATAGCGAGGGCCGACTGCTGGCCCTTTAAGAATAGTAAGGGCCGCCTGATGGCCCTATAAAAATAGGCTTTGTGACTTTCAGAGTCCCTCCATCATAAATGAAACACAATGTGTCTGATGATGTGTCACACACCACATGGCCAGATAAGGTTGTAAAATGTTAAAATAACATCTCCCGGTGAATGCATTTGTCTTGGTTGAAAGCAATGCAAAAGTGCAAAAACGCATCAAAAACGCTACGTGTGAACATAGCCCAAGGTGTGGAGGAGCATTTTTGTTTTTGGTTATTTATTTTACCTTATATACAAGTCATTACCCTGGAAAGGATGTTCCTTAACATATTTCCCAGGAAAATCTATTTTGGTTTCGTTTTTGTATGTTTTATTGTGAGTCCGTAAAAGGGGCGTAATACTCTGACAACGTTGCAGACATCAGTGATCTGGGAGTCAGAAATGCTTCCAGAGGTCTTCCCCATGCTGATCCCATGTCATTTGAGCACAGTTCGAACAACGAGTACCCCAGTATTTTAATGCTCGCTCATCACTAATGGTCAAGCAATACCTGGCCGACCAAACCAGTGTACTCCCTAATTCCTCTGTGACCTTCAGCTATTGGGTCTCAGATTGAACACCTGGCATAAGCTGTCCCTCTATGCCTTGGAGGTGTTGTGCTGCCCTGCCGCTAGCGTCTTGTTTGAGTCGATTTTTAGTGCCATAGGGGGGTCATAACAGACAGACGTTTTCGCCTGTCAACAGAAAGTGCTGACGAGCCCACTCTGATAACAATGAGCAAAGCCTGGCTTAGACCTGACTTTTCCACACGACTAGATGACAGTAGCACATAAAGTGTTTTTAATGTTATATTTGAATGAGGCCCTTCAATTGTTGCCTTCTAGGGTCTATGGATGACCCTCATTATAATTTTTTTCCTGTCTTTTCTCTTTATGTGAAAAGCCTTTATGAGTGTAGGAGTACCACAACTACACTTTGTTCACAATATATGAATGAGGCACTACAGTTGGTGCCTTCAAGGGTGCAGGGCCGGCGTCACCTCCCGGTGCACCCGGGCAAGTACCGGGGCCCTGGGCAAGTGGGGGGCCCACTCACCATCGGGGACACCGGTGCGCTATGGAGCATGTGAGTCAGGACAGGCCCGGTGCCAGCGTCCCACCATACTATAAACGGTTCGAAATATACGTGGCTCATACTGTATGGAGCAATATATTGGGCTCATTATACTATAAGGAGCAATATATGGGGCTCATTATTCTATATGGAGCAAAATATGGGGCTCATTATTCTGTATAGAGCAATATATGGGGCTCATTATACTGTATGAAACAATATATGCGGCTTTATAATGTATAGAGGGCTATGTGGTGCCTATAATACTGAATTAAGCCATATATGGGGCTCATTATATTGTATGTGTATCACTGTATGGAGCAATATATGAGGCCCATTATACTGCATGGAGCAATATATAAAAAATAGAAATTCCAGCAAAAGTAAGTCTTAAAAGGAATCCATTTATTTAGAAAATAGTTAAAACAAAAATGGTTTGTTGTAATACAAACCATGTAGGTTGAAAAGTGTACATTTATTTACTTCTGCTGGCTTGTACACTGCCGTGTGCTTTTTAACTTTTTTCTAAGTAAATGGATTCCTTTTAAGACTTACTTTCGCTGGAATTTCTATTTTTGACATTGGCTATCCACCTGGTCCCAGGTCCACTGTGCAGATTGGACTGTGTCTGGACCACATGCTGGTGAGCTGAATTTCCTTTCCTCCCCCCTCCCCTGCTATCTACATTGATGGATCAATCAATATATGGGGCTCATCATTCTGCATGGAGCAATATATGGGGCTCATCGTGTATGGAAGACTTTGTGGTGCACATAATACTGTATGGAGGACTATGTAGTGCCCATAATACTGTATGGAGGACTATGTGGTGCCCATAATACGGTATGAAAGACCATACTGCCTGGTCTAAAATGAAAACTTTTGATTCCCCCCAGGGCATGCACTGTACGCTGCAAGGATTCTCCAGAGTCTCAGCTATTGTAGAATTTACAATAGATATCACTCATGAAATGTAAGAAGTAAGTGAAATCTTTGCATTGTACTATACCTATTGTGAAGAACCAGGGTCTTCCGTGGGCGTAACGCTACTCAGACAACACAGGGTGCGGGTAAAACAGTGTGGTACTACTTTATTGAACCACCAAATGGACAATAAACACCGAACAGTCCCAGCAAATACCCAAGATGGTACAACATTACATAGTCTCACCCTTCCTTCTCCGCCCTCCTGGGATAGAACAGCTGTAACTTTGGAGACTTCCAGGGCCAACTACCTCAACCAGTGGCTCCCTGCTTCTGGCGGGCCCCCACAGAGAGGAGGCAGCGGTAAGCTTAGGAAGCTAGCAGTCAATCGAGATACAAAACCAGGAGACCTGAGGGTTTCAACCTGGCCTCTCCAAGAGTTTCCATGGGGCCAGATGACCGGCGTGTCCCAATCTGGCTTCTCTGAATGTCTCCATGGGTTCCAGGTGACTGGTGGGTCCTTCCTGGCAACCCGAAACAACATATCCATGGGGCCAGGTGACTTCTTCGTCCCACCATGGTCTCTCCAAAATTTATCCATGGTCTCTCTGATGGTTAATGGAGCAAATTTGTATTTTTCCAGTCAGGGCTGATATCCTTAGGCTAGAATCATATAGAATTCAAATCTGTGTCTATTTGTGTAATGTCATGCAATCCATTTGCTGTCCTGAAGGATGTCTCTCATTCCCCTTGTAAAGTCTTTCTGACTCTCATTGATTCTGCTTCCAGCACTACAGACATCCCTGTTTATATTTACATCTGTGTAAGGTCATCCGTCACAGGTAAGAGGTAAAGGTGCAGGGCTCAGCTATCATTGTTTGAGCTAATCTATTTACATAGTTGGTATCACAGGGGCTGTTGTACATAAACATCTTGCTGACTTTTAGTACAATTTGTCATTAGCATAGTAAACATGATTGTTTCCAAAGGAATAGAATTCCAAATTCAGGGCTATACAAATACTTGTCTGTTCTTATTGACCAGACACAAATACACAAAGATAATAGAGTATTTCTCTTGGATTAAGAAATCTAAATTTCTGGCTTATTAAGATTTTAGGCCGTTTTGTCACACCTATATTTCTCTGCCGTATCTGTGCATCATGAATCGTAGTATGTGTTAAAGGGGCCCACTTAGACACTTTCGCCCGGGGGCCAAAAAAAACCTGAAGCCAGCCCTGCAAGGGTGTATGGATGACCCTGCTTGTAATTTTTAGCAGGATTTGCACTTAGTGCATAGCCTTTATGAGTACAGGAGTACCACTACATGACAATTTAAACAAAATGTGTATGAGGCCCTCCTTAATGTCTAATACAGGGTGTATCTGTATGAAAGCATTTAGAGAACTAAAGCAAGTAGGTAGTGATGAGGCATTAAATAAATACAGAAAATTACATCAATTCTGTAAAAGCCAAATCAAGGCAGCAAAGATTGAGACAGAGAGAATCATTGCCAGAGAAAGTAAAAATAATCCCAAAATATTCTTTAACTACATTGATAGTAAAAAACTAACAAATGATAGTGTTGGCCCCCCTAAAAATAGTCTGGGTGAAATGGTGGATTAGGATGAGGAAAAAGCCAATGTGATAAATGATTTTTTTTCAACCGTATTTACACAAGAAATAGAATGACTGAAAACATGATCAGTGATAACAAAAATTCTCCATTAAATGTCACCTGCTTAACCCAGCACGAAGTACAGCGACGTCTAAAAATCACTAAAGGTGACAAATCCCCGGGCCCGGATGGGATACACCCGCGAGTACTGCAGGAATTAAGTAACGTCATAGATAGACCATTATTTTTAATCTTTAAAGATTCCATAATAACAGGGTCTGTACCACAGGACTGGCGTATAGCAAATGTGGTGCCAATATTCAAAAAGAGGACAAAAACTGAACTTGGAAATTCTAGGCCAGTAAGCTTAACCTCTACTGTGGGTAAAATCCTGGAGGGTTTCCTAAGAGATGCAATAATAGAGTATCTGAAGAAGAACCTCATGATCCATATCAACATGGGTTTATGAGGGACCATTCGTGTCAAACTAATCTGATCAGCTTTTATGAGGAGGTAAGTTCTGGACTGGACCAAGGAAATGCAGTGGATGTTGTGTATATGGACTTTTCAAAAGTTTTTGATACGGTTCCACACAAAAGGTTGATACATAAAATGAGAACAATGGGGATAGGGGAAAATATATGTATGTGGGTTAAGAACTGGCTCAGTGATAGGAAACAAAGAGTGGTTATTAATGGAAAACACTCAGACTGGGTCACAGTTAACAGTGGGGTACCACAGGGGTCAGTATTGGGGTACCACAGGGGTCAGTATTGGGCCGGCTTCTTTTTAACATATTTATTAATGACCTTGTAGGGAGCATACAGAGTAATATTTCAATATTTGCAGATGACACTAAACTCTGCAGGGTAATGAATACAGAGGAGGACAATTTTATATTACAGGAGGATCTATGTAAACTAGAAGCTTGGGCTGATAAATGGCAAATGAGCTTTAATAGGGATAAATGTAAGGTAATGCACTTGGGCAGAGGAAATAAAATGTATAATTATATGCTTAATTGTAAAACACTGGGCAAAACTGTCACTGAAAAAGACCTGGGTGTATTGGTGGACGACAAGCTCACGTTTAGTGGCCAGTGTCAGGCTGCTGCTGCAAAGGCAAATAAAATAATGGGATGCATTAAAAGAGGCATAGATGCTGATGAGGAGAAGATAATTTTACCTCTATACAAGTCACTAGTGCGACCACACTTAGAATACTGTGTACAGTTCTGGTCTCCGGTGTATAAGAAAGACATAGCTGAACTAGAGCAGGTGCAGAGAAGAGCGGCCAAGGTTATTAGAGGACTGGGGGGTCTGCAATACCAAGACAGGTTATTACACTTGGGGTTATTTACTGTGGAAAAAAGAAGGCTTAGGGGTGATCTTATTACTATGTACAAATATATGAGGGGACAGTACAAAGACCTTTCTACTGATCTTTTTACTCTGAGACCTGAGACGGGGACAAGAGGACATCATCTACGTCTGGAGGAAAGAAGGTTTAATCTTAATCACAGACGCGGATTCTTTACTGTAAGAGCAGTGAGACTATAGAGCTCTCTGCCGCATGATGGTGTAATGAGGGATTCACTACTAACATTTAAGAAGGGCCTGGATGCCTTTCCTGAAAAGTATAATATTACAGGTTATAAATACTAGATTCCTTGACAGGGCGTTGATCCAGGGAACTAGTGTGATTGTCGTATGGAGTCAGGAAGGAATTTTTTCCCCCAATGTGGAGCTTAGTGTTTGCCACGTGTTTTTTTTTTGCCTTCCTCTGGATCAACATGTTAGGCTATGGGGTGAACTAGACGGACTTAGTCTTCCTTCAACCTTAAAAACTATGTTACTATGTTACTATCTGAATCCCCTTTGAGTCTCTAATTTTTGGCAGTTCTTCCTTCCTTCATAAATTACACTGAAATTTCCAATTTTTTCATTAAAAAACTAAATTTTGGTTTACTTAAAATATATTTTTGAAAATCCTTTTAAAATTTTGACTTACATACAAGTCATTATACAGGAAAAAATGTTTCTTATTATTTTTTACCTGTCAACTGCAATTTCTCGTTGATTTTGAATTTTTTATCGTCAGACCTTAAAGTGGAGTAAAAGTGTGACAGCATTGATCTCTGCAGCGATCTGGAAGTCAGAGATGCTTCCAGGGGACCTTCTCCAAGCTGTTCTCCTTCCGTTCAGCAGTTTTCCCATCCATTGGAATATTTTCACTGCCCCCCAGACCTCGTATGGTCTGCCGGAAAACTCCCATTATACTAGTTACTCTTAGAGAGATCTGCAGGTTGGTAGTGGGGCGGGCCTCTCCCACCACTCCAGGTCGTAGGAGTGGCCCATGTCCACGATTCACATTTAAACTTTCAGTTAAGCTCTGGGTGTGTCAGTGTTTTATTTGCGAGCTTGATGTGACGCTGAGTCACTTTTCACCGCCAGGCCGTGAGACGGGATAGTCAAGGAGTCCGAGGTCAAAGCCAGGAGGGTACGTCATAAACAGAGAAAAGAGGCAAAGGCGTAGTCAGGTAATGTTCCATAGATCAGAATACCAGGAGGATAGCAGATCAGAGCAGAAGGGGTTAAACAGACAGATGGTCAGAACAAGGTTCAAGGTCAGGCAACAGAAGATCAATAAACAGAACTCAAGGCACAGAGAACAAACCACACACACTAGCTGAATGTACGTCTGGCAGAGATCTGGGGGGAAACAGCTCAGTTAAGTAGCCAGGCAATCACCTGGGATAATGAACACCTGAAGATAGCCAATGCCTCCCAGTCTCAGGTTGGACAGCTAAGCTGTCAATCACCACACTGACAGCTATTGCACGCCCCTGTACCAGATTGGATGGTCGAGCTGTCAATCACAGTACTGACAGCTCCAGCACGCCCCTGTACAAGATTGGACAGCTGAGCTGTCAGTAACTGCGCCCCAGACACAGTGAGGGGTGGAACCGTGAGAGCAGGAGCTCTGTGCAGTACAGGTCTGTGTGACACTAAACACAGGCCAGAGCAAGGGAAAGCCACTGATGCACCCACGAGGGATACGGTGGTGCAGTCGCCCACGGCAACAGAGTGTTATGGACTGTGACGAACAATCCGGCTGTGATCTGGAGGATAACATTTGCCTTTTTGTTCTAAGTTGCCAAAATAAAGATTTTTAATTTTGACTAACTTGGGTCACTGACTCTTTATCACACTGTGTGAATACATTACAATATGCATACAAACATACATACATTCACTCTCTTCTATGGGCAGTGATTGACTATATAGCTGTATCTTTAACCAGAGCTCTTACGGGCAGGTTATCGGGATATGTAATAAGACTCACACTCCCGGAATCGTCCTCAGCCGACTTCTGATGTCATACATGCTATTAACAGTGATGTCATTCTCTAATCAGAAGGAAACATTTCCAGATGAACACATGAAAGGGATATACTCACCATGAAATGTAACCAGAGGCACTGGGTTAGTGTCACTGAAGCCATAATCCTCCTGGTCTTCCATGGCAGTGGTTATGGTAGGCACTAGTGGGATGGAAGCTGGCACTAAAACAATGAAATGATAACGATTCATATATAATGTACACGACTGTCGAATAAAATATATAACACTACACAACATATAATACTGTACAACACATAATACCCACTGACACCAGGGAGACTATGAAGCCTTCCACCCACTGATACCATGCAGACTACAGTAGAGATCATATCGCCCATAATACCACAGAGACTATGGAGCCTACTACCCACTGATGCCATGAAGACTGATATCATGGAGACTATGGAGCCTTCTATCCATGGAGATCATGGAGACTATGGAGCTTCCACACAATGATGCCATGGAGACTGTGGAGCTCTACACACAATCAGCACTAGATACTGGCTGGTGATAAGCTCATGCAGCCTCTATCTATCCCTCATCCCCTCAAGATGGCTGGACCATACTTGTAAATAAGCCATTGTACTTTGTGTCACCCCCACCTCATTGTAGATTGTAAGCTCTTAGGAGCAGGGTCGTCATTATTTTTGCTGTAATTATTGTATTATCTTTAGCTATGTTACTTATGACTGTTGTACATGAACCTGTGAATTGTTAAGCGCTGCGGAATATGTTGGCGCTATATAAATAAAGATTATTATTATTATTATTAATTATATTGTGGAGACTGTGGAGCTCTACACACAATTATATCATGGAGACTAGGGGTGTAACAATCACAATCATACAGGTTGCGACCATAACCAGACCCATGGCAGATGGGAGCACACTGATGCCTATTTTCTCTGGATGTGTGTGGATGTAGAGAACCACCAGCTCCCTGCACCACAATAGGTATAGATGGATGGCACATGACATCACTGCCATGCACTGCCCTACCCCCTGCACCTGCTATAGAGGAGGAAGCGGACAATGCAAGTCGAGGGAGTGGAGACAGGGAAGAAGAATTGTTTATTTTTGTTTTTTTAATAAATGTAGTGGAGAAGTGTGCCAGGACGAGGGACATTATTAAAAAATGGGCCTGGACCTGAGACAATATTGCAGGATGGGTAACAATTACCATACGGGGTCAGAATGGGGAATATACTTTATTAGTTTATGCCAACAAGAGAAGGATAAATTTACTGTAGGCGGCCGATTGGGTAACAGTATTACTGTATAGGAGCCAGAATGGAGGACACTATTCTTCCAGCTGTACGTCATCTTTACAGAAAGTAAGTCACAGCAGTTTGCACCGGATGAAGAAGAAAAGTAAAATCATTTACTTCAATTGAAGGCATCACCACCCCTCTACAGAGCGTCTGTATAAAATGTCACTGCTGGTAATATTAGAGTTAGTACTGAGGTTTTTGATAATGACGGATTAATGCCACCATACTGATCATTGTGTGATGGTAATATGTGGTCCGGTCATGGTGTGGCAGTATTTGTCAAAGAGTAATATGGAGACACCAGCTATCCTATTCCAGAATCGCACTACTGCCACGTGTATGCAAACGATAGACAAACTATGCTGAAAAACCATCCAGCATCAGATCTATCAACTTCAGTAGGTAATTGGTACAATTAAAAAATAAAAATACAGAGCAAAAAAATCCCAACGTGCTTCGACTGTCAGAGTGTTCTTAGTCTTCGTGTATGTTTATATGCCGCAGTGTTGGTGTGGCACGCGGCCCATAATATCAGGAACAGGATCTGGATTAGACTAATTCCATGCTTAAATTCCACTGTACAGTCCCTGGGATGTAGAATAACTGGTTATTTATGAGACAGATGCCATAGAAAATATTCAGAAAATATTAAGAAGATATACCACTCACTGAGCGCAGCTCCGGAGCCTGCTCGCTGGAGCGCGTCATTCTCCCTGGCTCCTCTGCATGATTGGTCGCATGAATTACAGTGGGGGACACTTCGGACAGGTGAGTATAAGGTTTTTTTTATTTTATTTTTATTTTTACAGCTGGTCACTGCGGGAGCAGACACTACTACTGTCATCATTGTCCCTACTGGTGCTGATCACAGCGCCCACAGGGAACAATGATGATGGCAGCGTTCAGCACCTGGCACTTGGGAAAAGCGCTAACTGTACCACTGATTCCCAGGAGCCGGTACGTGTCACACTTATAGACACACGGATGTCATCTGTGTGTCTTCCGTGTGGGAAATTTTGCGGCCCGTGCAGCATGTAAAAAACAGACATGTCAGCGTGTTTTGGCCACACTGACGTGTGCAGACCCATTCATTTGAATGGGTCTACGTGTGTCAGTGTCTCCAGTATGTGTGAAAACTGGCACCACACGTACTGGAGATACTGACGTGTGAAAGAGCCCTAAGAAGGGCTGAGACTTACAATAGACAGGTAGTCGAGACAGAAGAAGTATTTTCAAAGAGTTGGGCAACAATAGGGACATGTGTTTACGCATAGACAGAGAAAACTCTGAAAACAGCTGAACTTCAACGCCACTAATGTAGTAGGTGGCTTTTAGCAGAGTATATCACGTTTGTCACAGAAAAAAATATTTTTTGGACTCTGCCTAGCAAGAGAAAAAATATATATTTTTTTACTGTGCATACAGCTGAATTTCACCCACCAAAAAATGACAAAGTGGGCTACTATAGCTTGCACTATCACATTAGCAAATGAAAAAAAAGGTTTTTGTGCTCTGCACTGAGACGCTCTGCACTGACAAGCTCTGCAGAGTCTGCAGACATCTGAATTTCAACCCCACAAAATAAAAAGGTGGGCTATAAGGGCTTGTGTGACATGCAGAAGTAGAGCTGTTGCAGAGTGTGACATGCAGAAGTAGTGCTGTTGCTTTAAAAGAATTCAGCACTATTAGAAGTAACACAAGCACATGAGACAGGAAGTGTTGTGCTCAAGAAGCATGCAGTAACACCGTCACAGGAGAAGTGGAGTGTTTTAGCAGAGCCCCAGGGGGATTGTGGGTAAGTTGTTTACTGTCTGGCTGGAGCCGAAGAGAAAGGTGGTGTGTGTGTTCTTTATCTGTATCTCACAGAAGCGCCCCTGCAAGTGAAAAGGATTCAAGTCAGGGGTGTAGCTAAGCACAGGTCAGGTAGAGTTCCAGAACTAAAAATGCAGAGTATTGTCAGGCAGAAAGATAAGGACTGTAAGAAATGGTGTCAAAGGGATCATCTCCCTCAGCAAACCCTCCCCACCTCCTCCATCTCACTGTGCTGTAAAGAATACTGTGTTCATTAATGTGCCTTTGCATTAGAACTGTGCTGTCCTATACTACTGGAAAAACTGTGAACTGCTGTGCTGCAAGGAAACTGTACTGTCACTGGAGCCTGTTGCTCATAAGACTTAACTTGCACTGACTGTGCGGCTTCCTATTAAATGCTACTGTTCTACCGTTTATGAGGACTCTTGTCAAGTGTGTCTGGTCAGCAAGTGACACAACCTATGTGTCTGTGCCTGAGGGTCAATACCCCTGTGTGCCTGAGAGAAGCTGCAGCACATGGTGTATGGTCGCCCTGAGTAATGGTTCCCCCAGGATTCCAAAGAATTCATGTAACCTGTCTCTCCCCTATCTGAACCTAGCTGCGTGCGTGTAACACTGGTGGCCCGTACGGGAAATCCTGAGTGGGAATTAGCGTGTAGAGGGAGAAGAGGAAAAGTGTCTGGAAAAACACAGCAGCACAGCACCTCAATTTATCTCTGATACACCAGTTAAAGGGGACCAACCCTAAAGAAAAACTCACTAGCAGCAATGGATGTGGAAATACAAATGGACAGAATTAGTGAGCTGCTTCTTCAGTTAATCTGTGAAGAATTGAGAACAGTAGCAGAACATATAAAGATGTCAGAAGAACAGATTTCTAAAGCACACAACCGCAGGCAACTGTTAACTGCCATTAATGCAAAAATGGATGAGCTGGGAGAGAAAGAAACTGAAGACGTCATGGGGATATTCCTCCAGGAAATAACACAGTTTCTAACCAGGTTGAAGTTGGAGGATGGAGGGGCTGCACTAATTACCAAAAGTGGGAATCTCTGTCCACAGACTGAACTACAGGAATTGAAAGAACAATTCAAAGCCCTAACAACAGTCCTGCAGGAATCGACCAAAACCTCTGACCAGGTGATAGACTCAGACAGGTCCTTTAACCTGCTCGGGTTAGATAAATCAGGGAGACAGTCCTCCCTAAAACCACAAATCACTATAAGGAAAGAATTCAAGATCATAGGACAAATTGGAGAGTGTGAACAGAAAGAGAGACTGTCTTATAGGAACTTGTTGCACCAGATCGATGCAGGCTTACAGAAAGGCTACCAGCCAGATGAGATCGTTGAGGGGGTGGTGAAAGCGATCAGCCCAGGACTGAACCTCCGTAGTATGCTAGAAATGAAAAGTAAATTGACCTTGCAACAGCTGAAGATGATTTTAAAAGGGCACTATAAAGAAGAGAGTACTTCAGAATTGTTCCACCGACTCATTAACCTCTCACAGAAAAATAATGAATCAACCCAAAATGTCTAGTTCAGTGCAATTAAACTGAAGGATAGACTGTTGTTTGCATCCAGAGATGTAGAAGCGGAAGAGAAGTTTGATGCTGGACTAGTCCAGAAGAAGTTCTTGAGATCATTGGGAATGGGATTAATCAGCAAAGATATCAAGTTGCAGCTGGAACAATACCTACAAGATCCTGGCATTTTGGATCAAGTCCTAATTGAAAAAATGAATGAGGCCGCTAGTTTGGAGTCAGAGAGCTAACAAAAGTTAAAGAAAGGCTCTGCTCCTAAAATCACCAAAATGAGTGAGCTGAAGATGGAGACCCCCGGTGGCCAGTCCGAAGATCATCATAGAGACCCTCCAGTGTCACCTTCGAGAGGGCACCTTAAATCACCAACAAAAGAGAGGCCTGCCAGCTCTGACTGGGAGGGAGTAATAGGAGAACGGCGCATGAGGTAAACGGCTGCATCAGTACTATCCCCAAGTGTGTTCCCGTCTACAACATCTGCAAGGGAGACAGGGGCATCAGTTCCTTAATGTCCAGTGAGGAACTCAAACGATGTATGCCTGGGAGGAGGATTCCTCAGTCAGTAAAGATAGCCTCATCAGCTTAATTGGTGAAAGGCGCTTTATACAGTGCCAGCTAGATGGACTCCTAGTAAAAGCACTGTGGAACACATGAGCCCAAGCGAGCCTTTTAAATGAAGAATGGAGAAGGCGCTACCTGCCACACACTTTCCTTCGGTCACTAAAAGAACTCTTGGGACCAGTGGAACTCCACGGCAAAGCCATCAACCAGACCGAAATCCCTTTCATAGGCTGGGTGGAAGTGACTTTCCAACTCAGGGCCACGAAGAACAGCAACACCATTGAGCTTTTGGTACCTTTTCTCGTGACCAGTGATCAGAATGTGGCAGAGGATCCTATCCTGGGTTATAATGTAATCAGTGAGGTCATCACGAGACACAAGACAGGGTCGTTGGTGGTTTATGCAAACGCCATATCACTCGCCATACCCAATGCCGCGGTAGAAAGCGTGATTCATAGAGTAAAGAAAGCACAGAATACAATGTACCTAAAAGACGTCAAGGTAGGTGTCAGGAACTGTACAGCGATGACACCGGGGAGATCACGCAATATCTCGCAGTTACCGTCATGCTGTCAGTATTTTGTCTGGAATTGCGAGCACACGATCCAGACTACTCACTACTTAGGTATTGGCAAGCGACCAGTGAGCATATGGGTGTCACACCTCTGGATTCCAATGCATGGAAAACGTGTTTACACCCCCGTACTGTCACTGTCAGCTTCACAATAGCCCAATTATTATTATTTTCTGCCACCACCGGCCGAGTTTGAATTATAATACAGGCCTGGCCGGACGCCCGCGTTTTGGTAGCGTATATGGCTTCGGGGAAGGGAATGATTACAGGACAAAAGAAACAGAACTATTCAATTCAAAAGGGAGGCAGTGTTTAGGAAAAATATATACACAAGGATGTTACAAAGGAGACATTAAAATACATAAGCAGTTACATAAAATAAACAGGATAAAAGAAGACAACTTACTCTATAAAGATCGCTGCGACGATTCAATATAGGTGGAGGAGCGGCTCCCCAGTTTGATTTGAGCATTATCGAACGTGACCCGTTGCTTATAATCCTTATACCCCCTGGCAATGAGTGCTCCTGTATTTTTCATGGGTTCTGTCCACATGCCCCTTGTGGTGACATCATGTGGGCCGGTCTCCAGCCTGCACATTTTTATTAAAAAAACTAACTTCTGCGATAACTCATCACTCGATCACAGAAGCTTGCAAACTACGCCATTTTTTCCATTATGATTTTACCTGCATTTAGAGACCACACATCGCATAGTTGCAGTCTGCTATTCTGGTGTTTTTGCACTACAGCTCCCTGATTTTGCTTACAGCAATGAAAAACTATGTATACCTTCCTCAGCTGTCCCTGCCAGCCACTAAAAATACAGGTTCCATTATTGTCGGACGTATGAGATTTACAATATTTCATATTTCGTTTTGGAGTCAAAATGTCTATAAACTTCTTTTTGAAGCTCGGGAAACAAGTTTTCCCAGTTACACGCAAATTAGTGCAATCCTGCCACTAATTACCCCCTTTGTGTGCCAGGGACAAGATGCTCGTATCTTAACTAAGTTATAACACTTCTCGGCTGCCAGCAGTTTGCTTGTTTGAGCTATTTTGGCTGTGGGTGATAATTTGCAGGAAGACACTGTAGATTGTCATCTCTGGACTGTGTTAATTGGGGCTTTGTGTTGAGATTTTTATGGAGACAGCTTTGTACTGACCAAAAGGGAGAAATGGTCAATATCCATGTCAGGGAAATAAGGAAGAACATTTTCCTGACATCAATATCTCCCTGACAGTAGGCTTGCGCCCAACCATCATCCCTGCAAACCAAACAAATGGTAAGGGTGAGGTGTGGAGTCCGGGTAGTTCAGAAAAGACTGTTCATGCCAAAAGACTCCTCAGAACTTCCAGAAGACCTAGTTCAAGGTGAGACTGTGCTTACGATTCCTACTCGTAGGTTTGCTCGAGTGACAGTACCGGTAATGAATACTATGAAACACGAAATTAGACTGCATCCAAAGACTGTTAGGTCCCATCGAAACCATTAAAACGGTATATCCAGCCAGTGTGAGACCAGCCCAGGGGTCTACACTGAATTCAGTCTCCCCACCAAGGAACAGGAGTCTCCCAGGGGAGGAAATAGCGCAACCCACCTCGGGGTCCAGGGATCCTCCAGTACCCCTGGAACAGTTGTGTGCTGAAGATCTAGCGGCAGCAAAACAGATGCTAAGAGAAGAGTGTCATGCGTTCTCCAAACATGACTCTGATACAGGCTGTATCCCGTTGTTGCATTTGAAAATCAAAATGAAAGACACGACCCCAGTAACCAGAAGTTACATGTCTGCGCCAAAACCATTACATCGTGAAATGAAAGAATATTTACAAGATCTCATCAACAGAGGTTGGATCCAAAAGTCGAAGTCGTCTTATTCCTCTCCTATTGTCTGTGTTAGGAAGAAAGCCGGTACGTTGAGACTCTGTTGTGATTACTGGGAACTAAACCGAAAGTCAGTACCTGATCGATACCCGATACCAAAGATCATAGATATGCTGGATAGACTATCAGGAAGGACCTGGTTCTCTGTCCTTGATCAGGGTAAGGCATACCACCAAGGGTTGGTCGAAGAGTCCAGTAGACCCTTGACAGCATTCATCACACCATGGGGATTATATGAGTGGATTCACATACCGTTTGGGCTCAATTCAGCTCCAGCAGAATTCCAGAGGAGCATGGAGACATGTTTAGAAGGATTGAGGGACGATATCTGCCAGCCGTACTCGGATGACAATGGTACACAGCAAAACCTTCCGGGAGCATGTTGAACACGTGAGGACCGTATTACAATGGTATCAACAATACAGAGTTAAGTTGACCCCAAAGAAGTGTGAACTGTTCAAAAGATAAGTCTGATTTTTAGGGAAAATTGTGTCCAGAAAAGGATATACCATGGACCCAGCAGAAATCGCTCCGCCTTAAAAGACAAGCGGTCCTCTACCGGCGGGGAGTTGAGGCAGATATTAGGATTTCTCTCCTACTATCATACTTACGTTCGGAACTTCTCCAGGATTGCCGCCCCACTATGCCTCCTCTTAGGGGGGGGCGACAAAGACAACAACACCTACTGAGAAAAAGAAGAACGCGGGTAGGACCGGGCTTAAAAGAAACAATGTCGTTTTGTCCCAACAGCCCATTTTCTGGACAGCAGACCACCAGGAGGTATTGGAAGAACTAGTAGACTACCTGGTAAAACCACCTGTCTTGGGATATCCTGATTTCAATTTACCATTTGTTCTTCATTGTGACGCTTCTCAAGTTGGACTGGGAGCTGCCCTGTATCAGTATCAAGATGGAAAAACGAGAGTTATCGGTTACGGTTCTAGAACGTTGACAGACGCCGAGAAGAATTACCATCTACATTCCGGAAAATTGGAGTTCCTGGCATTGAAATGGGCTATCTGTAAACGATTTAGAGATTATCTCTACTACAGCAAAGAGTTTGAGGTATTGTCAGGGAAATATTGAGGAATATTGAAAGTCTGTCATAGATATTGACCATTCCTCTCAAACCTCTCTTCACCCCCTCCCTTATCCATCTTTTGAGAGCTGACAGTCCAGAGATGACAATCTACAGTGTCTTCCTTATTCATCTTTTGCTCAGCACAAAAGCCCCAATTAGCACAGCCATGAGTAAGAGCTTACACAGACAACTGGCAGCCAAGAGCCACCGAACTACTTAGAATGCGAGCATCTTGTCCCTGAAAGACGCAGGGGGCAATTAGTGGCAGGATTACAATAATTTGTGTGTAACTGGGAAAGTGTGCTTCCCAAGCTTCAAAGAGAGTTCAACAGAAACTTCCAGACGCTCAGACTCCGACACGAAAAATAAAAAAAACAAAATATCTCACACATACAAACTGCTGGCAGCCCAGAAGTGTTATAACTTCGTTAAGATGGGAGCATCTTGTCCCTGGCACACAAAGGGGGTAATTAGTGGCAGGATTGCACTAATTTGCATGTAACTGGGAAAACTTGTTTCCCGAGCTTCAAAAAGAAGCTTATAAACACTTCGAATCTGAAACGAAATATGAAATATTCTAAGGTTCATGCGTCCGACGATAACAGGACCTGCATTTTTGGAGGTAAAATCAGCGAGAGAATGATAGAGATATTTTTCTGGCGCTGAAAAACGCTACATAGAGCTGTAGCTCAAAAATGCCAGAATAGCAGACTGCAACTATATGATGTGTGGTCTCTAACTGAAGAAAAAATCATAACGGGAAAAATGGTGTCATGTGCAAGCTTCTGCGATCAACGAGCAATGAGTTATCGCAGAAGTCAGCGTTTTTAATTAAAATGTACAGGCTGGAGACCGGCCCACATGATGTCACCACAAGGGGCGTGTGGGTAAATCTCCTCTTATGTATAAGAGAACCCATGGACATTAGAGGAGCACTCATTGCCAGGGGGGTATAAGGATTATAAGCAACGGGTCGCGTTCAATAACGCTCAAATCAACTGGGGAGCCCCTCCTCCACCTCTGCTAATTCGTCCCTGCAAACTGCATAGTGTCAGTTATCTTCTTTTATAATGTTTATTTTATGTAACTGCTTATGTATTTTAATGTCTCCCTTGTAACATCCTAGTATATATTTTTCCTAAACACTGCCTCCCTTTAGGACTAAATATAAAATGTAATAGTTCTGTTTCTTTTGTTCGGTAATAGTTCCCTCCCCCAAAGCCATATATGCTACCAAAACGCAGGCGTCCGGCCAGGCCTGTATTATATTTCAAATCTGGACGGTGGTGGCAGAGAATAATAATAATAATCGGGTATCGTGCAGTCAGCAGCAACCGTACGGCGCGTACACACATTCCTGGAGCTGGAATTCGGAGGTGTGACGCTTTCTGCGTGCTCACCGATGAACAAGGAGTGAGTAGTCTGGATCGTGTGCTCGCGATTCCGGACGAAGTACCGACAGCGTGACGGCACGGTGAGATATTGCGTGATCTCCTGGTGTCGTTCCTGTGGGTGATCCCTGAAAAATTGGTGGCAAGCGGTGGGATATTACAGAACATCAGTGGCTGGATTGAGCAATCATTCCTGTCACTGAAAACTTGCACCGTTCTTACGAGAATTCTGTGCAGAGTTTTAAGAAATCAGACTCAGTGTTTTAATATTTTTTTATCGGGGACATTATTGTTCGTAAATCGGTTGCATCCCTCCCTTCTCTTGTTTTTCTATACTAACTTTTATTTGCAATAATAGCTACACGGGGAGAGCCCTGGTATCACCAGCAGTCAGAGGACACTATCACTGCTCTCTGTGAGCTGAGACAGATTGGCACCATGGGCAAAACCAAGGCCCAGATGACTGCTGAACTGTTGCAACGTGCCGCAGAGCCTGTCCAACAGCAGAGCCCTGATAATGGGGCGGCCAGCCAAGGCCCGGATGGCACTGCTGCAGGGGTCCAACCTGTGATTGCCAGCCATACCCGCAGCCAGGGTAGTGTGGACCCCCACATGCAGATGGCCTTGGAGCAGCTTGCCGCAGACGATTATGATTGACGACTCTAACTGAACCTGAAATTCCAGGAGCAAGCAGAGCGACAAGCCAAAGCTGACCGAGAGGCTGCTGAGTGCCAGGCCCAAGCTGACCGAGAGGCTGCTGAGCGCCACCCCCAAGCTGACCAAGAGGCTGCTGAGTGCCAGGCCCAAGCTGACCGAGAGGCTGCTGAGCGCCAGGCCCAAGCTGACCGAGAGGCTGCTGAGCGCCACGCCCAAGCTGACCGAGAGGCTGCTGAGCGCCAGGCCCAAGCTGACCGAGAGGCAACTGAGCGACATGCTGACCGAGAGGCTGCTGAGCGAAAGTGGCAAGATGAGCAGCGGCACCAGCTGGAGTTAGCCCGGATCCAGCTGCAGACCTCCACCACACAGACCTGTGAGTCCAACAGCAGCAACAGCTTTAAACCCCGTCCTGAGCATTTTCCTGTAATGGAAAAGGATGGGGACTTGGACATATTTCTGCGATTCTTTGAAAAGGCCTGCAGGCAGTATCAGCTGCCCACGGACCAGTGGGCAAGGTACTTAACTCCAGGACTCAGAGGAAAAGCCTTGGAGGTGTTTGCTTTTCTCCCTCAGGAACAAGATGGAGACTACAAGGCCGTCAAGCAGGCCCTGATAAAAAAGTACCAACTGACTCCGGAGGTTTACCGGAAAAAGTTAAGAGCCCTCCAACGTGGACCACATGACACCTACAGTGATGTGGTAGACGGGCTCAGAATCAACTTTGAGCAGTGGATCCGATGACTGTCAGTCACCACCTTCGAGGACCTGAAGGATCTGATGGTGAAGGACCAGTTTCTTCATCTTTGCCCAGTGGAAGTGTGACAGTTTTTGCTTGACCGGGAGCCAAAGGAAGCCGCCAAAGCATCCCAGATCGCGGATACCTATGAGGCCAACCGCACACCAGAGGTGCAGAAGTCAGCCGCCAGCAGCTGGAAGGGGGGTAAGTCTACAACTGTTCCCAGTGTTCCAGCCAGCTGGCCATCAGCGGGTCCTGCCCCATCTTCCAGCACCTGGACTGCATTTGACTCCCGTAAGTGCTATACTTGTGACCAAACGGGTCACATATACCTTGTCTGCCAGGAGAGGCAGAAGATGAACACCACACCTGAGGCCCCAGAGCCTACTGCAGCCATTCTTTTTGTGGGTGGAGAGGTTGGCCGGGCCCAGGAGAACTTACAAACCGTTACTGTGGGCAACACTGTCATTGTCGGCCTTAAGGGCACTGGCGCAGAACATACCCGTATCCGCCCTGAGTTCATGTTACCAGAGGAACTCATTCCTGGGAAGACCTTGACTGTCACCGGGGTGTTCGCCATCCCATACCAATGGCCCGAGTTTTCCTGAACTGGGGTGCGGGTAGGGGGTTAAGGAAAGTGAGGGTGTCAGAGAATCTCCCCTCTATTGGGAACTGATCTGGGACGGTTGGTTGCCCAATACATTCCTGACAACCCTCCCAGATCTGATATGTCATATAATGCCACTGTCAAAACTGTCAATATGTTATATAATAAAAGTGTGTGTTGTGGTAAAGGGGAACTCATCCACCTCAACCCAAAGAGTGATGCTGCTGAGGATCCCCTAAAGCTAGCCAGCATAGGTGCTAGGGGCAAGGGGGGCAGGCACGGACACCAGGAAGCAGGTCGTCCCGTGCAGTTGACCAGTGTCACGCTAGATAGTGGCATGGTCAAGGGCAGCTGCTTCATGTAGTCATGAAGCAGCTGCCCTTGACCATGCACGGCTCCAGAGGTGATGAGGAAGGATGGGGAGAAACACGGGGATCATAGGGAAAGTGGTCCCGTGCCGCCGACCAGTATCACGACAGACTGACATGGCCGGTCGTAGCTGCCCCATAGCTAGCCCGGTCCCCCAGGTAACCATGAGGGGTGGAAATATAGGCCCTGCAACCAGGTGAGGTAGGAGGAAGGTGTGTCCCCCTGTCTGTCAGGAGTATGAGAGGAAGGTAGCCATAGCCTGTCAAGAGTGTGGGGAAAATGTATCCCGAACCTGTCAGGGTGATCGGAAAGCTGGATCCCCAGCTTGTCGGAGCAGCAGGAAGGGTCGGCCAGGGGTTGGGTTTTAAGGGGTGATCGGTAAATCACCCATTACGCCACCTCAAAGAGGGGAGATGTCAGGGAAATATTGAGGAATATTGAAAGTCTGTCATAGATATTGACCATTCCTCTAAAACTTCTCTTCACCCCCTCCCTTATCCATCTTTTGAGAGCTGACAGTCCAGAGATGACAATCTACAGTGTCTCCCTTTTTCCCCTTTTGCTCAGCACAAAAGCCCCAATTAGCACAGCCATGAGTAAGAGCTTACACAAACAACTGGCAGCCAAGAGGTGCCACCGAGCTACTTAGAATGCAAGCATCTTGTCCCTGAAAGACGCAGGGGGCAATTAGTGGCAGGATTACAATAATTTGTGTGTAACTGGGAAAGCGACTCCGAAATGAAGTATGAAATATTGTAAGGTCCATGCATAATAACTGGACCTATATTTTTGGAGGTAAAATCAGCGAGGGAATGATACGGATTATTTTCTGCCGTTGAAAAATGCTTTGTAGAGCTGTAGCGCAAAAAAAAAACATAATAGCAGACTGCAACTATGCGATGTGTGGTCTCTAACTGAAGATAAAATCATAACGGGAAAAATGGTGTCATTTGCAAGCTTCTGCGATCAACGAGCGATGAGTTATCACAGAAGTTAGCATTTTTAATAAAAATGTACAGGCTGGAGACCAGCCCACATGATGTCACCATAAGGGGCATGTGGGGAAATCTCCCCCTTAGGTATAAGAGAACCCATGACATTACAGACTCACTCATGCCCAGGGTTTAGGATTATAAGCAACGGGTCGCGTTTGATGATGCTGAAATCAGCTGGGGAGCCCCTCCTCCACCTCTGCTGATTCATCCCTGCGAACTGTATAGTGTAAGTTGTCTTCTTTTATCCTGTTTATTTTATGTAACTGCTTATGTATTTTAATGTCTCCTTTCTACCATCCTTGTATAATTTTTCCTAAACACTGCCTCCCTTTTGGATTAAATATAAAATTTAATAGTTCTGTTTCTTTTGTCCTGTAATCGTTCCCTCCCCCGAAGCCATATACATTACCAAAATGCAGGCGTCCGCCCAGGCCTGTATTATATTTCAAATGTGGACGGTGGTGGCAGAGAATAATATTTATAATCGGGTATCGTGGAGCTGGCAGCAACCGAACGGGGCATACACACATATTCCTGGAGCTGGAATGCTTTCTGCGTGCTTGCCAATGCTCAAGGAGTGAGTAGTCTGGATCGTGTGCTCGCAATTCCGGACGAAGTACCAACAGTGTGACAGCATGGTGAGATATTGCGTGATCTCCCCGGTGTCGTCCCTGTGGGTGATCCCTGACAGGTATACACTGACAACAACCCTTTGACCTATGTCCTTACTACAGTCAAACTGAATGTAACGGGTCAGAGATCGGTCGCTGAACTACCTGACTTCAATTTCAGCATCAAGTACAGGCCAGGAAAATGCAATGCGGATGCTGATGGATTGTCAAGAATTCCACTAGAGCCTGAGAAGTTCATGCAAGAATGCTCAGAGGAAGTCAGTCTGGAAGCAATTGAGAGCACTACCCAAGCTTATCAGGAGGAAGACACACCATTGTGGTGTCCGTTGACGGTGGAAACCACCATAAAAGCAAGAGAACAAGATCACCCCCGGTCTATTCAACAACTACCAAAAGAGAAAATCCGTAGAGCACAACGGAAGATCAGAAAATTGGTAGAATACTAATCTATGTGGACAAAAATCAGTTTCCAAGTAAACGAGAGAGAGACCATGAGTCACCAGCAGTATCTGTTTTAATTAAAGAATGGTCGAAGCTCTACCTCAGTGAAGACGGTATCCAGCATCGTAAAGGAGGATAAAACCGGCAGTTGGTACTACCCAGAGTATTCCGTAGGTTGGTCTTCAAAGAACATAGTAACATAGTTTTTAAGGTTGTAGGAAGACTAAGTCCATCTAGTTCAACCCATAGCCTAACATGTTGATCCAGAGGAAGGCAAAAAAAAACCATGTGGCAAAACTAAGCTCCACATTGGGGAAAAAAATTCCTTCCTAACTCCACATACGACAATCAGACTAGTTCCCTGGATCAACGCCCTGTCAAGGAATCTAGTATATATAACCTGTAATATTATACTTTTCAAGGAAGGCATCCAGGCCCTTCTTAAATGTTAGTAACATTAGACACCATTTCCCCCAAAGGACTGAACGATATGGTCAGTTTCAAGTCTTTTTTGTAAAAATGTTGCGCTGTTTTTAACGGGACACCCCTTACTCTCTTTTTAATATCCCCGTGGTACTGTTTATCCCTTAGCTCTATATTTTTAGCTCACTTTTTCTTTTTGACTGTTTATTCTATTCAGATCTGTGTTGCTGTTACCACATGGAGATACATTGGTTCGTCTATCTAGCGGGATCCAGGATTCGGGGAGAAATCACAACGAACAATTAATACGGCCTGTCTACTCTTTAAGAAAAAGCCAAGAACTTGTCTATCCCTATGGATGAGGTTCGGCATCCTGAGATGCTTGATTGAAACCCCTCACTGTTAGAACTAACTTTCATGCATTTTTGTCTGTCTCTTTTTGGTCTCTTGCAAGTGTTATAATGTAAAAATTCAATATATATCTTGTTTTTGTACACTTGCTTAACCTATCATGTGAAACTACTGTTCAATAATTTTGTACCACGTGTTTTTTTTGTTTTTTTTCCTTTTCCCTTCCCCCTCCTCCCTTCCTCTCCCTTCCTTCCTTTCTCCCCCCTCCCTATCCCCCTTTTTTCACCTTCCCCTTTCCCTCCCCTCTTTTCTCTCCCTTCCCCATTTCCTCCTCTTTCCCCCTTCTTTATACACCCCCCCTCCCCTTCTTTCCCTTTACTCTATCCCCTTTTTTATTATTAGACACCTATCTGTGGCCCTTTCTGTATGCATCGATGGATGCATTACCTATCTAACCCTGTTCATTATGGACACTTAGATACATTTGAAACTGGGTGTACTTATATGTGTTTTTCATACATGATGCTTATAACCTATACAACTATTCTGCCTATGTAAGATGTATATTTCTACATCTTGCATGGTATTATTATTGTTTATTATTATAGCGCCATTTATTCCATGGCGCTTTACATGTGAAAAAGGGGTATAATACAAGAACAATTACAATAATCTTGAACACAATGTGACAGCGACTGGTACAGGAGGAGCGAGGGCCCTGCCCGCGAGGGCTCACAATCTACGAGGAATGGGTGAGGATACAGTAGGTGAGGGTAGAGCTAGTCATGCAGCGGTATGGTGGAGCGGTGGTTACTGCAGGTTGTAGGCTTGTCGGAAGAGGTGGGTCTTCAGGTTCCTTTTGAAGGTTTCCACGGTAGGCGAGAGTCTGATACGTTGGGGTAGAGAGTTCCAGAGTAGGGCGGAAGCACGGGAGAAATCTTGTATACGGTTGTGGGAGGAGGAGATAAGAGGGGAGTAGAGCAGGAGATCTTGTGAGGATAGGAGGTTGCGTGCAGGTATGTAACGGGAGACTAGGTCGGAGATATATGGAGGAGACAGGTTGTGAATAGCTTTGTATGTCATGGTTAGGGTTTTGTACTGGAGTCTCTGAGCAATGGGGAGCCAGTGAAGAGATTGACAGGAGAGGCCGGGGAATAGCGGGGGGACAGGTTGATTAGTCGAGCAGCAGAGTTTAGGATAGATTGGAGGGGTGCGAGAGTGTTAGAGGGGAGGCCACAGAGCAGGAGGTTGCAGTAGTCAAGGTGGGAGATGATGAGGACGTGCACTAGTGTTTTTGCAGATTCATGGTTTAGGAATGTGCGGATCCGGGAGATGTTTTTGAGTTGGAGTCGGCAGGAAGTGGAAAGGGCTTGGATATGTGGTTTGAAGGAGAGTTCCGAGTCCAGGGTTACCCCAAGGCAGCGAGCTTGAGGGACTGGGGAGAGTGGGCAGCCATTGACGTTGATAGATAGGTCAGTTGGGAGGGTTGAATGAGATGGCGGAAAGATGATGAATTCTGTTTTGTCCATGTTAAGTTTTAGAAATCTGGCAGAGAAGAAGGCTGAAATAGCAGACAGATATTGTGGGATTTTGGTTAATAAGGAGGTGATATCGGGTCCAGAGAGGTAGATCTGTGTGTCATCAGCATAGAGGTGATAATGAAAGCCACGAGACTCTATGAGCTGTCCCAGGCCTAAGGTGTAGATGGAGAAGAACAGGGGTTCTAGAACTGAACCTTGGGGGACACCGACAGATAGGGGGCGAGATGAAGAGGTGGTGTGTGAGTGGGAGACACTGAATGTCCGGTCTGTTAGGTATGAGGAGATCCAGGATAGGGCCAAGTCTGTGATGCCGAGAGATGAGAGGGTCTGGAGTAAGAGGGAATGGTCCACTGTGTCAAAGGCAGATGACAGGTCTAGGAGGAGGAGGACATGTTTATCTATTTTTCTCCCCCATACTCATATTACGACCTCCATTTCCTGTCATTCATTATAATCATGTTTATTATTATTCCCTGCTTCTGTATCTGCAGCGCTTCAGGCACTGTGAGATGGCCACTCCGTGTGTCCATGCTGCGCTGTACTGTGCGTAGCAGCTAAGATCTCTATATAGCTTTTCCTTTTACACACCTCTATTCAGTATCACTGATCGCTCTAGCGTGAACTTCCGCCCCGGTGGCATCTAGGGCAGGATGCATCGCCGCAGCAACAGAGAGGATTCCCTCTCATCAGCTGTGTGCGGCGTACGTGCCCGACCGCGTCATCACTGGGGGCGGGGCTTCCATTACGCGAGCGACTCTGATTGGCCATCTTTTACATAAAGGGTGTTCCCTCACCATACAACAGTCACGCGTCCTGACGAAGCCACTCCCAGGGCGAAAAGCGCGTCGAGGCTGTTACACATCCCCCCAGCATTCCAGGACACGCTGCCTTAACTGCTTTTCATATGGCACAAGGTAAACAATATCCTATAGAGCTGCTGCTTCTGACCAGACAGTAATGCTACCTGCATAGCGCTATCGATTCACTAACATTTGTGTATCACTGTTATATACCTTAATGTTATCTGCATAATGTTACCTGTATAGCGCCATCTACCTACTTATACATTCATGTAGCATTACTATATGTTCTGATGCCCCACGATTTGTCATGCTGTTATGTGTCTACATTCTAATACCATTACCTTGAGTATTATATTCCATATTCTACATTTTGCTATGAATGTTATTGCTAGTGAAGACACAGACTGACATGACTTATACTTCCCTTCACTTTATTATCTTTTGATCGGCAGCTCATACGTACACCTAGTTTATTCTTAATGCTGGTTCAGGGATGTTAGTCTCCTTGCAGGGTTTATTTCCTTAACCCTGCCCTCATAGTTGTCCTACCATCTCCTTTCCTTCCCTTTTTTATTCATATTGCTATGTAACTTTTATATTTTCTAATAAAATTGATACTTTTGGATTAAAATCCCTCTCATGTCATTTTGGGTTTACCAACACGTGGATTGAGATATAACTTATAGGGGAGATTCTTCCCTTCCATTTAACCTCTTCTTCTCCAAAATAGGCTACTAATCAGTTTTCCTTCTTAAATGTTAGTAGTGAATCCCTCATTACACATCATGCGGCAGAGAGCTCCACAGTCTCACTGCTCTTACAGTAAAGAATCCCGTCTGTGATTATGATTAAACCTTCTTTCCTCCAGACGTAGAAGATGCCCCCTTGTCCCAGTCTCAGGCCTCAGAGTAAAAAGATCAGTAGAAAGGTCTTTGTACTGTCCCCTCATATACTTGTACATAGTAATAAGATCCCCCCTAAGCCTTCGTTTTTCCACAGTAAATAACCCCAAGTGTAATAACCTGTCTTGGTATTGCAGACCCCCCAGTCCTCTAATAACCTGTCTTGGTATTGCAGACCCCCCAGTCCTCTAATAACCTGTCTTGGTATTGCAGACCCCCCAGTCCTCTAATAACCTGTCTTGGTATTGCAGACCCCCCAGTCCTCTAATAACCTGTCTTGGTATTGCAGACCCCCCAGTCCTCTAATAACCTGTCTTGGTATTGCAGACCCCCCAGTCCTCTAATAACCTGTCTTGGTATTGCGGACCCCCCAGTCCTCTAATAACCTGTCTTGGTATTGCGGACCCCCTAGTCCTCTAATACCCTGTCTTGGCATTGCAGACACCCCAGTCCTCTAATAACCTGTCTTGGTATTGCAGACCCCCAGTTCTCTAATAACCTGTCTTGGTATTGCAGACCCCACAGTCCTCTAATAACCTGTCTTGGTATTGCAGACCCCCCAGTCCTCTAATAACCTTGGTCGCTCTTCTCTGCACCCGCTCTAGGTCAGCTATGTCTTTCTTATACACCGGAGACCAGAACTGTACACATTATTCTAAGTGTGGTCGCACTAGTGACTTGTTTAGAGGTAAAATTATCTTCTCCTCATGAGCATCTATGCCTCTTTTAATGCATCCCATTATTTTATTTGCCTTTGCAGCAGCTGCCTGACACTGGCCACTAAACGTGAGCTTGTCATCCACCAATACACCCAGGTCTTTTACAGTAACAGTTTTGCCCAGTGATTTACAATTAAGCATATAATTATACATTTTATTTCCTCTGCCCAAGTGCATTACCTTACATTTATCCCCATTAAAGCTCATTTGCCATTTATCAGCCCAAGCTTCTAGTTTACATAGATCCTCCTGTAATATAAAATTGTCCTCCTCTGTATTGATTACCCTGCAGAGTTTAGTGTCATCTGCAGATATTGAAATAATACTCTGTCCCCTACAAGGTCATTAATATGTTAAAAAGAAGCCGGCCCAATACTGACCCCTGTGGTACCCCACTGTTAACTGTGACCCAGTCTGAGTGCGTTCCATTAATAACCACCCTTTGTTTCCTATCACTGAGCCAGTTCTTAACCCACTTACATATATTTTCCCCTATCCCCATTGTTCTCATTTTATGTATCAACCTTTTGTGTGGAACCGTATCAAAAGCTTTTGAAAAGTCCATATACACAACATCCGCTGCATTTCCTTGGTCCAGTCCGGAACTTACCTCCTCATAAAAGCTGATCAGATTAGTTTGACACGAACGGTCCATCGTAAACCCATGTTGATATTAGGTCATGAGGTTATTCTTCTTCAGATACTCTAGTATAGCATCTCTTAGGAAACCCTCCAGGATTTTACCCACAGTAGAGGTTAAGCTTACCGGCCTATAATTTCCAAGCTCAGTTTTTGTCCCCTTTTTGAATATTGGCACCACATTTGCTATACGCCAGTCCTGTGGTACAGACCCTGTTATTATGGAATCTTTAAAGATTAAAAATAATGGTCTATCTATGACGTTACTTAATTCCTACAGTACTCGCGGGTGTATCCCATCCACAAAAGAACTCCATGAAAACATGGGACACCTGGGAGTGGAAAGGACAACAAATTTGATCCGTGAACGTTTCTTCTGGCCGTACATGTAGAGAGATATTGAGAGGTATGTGACCAGGGAGTGTGGGTGTCTGAAAGATAAACGTCCAAACACATCAACCCGGGCAACATGCAAACTACGTATCCGTTTGAGATGGTCTCAATAGACCTTCTACATCTCGAGACGTGCAAGGGTGATTAGGAATACATCTTGGTGGTGATGGACCATTTCACTCGATTTGCTCAAGCATATGCCACCACCAATAAATGGGGTCGAACAGCAACAGAGAAGATCTTCAATGATTTTGCTTTGAGATTTGGGTTCCCTACAAGTTTACACCACGGCCAAGGAAGAGAATTTGAGAACCAGCTCTTTGCCAAGCTAGGAAAGCACTGTACAATTCAGAGATCCCACACAACGCCCTATCACCCAGAGGGTAATGGGCAAGTGGAACGTTTTAACCGGACATTATTGTCGATGTTGTGCACTTTAACAGCTAATAAGAAGAAATACTGGAAGAGTAGTACTGTTGTAGAGTGTGACATGCAGAAGTAGTGCTTTAACCCCTTAAGGACCCTGGGATTTTCCGTTTTTGCATTTTTGCTTTTAGCTCCCCTTGTTCACAGAGCCATAGCGTTTTTTTTTTGGTCAATATGGCCGTGTGAGGGCTTATTTTTGCGGGACGAGTTGTTCTTTTGAACGACATTACTGGTTTTACCATATTGTGTACGAGAAAATGGGAAAAAAAATTCCAAGTGCGGTGAAATTGCAAAAAAAGTGCAATACCACAGATGTTTTTTTAAATTTTTTTTTACCACGTTCACTGAATGCTAAAACTGACCTGCCATCATTATTCTCCAGGTCATTATGAGTTAGTAGATACCAAACATGTATAGGATCTTTTTTATTTAAGTGGTGAAAAAAAAATCCAAAGTTTGCTAAAAAAAAAAAAAAATGGCGCCATTTTCCAAGACCCTTAGCGTCTACAATTTTCGGGATCTGGGGCCGGGTGAGGGCTTAGTTTTTGTGCGCCGAGCTGAAGTTTTGATTTATACCATTTTGAGGTAGATAAGATGCTTTGATCGCCCGTTATTGCATTTTATTACAATGTTGTGGCAACTAAAAAACGTAATTCTGGCGTTTAGAATTTTTTTCTCGTTACGCCGTTTACCGATCGGATTCTTTCTTTATATTGATAGATTGGGCAATTCTGAACGTGGTGATACCAAATATGTGTATGTGTTTTTTTTTTATTATTTTATTTTGAATGGGGCGAAAGGGGGGTGATTTAAACTTTTATATTTTTTTAATTTTTGTAATATTTTTAAAAACATTATTTTTACACTTTTTGCATGCTTCTATAGTCTCCATAGGAGACTAGAAGCAGCAACTGTCCGATCACCTCTGCTACATAGAGGTGATGAGCAGATCACCTCCATGTAGCAGAAATGCTCCTGTGCTATGAGCGCCGACCACTAGGTGGCGCTCATTGCGATCAGTACATGACAAGCACTGGGGTCTGCAGCAGACCCAGGGTTGTCATGCCCACCCATCAGTGACCCGTGATCACCGATGGGCGGGGTAAGTGATGCGCCCAGAGATTGACAGCGGCATTTAACATGTTAACAGCCGCGGGTGGATCGCGATTCCACCCGCGGCTGTTGCGGGCACATGTCAGCTGTATAAATCAGCTGACATGTGCCCGGTTCAGTGTGGGCTCAGTGCCGGAGCCCGCGCTGAACAGGGGGTGACAGCCTGGTGCGTACTATTACGCCCCAAGCTGTAAAGGGGTTAAAAGCATTCAGCAACTATTAGAAGTAACACAAGCACATGAGACAGGAAGTGTTGTGCTCCAGAAGCATCCAGCAACTAGAGGGGTTAACATAGTCACAGGAGAAGGGGAGTGTTTTAGCAGAGCCCCAGGGGGATTGTGGGGAAGTTGTTTATTGTCTTCCTGGAGCCGAAGAGAAAGGTGGTGTGTGTGTTCTGTATCTCACAGAAGCGCCCCTGCAAGTGAAAAGGATTCAAGTCAGGAGTGAAGATAAGCACAGGTCAGAAAGAGTTCCTGAACTAACAGTGCAGAGTATTGTCAGGCAGAAAGATAAGGACTGCAAGAAATGGTGTCACAGGGACCATCTCCCTCAGCAAACCCTCTCCCCTCCTCCATCTCACTGTGCTGTAAAGAATGTTGTGTTCATTAACGTGCCTTTGCATTAGAACTGTGCTGTCCTGTACTACTCAGAAGACTGTGAACTGCTGTGCCACTAAGGAAACTGTACTGTTTGTCACTGGAGCCTGTTGCTCATAAGATTTAACTTGCACTGGCTGTGCGGCTTCTTATTAAATGCTACTGTTCTACCGTTTATGAGGACTCTTGTCAAGTGTGTCTGGTCAGCAAGTGAAACAACCTACGTGTCTGTGCCTGAGGGTCAATACCCCTGTGTGCCTGAGAGAAGCTGCAGCACATGGTCTATGGTCGCCCTGAGTAACGGTTCCCCCAGGATTCCAAAGAATTCATGTAACCTGTCTCTTCCCTATCTGAACCTAGCGGCGTGCGTGTAACACTTGCTTGCTTTATCACATTAGCAAGTGGAAAAATAGATTGAAGGTATACTCGTGCATACAGCACAATACAACCAGTGCACAACACTGATCTATGGCATGGGCCCTGTTATTTATGTCTGAATGTCAGTAATTGCCCAAGAAAAAAATATGTACTGCAAGGTCAATTGAACAGGTACACAGCAGAGGACTTATCTACACTATCTGACTTCCAAACAGGCTCCCATCTATCTAGCTAATATCTCTCATTACACAGGAGCACACTGAGCAGCATCGTCAATCACTGGCAGTAACATGGATAAAATGGTGCTGAGGGAACATGGCCGCTTTTTATATAGAGAGGACATGTGATTTCAGCAGACAATGGCAGAAGCCCTAGTGTCTGGGCAGTGTGGATGCTTCCTGCACTGTGATTGGCTAGCCGCGCTTTCCTCACTTAAAGTTCCAGGGTAAAAAAAAGATTACAAGCGCGCCGCTAATCTGACCTGTTCTGAGCTATCACAAGCCCCCCCACTCATCTAACACGTCCCCCGCTCATCATACACAAGCACTATGCTAGCAAAACTGTTAAAAATGCTGTAGTTGCCCCGAAATCATTTTCCCACACTTATTCGCCGAACGGTGCTGATTTTCCCGAATTTAAGAAAAATTGCTCGCCTTTCCAATCACGAATCCGAATGTGCCACATTTGTGTTGAACTTAAGTTTGGAGATCAGATTTCGAACATATTCACTCATCACTAGTAGTGATGTACCTGGCAGGAGCCTTTCAATAAGTTCATCGACCCAGAGCATTGTATAAGCGGCAAACTTAGACACTTCGTTTAGTTTTCTGTAATCGTTACAGAAGCACCATTCTCCATCCGGCTTTGGTACAAGAACAATGGGGCTGGACCAGCCGCTCTTAGACTCCTTGATGACGCCCAGGCGCAACATTCTCCGCACCTCCTTGGAGATCACCTCGTGGCAGGCTTCGGGGATTCGATTTGGCCTCTGGTTCACCCGTACATGCGGTCCGTCAAGATCTCTTGCTCCACAACCAGCGTACATCCGGGCAACTCTGAGAACAGGTCTCAGTTTCTCTGCAGCAGTTCTCGACACTGTTGTTGGGCCAGTGATAGTGTCTCTGCCACGGTTACATCCTTGATCCTGGCTTCAGGATTGGCCCTCAGACACATGGCCCACCAGTTCCTTGTCCTACCACGGCTTAAGAAAGTTGATGTGGTAGATCTGGTATGGCTTTCTTCTTCATGGCTGGCGGATTATATCATTGACTTCACTCAACTTCTTGACCACCTCGTATGGCCCTTGGCCAGAAATTTACTTTCGACCATGGGTACTAATACCCGGTCTCCAGGGCTGAATTGTCTCAGCCTTGCGGCCTGATTGTAGACCCTCGCCTGGGCTTCTTGTGCCTGTAGGAGACTCTCCTTCATAATTGGCATCACCCTCATGATGCAGTCCTGCATCTGGGCCACATGCTCAATGATGCTTCGGTGGGGTGTAACCTCTGTTTCCCAGGTCTCCTTTGCTATGTCCAGAAGTCCCCGAGGGTGCCTTCTGTATAGCGGCTCAAACGGTGAAAATCCCATAGAGCTCTGAGGAACTTCCCTAATGGAGAACAGCAGGTATGGCAACAGGCAATCCCAGTCTCGCCCATTCTTCTCCATGACCTTCTTCAGCATAGACTTCAAGGTCTTGTTGAATCTCTCCACCAGGCCATCCTTCTGCGGATGGTATACAGATGTCCGGAGCTGTGTAATCTGGAGAGCCTTACACAACTCCCTCATCACATAAAAGGAATTCCCTGGCCCATCAGGATCTCCTTTGGCAGGCCCGTCCGGGAGAAAATATGCACAAGCTCTTTGGCTATACCCCTGGTGGAGGAGTTTCTTAATGGCACCGCCTCTGGATACTGAGTTGCATAGTCCAACACTACCTAGATGTATTGGTGCCCCCTGGTGGACTTGACCAGGCCAGGGGCCCGACAAGGTCCATGGCAATCTGGTCAAATTGGGCCTCTATAATAGGCAATGGTACTAGAGGGCTGCGGAAGTGGGATACAGGAGCAGTTAGCTGGCAGGTGGGGCAGGACCGTCAGTAATTCACAATCTCTCGGTGACATCCAGGCCAGTAGAACCTCTGCAGGACCCACTCCCGAGTTTTGTCTACCCCTAGATGCCCACCCAAGATATGAGACTGTGTCAGGTCTAATACCTTACACCTATAGGGACCCGGCACCACCAACTTCTCTATCACTTCTCCTCCTGGCTTAGTGACCTGATATAGAAGCTCCCCATTGAGTGCAAAATATGGGAACCTGGTATCAGTCCCTGGCTCTTTGGCAACCCCATTGATTACAGACACATTATCAAAGGCATTCTTCCAAGTAAGATCCTGCATTTGAGCAGTACCAAAATTCCCCCCAGAATCTCCGTCTCTTGGGTCACCATCCTCATCACCAGCAAGGACACACAGGGGAAATTCATCCCCCTCTGACTGCATGGGCAATTCATCATAGTGGAAATGGCTCCTTCCTGAGTCATATGGTACTTCTGCTTAACCCTAACCCTAAGTCCCAGAACAGGCTGAAGTCCTGCCCTATTATTATCGGGTGGAGCAGGTCCTTATCCACCCCAATCTCATGGGACTCAGCCACATTGTCAGTTTGTATACTCACACTGGCAATAGGGTAATCCTTGGCATCCCTGTGAATGCACCGTACACCCACATTTTTCCCGGGGATCAACTGGTGTGGGAGTGTGGACCTTATCAAAGTCACCAAACTCCCTAAGTCCAAGAGTCCTGCTACCAGTACCCCATTAATGGTCACGGGACATGACTGTGGCCCCTCACCAGGCTGATAGTCCACCCTGTAGGCAGGGTAGGCATAATAAGAACACCGTCATCCCAGGCTACAGTCCATCTGCTCTGTGGTCAGGGGTCAGCAGGCGGCTATATGGCCTGGGCCATGACATCTCCAACATAAAATATCTCCCGCAGGAATCTTGGACATTGCCTCACCCACCCCTTTCGACCTTGGATGCCCTACCCCTTTTTGGGCCTCCGCCCCTGGTGAGTTCCCCATTATGGAGTGGGCTGCTTTCCAAAGGAACACTCAGCCCCCTGATACCTCTCGACCAGACCAACAAGTTCATCAGTGTTCCAGGGATCACCCTAGGCAACCAAAGTCTGTATTGGCCTTGGCAGGGAATGCAGGAACCTGTCCATAACCACTCGCTCTACCATCTGCACAGGGGTAGAGGACTAAGGCTGCAGCCATTTTTGGACCAGGTGCAGTAAGTCAAACATATGGGAGCGAGGGGGTTTATCATGGAAATGCGCCCAGCGGCGGACCCACTGCGCTCTGACAGTCATCGTCACGCCCAAGTATGCCAGAATTTCAGTTTTTCATTTTCCATATTCCTTGGCGTCTTGCAAGGCAAAGTCATAGCAAGCCTTCTGGGGCTCCCCCATCAAGTACGGTGTGAATACCTCTGCCTATTGCTCTAGCGGAAGCTTCTCCCTCTCAGCACCCTCTCAAATACCATCAGAAAGGCTTCTACATCATGACCCGGGTTCATTTTCTGCAGTGCTCCCCTCATCGCCTTTCAGATGGAAAAATCATCCACTGACCTTAGCGTTGGAGCTGTCGCCATGCCACGAATCGCCTCAGTGAGCAAATTGATCTGTTGCTGCTGTTGTCGGTGCTGGTCCTGTTGCTGCTGGAGCTGCTGCATAAGCAGCTTAGTGGTCTCTTGATGCACCATCTGTTGTTGCTGCTACTCCCTGTGCTGCTGTAGCTGCTGCTGTACTTGCACCAGATGCTTAATTAGATCCTCCATTTTGTCGGGCGTCACATGCTGGCTTATGGCAGACTTCACCCAGAACATGCAGCACCTCTTATAACAGTCGCAAGTGTTCGCTGGGAGTGCTGCCCACTTTCTCCACAACCTGTGGTAAAGCGGTATGCTCGGCTGTACACGGAGGTAGATACGGAACACTGTCTCGGGTTGGTTTAATAAAATGTCATAAACCAAACTAGAGTTCGTAACATAAACATAGCCCATTCGGCATAATGGCAAAACAAAAATACAAAGATGCAGAACAGTCCATACATCGGTCAGGGTCCGGCCAATCATGGTTAAATACACACGGTTCAGCTCACCACATGCAAGATCCTCTCTGGAACAAGCCTCTCCAGATACTGAACAACACCTGAGTGAAAAGGCTGGCTATTTAAAGCCCAGACCACACCCTGGGGTGGAGATATGGAGAACAACCTCCCGCCTGTTCTATGGTTGTTATCATAAAATACGCCCTTCAAACATGGCAGATTAACCCTATCTGCACCTACCTTGCAGGAGAAAAACTTCCATGTTTCACATAACTCAAGCTAATTGCCTCAGTGAAACATATCTCTCCTCAAGTATTCTGCCAGTGACTTTGTCAAAACGCCTAAAAAGACGGACACCGTCAGATCACAGGTCAGACAACTTCCACAGTGCCTCTATCTGCTTGATTATAGGGAATCTTCTGCCGGGGGTTCCATCTGGATCACGTCCACCAACACTGCGGCATATAAACACGTACGCAAACACCATGGGTATAAATACGTACACCAACACTACAACATATAAATACGTAAGCAAACAATGCGGCAT
Source organism: Phyllobates terribilis (assembly GCF_046119375.1). Classification (NCBI taxonomy): domain Eukaryota; kingdom Metazoa; phylum Chordata; class Amphibia; order Anura; family Dendrobatidae; genus Phyllobates; species Phyllobates terribilis. The sequence continues at coordinate 17,418,414 of NW_027362763.1, forward strand.
ATAAACACGTACACCAACACTGCGAACTATAAAACTATACAACAACACTGCCGCGTATAAATAGGTACACCAACACTGCAAAATATAAACACGTACACCAACACTGCAACATATAAACCCGTACTCCAACACTGCGGCATATAAACTCGTACACCAACACTGCAAAATATAAACACGTACACCAACACTGCAACATATAAACCCGTACTCCAACACTGCGGCATATAAACTCGTACACCAACACTGCAACATATAAACCCGTATACCAACACTGCAACATATAAACCCGTACACCAACACTGCAACATACAAACACGTACACCAACACTGCGGCATATAAACCCATACACCCACACTGCAGCATATAAACCCGTACGCCAACACTGAAACATATAAACCCGTACACCAACACTGCAACATATAAACCCGTACACCAACACTGCAACATATAAACCCGTACTCCAACACTGCGGCATATAAACCCGTACACCAACACTGCAACATATAAACCCGTATACCAACACTGCAACATATAAACCCGTACACCAACACTGCAACATATAAACACGTACACCAACACTGCGGCATATAAACCCATACACCCACACTGCAGCATATAAACCCGTACACCAACACTGCAACATATAAACCCGTACACCAACACTGCAACATATAAACCTGTACACCAACATTGCAACATATAAACCCGTACACCAACACTGCAACATATAAACCAGTACTCCAACACTGCGGCATATAAACTCGTACACCAACACTGCAACATATAAACCCGTATACCAACACTGCAACATATAAACCCGTACACCAACACTGCAACATATAAACACATACACCAACACTGCGGCATATAAACCCATACACCCACACTGCAGCATATAAACCCGTACATCAACACTGCAACATATAAACCCGTACACCAACACTGCAACATATAAACCCGTACACCAACACTGCAACATATAAACCCGTACACCAACACTGCAACATATAAACCTGTACACCAACACTGCAACATATAAACCTATACACCAACACTGCGGCGTATAAACACGTACACTAACACTGCAACATATAAACCCGTACACCAACACTGCAACATATAAACCTGTACACCAACACTGCAACATATAAACACGTACACCAACACTGCGGCGTATAAACACGTACACCAACACTACAACATATAAACCCGTACACCAACACTGCAACATATAAACCCGTACACCAACACTGCAACATATAAACACTGTGACAGGGTCACTGGTATGATATATGAGGGGAGGTAAGTGTCGCACAGGTTGCTAGCCTGTGTGAACTGAAACCAGTGGAATTTCTGCTGAAGGTTTAACTCCCTTAAAGGGCGTGGTTTTAGGGCAATGACATCGTGATGGGAGGGATGTCATTTCCCATACCTCCACCTCTGGGTGTGGCTGAGCAACGTTTAAATGTTCAGTCCTGTTTTCTTTTGTATGTGTTGTGTTTGGAGAGGCAAGTTCTCCAGACTGGACCAGCCATAGCTCAGGAGGGAGCTGAAGGCTGGACATAACGTGTGTGTGGACTCTGCTGCTACAGTTTATCTTTTGTTTTGTTGTTTTGCCAAGTAAGGCTGTATTTATTTTGCTGGAGTGCAGAGCTTTATGGTGTTAATAAAACCTGCAAAGAAAACCCGGGTTCCTGAGTCTACTTCCGGAAGTGGCTGAGCGAGTCGTCCTACCACAACACGTACACCAACACTGCGGTATGTAAACCTGTACACCAACACTGCGGCATATAAACCTGTACACCAACACTGCGGCATGTAAACACGTACACCAACACTGCGACATATAAATCTGTACACCAACACTGCGGCATATAAACCTGTACACCAACACTGCGGCATATAAACCAGTACTCCAACACTGCGCCTAATAAACACGTACACCAACACTGCGGCATATAAACACGTACACCAACACTGCGACATATAAACACGTACACCAACACTGCGGCATATAAACCCATAGACCAAAACTGCTACATATAAACCTGTACACCAACACTGTGACATATAAACACGTACACCAACACTGCGGCATATAAACCCGTACACCAACACTGCGGCATATAAACCCGTACACCAACACTGCGGCATATAAACCTGTACACCAACACTGCGGCATATAAACCTGTACACCAACACTGTGGCATAATACACGTACACCAACACTGCGACATATAAACCTGTACACCAACACTGCAGCATATAAACCCGTACACCAACACTGCGGCATATAAACCTGTACACCAACACTGCGGCATATAACCCCGTACACCAACACTGCGGCATATAAACCTGTACACCAACACTGCGGCATATAAACCTGTACACCAACACTGCGGCATATAAACACGTACACCAACACTGCGACATATAAACACGTACACCAACACTGCGGCATATAAACCTGTACACCAACACTGTGGCATATAAACACGTACACCAACGCTGTGGCATATAAACACGTACACCAACACTGCGGCATATAAACCTGTACACCAACACTGTGGCATATACCACGATGACTATGAATGGAGCAGTATCTCCAGACGGAATAGAGAAGTGGTTGGATGACCGAGTGCAATCGCTTTTCGGCATGATGGAGTGTCCTGAAGAAATGCAGGAGCTGATAAAGATGGCTGTGAAAGGAGCAGCAAATGAGATTGAAGCTATCGAGCGATTAAAGTACCTGTCAAAAGCACAGCAGCAGGCATTTGAGAAAATACAGCAACAGGACATGGTGCAGGAGCAGCAGGAGCTGTGGGCACCGTATAGAATGGCGGCAGCGGACCATTCTGTGAACTCTCCGGGGGCACCAGTATTGTCCCAGAGTGCCCGGGGAGGTGGTAAGAGATGTTGTGATCTGGGTCCTAAGACTATTGCTGATTTTTTTTGTAAAAATTCACATACCGATGTGGTTGTTCAAAAGGAGGCGGAGTCTAAAAAAGGGGCGGATTTCACAAGAGCGTGGAGTATAGAAAACCAAAATTTGTTACTGGTTGTGGGTTGGTACCGCCTAAAAATGACAATTTGACCGTTGATAACGGGGTAGCTCCAATAGAAGGGGTTGACGTCAAGGTGGGAGGTGACTTGTTGGTCCACGACACCATGGGGAGTGACACAGACCCCACAACTGACGGTGACACTATGAAAGTAGAAAGAGAGTTCAGTCAGGAGGGGCTAGACGAGGGGAGAGAGTCCCCCTCTCGTCGTCGATGGCGCAAGGGCCACAAAAAGGTTGCTGCTGTAGTCTTTGCTGAAAGTGAAAATACAGAAAATGTAATGCTGTGTGCCTTTGTTTCAAGTGTGGATCCTCCTTTAGAGGCAGAAGAGGAGGTGACGTTGCCAGTAGCAACCTCCGGTACAGTACTGAGACAGAAGGATCAGGATCTGAAAGAGGAGGCGGCCAGTCATGACCAAGAGCTGGAGCCTATCAGGCAGCAGTGTCAGAGTGACGTGCAGCAACGAAGGGAAACCTGGAGAACGTGTCCTCAGACCAGTGGAGCCTGGAGTCTGAACGGCAGAAAATAAACCAGGTTGTAAGAACTTGCAGCGAGAACTGGAAGAGAGCAGCGAGGAAGTTAACCAATGGAAGGAAATGTTCCAGGAAATTAAGGAGGACCGCCGCAAAACCAAGGAGGAGATTTTGCAGTTGAAGCTTGAGAAGGAGGCGCTGCAGGATGAAGTTTCTGGTCGTGAACAAAACCTAGAACGACTGCGCAAACAGTTCAACTGTGAGCTGTGTGAATCCAAGAAGGAATATGGTGAACACAGTCGGGAACTGCAACAAATTAAGAGAGACTATGAGGATCTCCTCAGGGTTAAAGAAAAACTAGAGGATGATAAGGCGGATGCAGAGCACATGCGCCAAGTGGTTGAGACCACTCTGCAGGACGCCCGTGATGAAAATGATGATCTCCGTAGGAAGACCCTAGGTCTGGAAGCTCAGGTGAAGGAGCTGCAGACGTTCTATGATCTCCAGAGGGCAGAGTTGTGCCTTAAGGAAAGAATCAGTTGCCCCTGAAACCTGAGCCAGATGATCGTTTGGAGACCACTGGTGAGACAGAAACATCTCGGTACAAGTGCCTCATAGATGTACCCGAGGATTTGAGAGTAGAATGCACCAGTGAGTCCGTGACTGAAGAGTTTAAGAATGCCGTTGGAGCCTGTAAGGTGTATTCGACCTCAGAAGCTAAACAGCTGGTGGTCCTGTCCATGACCAAAGTCACAGTGAAGAGGGTGGCGATCCTAAGTGACATGCACTGGCGATGTATTCACACGAAGCGGTTTCTCCAGTTGAAGACGGAACAAGCCGTTAGACAACTGGAGCTTATGAGAAAAGCTCACAGTCTTCGGGAAGAGGTCATCCGGGTGCCTCATGTTCTGGTGAGAAAGCTCATTGGGAGAAATGGCCGAGCCATGCAAATGATGGTAAAGAAGTCTGGCGTGATGAAAGTAAGCAGTCTACGTGATCGTCAGGACTGGATACCAGATGAAGACGGCATGGTGTCATTCTCTGCTGTAGGAAAGGAAGAAAATCTTGCATATATATGCATGCTGATGGAGTACCGAGTGACATACCTGCGAGAGGTAGAACAGTTGAATCTCGCCAGACTGCAAAAGGCAGCATCGCCTGAGCAGCAGAAGATGGCAGCCGTCTAGAAATTGTGAGACCAGACAGAGAAAGGGCCGCCTAAATAACAGAACAGCTACAGCTGAAGTTAGGGACCTTTCAAGATGTCCTGAGAGTAGTGGGCATGGGTTTAGAGGTAGTGAGACCTCCAGTAACTCAGGTTTGAGTGGCCAATACAAACGACCCAATAGAGTACAGGACAGTACGGAGTCGAACCGGACCTTAGATACCAGGGCGTGTGAGTCATCCTGCTGTATTGACCGCTGGGAGCGGGGGAGGTCTGACAAGGTTACGACCCGGAAATGTGACTTGACGAAGTCAGTGACAATGACAGATGGTAGGTCCCTAGGGAATGGGCTAATGTCATTGACTAATGCTCCAGGGGCTGAACAGCGCAATTGTCAAGTACATGGTCTCTGTGTGAACTGTGGATTATGATGTGATTGTGTATATTATGTGTTCAACCCCACAAGTTTGAACAGAGGGGGGGGGATATGTAATGCAGCGGCTTGCGGCATTACTGTAGTGGTCCAAGGGGTGTGCTCTAGCTGACCATTTACCTCTCCCTCAGGTGACCGATCACATGACTGTGACATCATCGCACGTCCTGTGCACACAGAAGGTCTGATCACATGACTGTGACATCAGCACAGGTCCTGTGTGTGTGCCCTGGAGGATATATAAACCCTGGTAGATTTGAGACAGGGTGTGAAAGGCGTGAGGCCTGTTCCCTGTGTGGGACACCGTTAGTGTGAAGCCTAGTGAGGCCTGGTGAAGCCTGGAAGGTACGAAGGCTGGATCCTTGTGTGTGAGAGATGCCAGCAGCCTTGGAGGGCAAAAGGGCTGGAGACCACGTTTGGTAAGCCTTAGAGCCACAGCTGTGGCAGAACAAAGCGGACTGAAGCAGCTACGACCCGGAAAAGGTAAAAACACTGCGTTATATGGACATTGATATAAGTGACTTTGCTGAAGGCTATAACTGGAGCCAAGTGGGCCTGTCTGCCACTTGAAAGGCTCCCGGATGTTATGTGGGTAAACATGCCGGTGAGACACTAAGATGAACTGTGTGATGAGCGGTTTATGACCATAATAAACTGCTGGATTGTGGAAACTGTAAAAACGTGGCTGGTGTGCTTTAATTGACCTGGTGCAGCGAGTGTCCCCCCAGCGTGATGAATAGCGCTGCCTTACAACCCGTACACAAACACTGCAATATATAAACCTGTACACCAACACTGCGGCATATAAACCTGTACACCAACACTGCGACATATAAACCTGTACACCAACACTGTGACATATAAACACGTACACCAACACTGCGACATATAAACCTGTACACCAACACTGCGGCATATAAACACGTACACCAACACTGCGGCATATAAACACGTACACCAACACTGCGGCATATAAACACATACACCAACACTGCGGCATATAAACACGTACACCAACACTGCGGCATATAAACCTGTACACCAACACTGCGGCATATAAATACGTACACCAACACTGCAGCATATAAACCTGTACACCAACACTGCGGCATATAAACACGTACACCAACACTGCGGAATATAAACACATACACCAACACTGCAGCATATAAACCTGTACACCAACACTGCGGCATATAAACCTGTACAGAAATACTGCGGAATATAAACACGTACACCAACACTGCGGCATATAAACACGTACACCAACACTGCGGCATATAAACCTACCGGCGCTCGCATTTTGAAGCTTTTTTCACTGTTTTCAGAACATTAACAGTAAGAACATGGAAGAGTCCAGGAGCCATTTGGTGAGCTGCATATCCTGCTACATGTTCACAGACTTGCCAGTGGAAAAGCCAAACTTCACATGCCAGAAATGCAAGCTTGTGTCCCTGTTGGAGGAAAAGTTGCGAAATCTAGAAGAGAGGTTAACTACCTTGAAAATCATTAAGGAAGGTGAAGAGTTCTTAGACAGAGCAGAATTATCTCTTCATGATTCAGAAAGAGAAGAAATTCGAACTGCACCTGACGAAACAGAGGAATGGAAGCATGTGACCCAGAGAAGCAGGAGGATCGAGAGGCAGTCAGCACCCATACTGCTCAGGAACCAGTACCAGGCTCTCACGCAGGAGAACCATGAAGAAATACAGCAAGATAAGACTTTGCCAGCAATGAATAACCTTGTAAGCCCTCAGAATCCTCCTGGATGGAGAAAGAAGAATGTTGTGAAGAAAAAACAGAGAGTGGTGGTCATGGGGGATTCCCTGTTAAGAGGAACAGAGGCCGCTATCTGCAGACCAGACATAACCTCAAGAGAAATGTGCTGTCTTCCAGGAGCAAAAATTAAAGATGTGTCTGACAGGATATCAAGACTCTTCAGACCTACAGATCACTACCCATTCCTGCTAATACATGTGGGGACAAATGACACCGCAAGAAAGGACCGGGAAACCATCTGCAGTGACTTTGAAGACTTAGGCAAGAAAGTGAAAGAATTGGGAGCACAGGTGGTCTTCTCATCCATCCTCCCAGTGGATGGCCATGGAACAATGAGGTGGAATAAGATTCTACAGGTGAACAACTGGCTACGTCGATGGTGCCGTCAACAAGGATTTGGATTTCTGGATCACGGAATGAATTACCTATATGATGGACTACTTGCTAGAGATGGGGTGCACCTTACGAAGACTGGAAAACATGTATTTGGAAGTCGCCTTGCTACACTCATCAGAAGAGCTTTAAACTAGAACAATGTGGGAAGGGAAGCAAAAGGCCAGAAAAAGCCATACAGCTGACAAATACTATTGAGATCTCTGCTACTGGAAGTGGAAAAGAAGAACAAAGACAAAACAATTTAAATAATAAAAATATGGGAGGAAGAGAAACCAATCACAAACTAAAATGTTTTTATACAAATGCACAAAGCATGGGCAACAAACAAGGAGAATTGGAACTACTAATGCAGAAAAAGGAATATGATGTCATTGGAATCACTGAAACTTGGTGGGACGATACACATGATTGGAATAAAAGGCTAAAAGGATACAACTTATTTGCAAGAAACAGACTTGATAAACGAGGAGGAGGTGTCGCATTGTATGTTAGAAAAGCGTATATCTGCACAGAGATTGAAGCTTCAGAGACTGGGAGTTCTGTGGAAACTGTTTGGGTAAGAATACAAGGAGAGAACAACGGAAAGGACACCATTGTAGGCATTTACTACAGGCCACCTGGGCAAGCTGAAGATATGGATGAACTCTTTATGTATCAAATGACCAAGTTCTCCAAAAAATATGACGTAGTGGTCATGGGAGATTTCAACTATCCAGACATTTGTTGGGAATCTCTCTCAAGTAAAACTAACAGGTCAAGCAAATTCTTATCCTCTCTTGCTGACAACTTTATCTTCCAAAAGGTAGGGGAGAAAACAAGGGGATCTGCTACTTTGGATCTAATCCTTATAAACAGGGAGGAAATGGTTGAGGAGGTAAAGGTGGCTGGGACCCTAGGAGGCAGCGATCATGCTATTATAGAATTTTGGATAACTAGAGGAGGAAGACATGTGAAGACTCAAACTTCAAGGTTAGATTTTAGAAAGGCAGATTTTAAGAGACTCAGAAAGAGAATAGGAGGGATCCAATGGCTGGATGTCCTTAAGGACAAAAATGTCCAGGAAGGATGGGAAATTTTTAAAAATGAGATTCTCAAAGCACAATCGTTAACAATCCCGAAAAGTAGGAAGAATGGGAAGCATTTAAGGAAACCAGGATGGATGAAAACAGAACTTAAACACATGCTAAAAAGAAAGAAAGAAATGTTTATTAAATGGAAAGAGGGAGGCATATCTAAAGAAGATTATAATGCAGTCTGCAGATCCTGCAGGGCACGTATCAGGTTAGCTAAAGCTGACAATGAATTAAGGCTTGCAAGAGATGTCAAAAGCAATAAAAAAGGATTTTGGGGGTATGTCAAAAGTAAAAGAAAAGTCAAAGATGCTATAGGATTTTTACAGGATGAAAATGGAGAAATGGTAAGAGAGGATGTTGAGAAGGCCGAACTTTTTAATTCCTATTTTGCATCTGTTTTCTCTCAGAAAGAAAATGTAACATCAACTGATCTTCACTGTCCTTTTAAAGGAATAGAGGAATCAAAGTTATCTGTAAACAGAAAGATTGTGAGGGAATATTTAGCTAACATAAATGAGTTCAAGTCTCCAGGTCCAGATGAATTACACCCCAGAGTACTGAAGGAGATCGTAGAAGAAATTTTAGAACCACTCTCCATAATCTTTGAACATTCTTGGAGAACAGGAGAAGTCCCAGAAGACTGGAGAAGAGCAAATGTTGTTCCTATCTTCAAAAAGGGGAAGAAGGTGGACCCAGGGAACTATAGGCCGGTGAGTCTGACTTCTATACCAGGAAAGATCTTTGAACAAATTATTAAACAACATGTATGTAAGTACATGGATAGGAATGAAGTGATTAACCAGAGTCAGCATGGGTTTGTAACTAACAAGTCATGTCAGACTAACTTAATTTCCTTCTATGACAGAATCACTGACTGGGTGGATCAGGGAAATGCTGTAGATATAGTATATCTTGACTTCAGCAAAGCATTTGACAAAGTATCTCACACCATCCTTATTGAAAAAATGACCAAGTATGCAATGGACCAGGCAACTGTTAGGTGGATTCATAACTGGCTTAGTGATCGGACTCAAAGGGTGGTTGTAAATGGCTTCACATCCAGCTGGATGAATGTCTCAAGTGGGGTACCACAGGGCTCCGTCCTGGGACCTGTATTGTTCAACATCTTTATCAATGATTTAGATGAAGGAATTGAGGGTAAACTGATTAAATTTGCTGATGACACAAAGCTAGGAGGGATAGCTAATACTAGAGAAGAGAGAGAGAGGATTCAAAAAGACCTACATAAACTGGAGCAGTGGGCAGCAACCAACAGAATGGTTTTTAACAGGGAAAAATGCAAAGTACTACATCTGGGCAATAAAAATGAAAAAAGCATATACAGAATGGGAGGAATAGAGCTAAGCAACAGTACATGTGAAAAAGACTTAGGTATACTAATAGATCATAGACTAAACATGAGTCAACAGTGTGATGCAGCAGCAAAAAAGGCAAATACAATTCTGGGATGTATTAACAGAAGCATACAGTCTAGATCACGTGAAGTCATTATCGGTCTTTACTCCTCTTTGGTCAGACCTCATCTGGAATACTGTGTACAGTTTTGGGCACCACATTTTAAAAGAGACATAGACAAACTGGAGCAAGTTCAGAGAAGAGCGACCAGAATGGTGACTGGTCTGCAAACCATGTCCTATGAGGAACGGTTGCAAGATTTGGGAATGTTTAGCTTGCAAAAAAGAAGACTGAGAGGAGACTTAATAGCTGTCTACAAATATGTCAAGGGCTGTCACATTGTAGAAGGATCATCTTTATTCTCATTTGCACAAGGAAAGACTAGAAGCAATGGGATGAAACTAAATGGGAGGAGACACAGATTAGATATTAGAAAAAACTTTTTGACAGTTAGGGAGATTAATGAGTGGAACAGGTTGCCACGAGAGGTGGTGAGTTCCCCTTCAATGGACGTCTTCAAACAGAGGCTGGACAGACATCTGTCTGAGATGATCTAGTGAATCCTGCTTTGAGCAGGGGGTTGGACCAGATGACCCAGGAGGTCCCTTCCAACTCAACCATTCTATGATTCTATGAAATACACCAACACTGCGACATATAAACCTGTACACCAACACTGCGGCATATAAACACGTACACCAACACTGCGGCATATAAACATGTACACCAACACTGCGGCATATAACACGTACACCAACACTGCGGCATATAACCCGTAGACCAACACTGCGACTTACAAACACATACACCAACACTGCGGCATATAACACGTACACCAACACTGCGGCAAATAACCCGTAGACCAACACTGTGACATATAAACCCGTAGACCAACACTGCGACATATAAACCTGTACACCAACACTGCGGAATATAAACACGTACACCAACACTGTGACATATAAACACGTACACCAACACTGCGGCATTTAACCCGTAGACCAACACTGCGACATACAAACACGTACACCAACACTGCGGCATATAACCCGTAGACCAACACTGCGACATATAAACCCGTACACCAACACTGCAGCATATAAACCTGTACATCAACACTGCGACATATAAACCTGTACACCAACACTGTGACATATAAACCTGTACACCAACACTGTGACATATAAACTTGTACACCAACAATGCGGCATATAAACCTGTACACCAACACTGCGGCATATAAACAAGTACACCAACACTGCAGCATATAAACCTGTACACCAACACTGCGGCATATAAACCTGTACACCAACACTGCGGCATATAAACCTGTACACCAACACTGCGGCATATAAACACGTACACCAACACTGCGGCATATAAACCTGTACACCAACACTGCGGCATATAAACCTGTACACCAACACTGCGGCATATAAACACGTACACCAACACTGCGGCATATAAACACGTACACCAACACTGCGGCATATAAACACGTACACCAACACTGCGGCATATAACACGTACACCAACACTGCGGCATATAACCCGTAGACCAACACTGCGACTTACAAACACGTACACCAACACTGCGGCATATAACCCGTAGACCAACACTGCGACATATAAACCTGTAGACCAACACTGCGACAAATAAACCTGTACACCAACACTGCGGAATATAAACCCGTACACCAACACTGTGACATATAAACACGTACAAAAAACACTGCGGCATATAACCCGTAGACCAACACTGCGACATTCAAACACGTACACCAACACTGCGGCATATAACCCGTAGACCAACACTGCGACATACAAACAAGTACACCAACACTGCGGCATATAACACGTAGACCAACACTGCGACATATAAACCTGTACACCAACACTGTGACATATAAACCCGTAGACCAACACTGCGACATATAAACATGTACACCAACACTGCGGCATATAAACACGTACACCAACACTGCGGCATATAAACCTGTACACCAACACTGCGACATATAAACCTGTAGACCAACACTGTGACATATAAACACGTACACCAACACTGCGGCATATAAACCTGTACACCAACACTGTGACATATAAACCTGTAGACCAACACTGCGACATATAAACAAGTACACCAACACTGTGTCATATAAACCTGTACACCACCACTGCGGCATATAAACCTGTACACCAACACTGCGGCATATAAACCTGTACACCAACACTGCGGCATATAAACCTGTACACCAACACTGCGGCATATAAACCTGTACACCAACACTGCGGCATATAAACACGTACACCAACACTGCGGCATATAAACCTGTACACCAACACTGCGGCATATAAACCTGTACACCAACACTGCGGCATATAAACCTGTACACCAACACTGCGGCATATAAACCTGTACACCAACACTGCGGCATATAAACCTGTACACCAACACTGCGGCATATAAACCTGTACACCAACACTGCGGCATATAAACACGTACACCAACACTGCGGCATATAAACACGTACACCAACACTGCAACATATAAACCTGTACACCAACACTGCGGCATATAAACCTGTACACCAACACTGCGGCATATAAACATGTACACCAACACTGCGGCATATAAACACGTACACCAACACTGCGGCATATAAACCTGTACACCAACACTGCGACATATAAACCTGTAGACCAATACTGGGACATATAAACACGTACACCAACACTGCGGCATATAAACCTGTACACCAACACTGTGACATATAAACCTGTAGACCAACACTGCGACATATAAACAAGTACACCAACACTGTGTCATATAAACCTGTACACCAACACTGCGGCATATAAACCTGTACACCAACACTGCGGCATATAAACCTGTACACCAACACTGCGGCATATAAACCTGTACACCAACACTGCGGCATATAAACCTGTACACCAACACTGCGGAATATAAACATGTACACCATCACTGCGGCATATAAACCTGTACACCAACACTGCGGCATATAAACCTGTACACCAACACTGCGGCATATAAACACGTACACCATCACTGCGGCATATAAACCTGTACACCAACACTGCGGCATATAAACACGTACACCAACACTGCGGCATATAAACCTGTACACCAACACTGCGGCATATAAACCTGTACACCAACACTGCGGCATATAAACCTGTACACCAACACTGCGGCATATAAACACGTACACCAACACTGCGGCATATAAACCTGTACACCAACACTGCGGCATATAAACACGTACACCAACACTGCGGCATATAAACCTGTACACCAACACTGCGGCATATAAACCTGTACACCAACACTGCGGCATATAAACCTGTACACCAACACTGCGGTATATAAACCTGTACACCAACACTGCGGCATATAAACCTGTACACCAACACTGCGGCATATAAACACGTACACCAACACTGCGGCATATAAACACGTACACCAACACTGCGGCATATAAACACGTACACCAACACTGCGGCATATAAACACGTACACCAACACTGCGGCATATAAACACATCATATAGAAGAATAAATGTACCATAGAACCAACCCTATTTTATAGTGACACATAGTACCCAGAGATAAATTTCTTGTAAACCATTAGGCTGTGTGCCCACTATGCGTTTTTTAAGCGTTTCCACAGCAGCAATTCCGCCACAGAAACGCTTAAAAAACGCTTGGTAGAAGGTCTGCCATGTCCCCCAATGATAATCCGCTGTGCACATGCTGCGGAAATTTCCGCTGTGGATTATCATTGGGGAAAAATCCGCAGCACTACCACTTATTTTGCGAAAGTGCTGCGTTTTCGCTGCCATTGACTTGCATTGGAACGCATGGAATCCGCATCACTGCATCTGCAGGTGCGGAATCCATGCGTTTCAATGTGCGGATGGTACCCGGGTGTGGAGGACAGGAGACTCTCCTCTGGACCCGGGTACCATAGAACCTGTAAAAAAAAAGAATAAAATAAAAAAATTTACATTATACTTACCTTCTGATGGCCCCCGGTCTCCCCGGCAGCTCGCGATGGTCTAAAAGGACCTGCCATGACGTAATTTAGTCATGTGACGGGTCACGCGACCGCTGACATCGGCAGGTCCTTCAGTGCAGTGTACCGCGAGCTGCCGGCAAGCCAGGATGCATCGGATAAAGACTCCGGCGGCCATCAGAAGGTAAGTATAATATTTATTTTTTACCATTCTCTCGGGTCACACTATATATGCCGGTTGCCGGTTGCATGGATTTATATAGTGTGACCAAGTTGTCAAGCACTTTCCAAGTGATGCTAAAATCGCAACCAGCATGCGGAAATGCAAGTGAAGAACACGTCACATCCACATGTCCCTGGCAGGAAAAACACATGTACAATCCGCATGTACAATCCGCATGTACAATCCGCATAGGAGGGAGATGCAGAAACGCTCACGAAAAATCTGGAGCATTTCTGCATCGTGGGCACACAGCCACACATTTAAAAAATGGGAACAACCACCAGGTGGCACCATAACCCACATCGACCTTCCGAACACAGGTCTATTACAAACATTGTTAGATACACATATCAAAAGTTCCCCACCTCAAATTAGAAGGGATGAAATATTCCATATTACAAGAGTACAATCGTCACCCCGATTATCACGGAGGGATTTTATAACAAAACACAGTTACCTGATGTGGGTTAGAGCGCGTCGCACACACACACTACCCTACGTACGTTTTGGCTCACTTAGCCTTCTTCCGGGGAAGGACACCAACACTGCAGCATAACCCGTACGCCAATGACTCGCCCATGGGGTATGGGGGGAAACTCGGTACCCAGGCCTTGACCTTCTGTGGGATGTCACGGCAGTCGGCTCCCGGGCCTGTACCCTGGGGTCACTCTTTAAAAGGGGGTTTGTTAACAGTTTTTGTCTCATGACGCCACCTGTGGCTCCTGGTAATGGGTACCAGCGCTGCTGCAGACCTCCGGGGGTGATGGGATGGCAGCTGGGATGTTTCTGCTCCCCACAGGCGGAGCGGGCCCCCGGGGCAGGGTTGATGGAAGGGATGCAGGTGAGAGGTGGCCCAGCCGGGCCAGGGGAGAATAACAGACACGCACACAGGGGGTTCGCTTCAGTACCTTTACTGGTATAGACGGCAGGTACGGTCCAGGGCACTTGATAGGAAGGGTGCACTTCTAGACTCTCCCCAGTGAGCGGGTATAAGGCCTCCTGATCTGTTTCTTCCTCTCTCTGAAGCTTCTGAAAAGCCTGAAACTAGGCCTAGCTTCTGTACTCTTTCACTCTCCTCAACTGCATGCTTGGTGGTAACAACTTTCTTCTGGCTACCACTATCCCTGGACGCTGGGGCTTTCGTGGTTCCTAGTTCTTTAGATGATTGTAGCTTCAGGTTGACCAGGGGTCTAGAATCCTCCTGGTATACCGGTTATTCCTACTGGGCGTAGAGGACCCCGTAGGCGCGGACCCGGTGTCCGGCTTGTGTTCTGGGGTGAGTCTAAGAAGCTCCTCTGCCCCCATAACTCCACTCACTCTTCTCCTTGCCTCCGGCCCCGCTCTAGGCCCCAAGGCTTCAGCACGTGCTTTAGGCCCTGGCTGGCCCTCAGCACAGCAGCTCACATGCTGCTTCTTCTCTGATCTCAGTGCCAGCACACACTCCCTACCTAACTCCACCCTCCAGTATATATATCCCTAACAGGGCTCCCTCTGGTGGTATGAGGTGGAAGGGTGGAGGTGTCTGTGTGTAGTGAGGGCCTCTTGTGGAGAAGTCTGTCCATGCACCCTTTTGGGTCCTGTAGTAGCTGTGGTAGCAGGGTTCCACACCAACACTGCAGCGCATAAACCCGTACTCCAACACTGCAGCGCATAAACCCGTACTCCAACACTGCGGCGCATAAACCCGTACACTATCACTGCGTCATATAAACCCATACACCAACACTGCGGCGTATAAACCCGTACACCAACACTGCAACATATAAACCCGTACACCAACACTGCAACATATAAACCCGTACAACAACAATGCAACATATAAACCTGTACAACAACACTGCAGCACATAAACCTGTACACCAACACTGCGACATATAAACCCGTACACCAACACTGCGGCGTATAAACCCGTACACCAACACTGCGGCACATAAACCCGTACACCAACACTGCGACATATAAACCCGTACACCAACACTGCGGTGTATAAACCTGTACACCAACACTGTGGCATATAAACCTGTACACCAACACTGCGGCACATAAACCCGTACACCAACACTGCGACATATAAACCCGTACACCAACACTGCGGTGTATAAACCCGTACCCCAACACTGCGGCGTATAAACCCGTACACCAACACTGCGGCACATAAACCCGTACACCAACACTGCGACATATAAACCCGTACACCAACACTGCGGTGTATAAACCTGTACACCAACACTGTGGCATATAAACACGTACGCCAACACTATGGCGTATAAATACTGTACGTACACCAACACTGTAACATATAAACACTTAGGCTGTGTGCCCACTATGCGTTTTTTAAGCGTTTCCGTAGCGGCAATTCCGCTGCAGAAACGCTTAAAAAACGCATTGTAGAAGGTCTGCCATGTTCCCCAATGATAATCCGCTGTGCTGTGCACATGAGGCGGAAATTTCCGCTGCGGATTATCATTGCGGAAAAATCCGCAGCACTACCAATTATTTTGCGTAATCGCGGCGTTTTAGCTGCCATGGACTTGCATTGGAGCGCATGACATCCCCATGACTACATGTGCACATGCGGATATCATGCGGTTCTATGTGCGGATGGTACCTGGGTCTGGAGAAGAGGAGACTCTCCTCCAGACCTGGGTACCATAGTACCTGTAGTTAAAAAATAATTAAAATAAAAAATAAACATATACTCACCTTCTGATGGCCCCCGGTCTCCTTCTCCGGTGTCTTCGGCAGCTCGCGGTGGTGTAACAGGACCTTCCATGACGTCATTTAGTCATGTGACAGGTCAAGCAACCACTGAAGTCGGCGGTCGCATGACCAGTCACATGACTAAATGACTTTATGGAAGGTTCTTTTACACTACCGTGAGCCGCTGAAGACACCGGACGCACTGGAGGAGAAAGGGGACCATCGGAAGGTAAGTATAATGTTTATTTTTTATTTTCACCATTTTTATTCTTTTTTTTTTTTTTTTTTACTATTAATGCTGCATTTGCAGCATCGTAACTTGGTCACACTATATATGCCGGTTGCATGGATTTATATAGTGTGACCAAGTTGTCAAGTACTTTCCAAGTGATGCTAAAATCGCTTGTCAACCCGCATGCGGAAATGCAAGTGAAGAACGCGTCACATCCACATGTCCCTGGCAGGAAAAACACATGTACAATCCGCATGTACAATCTGCATGTACAATCCGCACGTACAATCTGCATGTACAATCTGCATGTACAATCCACATGTACAATCCGCATGTACAATCCGCACGTACAATCCGCATGCGTTTTTCCTGCCAGGGAGATCCAGAAATGCTCAGGAAAAATCCGGAGCATTTCCGCATCATGGGCACATAGCCTTACACCAACACTGCGGTGTAAAAAACCCGTACACCAACACTGCAGCGTATAAACCCATAGGAACGCTCTGACATTTGAAGTTGGGTTTTTATCGCACACTGTGTCCTTATGGTTTAATCGTACCAATTAATTATGAATTTTAACTACTGAAGTCAACACATTTGAAGCTGGATCAATTTTCAACATTTCTATCATGGCACTATTTTTCCCTTGTATGTGGTATTATTTAGTCACTATGTGGTGGTAATATCTGGTCTGGTCATGGTGTGGCGGTATTTTTCCCTTGTATGTGGTATTATTCAGTCACTATGTGGTGGTAATATCTGGTCTGGTCATGGTGTGGCGGTATTTTTCCCTTGTATGTGATATTATTCAGTCACTATGTGGTGGTAATATCTGGTCTGGTCATGGTGTGGCGGTATTTTTCCCTTGTATGTCATATTATTCAGTCACTATGTGGTGGTAATATCTGGTCTGGTCATGGTGTAGTGGTATTTGTCCCTTGTATGTGGTATTATTCAGTCACTATATGTTAGTAATGTCTGGTTTGGTCATGGTGTGATGGTATTTGTCCCTTGTATGTGGTATTATTCGGTCACTATATGTTAGTAATATGTGGTATGGTTATGGTGTGGTGGTATTTGTTCCTTGTATGTAATATTATTCGCTCACTATGTGGTGGTAATATGTGGTCTGGTCATGGTGTGGAGGTATTTCTCCTTGTATGTTGTGTTATTCGGTCACTATGAGGTGGTAATATGTGGTGTGGTCATGATGTGGTGGTATTTGTTACTTTTATGTGGTATTATTCAGTCACTATGTGGCTGCAATATATGGTCTGGTCATGGTGTGACGCTATTTGTCCCCTTGTATGTGGTATTATTGGTGTATTGGTCTTTGCATAATGGACGCGTTCAATAACAGGATGGTGGCTACACTGAGACACCTTATGTTGGTGATACATGGATGTTACGTGGTGGTTATACTCAGGCACTTTGTGGTGGTATTTATCCCTGGTATGTGATTTATTATTGGTGCATTACTTTTGATACAGCGGACTTGTTCAGTAACAATATGGTGATATCTGTTATTTGGTAACGGTATGATGACTATTCAAAAGTTTTTCAAAATGATTTTATTGCAGCATTTTCCATGAGATCGATATATTTTGAACACATCTCTTTGTAGGATCTAAAATGCTACCGGGGCCCATACATCTGACCAACATGCTGGTGGGGGCCCAGGTCCAAATGCTGCATCCATTAGACTCTAGTTACACCATTGCTTCCACCCACTGATGCTATGGAGACTTACACCCAATGATACCATGGAGACTATGGAACCATCCACCAACCGATACCATGAAAACCCACAGATACCATGGAGAATATGGAGCTATCGACCCACTGATGTAATATAGACTATGGAACCTATCACCCACCGATACCATGGAGACTATGGAACTTTCCACCCCCAGATACCATGGCGACTATGGAATTTTCCACCCCCAGATACCATGGCGACTATGGATCCTTCCATCCCCAGATATGGAGCTATCCACCTATTGATAACATGGAGACTATGAAGCCTTCCATGATCTCTGCAAGGAGAATGAGAGGATGATAAGAGTAGTATTCTTGTCACCTGGTTCTTTAGTCTGGAGTCGAGGACTTGGACTAAACGTGGAAATCTGCAGTGAAAAATCTACAAAAAAGGTCAAATTAAAAAAATTACTGTATAATATGCATTATGCATCCTAGATCAGAGTCATCTATAACATAACGGACCCAATGTATTATTATATACTGTATAATATATAGGCTCCAACAGTATATATACTGGACCCAACATATTATATGACTGGTCAACTTTATTATATTCCTGTTCTTACCTTTATGTCTACCTCTTTTTAGATCATTTTATTTGCCTCCTCTTCACTTCCCCTATATGTACCAGTCGTCTTACTACTTTCTCCTGGATCCAGTATCTTCTATGGGCATTCTTCCTTGCAAACTTGCTTCATATTTCGGGGCTGCCCGGGTTGAGGTGGCTGAGTTCCCCTTTACCACAACACACACTTTTATCATACATCACATTGACATTATTGACAGTGGCATTATATGACATACCAGATCTGGGAGGGTTGTCAGGGATGTATAAGGCAACCAACCGTCCCAGATCAGTTCCCAATTGCACATTAGTGGGGAGATTCTCCGACACCCCCACTTCCCTTAACCCCCCGCACCCCAGTCCAGGAAAACTCGGGCCATCGGTATGGGACGGCGAACACCCCCAAACCCGGTGACAGTGAGGGTCTTCCCAGGAATGAGTTCCTCTGGCAACACGAACTCAGGGCGGATGAGGGTACGTTCTGCGTCGGTGTCCTTAAGGCCGACAGTGACATTCTTGCCCACCGTAACGGGTTGTAAGTTCTCCCAGGCCTGGCCAACATACCCACCCACAAAAAGAATGCCGGCAGTAGGCCCTGAGGCCTCAGGTGTGAGGTCTATCTTCTGCCTCTCCAGGCAGACAAGGCTGACGTGACCCATTTGGTCACAAGTATAGCACTTACGGGAGTCAAATGCAGTCCGGGGGCTGGAAGATGGGGCAGAACCCGCTGAGGCCCGACTGGCTGGAACACTGGGGGTGGTTATCGGCTTACCCCCTTTCCAGCTGCTGGAGGCTCACTTCCGCACCTCTGGTGTGCGGTTGGCCTCATAGCTATCCGCGATCTGGGCTGCCTTGGCGGCTTCCTTTGGCTCCCGGTCAAGCACAAACTGTCTCACCTCCACTGGGCAAAGATGAAGAAACTGGTCCTTCACCATCAGATCCTTCAGGTCCTCAAAGGTGGTAATGGACAGTTCTTGGACCCACTGCTCAAAGTTGGTTCAGAGCCCATCCACCAAATCACTGTAGCTATGATGGGGTCCACGTTGGAGGGCACTGAACTAATTCCAGTAAACCTCCGGAGTCAGCTGGTACTTTCTTATCAGGGCCTGCTTGACAGCCTCATAGTCTCCATCTTGTTTTCGAGGGAGAGAGGCAAACACCTCCAGAGCTTTTCCTCTGAGCCGTGGAGTTAAGTACCTTGCCCACTGGTCGGTGGGCAGCTGATACCGCCTGCAGGCCTTTTCAAAGCCTCGCAGAAATGTGTCCAGCTCCCCATCCTTCTCCATCACAGGAAAATGCTTAGGACGGGGTTTAAAGCAGTTGGCACTGTTGGACTCATGGGTTTGTGTGGAGGATGATTCCTTCTGAATCCGGGCTAGCTCCAGCTGGTGTTGTCAGTCAGCTTGGGCTTGTCGCTCAGCTCTCTCAGCCTCTCGCTCCTGGAATTTCAGGATCAGCTGAAGTCGTCCATCATGATCGTCTGCGGCGAGCTGCTCCAAGGCCATCTGCAAGTGAGAGTCCACACTACCCTGGCTGTGGGTCTGGCTGGCAATCACAGGTGGGACCCCTGCAGCAGCGCCACCCGGGCCTTGGCTGGCCGCCCCATCATCACGGCTCTGCTGTCGGACTGGCTCTGCGTCACATTGCAACAGTTCAGCAATCATCTGGGCCTTGTTTTTGGCGGTGGGGTCAATCTGTCTCAGCTCACAGAGGGCAGTGATAGTGTCCTCTGACTGCTGATGATACCAGGGCTCTCCACGAGTAGCCATTATTGCCAAATAAAAGATAGGACAGAAAAACAAGAGAAGGGAGGGAATGCAACCGCTTCACGTACAGTAATGTCCCAGATAAAAAAAATATTAAAACACTGAGTCTGATTTCTTAAAACTTTGCACAGAATTCTCGCAAGAACCGTGCAAGTTTTCAGTGACAGGAATGATTGCTCAATCCAGTCACTGATGTTCTGTAATATCCCACCGCTGCCACCAATTTGTCAGGGATTCCAACACACAGGCGAGACGACAGCGGGGAGATCATGCGATATCTCACCGTGCCGTCACGCTGTCAGTATTTCGTCCGGAATCGCGAGCACACGATCCAGACTACTCACTACGTGGATATCGGCAAGCGACCAGTGAGAGTATGGCGTCACACCTCTGGGTTCCAAAGCCTGGAATCCGTGTTTAACGCCCTCTGTACGGTCACTGTCAGCTTCACAATAGCCCAATTATTAATATTCTCTGCCACCACCGGCTGAGCTTGAATTATAATACAGGCCTGGCCGGACAACATACTATATGCCCAACACAACATATTATTTACTAAAGCCAAAATATTGCATTATTACCCTGTGGAGCCCGGCATGTCATTACCCTGTGGAGCCCGGCACGTCATTACCCTGTGGAGCCCGGCACGTCATTACCCTGTGGAGCCCGGCACGTCATTACCCTGTGGAGCTCGGCACATCATTTCCCTGTGGAGCCCGGCACGTCATTACCCTGTGGAGCCCGGCACGTCATTACCCTGTGGAGCCCGGCACGTCATTACCCTGTGGAGCCCGGCACGTCATTACCCTGTGGAGCCCGGCACAAAATTACCCTGTGGAGCCCGGCACGTCATTACCCTGTGGAGCCCGGCACGTCATTACCCTGTGGAGCCCGGCACGTCATTACCATGTGGAGCCCGACACGTCATTACCCTGTGGAGCCCGGCACGTCATTACCATGTGGAGTTGTTTTAGCACTGCGATGGGCTTCCAGGTGGCGATGGACACGTTACTAAATGTAAATAGATGGGTGAATTTCCTTACCTGGTGTCTTGGTCTCTCTTGGCTTCCAACGATCGTTGTTCCTGGGAAGTGACGCAATTTGTACAGAGATTTCTGGAATGTAAGACAGGATAAGTGATATTTGGTGGTAAGCTTTACACTATGGATATAAAGACACATCCTAAAGATGCATACCCCAGAGGTGACCAAGGTTCTTTACTGAAAGAGCAGTGAATCTGGTGAATAGTTACTTCAGAAGCTAAACACTACAGGAGAGAATAACTCTCAGACTCTGCTGTGAATGTACAAGATACAAGAGGACCACCACCATCTGAAAGTTCGTTCTCCAGATATGAGCAGGGTTCTTTACTGTAAGAGCAATGAAGCTCCTGAAGTGACTACTCCACAGATTCTCACTACAGGTGCTGAGAATTCTCTCACTTTGCTGAGGGACACCGCCATCTGAAGGTTTGTCCTCCAGACCTGACCAGGGTTCTTTACTGTAAGAGCAGTGAAGCTCCTGAACTGACTACTCCACAGATTATCACTATATGTGCTGAGAATTCCCAGACTCTGCCGTGGATGTACAGGATACATGAGTGTCACCTCAAGCTGAAGGTTCATTCTCCAGAGGTGACCAGGGTTCTTTCCGGTAAGAACAGTGAATCTTTGTTACCACAGCAGTCAATCACTACAGTGAGGATGAGCTGATGCACTTAGGTGGATGTATTGAATACAAGATTGACCCTTACTCAGGAGTCAATCTTCTGACTCAGGGCCCTCTCCCAGTTGCGATGTCATCACATGAGTGCAATCTGATAAAAAATCGGATTGCACTCGCCCAAATGTCACCCTATGGGGCAGCTCACATCTGTGATTATTATACTGCGATTGCATCTGTAAATTGGATCGCACGCACCCACATAAGGCTATGGGTGCGTGTGAAACATCGAACTGCACTTGGATATCACCCGAGTGCAGCACAACTCCTGCCGGCGCAGATGGAGAAATTAATGTCCCCTCCTCAGCTGTGCTGTGATTCTCTCATGCGAGAGGAGAGGAGCTCAGAGCACGGACACTCGGATCACGCTCGCAGCAGAGCTGGAGCCAAGTGTTATTATCTATCCCATTGGATGCTCACGCATGGTATGTCATGCACTCGTGTGTCTCCGGCCTAACGTGTGTAGATTTCTTTAGTAGATCTTCATTGGTCTGATCACCTGTTGGGATCATGAAATTTCCCTTTTCGGTATATTAGCTCAGGATGTATAAGGCATTTCACCCTTTACTGAATCCATAGATTTAGTCTATGTCTCCCCTCCATGTAATGTTTCACCCCTTCCCAATAGTAATGGCTACAGGAGGAGGCTAAAGAGCAAAAAAGACGACGATCTATTGGTCAATCATGATAATTAGAAATCTTTATTAAATGTATAGAACAAACAAGGTAGTTGGACAGGGTGGATATGACACAGACATACACATATAAAAACAATGGACACCGTTCAAAAGATGCAGGATATAATCGTCTTATAATATACAACGTAGTATCTATATTGGACAGAGTGTAATGGTAGTCACAAGGTAGCATAAACCTTCCATATCAAGACACATATGTGGGATCCATATTCATCAAAATAATCCTATAGCCCCATATCACCACAAGGTGTCAGGGCATCTACCTAGTGCATGTATTTATGTCAACCATATTATATTGGATCACTGGCCACCATAGTCATAATTGTTACCTGATAAAGTAAGGGTCACCGCACTGTCCACGCATCCGAACATGTCCCCCCCGACGCGCGTTTCGGCGCTAGCCTTTCTCAAGGGGCATAAAACAACTGCATATCGTAGGCTTTAAATATACATATATGTGGTCACATGAGCGCAAACAGGAAACACCGCCTAAACCGGAACAGACGCGTATCGTGTCACCATCTCCATGGCAGCAGCTGATGCTACCCAGAGAGACACCGCAATTGCCCGGAAGTGACGCAGAGGGCATCATCGTAACCAAAACACCCAGCGGCGGCATCACCGCTGAGAAACCGTTGGACAGATGCCAAAAAACAGCGGGCATGTAGGGATGATGACACCCCTGCGTGCAAGCATCGCTGGATAGCCACATAGGTAAGATAGTCATGGGAAATTCCCACTGGCATATCATATCAATCATACTGACATACCATGATGTGCAATGTTATAAAAATGCATATAGAGTGTTTCTGGTGTATGATAATATTAAGCAAATCCACAGGGGGATCACTAAGAGCTTTAGAGGGAAAGTTTAACCCAAAATTCAGAACACCAATTCCATTCTCAATATACGCAATGCATGAGACCACCAAAAGCTGGCCAAGTGTGACAGATACGAATCAATAAACTGATTATACATTCGTAAAAAAATATTCAATATTTCTACATGTACTACAGATATAATAATCATCACAGGTATAAATCCCTAGATCCCACATGGTCAACCAAAGGCGGACCACACAATGCGCATTACAGCAGAAATATAACGATAACAACAACATATCTAGAAATCCACCTGTCATCATCCATCTTTCCCCCCATATACACTGTTCAATAGAAAGGAAACAGAAAATCATCAATAGCTCTTCTCACAATACTCATACACTGCTCAAAGGGGATACATGAGAACAGGGGCGGACATTGACTGCTTGGGGCCCCTGTGCAAGAAATGTGTCTGGGCCCCCCACCTTTTATGGCGACAAAGCTACAGATGTATATGTAGCCACACACACATATATACCTCTTACATAGCCTCCTTTATTATGTATATGGTCATCCCTTATTACA
This sequence comes from Phyllobates terribilis, assembly GCF_046119375.1. Classification (NCBI taxonomy): domain Eukaryota; kingdom Metazoa; phylum Chordata; class Amphibia; order Anura; family Dendrobatidae; genus Phyllobates; species Phyllobates terribilis. Next base: position 17,443,325 of record NW_027362763.1, read on the forward strand.
CAGTACCCTCTCTTGTTATGTACAGCACCGTCCCTTACATATTGGATTATTTGTAGTGCCCTGTTCTTTATTACATACCGTCTTCTCTTGTTCGATATGTAATGGCAGGGTCCTCTTCCCCCTGTACCAGTCTATCATTGTTAGTTCATTTACTGTAAGTGATATCTGTATCTGGTATGTAACCCCTTCTCATATACAGCACCATGGAATCCATGGCGCTACATCGTGGGGCGTACAATTTGGTACAGATTCGCCAGGGAGACGAGTGGAAGACGGCATTCAACACCTGGGACGGTCGCTATGAATACCGCGTGGTGCCCTTCAGTCTCTGTAATGCTCCATCCATCTTCCAGGAGCTGGTGAACAACATCTTCCGAGATCTCCTGTATTCCTGCGTGGTGGTGTACCTGGACGATATCTTGGTTTTCTCTCCAGATCTGCCCTCACACCGGAGGGATGTTCGTCAGGTTCTGCTGAGGCTCCGGAAGAATCGCCTGTACGCTAAATACGAGAAATGCCTCTTTGAGCAGACCTCTCTGCCATTCCTGGGTTATATTATCTCCGAGACTGGTCTGCGGATGGATCCCGAGAAGGTGTTTGCCGTTTTAAAGTGGCCCCGACCGAAGCTGTTGAAGGCGATTCAACAATTCCTGGGCTTCGCAAACTATTACCGCCTCTACATTTCTCATTTCTCCTCCTGGACTGCTCCCATCTCTTCTCTCACCCTTAAAGGAGCAAATCCCAAGGAATGGACTTCTGAAGCAGAGAAGGCCTTCATCTCCCTTAAACAAGCCTTCTCCTTCGCTCCTGTGCTACACCGTCCGGATTGCAACAAACAGTTCTTCCTGGAGGTTGATGCCTCCTCCTCCGGGGCCAGAGCAGTGCTCACCCAGAAATCCTCATCCGGGCGAATGGTGACCTACGGATTCTTCTCCAAGCTCTTCTCCTCGTCCGAACACAACTACTCTCTAGGAGATCAAGAACTGCTGGCCATCAAGTTAGCGCTGGAGGAGAGGCGCTATTTGCTTGAGGGGGCTCTGCACCCAGTGGTCATCTACGCTGACCATAAGAACCTCGCTTATTTGCAGAACGCCCAAAGATTAAATCCGCGTCAGGCCAGGTGGTCTCTATTCTTTGCCCGATTCTGCTTCTCTCTGCACTACCGCCCGGTGGACAAGAACATTAAAACTGATGCTCTATCCCGCTCATTCCTGTCTTCCGACCACGAGGAGGGGCCTCTACATATCATCGACCCTTCCAAAGTAATGACTGTTGCTCCATTTGACCTATCTCATCTTCCACGTGGTAAAACCTTTGTAGCTGTTCCAGATCGGAAGAAGGTTGAACTCTGGGGCCATTCATCCAAACTAGCCGGTCATGCTGGCCAGAGGAAGACCTTTCTGCTCATTGCCCGACATTACTGGTGGCCTTCCCTGCGCAAGGATGTTGGGGACCTTGTCGCGGCTTGTTCCTCTTGTGCCCGTAACAAGGTTCCCAGGCACCTTCCAGCCGGCCGTCTCCTTCCCGTGCCTTCCACTCCGCGGCGACACATTGCAATGGACTTCATTACGGATCTCCCTATTTCTGTCGGTTGTACTGTCATTTGGGCGGTCGCCGACTGCTTTTCTAAGATGAACCAAAAAAGCATTCCCAAGTCTATATCATGCACTGGTGATACGTCATTATAATGCTGCATAGAAGACTAACGGGAATCAAAAACAAACTGTGGAGTCAGTTTTATACAAAAGTAATAAATTTTATTCAAAGTAATACAAATATAGAACATGAAAGAAAGTCATCTAAAAGGTTTGGAAGAAAGAGCTTCCTGACGAAGCCGGAAGGTGAAACGCGCGTCGAGGCTACTGCACGGGTCCCACAGAAGCTCTGCTCCATTGGACAATACACAAGGTAATTCCCTTACTCTGCACCTCTTTTAGTTGGCTATTTAAACATACAGAGGACTGCTATGGCCTTACACTATGCTTTTGACTAATTGCTGGCATCCAGCTGCCATTCAATAACTTAGCATAGTTAGTGGCTCACCTTAAATGCTTATATGCCTTGTTCTGGTTGAATGGGACCCTATGTGTCTCTATGATTCCTGTAGTGTGTTGGATATTCCATCACGCTTTCCATAGGTCCACAGCAGCACTTTCTTCCAAACCTTTTAGATGACTTGCTTTCATGTTCTATATTTGTATTACTTTGAATAAAATGTATTACTTTTGTATAAAACTGACTCCACAGTTTGTTTTTGATTCCAGTTAGTCTTCTATGCAACATTATAATGACGTATCACCAGTGCATGATATAGACTTGGGAATGCTTTTTTGTTTTTTCTACTAATTTTGAGATTGATTTCACTTTCTAGTGACTTCTTTATAGGTTTACATGCTTTTCTAAGATGGCCCACTTCATCCCTCTGCCTGGTCTTCCGTATGCACCGGTGCTGGCTAAGGACTTTATCCAGCACATCTTCCGTTTTCACGGCCTACCCCTCCACATTGTCTCGGATCGCGGAGTTCAATTCACTTCGCGCTTCTGGAGAGCCACGTGCAAGCTGCTGGATGTCTCTTTGGATTTCTCTTCTGCTTATCATCCTCAGTACAATGGCTAAGTGGAACGCATCAATCAAATCCTCACCAGTTTTCTTCGGCACTTTGTCAACGCTCACCATAGCGATTGGGTTGAACTCCTGCCCTGGGCCGAGTTCTCCTATAACAACAATGAGAGCGAGTCTTCTACTAAATCCCCGCTTTTTGTGGTCTATGGTCGACACCCCCAGATTCCATTTCCCGTCTCCTCTTCAGTGGACAACCCTGCTGCGGAGTCTCTCGTCAGCGAATTTTCGGCTATTTGGGAAGACACTAGATCTGCACTTCTTCTGTCCTCCGAGCGGATGAAGAGACATGCTGATAAGAGACGTCTGGATATGCCTCAATTCCATCCGGGAGACAAGGTCTGGCTTTCTTTCAAAAATGTCCATCTTAAGATACCATCTTACAAGTTGGGTCCGCGGTTCATCGGTCCGTTCGAGGTTCTGAACCAAATGAACCCGGTGGCTTACAAGCTGAAAATCCCGGTCACCTTATGGATTCTCAACTCCTTTCATGTATCTCTCCTCAAACCAGTTGTTCTTAATTCCTTCTCTGATGATCCAGGTACCACCCCAGCTCCAGTCTCCGCTGAGGACGTCTTTGAGGTAGAGAACATTTTGGCCACCAAGAGGGTAAGAGGAAAGACTTTCTTTCTTGTGGATTGGAAAGGTTTGGCCCGGAGGAGAGGTCTTGGGAACCCAGGGAGAACATTCATGCCCCTCATCTTCTTAAAAAATTTCTCGCGGGCCTAAAGAAGAGGGGGGCGTAAAGGGGGGGCGTACCGTAGCATCTGTGTCTCTGACTCCTGCTGGGCAGAGACGCCGTTCCCCTCACCGCCTTGGTCCCGGTCTGGCGTCTTCCTGCTCCCCTTCTGCTCCCGCTTTGGCGCGCACAGCTTCCCGGGCAGTGTGCTTAGGGCGCGCGCGCACTCCCTCTTTAAGGGGCAGCGCGCGTCGTCCTAAAGAGTCTCCGGTTGTTTTGTATGCTAACACTTTCTCCAGCCCTCAGGTCCCGCTGCCTGTCAGCCTTGCCCGCCAGTCTGTCTAACAGTCCTGCCCACCAGTCTGCCTACCCGGAGAACCCGCCAGTTACCTGTCGTGCCCGCCAGCCTGCCTACCTGGAGCACCCGCCTGCTTGCCTACCCGGAGCACCTGTCTGGCTATCAGGCGTACCTGCCTGCTTATCTACCCGGATCACCCGCCAACCTTCCTGCCGTGTTCATCCGCTGTACCGGTCAGCTCCTGTCATCTGACCCGTGGGAGTCACCTGCTCTCACACAAGATCAGTCCCAGAGGTCAGCACAGAGGTTCCACCACCCGCACCCGTAACAGTGAGTACACTATATACTAAGGGAGTATGCTATACATAATAAGTGAGTACACTATATACTAAGGGACTGTGCTATACATAATAAGGCTACATTCCTGTATCCGTGTGGAGTGTCAGTATGCTGACCGCTTTTACAGATGTATTGAGCATGTACTATTCTAATCCTCAAAATCGGATCAGAACAGGACATTCTCTGATCCTCACAGATCTCATTCTTAGATCCGTGAATTTCATGAATATGTGAATGGATCTATAAAACTCTACAAGTCCGTGTACCATCCGATAAAAAAATCTGGCAGCACACGGACATTTCACACAAATGTGAGAATGCAGCCTGAGGGAATTTACAGATAACATTATCACTCCTAGTCACACAGTGAATACAGAATAATATTTACATCCAGGCACTTACCGCTGATGTCTTATCTAATCAGAGACGGTTTCTGCTGTTTCTTCTCCATCTGGTCAGACCTTCATGTCCACATCTCCCAGCCACGAATCGTCTTGTCACGATGATCTCCAGCCTAGAAAATAACAAGGTCACATATATTGTATATATACATGTGTCTCCCCCACACTGTGCCCCTGAATACAGATATGTACCCCCCCATTAATATACTATTAGTCACTTAGTAATCAAAATATAAAGTGATAAGCAGCACTGTGCCCCCCATTAACTATAATCTCCACCGGCCAATAATATACATGATTCAGTCTCTGTGACTATCCCCAATTAGCTATGTGCTCACGGAAAATATACAAGGCTTTACAGTACAAGCAAAGTGAAACCCCAATCAATGCTCTGTCCCAGCACCCCCATCATTGCTCTGTCCCAGCACCCCCATCATTACTCTCTCCCAGAACCCCATCATTTCTCTCTCCCAACACCCCCATCATTGCTCTCTCCCAGCACCCCCATCATTGCTCTCTCCCAGCACCCCCATCATTGCTCTCTCCCAGCACCCCCATCATTACTCTCTCCCAGCACCTCCGTCATTGCTCTCTCCCAACAACGCCGTCATTGCTCTCCCCATCCCCATCATTCCTCTCCCCAGCCCCATCATTGCTCTCCCCATCCTCATCATTGCTCTCCCCATCCTCATCATTGCTCTCCCCATTCCCACCATCCTCATCATTACTCTTCCTATCCACACCATTGCTCTCCCCTGCTCCATCATTGTTCTTCCCAGCCCCATCATTGCTCTCCCCAGCCCAATCATTGCTCTCCCCATCATTGCTCTTCCAATCATTGCTCTTCCCAGCCCCATCATTGCTCACCCCAGCCCCATCATTGCTCACCCCATCACTGCAAGTAGAAGAGAAAAGAACCACATGCATGAAGCAGCACACTTCTATATATAAAAGGTATGATTTGATTCCAGAAACTTCGTAGAAAATACATTTAAAAACATATATATACACAAAGGGATCTGGTCCTCATGACTGCTCAAGTTAATGGATGGTCACTAGTGTTGAAAGAGCACTAAAATGCTCGGGTGCTCGAAGCTCGGGCCGAGCTCACCGTGATACTCGGATGCTCGACCCGAGCATCAAGCCCAATGTCAGTCTATGGGAGACCCGAGCATTTTTGCAGCGGCACCCCCGGCAGTCTGCAGAAAGCCTAAAAAGTGCCCAAAACTATAGTAACAGTGCTCAAATGACATGGGGACAGCATGGGGATCGCCCCAGGAAGCATTTCTGACCCCCAGGTCACTGCTGTCAACAACGTGGTCAGAGGTATTAAGCCACTTTTACGGGCTCACAATAAAACGTTCAAAAACTAAACTGAAACGGTTTTCCTGTGAAATATGTTAAGGAACATCCTTTCCAGGGTAAAGACTTGCGTATAAGGTAAAATAAATAAACAAAAACAAAAATACTCCTCCACACCTTGGGCTTTGTTCACAAGTAGCATTTTTTATACGTTTTTGCACTTTTGTATTGCTTTCAACCGTGACAAATGCATTCACCGGGAAATGTCATTTTAACATTTTACAACCTTATCTGCCCATGTGCTGTGTGACACATGCATACAGTGCTGAAAAGACATGGGAACAGCATGGGGAAGACCCCTGGAAGCATCTCTGACACCCAGGTCACTGCCTAAAAGTGTGCCCATCAGAAGTGATCCTTGCCACATCAGAAAATGCAGACTTGCAACTATCCCCGTGCAAGTCCTTGCCCCAGGGCAGTGTTCACTTTTACCTCCCCCATTCCTTGCAATGCAAGCGCAAGTATGCAGCCTGCCACCCACCCACCCCCAGGCTGCAATACTATACTGCTTGCTTGCTTGCACTTGAAATTGGACCTTTTAGGCATGTGGAGGCGGAATCTGGCCACCACGTCATGGCTGCGTCGGAGGCCTGGTATCCATACTCAGTACCCAGCCGCCCGGCGGCCGAGTGTCCACGCTTGGTCCCCAGCCACCAGGGGGCACCTGGGTGTCCATACTCAGTCCCCAGCCAGCCCGCGACCAGGTGCCCACACACGGTCCCCAGCCTCCCCTATTTGAAGGACAGCCTAACCACAAACACGTGGACAAGTGAATGTGGCCAGGGATGGTCCATCTCACTGACGCCTTCACACTGAGTTAATATTGTGGAAGCCGGGACACAGTTGGACACTGGGATGCAACACGTCCTCCAAACATAGAGGATTGCGGGTCCCGGGTGAATCAGGCTTCAACACAAAGTTCAGAAGGTAGACAGCAGCAGTGGTCGGCCCCCTACACAACGAGTAAATTATTCATGATCATGGGGCCATCCATCTCCATAGCTTTCTGTTCCTTGGAATGCAAGCGAATGTATGCGCATATCCTACCTCCTCCGAGGATTGCTGGATGTTTTCCTGCTACTATCCCAGTTCTATGACTCCCGTTAAAACAAAGCTTCAGGTGATGAATGATGGATGAGGTGGTGGCAAAGGAGTAAGAGCAGGAGGAACAGGGACCATTCACATCAATATCAGGCCAGTCAACCACACATGTCTTGTAGAATATGTTTCTGTAACAAAAGAAGCGGTTTGGATACACAGTTATAGGGCATACAGTGAGTGCAATGCCTACCAAAAATTTCGAGGCACTCCAATGCCCCTTGGAAATGACATGGAGGTCAGAGGGCCTTAACTAAACCCTTTTTTCCATTTATAGCAACTGGGTCTCCTGTACACTGATGGCCTAAGCAGTGAATGGAAGGCTTTCCAAAAATTATGAGAAACTGCAATGCCCCTTGAAACAGACGTGGATTACAGCGTGCTAAAAACCTTCTACCCATTATTGGGGAGTGGGTCTCCCTTAGTGTTCGCCTATGCATTGAAAAGCAAAAGCTGACTAAAATTAGGAAAAAATGCAATGCCCTTTGGAAGAGTCGTGGAGGTTAGAGTTTATTAAAAACAACATTTCAATGCCCCTTGGAAGAGCTGTGGAGTTCAGAGTGGTTTAACAAGACGGTTTTAATGCCCCTTGGAAAAGACGTAGAGGTCAGAGTGATTTAACAAGACGGTTTTAATGCCCCTTGGAAGAGACGTGGAGGTCACAGTAGCTTAACAAGACGGTTTTAATGCTCCTTGGAAGAGTGGTGGAGGTTACAGTGGAATAAAAAGACAATATCAATGCCCTGTGGAAGAGAAGTGGAGGTCACAGTAACTTAACAAGACGGTTTTAATGACCCTTGTAAGAGTGGTAGAGGTTACAGTGGAATAAAAAGACAATATCAATGCCCATTGGAAGAGTGGTGGAGGTCGCAGTAGCTTAACACGACGGTGTTAATGCCCCTTGGAAGAGACGTGGAGGTCACAGTAGCTTAACAAGACGGTTTTAATGCCCCTTGGAAGAGTGATGGAGGTCGCAGTGGAATAAAAAGACAATATCAATGCCCCTTGGAAGAGTGGTGGAGGTCGCAGTAGCTTAACAAGATGGTTTTAATGACCCTTGGAAGAGTGGTGGAGGTCGCAGTGGAATAAAAAGACAATTTCAATGCCCCGTGGAAAAGACGTGGAGGTCACAGTAGCTTAACAAGATGGTTTTAATGCCCCTTGGAAGAGTGGTGGAGGTCGCAGTAGCTTAACAAGACGGTTTTAATGCCCCTTGGAAGAGTGGTGGAGGTCGCAGTGGAATAAAAAGACAATATCAATGCCCCTTGGAAGAGTGGTGGAGGTCGCAGTAGCTTAACAAGATGGTTTTAATGACCCTTGGAAGAGTGGTGGAGGTCGCAGTGGAATAGAAAGACAATATCAATGCCTCTTGGAAGAGTGGTGGAGGTCGCAGTAGCTTAACAAGACGGTTTTAATACCCCTTGGAAGAGTGGTGGAGGTCGCAGTGGAATAAAAAGACAATATCAATGCCCCTTGGAAGAGTGGTGGAGGTCGCAGTAGCTTAACAAGATGGTTTTAATGACCCTTGGAAGAGTGGTGGAGGTCGCAGTGGAATAAAAAGACAATATCAATGCCCCGTGGAAGAGACGTAGAGGTCACAGTAGCTTAACAAGAAGGTTTTAATGCCCCTTGGAAGAGTGGTGGAGGTCGCAGTGGAATAAAGAGACAATATCAACGCCCCTTGGAAAAGTGGTGGAGGTCGCAGTAGCTTAACAAGACGGTTTTAATGCCCCTTGGAAGAGTGGTGGAGGTCGCAGTAGCTTAACAAGACGGTTTTAATGCCCCTTGGAAGAGTGGTGGAGGTCGCAGTGGAATAAAAAGACAATATCAATGCCCCTTGGAAGAGTGGTGGAGGTCGCAGTAGCTTAACAAGATGGTTTTAATGACCCTTGGAAGAGTGGTGGAGGTCGCAGTGGAATAGAAAGACAATATCAATGCCCCTTGTAAGAGTGGTGGAGGTCTCAGTAGCTTAACAAGATGGTTTTATTACCCCTTGGAAGAGTGGTGGAGGTTACAGTGGAATAAAAAGACAATATCAATGCCCCTTGGAAGAGTGCTAGAGGTCGCAGTAGCTTAACAAGATGGTTTTAATGCCCCTTGGAAGAGTGGTGGAGGTCGCAGTAGCTTAACAAGACGGTTTTAATGCCCCTTGGAAGAGTAGCGGAGGTTACAGTGGAATAAAAAGACAATATCAATGCCCCTTGGAAGAGTGGTGGCGGTCACAGTAGCTTAACAAAACGGTTGTAATGCCCCTTGGAAGAGTGGTGGAGGTCGCAGCGGAATAAAAAGACAATATCAATGCCCCGTGGAAGAGACGTGGAGGTCACAGTAGCTTAACAAGACGATTTTAATGCCCCTTACAAGAGCCATGCAGTACAGCATATTAAAAACATTATTTTCATTATTGGGGAGTGGGTCTCCCATAGTCTTTGCCTATGCCTTCCAAGCAAAAGCTGCCAAAAATTAGGACGGAGGAACTTGCAATGCTAGCAACACGGACCACGGTCACCCTAGTGGTATAGTGGTGGTGGAGGCTGAGGATAAGGAGAAGAGCAAAAAACAGCTGAAATGAGGAAGCGTATACCCATGTGTGGGTGTGAAGCGGTGCATGGGAATACACCTCCCGAAGCAACACAGTGGATTTGACTTTATGTTACTCTGCTTTCATTTGGTGGTGATGAGAAGTCTGGCCCAATCCAGCCCTTGTTCATTTTGATAAGGGTCAGCTTGTCAGCATTGTCAGTTGACAGGCGAGTGAGCTTATCAGTTATAATTCCCCCAGCAGCACTAAAAACACACTCCGAGGCCAGGACCTCCAAGGCGTACAGAGCGAGTTCATTCCAAGTGTCCAGCATGGATACCCAATAATTAAAAGGCACAGAGGAATCACGGAGGACGCTGGTATGGTCGGCAAGGTACTCCCTCATCATTTTTTGACACTTTCCACTCCTTGTGAAATGAAATGATCTCGATGGTCCAGATGGATGGAGTGGAGGATGGCTGGTTGATGGACACCCCATGCAAATATGGCTACGGCGCTAACAAGGAGAAGGTGGAGTAATGTTTTGGGCTGGAATCATGGGGAGAGAGATTGTCGGCCCTTTTAGGATCCCTGAAGGGGTAAAGATGAACTCCATAATGTATGTTGAGTTTCTCAAACAGCACTTCCTTCCATGGTTCAAGAAGAAGAACCGTGCATTCCGCAGCAAGATCATTTTCATGCATGATAATGCCCCGTCTCATGCTACACATAACACATCTGCATCTCTGGCTGCTATGGGCATAAAAGGGGATAAACTTATGGTGTGACCCCCATGCTCCCCTGACCTCAACCCCATTGAGAACCTCTGGAGCATCATCAAAAGGAGTGTCTATGATGGCGGGTGGCAGTTCACATCTAAGCAACAGCTCTGGGAGAGTATTCTGTCCTCATGCAAAACAATTGAAGCAGAAACCATCCAAAACCTGACAAATTCAATGGACGAGAGAGTTCAGAAGCTCCTTTCGAGCAAGGAGTCCTATGTGCAAATGTAACATCACCTAGAATAAAGTTTTGAGTTGAAATCTGTTTGATTTCAGTTTGTGATAACCTGCTAATGCTTAGAATTTCAAATATGACCATTTTTTTGTTCTTTATTAAAATGAAAAGATTGAAAACTCTGCTGAAAATAATAATTTGGAACATGCATTTTGAGTGCAGTTTGAGTTTTTTATTTTTTTAAAAATATACTGTTATCATAGGCAGTTTGTACAAAAACCTTTCAGTTGTACTCTAATAGTCATTTGACTGGAAAATTACAATGACTGCAATTCACATAGGTAATTTGGGAAAATCTGAGAAAATATTATTTGCATAATAATTTGGAACACAGTGTATGGGGGAGACTCGGTACCCGGGCCTTTACCTTCTTGGGATGTCACGGCAGTCGGCTCCCGGGCCCGTTCTCTGGGTCACTCTTTAAAATGGGTTTTAGTGTTTTTGTTAACAGTTTGTCTCGTGACGCCACTTGTGGTTTGTGGTAATAGTTACCAGCGCTGCTGCAGACCTCCGGGGTGATGGGATGGCAGCTGGGATGTTTCTGCTCCCCACAGGCGGAGCGGGCCCCCCGGGGCAGAGTTGATAGAAGGAATGCAAGGCGTTGTAACATAGGAGGGATGATGGCGCAGCGGCAATAACCGACAGAGACAGTGGAGTGCAGTTGTCCGATTTTACTCACAGTTCTTTTTAGATTCCTCAGGTACACTGTACAGGTTACCCCTTCCCGCGTCGCGCTGCGTTCACCAAGCAGGGGTTCAGAAGTCCCTCCAGCAATTCGACAGTACTTATCGGGACCCCCTTTCTATATGTTCCTTTCCTCAGCCGACTTTCCGCGCTGGATCTCTACCTCCTGCTCTGCGCCTCACAAACTGAGTCCCAAGATGGCGTCCTCAGATCCCTCAGGGTCACCTGGAGTTCCCTGATCCTACACGGCTACCTTTCTTGGCTACTCGGATGCGAGTATGGCAACTGCACCATAAAGGTCAGAAGCCTCCGGTTTCCTAGCCGAGGCTTGAAGCAACACGACTAGCCTAGAGAATGGTTCCCTTCTTGCGGCCTGGTCCCTCTGACACTTGACAGATTAGAGTGTACGGGTGGCTTCCTGCTCCTTCCGTACCCCTGGGACCCCTTCAGTTACCGGAGCCTTCCTCCTCTACTCCCCTCCTCTTCTCTCCTCTGCTGGGCCTCATTCACCAGGCCCACTCTGGAGCAGAGTTCCTGCAGAGCCCCTGCTCCTCTTACTAGACACAGACCTCCACTTACTACTACTCCTCACTACCTAAGATGGATCCCCTTTTTATACTCCTAACAAATGCTCCCCTAAACTCCTTCCTCCACCCACACCCACTACTTGGTTCCCCCTCTCTCTGGTTCCCCCCACTCCAGCCAGGCACAGGGCTCAGCAGAACACAGCGCATCTTGCCCTTCCAGCCGGCCTGGAGCAGTGTAGTGTTGGATGCAGGTGTTGGGGTCCCAGGCTGTACCCTTTCCTTACCAGAGAGTGAGGCACCACGGATGCAGTACCTCTGTGGCGACTGAACCTGTAGGGGCACCACACATGCATGCCAGACTGGTAACGGGCAAGACTTCCGTATCCTCACCAAGATGACGACTGACCATGCTCTCCTCCTCCTCCTCTTCCTCCTCCTCCCCCCTATCCTCAGGCCCCCCATGCTGAACCAACGGTATGACAGTTGTACAGGTACTAGCGTCTACAGTGCATGATACCAGCTCCTGTTCTTCCTTCTCCTCTCCCTCATTGTCCCCCAATGCACGTTGGGATGAGATGAGGCTGGGCTGTGTGTAATCGCCCCCTACGGCTTCTTGATCCATCTCATCATACTCTGGTTGCAATGCCTCCTCTTTAATTCTCTGCAGAGAGCGTTGAAAAAGACAGACTAGAGGGATGCTGACACTAATGATGGCGTCATCGCCACTCACCATCTTGGTGGACTCCTCAAAGTTTGTCAGGATGGTACATATGTCAGACATCCAGGTCCACTCCTGAGGTCTTATGTGTGGAGTCTGATGTGAATATCGACGGCCTTGTTGCAGCTGGTACTCCACAACTGCTCTCTTCTGCTCACAAATGCTTTGCAACATGTGGAGGGTAGAGTTCCAACGTGTGGGGACATCACACACCAGTCGGTGAGCCGGAAGCTGCAAACGCTGCTGCAACACAGCAAGGGTGGCGGAAGCTGTAGCCGACTTCCAAAAATGAGCTGACAGGCGGCGTACTTTGACGAGCAGATCTGGCAACGCGGGGTACGATTTAAGAAACCGCTGAACCACGAGGTTAAGCACATGAGCCAGGCATGGTACGTGTGTGATCTCGCCTCGCCTCAGAGCCGCCCCTAAGTTACGGCCATTGTCATACACGACCATGCCTGGATGTAGGTTCAGCGGTCTCAGCCACAGATCTGCCTGCTCTTTCACAGCTGTCCACAACTCACAAGCAGTGTGAGGTTTATCACCTAAGCTTATGAGTTTCAGCACAGCCTGTTACTGCTTGGCTGAGGCAGTACTGCAGTGCTTCCAGCTTGTAACTGATGTGGTGATATCTGAGATGGAGGCTGAACATGAGGAGGAGGAGGAGGATGATGCACAGGAACTGTACACTGTGGGGGCAACTCTGACTGACATAGGGCCCGCAATCCTCGGTGCGGGGAGGATGTGCTCCGTCCCAAGGTCCGACTGGGTCCCGGCTTCCACTATGTTTACCCAGTGTGGCGTCAGGGAGATGTACTGTCCCTGGCCACAAGCACTTGTCCACATGTCCGTTGTCAGGTGGACTCTCCCAGTAACTGCGCTGTTGAGGGCACGGCAGATGTTTTTGGACATGTGCTTGTGTAGTGCGGGGATGGCACACTGGGCAAAATAGTGTCGGCTGGGGACCGAGTACCGAGGGACGGCCACCGCCATAAGGTTGCGGAAGGATTCCGTCTCCACCAGCCTAAAAGGCAGCATTTCCAACGCAAGCAGTCGTGAAATGTGCGAATTTAGGACTGTGGCCTGTGGGGCGTTGGCTGCGAATTTGCGCTTTCGTTCAAAGCTCTGGGATATGGACGGTTGAACGCTGCGGTGGGATGTGGACGTGGACGTTGATGCTGTTTCTAGAGAAACTGCCATAACAAGTGAAGACTGAGAGGAGGGGGCATCTTTGCATGCAGTATGGACAGGGGATTGCCTTGCACGCACAACAGGGGGTTCTCTTACATGCACAACAGCGGAAGAAGCAGTGGTGACACCCGCTGATACTGGTCGTGGACCCTGGGGTTCGCCCCACAAAGTCGGATGCTTTGCTGCCATGTGCCTGATCATGCTGGTGGTGGTCAGACTAGTAGTTTTGTCACCCCTGCTGATGCTGGCCTGGCAGGTGGTACAAATGGCCTTTTTGGGGTTATCAGCAGAGTCTTTAAAAAAATTCCAGACTCTGGAAGACCTACCGGTTGTACTGGCAATGTCCCTCGTGCTGGTGTTACGGGGAACGGTTGCCCGCCTTCTGTCTGCGGCCACCACACTGCTTCTCCCTGCCTGTAGGGGTACTCTGCCTCCCTCCCCCTGTGTGCTGCTGGCCTTGCTCTGCGTGTCCTCCTGCCATGTTGGGTCCGTTACTAGATCATCCACCACCTCCTCCTCTTCCACTTCCGCACCACGTTCCTCCTCCTCACTTCGTTGCAATTGTGTCTCGTCATCTTCCACCTCTTGTGACAAATTGCCAGCGTCGCCTTCCTGTGGCCGTGGCTGTTCAAATATTTGGCCATCGCTACATGGGATCTCCTCTTCCACCACTTCAAGCGGAGCAGGCGAGGGGCACAAATATGGAAATGGACCAGTGAACAGCTCTTCAGAGTGTCCAACTGTGGATCAGTTGCTGTCTGGCGACACTCGGCATGGTGGGAGGAAGGAGCATCAGGGTGAGGAGGAATATGCAGTCGAAACTCACGGCTACTAAGACTTGACCATGTGGAAGACAGACCGGAGGTGGTGGTGCCCAGGTGACTGGAAGTATTATCTGCTATCCAATTAATAACCTGTTCACAATGATCAGTTATCAATAGTGGTGCTGTTGTGTGCTTCCCTAGTAATTCAGTCAAGAACTGGGAGAGAGAAGATGTGGCTGTAGGTTGTGGCACATTTTCACCTTGGCCACGGCCTCGTCCTCTGCACGTACCATCACCAGAACGTCCAGTTCCACGTCCCTTGCCACACGCCTTGCCCATTGGAAAATACCAAAAGGTTAATAAGAAGCGTATTTGTACAGTCTGACTGAGGGAAAAACAAACAGGATTTAGATGAAAAAAAAGGATTTTTCCTGGCCCCTGAGACCTGGAGCTAAGTCTAGCAATTTGAGCAGTGGCAGCACACAGGACTGTAATGCAGTGTTTGTTGGTATAACCACTGCGTCTCCTATACAGCCTGCCTGCCTGATATCTGGGATGGATATTAGTCCTGAGAAGGACTGTTTGCTTGATTTTGCAGGCTTTAGAGACCCTACACTAACTATTTTGCAATATAAATCTCTCCCTAGCTCAGCAGCACTGACCCTACACTGTCTGATCCGGAGCGACTGTGTCCAAGATGGCGGCGCCCGGTTTTAAATACTCGAGGTGACGCTGTGCGGCCAGCCAATCACTAATGCCCACAAACAACATGGCTGCTGCATTCCAGTGACTGGCTGGCAATCCCTGCATGTTCATTGGCTCTGTATAGAGCGCCAAACATGCAGGGCGGAGACCCGAGCTCCCGCCCGAGCAACCCGGAAATGCTCAGTGCTCGCTGAACATCCCGAGTAGCGTGATGCTCGGGCGAGTAACGAGCAGTGTCGAGCATGCTCGCTCAACACTAATGGTCACCAATACAGATAGTGCAATCAATAGACAATGCTCTGTATATCATGCAGTAAATACATGCGTATATAACATATCAAATACACAGATAGAAATTACAGAAGAGAGACCATGAACACTGTAAAGGAAAAACCAGAAAAAAACAATAGCCACAAAGTGATTATTTTTGCCACCTAATCATCAGGGTTTGTACAATATAAGAGCCCAATGTCTAATATAAATTCACGGGTAATATCAAATCCTTAATGCTCCTGCAAAATAGCACAATAGTCTTACAAGGTATTCATATATAAAATCCCAATAATGCAAAAGGTCTCTTGTTATCAATATACAGGGATAAATATCCGGAATAAATCATGTGTATGACCTATATTCAGTGTAAGGTAAGTACTGTATATCACTTGATCCGACCCATCTGCATATATCTAGATATAACACATCCGCGTATACAGGATGTAATGTCCGGCAGAGAGAGATGTAGACGGGTGTACCCCGTCAGTGTGGCTAGTGATAAACTATACCAGTCATGTGGAGAGGATGAAGGACCAGAGCCCCACGCCCCACGCGTATCGCCGCATCTCCGCGCAGCTTCGTCAGGGGAATAACGTCCACTGCTTCCTGGCTTGTCTTTATATCATAGTTAGATAAGTTATAGTATACTGGTGTATTTCCTCTGCCGACATCACCTCGACCGGACCGGAAATGACGTCATCGGCTGGAGGGCGGAAGTGATGAAGTCAGCCAGGAGAGTCTGAGGGCGGGCAGACACCTTGCACTTACTATGCTGCTGCGCAACCACAAAAAAACCCCTCCTCCCGTCTGTGCAGCTATGCTGCTTCCTACGGGGAGCCTGTAACCACGTTACCCACCTCATTCACATGACAGGCTGATATGTAATGGAAGGTAATGCCCAAATACTAGAAGATGAACACAAGCACTAGTATATAGATGAGGATAGGGGATATATATACAACACCGGACATATTGATCCCATTACATATCTAAATATATCCAGCATCAAGATGGACTTTTGCTTTTTAGTTCATGCTATTCTCTCTCAATCAGACCATCAGATGTGAATCAATCTCATGGGGGCCCAAAGGTGGAGACCAATATGGTGCCTGTCATAGCCCCACATAAGATTGAGGGTTTGAGAGGGAATGCATGTACATGATTTCAGGTCAACACAGTATATAGTATGACATGATACATCCTTGCCCCATATCATGGGGATATCATACTGATACTTATTACATATATTAAAGGCCTCCCTAAAAAAAATGTTTTATTACTGTGATGTGAATATGTATATAGGAATACTTCCTATATATCACAGAGGCTCCCTACGCATATCTCAATATCCCCATAGTTTTCAACATGGATAACATCCATGGCTGAGATCTCCTGTACATCATATGCTGTGAGGATTCATATATCTCCATTCTTGGACACCACTCGAATATCATTCTCATGTATCCCCTTTGAGCAGTGTATGAGTATTGTGAGAAGAGCTATTGATGATTTTCTGTTTCCTTTCTGTTGAACAGTGTATATGGGGGGAAAGATGGATGATGACAGGTGGATTTCTAGATATGTTGTTGTTATCGTTATATTTCTGCTGTAATGCGCATTGTGTGGTCCGCCTTTGGTTGACAATGTGGGATCTAGGGATTTATACCTGTGATGATTATTATATCTGTAGTACATGTAGAAATATTGAATATTTTTTTACGAATGTATAATCAGTTTATTGATACGCATCTGTCACACTTGGCCAGCTTTTGGTGGTCTCATGCATTGCATATATTGAGAATGGAATTGGTGTTCTGAATTTTGGGTTAAACTTTCCCTCTAAAGCTCTTAGTGATCCCCCTGTGGATTTGCTTCATATTATCATACACCAGAAACACTCTATATGCATTTTTATAACATTGCACATCATGGTATGTCAGTATGATTGATATGATATGCCAGTGGGAATTTCCCATGACTATCTTACCTATGTGGCTATCCAGCGATGCTTGCACGCAGGGGTGTCATCGTCCCTACATGCCCGCTGTTTTTTGGCATCTGTCCAACGGTTTCTCAGCGGTGATGCCGCCGCTGGGTGTTTTGGTTACCATGATGCCCTCTGCGTCACTTCCGGGCAATTGCGGTGTCTCTCTGGGTAGCATCACCTGCTGCCATGGAGATGGTGACACGATACGCGTCTGTTCCGGTTTAGGCGGTGTTTCCTGTTTGCGCTCATGTGACCACATATATGTATATTTAAAGCCTACGATATGCAGTTGTTTTATGCCCCTTGAGAAAGGCTAGCGCCGAAACGCGCATCGCGGGGGACGTGTTCGGATGCGTAACAATTATGGCTATGGTGGCCAGTGATCCAATATAATATGGTTGACATAAATACATGCACTAGGTAGATGCCCTGACACCTTGTGGTGATATGGGGCTATAGGATTATTTTGATGAATATGGATCCCACATATGTGTCTTGATATGGAAGGTTTATGCTACCTTGTGACTACCATTACACTCTGTCCAATATAGATACTACGTTGTATATTATAAGACGATTATATCCTGCATCTTTTGAACGGTGTCCATTGTTTTTATATGTGTATGTCTGTGTCATATCCACCCTGTCCAACTACCTTGTTTGTTCTATACATTTAATAAAGATTTCTAGTTATTATGATTGACCAATAGATCGTCGTCTTCTTTGGTCTTTAGCCTCATCCTGTAGTCCATATTGTGACGATTGGTCTATTGGATACAGGTCCTTTGGCAAGTAGGAACATGACTACCAGTTTTTCTGGCAATATACTTTTGATACGGTTTATAACCATAAATGTATTGAGCACATTGCCTCTCTGTAATAGTCATTCTAATACCAATAGTAATGGCGCACATTCTGATACCAGACGACACCAGTCCAATCAATCAACCTTACTTTTCTGTTTTTGCAATCTCAAGACGATCACTGAAAAGATGGAGATGGAGGCAAGGAGAAGAGCCCCGAGAACAGCACATGCAGCAACCAAGTACTGAGAGTCAGCCTGAACCTGGGGGAGACCTACAAGAAAAAGTACCAATGGTTATATCAGGAAAACAAACAAAGGGATAATTCCAAAAGATTTAAGTGTAGTATATCCTATCCAACCTGTAATCCTTCTCATTAACATTGATGGAGTATATCCTCCACCTGCTGTAATTCTCACTGACATTGGTGAAGCATATCCTACTCCTCCTGTAATTCTCACTGACAATGGTGGAGCATATCCTCCCACTCCTGTAATTCTCACTGACATTGGCGGAGCATATCCTACCCCTCCTGTAATCCTTACTGACATTGGTGAAGCATATCTTCCCCCTCCTGTAATTCTCACTGACATTGGTGAAGCATATCCTACTCCTCCTGTAATTCTCACTGACACTGGTGGAGCATATCCTCCCACTCCTGTAATTCTCACTGACATTGGCGGAGCATATCCTACCCCTCCTGTAATCCTTACTGACATTGGTGAAGCATATCTTCCCCCTCCTGTAATTCTCACTGACATTGGTGAAGCATATCCTCCACCTGCTGTAATTCTCACTGACATTGGTGAAGCATATCTTCCCCCTCCTGCAATTCTCACTGACATTGGTGAAGCATATCCTACTCCTCCTGTAATTCTCACTGACACTGGTGGAGCATATCCTCCCACTCCTGTAATTCTCACTGACATTGGCGGAGCATATCATACCCCTCCTGTAATCCTTACTGACATTGGTGAAGCATATCTTCCCCCTCCTGTAATTATCACTGACATTGGTGGAGCATATCTTCCCCCTCCTGTAATTCTCACTGACATTGGTGAAGCATATCTTTCCCCTCCTGTAATTCTCACTGACATTGGTGGAGCATATCCTACCCTCCTGTAATCCTCACAGACAGTGGTAAAGCATATCCTCCCCCTCCTGTAATTCTCACTGACATTGGTGGAGCATATCTTCCCTCTCCTCTAATCCTCACAGACATTGGTGGAGCATATCCTCCCCCTCCTGTAATTCTCACTGACTTTGGTGGAGCATATCCTCCCCCTCCTGTAATTCTCACTGACATTGGTGGAGCATATCCTCCCCCTCCTGTAATTCTCACTGACATTGGCGGAGCATATCTTCCCCCTCCTGTAATCCTCACAGACATTGGTGGAGCATATCCTACCCCCTCCTGTAATTCTCACTGACATTGGTGGAGCATATCCTACCCCTCCTGTAATTCTCACTGACATTGGTGAAGAATACCCTCCTCCTCCTGTAATTCTCACTGACATTGGTGGAGCATATCCTATCCCTCCTGTAATTCTCACTGACACTGGTGGAGCATATCTTCCCCCTCCTGTAATTCTCACTGACATTGGTGAATCATATCTTCCCCCTCCTGTAATTCTCACTGACATTTGTGACACATATCTTCCCCCTCCTGTAATTCTCACTGACATTGGTGAAGCATATTTTCCCCCTCCTGTAATTCTCACTGACATTGGTGGAGCATATCTTCCCCCTCCTGTAATTCTCACTGACATTGGTGAAGCATATCTTCCCCCTCCTGTAATTCTCACTGACATTGGTGGAGCATATCCTACCCCTCCTGTAATCCTCACAGACATTGGTGAAGCATATCCTCCCCCTCCTGTAATTATCACTGACATTGGTGGAGCATATCTTCCCCCTCCTGTAATCCTCACAGACATTGGTGGAGCATATCCTCCCCCTCCTGTAATTCTCACTGACATTGGTGGAGCATATCCTCCCCCTCCGGTAATTCTCACTGACATTGGTGGAGCATATCCTCCCCCTCCTGTAATTCTCACTGACATTGGCGGAGCATATCTTCCAGCTCCTGTAATCCTCACTGACATTGGTGGAGCATATCATATCCCTCCAGTAATTCTCACTGACATTGGTGGAACATATCTTCCCCCTCCTGTAATTCTCACTGACACTGGTGGAGCATTTCCTCCCCATCAAGTAATTCTCACTGACATTGGTGGAGCATATCCGCCCCCTCCTGTAATGCTCACTGACATTGGTGGAGCATATCCTCCCCCTCCTGTAATTCTCACTGACATTGGTGGAGCATATCCCCCCCCTCCGGTAGTCCTGACTGACGTTGGAGGAGCATATCCTCCCCCTCCTGTAATTATCCCTGACAGTGGTGGAGATTATCCTCCCCATCCTGTAATTCTCACTGACATTGGTAGAGCAAATCCTACCCCTCCTCTTATTCTCACTGACATTGGTGTAGCATATCCTCCCCATCCTGTAACTCTCACTGACATAGCTGGAGCATATCCTCCCCCTCCGGTAATCCTTACTGACATTGCTGTAACATATCCTCCCCCTCCTGTAATTCTCACTGACATTGGCGGAGCATATCCTACCCCTTCTGTAACTCTCACTGACATTGCTGGAGCATATCCTTCCCCTCCTGTAATTCTCACTGACATTGGCGGAGAATATCCTCCCCCCTCCTGTAATCCTTACTGACATTGGCGGAGAATATCCTACTCCTCCGGTAATTCTCACTGACAGTGGTGGAGCATATCCTACCTCTCCTGTAATTCTCACTGACATTGCTGGAGCATATCCTCCCCCTCCTGTAATTCTCACTGACATTGGCGGAGAATATCCTACCCCTCCTGTAATTCTCACTGACAGTGGTGGAGCATATACTACCCCTCCTGTAATTCTCACAGACATTGCTGGAGCATATCCTCCCCCTCCTGTGATCATTACTGACATTGGCGGAGCATATCCTACCCCTCCTGTAATTCTCACTGACATTGGTAAAGCATATCCAACCCCTCCTGTAATTCTCACTGACATTGGTGGAGCATATCCTCCCCCTCCTGTAATTCTCACTGACATTGGTAGAGCATAACCTCTCCCTCCTGTAATTCTCACTGACATTGGTAAAGCATATCCTCCCCCTCCTCTAATTCTCACTGCCATTGGTGGAGCATATCCTACCACTCCTGTAATTCTCACTGACATTGCTGTAACATATCCTCCCCCTCCGGTAATTCTCACTGACATTAGCGGAGCATATCCTCCCCCTCTTGTAATTCTCAAAGACATTGCTGGAACATATC
Source organism: Phyllobates terribilis (assembly GCF_046119375.1). Classification (NCBI taxonomy): domain Eukaryota; kingdom Metazoa; phylum Chordata; class Amphibia; order Anura; family Dendrobatidae; genus Phyllobates; species Phyllobates terribilis. The sequence continues at coordinate 17,464,650 of NW_027362763.1, forward strand.
CTCCCCCTCCTGTAATTCTCACTGACATTGGTGAAGCATATCCTACCCCTCCTGTAATTCTCACTGACATTGGAAGAGCATATCCTACCCCTCCTGTATTTCTCACTGACATTGGTAAAGCATATCTTACCCCTCCTGTAATCCTTACTGACATTGGCGGAGAATATCCTACCCCTCCTGTAATTCTCACCGACAGTGGTGGAGCATATCCTACCCCTCCTGTAATACTCACAGACATTGCTGGAGCATATCCTCCCCCTCCTGTGATCCTTACTGACATTGGCGGAGCATATCCTACCCCTCCTGTAATTCTCACTGACATTGGTAAAGCATATCCAACCCCTCCTGTAATTCTCACTGACATTGGTGGAGCATATCCTACCCCTCCTGTAATTATCACTGACATTGGCGGAGCATATCCTCCCCCTCCTGTACTTCTCACTGACATTGGTAGAGCATAACCTCCCCCTCCTGTAATTCTCACTGACATTGGTAAAGCATAACCTCCCCCTCCTCTAATTCTCACTGACATTGGTGGAGCATATCCTACCACTCCTGTAATTCTCACTGACATTGCTGTAACATATCCTCCCCATCCTGTAATTCTCACAGACATTGTTGGAGCATATCCTCCCCATCCTGTAATCCTTACCGACATTGGCGGAGAATATCCTACCCCTCCTGTAATTCTCACTGACAGTGGTGGAGCATGACCTCCCACTCCTGTAATTCTCACTGATATTGGTAGAGCATATCCTCCCCCTCCTGTAATTCTCACTGACCTTGGTAAAGCATATCCTCCCCCTCCTGTAATTCTCACTGACATTGGTGGAGCATATCCTACCCCTCCTGTATTTCTCACTGACATTGGTAAAGCATATCCTACCCCTGCTGTGATTCTTACTGACATTGGTGGAGCATATCCTCCCACTGCTGTAATCCTCACTGACATTGATGGAGCATATCCTCCCCCACCTGTAATTCTCACTGACATTGGTGGAGCATATCCTACCCCTCCTGTATTTCTCAATGACACTGGTAAAGCATATCCTACCCCTTCTGTGATTCTCACTGACATTGGTGGAGCATATCCTACTAATCCTGTAATTCCCACTGACATTGCTGTAACATATCCTCCCCCTCCGGTACTTCTCAATGACATTGGCGGAGCATATACTCCCCCTCCTGTAATTCTCACTGACAGTGGTGGAGCATATCGTCCTACTCCTGTAATTCTCACTGACATTGGTAGAGCATATCCTCCCCATCCTGTAATTCTCACTGACACTGGTAAACCACATCCTCCCCCTCCTGTAATTCTCACTGACATTGGAGGAGCATATCCTACCCCTCCTGTATTTCTCACTGACACTGGTAAAGCATATCCTACCCCTTCTGTGATTCTCACTGACATTGGTGGAGCATATCCTCCCACTGCTGTAATCCTCACTGACATTGATGGAGCATATACTCCCCCTCCTGTAATCCTCACTCACATTGATGGAGCATATCCTCCCCCTCCTGTAATTCTCACTGACATTGGTGGAGCATATCCTACCCCTCCTGTAATTCTCACTGACATTGGTAAAGCATATCCTACCCCTCCTGTAATTCTCACTGACAATGGCGGAGCATATCCTACCCCTCCTGTAATTCTCACTGACATTGGTAAAGCATATCCTACCCCTCCTGTAATCCTCACTGACATTGGTAGAGCATATCCTCCCCGTCCTGTAATTCTCATTGACATTGCTGTAACATATCCTCCCCCCTTCTGAAATTCTCACTGACATTGGCGGAGCATATCCTCCCCCTCCTGTAATTCTCACTGACATTGGTAGAGCATATCCTCCCCCTCCTGTAATCCTTACTGACATTGGCGGAGAATATACTACCCCTCCTGTAATTCTCACTGACAGTGGTGGAGCATATCCTACCCTTACTGTAATTCTCACTGACAGTTGTGGAGCATATCCTACCCCTCCTGTAATTCTCACAGACATTGCTGGAGCATATCCTCCCCCTCCTGTGATCCTTACTGACATTGGCGGAGCATATCCTTCCCCTCCTGTATTTCTCACTGACATTGGTAAAGCATATCATACCCCTACTGTAATTCTCACTGACATTGGTGGAGCATATCCTACCCCTCCTGTAATTATCACTGACATTGGTAGAGCATATCCTCCCCCTCCTGTAATTCTCACTGACATTGGTAAAGCATATCCTCCCCCTCCTCTAATTCTCACTGACATTGGTGGAGCATATCCTACCACTCCTGTAATTCTCACTGACATTGCTGTAACATATCCTCCCCCTCCGGTAATTCTCACTGACATTGGCGGAGCATATCCTCCCCCTCCTGTAATTCTCATAGACAATGCTGGAGCATATCTTCCCCCTCCTGTAATCCTTGCTGACATTGGCGGAGAATATCCTACCCCTCCTGTAATTCTCACTGACATTGGAGGAGCATATCCTACCCCTCCTGTATTTCTCACTGACATTGGTAAAGCATATCCTCCCTGTCCTGTGATTCTCACTGACATTGGTGGAGCATATACTACCACTCCTGTAATTCTCACTGACATTGCTGTAACATATCCTCCCCCTCCGGTACTTCTCACTGACATTGGCGGAGCATATCCTCCCCCTCCTGTAATTCTCACAGACATTGCTGGAGCATTTCCTCCCCCCTCCTGTAATCCTTACTGACATTGGCAGAGAATATCCTACCCCTCCTGTAAATCTCACTGACAGTGGTGGAGCATATCGTCCCACTCCTGTAATTCTCACTGACATTGGTAGAGCATATCCTACCCCTCCTGTATTTCTCACTGACACTGGTAAAGCATATCCTACCCCTTCTGTGATTCTCACTGACATTGGTGGAGCATATCCTCCCACTGCTGTAATCCTCACTGACATTGATGGAGCATATACTCCCCCTCCTGTAATCCTCACTGACAATGGCGGAGCATATCCTACCCCTCCTGTAATTCTCACTGACATTAGTAAAGCATATCCTACCCCTCCTGTAATTCTCACTGACATTGGTGGAGCATATCCTCCCCCTCCTGTAATTCTCACTGATATTGGTAGAGCATATCCTCCCCCTCCTGTAATTCTCACTGACCTTAGTAAAGCATATCCTCCCCCTCCTGTAATTCTCACTGACATTGGTGGAGCATATCCTACCCCTCCTGTATTTCTCACTGACATTGGTAAAGCATATCCTACCCCTGCTGTGATTCTTACTGACATTGGTGGAGCATATCCTCCCACTGCTGTAATCCTCACTGACATTGATGGAGCATATCCTCCCCCACCTGTAATTCTCACTGACATTGGTGAAGCATATCCTACCCCTCCTGTATTTCTCAATGACACTGGTAAAGCATATCCTACCCCTTCTGTGATTCTCACTGACATTGGTGGAGCATATCCTACTAATCCTGTAATTCTCACTGACATTGCTGTAACATATCCTCCCCCTCCGGTACTTCTCACTGACATTGGCGGAGCATATACTCCCCCTCCTGTAATTCTCACTGACAGTGGTGGAGCATATCGTCCTACTCCTGTAATTCTCACTGACATTGGTAGAGCATATCCTCCCCATCCTGTAATTCTCACTGACACTGGTAAAGCACATCCTCCCCCTCCTGTAATTCTCACTGACATTGGTGGAGCATATCCTACCCCTCCTCTAATTCTCACTGACATTGGAGGAGCATATCCTACCCCTCCTGTATTTCTCACTGACACTGGTAAAACATATCCTACCCCTTCTGTGATTCTCACTGACATTGGTGGAGCATATCCTCCCACTGCTGTAATCCTCACTGACATTGATGGAGCATATACTCCCCCTCCTGTAATCCTCACTCACATTGATGGAGCATATCCTCCCCCTCCTGTAATTGTCACTGACATTGGTGGAGCATATCCTACCCCTCCTGTAATTCTCACTGACATTGGTAAAGCATATCCTACCCCTCCTGTAATTCTCACTGACAATGGCGGAGCATATCCTACCCCTCCTGTAATTCTCACTGACATTGGTAAAGCATATCCTACCCCTCCTGTAATTCTCACTGACATTGGTGGAGCATATCCTCCCCGTCCTGTAATTCTCATTCACATTGCTGTAACATATCCTCCCCCCTTCTGTAATTCTCACTGACATTGGCGGAGCATATCCTCCCCCTCCTGTAATTCTCACTGACATTGGTAGAGCATATCCTCCCCCTCCTGTAATCCTTACTGACATTGGCGGAGAATATACTACCCCTCCTGTAATTCTCACTGACAGTGGTGGAGCATATCCTACCCCTACTGTAATTCTCACTGACAGTTGTGGAGCATATCCTACCCCTCCTGTAATTCTCACAGACATTGCTGGAGCATATCCTCCCCTCCTGTGATCCTTACTGACATTGGCGGAGCATATCCTTCCCCTCCTGTATTTCTCACTGACATTGGTAAAGCATATCATACCCCTACTGTAATTCTCACTGACATTGGTGGAGCATATCCTACCCCTCCTGTAATTATCACTGACATTGGAAGAGCATATCCTCCCCCTCCTGTAATTCTCACTGACATTGGTAAAGCATATCCTCCCCCTCCTCTAATTCTCACTGTCATTGGTGGAGCATATCCTACCACTCCTGTAATTCTCACTGACATTGCTGTAACATATCCTCCCCCTCCGGTAATTCTCACTGACATTGGCGGAGCATATCTTCCCCCTCCTGTAATCCTTGCTGACATTGGCGGAGAATATCCTACCCCTCCAGTAATTCTCACTGACAGTGGTGGAGCATATCGTACCCCTCCTGTAATTCTCACTGACATTGCTGAAGCATATCCTACCCCGCCTGTAATCCTTACTGACATTGGCGGAGAATATCCTACCCCTCCTGTAATTCTCACTGATATTGGTAGAGCATATCCTCCCTCTCCTGTAATTCTCACTGACCTTGGTAAAGCATATCCTCCCCCTCCTGTAATTCTCACTGACATTGGTGGAGCATATCCTACCCCTCCTGTAATTCTCACTGACATTGGAGGAGCATATCCTACCCCTCCTGTATTTCTCACTGACATTGGTAAAGCATATCCTCCCTCTCCTGTGATTCTCACTGACATTGGTGGAGCATATACTACCACTCCTGTAATTCTCACTGACATTGCTGTAACATATCCTCCCCCTCCGGTACTTCTCACTGACATTGGCGGAGCATATCCTCCCCCTCCTGTAATTCTCACAGACATTGCTGGAGCATTTCCTCCCCCCTCCTGTAATCCTTACTGACATTGGCAGAGAATATCCTACCCCTCCTGTAATTCTCACTGACAGTGGTGGAGCACATCGTCCCACTCCTGTAATTCTCACTGACATTGGTAGTGCATACCCTACCCCTCATGTATTTCTCACTGACACTGGTAAAGCATATCCTACCCCTTCTGTGATTCTCACTGACATTGGTGGAGCATATCCTCCCACTGCTGTAATCCTCACTGACATTGATGGAGCATATACTCCCCCTCCTGTAATCCTCACTCACATTGATGGAGCATATCCTACCCCTTCTGTGATTCTCACTGACATTGGTGGAGCATATCCTACTAATCCTGTAATTCCCACTGACATTGCTGTAACATATCCTCCCCCTCCGGTACTTCTCAATGACATTGGCGGAGCATATACTCCCCCTCCTGTAATTCTCACTGACAGTGGTGGAGCATAACCTCCCCCTCCTGTAATTCTCACTGACATTGGTAAAGCATATCCTCCCCATCCTCTAATTCTCACTGACATTGGTGGAGCATATCCTACCACTCCTGTAATTCTCACTGACATTGCTGTAACATATCCTCCCCCTCCGGTAATTCTCACTGACAGTGGTGGAGCATATCGTCCCACTCCTGTAATTCTCACTGACATTGGTAGAGCATATCCTACCCCTCCTGTATTTCTCACTGACACTGGTAAAGCATATCCTACCCCTTCTGTGATTCTCACTGACATTGGTGGAGCATATCCTCCCACTGCTGTAATCCTCACTGACATTGATGGAGCATATACTCCCCCTCCTGTAATCCTCACTCACATTGATAGAGCATATCCTCCCCCTCCTGTAATTCTCACTGACATTGGTGGAGCATATACTACCCCTCTTGTAATTCTCAATGACACTGGTGGAGCATATCCTACCCCTCCTGTAATTCTCACTGACATTGGCGGAGCATATCTTCCCCCTCCTGTAATTCTCACTGACATTGGTGTAGCATATCTTCCCCCTCCTGTAATTATCACTGACATTGGCGGAGCATATCTTCCCCCTACTATAATTCTCACTGACATTGGTGAAGCATATCCTCCCCCTCCTGTAATTCTCACTGACATTGGCGGAGCATATCTTCCCCCTCCTGTAATTCTCACTGACATTGGCGGAGCATATCTTCCCCCTCCTGTAATCCTCACAGACATTGGTGGAGCATATCCTCCCCCTCCTGTAATTCTCACTGACAGTGGTGGAGCATTTCCTCCCCATCAAGTAATCCTCACAGACATTGGTGGAGCATATCCTACCCGTCCTGTAATTCTCACTGACATTGGAAGAACATATCCTACCCCTCCGGTATTTCTCACAGACATTGGTAAAGCATATCCTCCCCCTCCTGTAATTCTCACTGACCTTGGTAAAGCATATCCTCCCCCTCCTGTAATTCTCACTGACATTGGTGGAGCATATCCTACCCCTTCTGTAATTCTCACGGACAGTGGTGGAGAATATCCTACCCCTCCTGTAATTCTCACTGACATTGGTAGAGCATATCCTCCCCCTCCTGTAATCTTACTGACATTGGCGGAGAATATCCTACCCCTCCTGTAATTCTCACTGACATTCTTGGAGCATATCTTCCCCCTCCAGTAATTCTCACTGACATTGGTGGAACATATCCTCCGCCTCATGTAATTTTCACTGACATTGCTGTAACATATCCTCCCCCTCCTGTAATTCTCACTGACATTGGGGGAGTATATCCTACCCTTCCTATAATCCTCAAAGACATTGGTGGAGCATATCCTACCCCATCTTTAATCCTCACAGACATTGGTGGATCATATCCTCCCCCTCCTGTAATCCTTACTGACATTGGCGGAGCATATCCTACCCCTCCTGCAATTCTCACTGACAGTGGTGGAGCATATCCTCACCCTCCTGTAAATCTCACTGACAGTGGTGGAGCATATCCTCCCCCTCCTGTAATTCTCACAGACATTGGTGGAGCATATCCTACCTCTCCTTTAATTCTCACTGACAGTGGTGGAGCATATCCTCCCCCTCGTGTAATTCTCACTGACAGTGGTGGAGCATATCCACCCCCTCCTGTAATTCTCATTGACATTGGCGGAGCATATCCTCCCCCTCCTGTAATTCTCACTGACAGTGGTGGAGCATATCCTACCCCTCCTGTAATTCTCACTGACATTGGTAGAGCATATCCCCCCCCTCCTGTAACTCTCACTGACATTGGAAAAGCATATCGTCCACCTGCTGTAATTCTCACTGACATTGGTGGAGCATATCCTACCCCTTCTGTAATTCTCACTGACATTGGTGGAGCATATGCTACCCCTCCTGTAATTCTCACTGACATAGGTAAAGAATATCCTACTCCTCCTGTGATTCTCACTGACATTGGTGGAGCATATCCTACCCCTCCTGTGATTCTCAGTGACATTGGTGGAGCATATCCTCGCCCTCCTGTAATTGTCACTGACATTGGTGGAGCATATCCCCCCCCTCCAGTAATTCTCACTGACATTGGTGGAGGATATCCTCCCCCTCCTGTAATTCTGAATGATATTGGTGGAGCATAACATGCCTCTCCTGTAATTCTCACTGACATTGGTGGAGCATATCCTCCCCCTCCTGTAATTCTCACTGACATTGGTGGAGCATATCCTCCCCCTCCTGTAATTCTCACTGACATTGGTAGAGCATATACTCCCCCTCCAGTAATTCTCACTGACATTGGCGGAGCATATCCTCCCCCTCCTGTAATTCTCACTGACATTGGAGAAGCATATCCTCCCCCCCTGTAATTCTCACTGACTGTGGTGGAGCATATCCTACCCCTTCTGTGATCATCAATGACATTGATGGAGCATATACTCCCCGTCCAGTAATCCTCATTGACATTGGTGGAGCATATCCTCCCCCTCCTGTAATTCTCACTGACATTGGTAAAGCATATCCTACCCCTCCTGTAAATGATACTGACACTGATGAAGCACATCCTACCCCTCCTCTAAGTCTCACTGACAAAGGCAAAGAATATTCTACCCCTACTTTAATTCTCACAGACATTGGTGGCGCATATCCTACCCCTCGTGTAATCCTCAATGACATTGCTGAAGCATATCCTCCCCCTCCAGTATTTTCCACAGATGTTGGTGGAGCATATCCTACCCAACCTGTAATTCTCACTGACATTGGTGGAGCATATCCTACCCCTCCAGTAATTCTCATTGACATTGGTGAATCATATCCCACCTCTCCTGTAAATGTTACTGACATTAGTGGAGCATATCCTCCCCCTCCCGTAATTCTCACTGACATTAGTGGAGCATATCCTCCTAACATGTAATCCTCACACTGGTGGAACGTATCCCCACCCTCATGTAATCCTCACAGACATTAGTGGAGCATAACCTCCCCCTCCTGTAATCCTCACTGACAGTAGTGGAGCATATCCTACCTCTCCTGTAATTCTCACTGACATTGATGGAGCATATCCTACCCCTCCTGTAATTATCAATAACATTGGTGGAGCATATCCTCCCACTCCTGTACTTCTCAATGACATTGGTATAGCATATCCTCCCCTCCTGTAATTCTCACTAACATTGGTAAAGCATATCCTCCCCCTCCTCTAATTCTCACTGACATTGGTGGAGCATATACTACCACTCCTGTAATTCTCACTGACATTGCTGCAACATATCCTCCCCCTCCGGTAATTCTCACTGACATTGGTGGAGCATATCCTTCCCCTCCTGTAATTCTCACAGACATTGCTGGAGCATATCCTCCCCCTCCTGTAATCCTTACTGACATTGGCGAAGAATATCCTACCCCTCCTGTAATTCTCACTGACAGTGGTGGAGCATATCCTCCCACTCCTGTAATTCTCACTAACATTGGTAGAGAATATCCTCCCCCTCCTGTAATTCTCACTGACATTTGTAAACATATCCTAACGCTCCTGTAATTCTCACTGACATTGGTGGAGCATATCCTAACCCTCCTGTAATTCTCACTGACATTGGTGGAGCATATCCTCTCACTGCTGTAATCCTCACTGACATGGTTGGAGCATATCCTCCCCTACCTGTAATTCTCACTGACATTGGGGGAGCATATCCTACCCCTCCTGTATTTCTCACTGACACTGGTAAAGCATATCCTACCCCTTCTGTGATTCTCACTGACATTGGTGGAGGATATCCTCCCACTGCTGTAATCCTCACTGACATTGATGGAGCATATACTCCCCCTCCTGTAATCCTCACTGACATTGATGGAGCATATCCTCCCCCTCCTGTAGTTCTCACTGACATTGGTGGAGCATATCCTACCCCTCCTGAAAATCTCACTGACATTAATAAAGCATATCCTACCCCTAATGTAATTCTCACTGACAATGGCGGAGCATATCCTACCCCTCCTGTAATTCTCACTGACATTGGTAAATCATATCCTCCCCCCTCCTGTAATTCTCACTGACATTGGCGGAGCATATCCTCCTCCTCCTGTAATCCTTACTGACATTGGCGGAGAATAACCTATCCCTCCTGTAATTCTCACTGACATTGGTAGAGCATATCCTCCCCCTCCTGTATTCTTACTGACATTGGTGGAGAATATCCTACCCCTCCTGTAATTCTCACTGACATTGGTGGAGCATATCCTCCCCCTCCAGTAATTCTCGCTGACATTGATGGAGCATATCCTACCCCTCCTGTAATCCTCACAGACATTGGTGGAGCATATCCTACCACATCTGTAATCCTAACAGACATTGGTTGAGCATATCCTACCCCTCCTGTAATCCTTGCTAACATTGGCGGAGCATATCTTCCCCCTCCTGTAATTCTCACTGACAGTGGTGGAGCACATCCTCCCCTCCTGTAATTCTCACTGACAGTGGTGGAGCATATCCTCACCCCTCCTGTAATTCTCACAGACATTGGTGGAGCATATCCTACCTCTCCTGTAATTCTGACTGACAGTGGTGGAGCATATCCTCCCCCTCCTGAAATTCTCACTGACAGTGGTGGAGCATATCCTCCCCCTCCTGTAATTCTCACTGACAGCGGTGGAGCATATCCTACCCCTCCTGTAATTCTCACTGACATTGGTAGAGCATATCCTCCCCCTCCTGTAACTCTCACTGACATTGGTGGAGCATATCCTACCCCTACTGTAATTCTCTCTGACATTGGTGGAGCATATGCTACCCCTACTGTAATTATCACTGACATTGGTAAAGAATATCCTACTCCTCCTGTGATTCTCACTGACATTGGTGGAGCATGACCTACCCCTCCTGTGATTCTCACTGACATTGGTGGAGCATATCCTCCCCCTCCAGTAATTCTCACCGACATTGGTGGAGCATATCCTACCACTCCTGTAATACTCATTGATATTGGTGGAGCATATCCTCCCCCTCCTGTAATTCTCACTGACATTGGTGGAGGATATCCTCCCCCTCCTGTAATCCTGAATGATATTGGTGGAGCATAACCTCCCTCTCCTGTAATTCTCACTGACATTGGTAGAGCATATCCTCCCCCTCCAGAAATTCTCACTGATAATGGCAGAGCATATCCTCCCCCTCCTGTAATTCTCACTGACATTGGTGAAGCATATCACCCCCCTCCTTTAATTCTCACTGACATTGGTGGAGCATATGCTCCCCCTCCAGTAATTCTCACTGACATTGGTGGAGCATATCCTACCCCTTCAGTAATTCTCATTGACATTGGTGAAGAATATCCCACCTCTCCTGTAAATGTTACTGACATTAGTGGAGCATATCTTTCCCCTCCTGTAATTCTCACAGACATTGGTGGAGCATACCCACCCACTCCAGTAATTCTCAGAGTTATTGGTGGAGCATATCCTACCCATCCTGTAATCCACACTAACATTGGTGGAGCATATTCTCCCCCTCCTGTAATTCTCACTGACATTGGTGGAGCATATCCTACCTAACATGTAATCCTCACTGACATTAGTGGAGCATATCCTTCCCCTCCCGTAATTCTCACTGATATTAGTGGAGCATATCCTGCCTAACATGTAATCCTCACACTGGTGGAATGTATCCCCCCCCTCATGTAATCCTCACAGACATTAGTGGAGTATAACCTCCCCCTCCTGTAATCCTCACTGACAGTAGTGGAGCATATCCTACCGCTCCTGTAATTCTCACTGACATTGATGGAGCATATCCTACCCCTCCTGTTATTCTCAATGACATTGGTAAAGCATATCCTACCCCTTCTGTGATCATCACTGACATTGGTGGAGAGTATCGTCCCCCTCCTGTAATTCTTACTGACATTGATGGAGCATATCCATCCCCCTCCAGTAATTCTCACTGACATAGGTGGAGCATACCCTACCCAATCTGTAATCCACAGTGACATTGGTAAAGCATATCCTACCCAACCTGTAATCCACAATAACATTGGTGGTGCGTATCCTACCCCTCTAGTAATTCTCACTGACATTGGTGGAGCATATCCTACCCAATCTAAAAACCACACTAACATTGGTGGAGCATATCCTACCCAATTTGTGATCCACACTAACATTGGTGGTGCGTATCCTACCCCTCTAGTAATTCTCATTACTATTGGTGAAGCATATCCTACCCCTCCAGTAATTCTCACTGACATTGGTGAAGCATATCCTACCCCTCCAGTAATTCTCACTGACATTGATGAAGCATATCCTCCCCCTCCTGTAATTGTCACTGTCTTTAGTGGAGCATATCCTCCCCCTCCTGTAATTCTCACTGACATTAGTGGAGCATATCCTCCCCCTCCTGTAATTCTCACTGACATTAGTGGAGCATATCCTCCCCCACCTATAATTCTCACTGACATTGGTGTAGCATATCCTCGCCCTCCTGTAATCCTTACTGACATTGGCGGAGCATATCCTACCCCTCCTGTAATTCTTACTGACACTGGTGGAGCATATCCTCCCCCTCCTGTAATTCTCACTGACATTGGTGGAGCATATCCTTCCCCCTCCTGTAAACCTTACTGACATTGGCGGAGCATATCCTACCCCTCCTGTAATTCTCACTGACACTGGTGGAGAATATCCTCCCCCTCCTGTAATTCTCACTGACATTGATGGAGAATATCCTACCCCTCCTGTTATCCTTACTGACATTGGCGGAGCATATTCTACCCCTCCTGTAATTCTCACTGACATTGGTGGAGCATATCCTCCCCCTCCTGTAATTCTCACTGACATTGGTGGAGCATATCCCCCCTCCTGTAATCCTTACAGACATTGGCGGAGCATATCCTACCCCTCCTGTAATTCTCACTGACATTGGTGGAGCATATCCTCCTGCTCCTGTAATTCTCACTGACATTGGTGGAGCATATCCTTCCCCCTCCAGTAATACTCAGTGACATTCGTGGAGCATATCCTACCCCTCCTGTAATTCTCACTGACATTGGTAGAGCATATCCTTCCCCCTCCAGTAATTCTCAATGACATTCGTGGAGCATATTCTACCGCTCCTGTAATTCTCACTGACATTGGTATAGCATATCCTCCCCCTCCTGTAATTCTCACTGACACTGGTGTAGCATGTCCTACCCCTCCTGTAATTCTCACTGACATTGGTAAAGCATATCCTACCCCTCCTCTAATTCTCACTGACATTGGCAGAGCATATCCTACCCATACTGTAATTCTCACTGACAATGGTGAAGCATATCCTCCCCCTTCTGTAATTCTCACTGACATTGGTGAAGCATATCCTACCCCTCCAGTAATTCTCACTGACATTGGCGGAGCATATCCTCCCCCCTCCTGTAATTCTCACTGACATTTGTGAAGCATATCCTCCCCCTCCTGTAATTCTCACTGACATTGGTGAAGCATATCCTACCCCTCCTGTAATTCTCACTGACATAGGTGAAGCATATCCCCCCCCTCCAGTAATTTTCACTGACATTGGTGGATAATATCCTACCTCTCCTGTGATTCTCACTGACATTGGTGAAGCATATCTTCCCCTCCTGTATTTCTCACTGACATTGGTGGAGCATATCCTCCCCCTCCTGTAATTCTCACTGACATTGGTGGAGCATATCCTACACCACCTGTAATCCTCACTGACATTGGTGAAGAATATCCTACCCCTCGTGTAATTCTCACTAACATTTGTGGAACATATTCTTCCCCTCCAGTAATTCTCACTGACATTGGTGGAACATATCATCCCCCTCCTTTAATTCTCACTGACGTTGGTGGAGCATATCCTACACCTCCTGTAATCCTCACTAAGATTGGTGAATCATATCCTACCCCTCGTGTAATTCTCACTGACATTGGCGGAGCATATCCTCCCTCTCCTGTAATTCTCACTGACATTGGCGGAGCATATCCTACCCCTCCTGTAATTCTAACTGACACTGAGATAGCATATCCTACCCCTCCTGTGATTCTCATTGACACTGGTATAGCATATCCTACCTCTCCTGTAATTGTCACTGACATTGGCGGAGCATATCCTCACCCTCCTGTAATTCTCACTGACATTGGTGGAGCATATTCTCCCCCTCCTGTAATTCTCACTGACATTGGTGGAGCATATCTTCCCCCTCCTGTAATTCTCACTGACATTGATGGAGCATATCCCCCCCTCCTGTAATCCTTACTGACATTGGCGGAGCATATCCTACCCCTCCTGTAATTCTCACTGACATTGGTGGAACATATCCTCCCGCTCCTGTAATTCTCACTGACATTGGTGGAGCATATCCTTCCCCCTCCAGTAATACTCACTGACATTCGTGGAGCATATCCTACCCCTCCTGTAATTCTCACTGACATTGGTGGAGCATATCCTCCCGCTCCTGTAATTCTCACTGACATTGGTGGAGCATATCCTCCCCCCTCCAGTAATTCTCACTGACATTGGTGGAGCATATCCTCCCCCTCTTGTAATCCTCATTGATATTGGTGGAGCATAACCTCCCTCTCCTGTAATTCTCACTGACATTGGTGTAGCATATCCTACCTCTACTGTAAATGTTACTGACATTGGTGAAGCATATCCTACCCCTCCAGTAATTATCACTGACATTGATGAAGCATATCCTCCCCCTCCTGTAATTGTCACTGTCTTTAGTGGAGCATATTCTCCCCCTCCTGTAATTCTCACTGACATTAGTGGAGCATATCCTCCCCCTCCTGTAATTCTCACTGACATTAGTGGAGCATATCCTCCCCCTCCTATAATTCTCACTGACATTGGTGTAGCATATCCTCGCCCTCCTGTAATCCTTACTGACATTGACGGAGCATATCCTACCCCTCCTGTAATTCTTACTGACATTGGTGGAGCATATCCTCCCCCTCCTGTAATTCTCACTGACATTGGTGGAGAATATCCTCCCCCTCCTGTAATTCTCACTGACATTGATGGAGAATATCCTACCCCTCCTGTTATCCTTACTGACATTGGCGGAGCATATCCTACCCCTCCTGTAATTCTCACTGACATTGGTGGAGCATATCCTCCCCCTCCTGTAATTCTCACTGACATTGATGGAGCATATCCCCCCTCCTGTAATCCTTACAGACATTGGCAGAGCATATCCTACCCCTCCTGTAATTCTCACTGACATTGGTGGAGCATATCCTCCCGCTCCTGTAATTCTCACTGACATTGGTGGAGCATATCATTCCCCCTCCAGTAATACTCACTGACATTTGTGGAGCATATCCTACCCCTCCTGTAATTCTCACTGACATTGGTAGAGCATATCCTTCTCCCTCCAGTAATTCTCACTGACATTCGTGGAGCATATTCTACCGCTCCTGTAATTCTCACTGACATTGGTATAGCATATCCTCCCCCTCCTGTAATTCTCACTGACACTGGTGTAGCATATCCTACCCCTCCTGTAATTATCACTGACATTGGTAAAGCATATCCTACCCCTTCTCTAATTCTCACTGACATTGGCAGAGCATATCCTACCCATACTGTAATTCTCACTGACAATGGTGAAGCATATCCTCCCCCTCCTGTAAATCTCACTGACATTGGTGAAGCATATCCTACCCCTCCAGCAATTCTCACTGACATTGGCGGAGCATATCCCCCCCCCGTAATTCTCACTGACATTGGTGGATAATATCCTACCTCTCCTGTGATTCTCACTGACATTCGTGAAGCATATCCTCCCCTCATGTATTTGTCACTGACATTGGTGGAGCATATCCTCCCCCTCCTGTAATTCTCACTGACATTGGTGGAGCATATCCTACACCACCTGTAATCCTCACTGACATTGGTGAAGCATATCCTACCCCTCGTGTAATTCTCACTAACATTTGTGGAACATATCCTTCCCCTCCAGTAATTCTCACTGACATTGGTGGAGCATATCATCCCCCTCCTTTAATTCTAACTGACGTTGGTGGAGCATATCCTACACCACCTGTAATCCTCACTAAGATTGGTGAATCATATCCTACCCCTCGTGTAATTCTCACTGATATTGGCGGAGCATATCCTCCCGCTCCTGTAATTCTCACTGACATTGGCGGAGCATATCCTACCCCTCCTGTAATTCTATCTGACACTGGGATAGCATATCCTGCCCCTCCTGTGATTCTCACTGCACTGGTATAGCATATCCTACCTCTCCTGTAATTGTCACTGACATTGGCGGAGCATATCCTCCCCCTCCTGTAATTCTCACTGACATTGGTGGAGCATATCCTCCCCCTCCTGTAATTCTCACTGACATTGGTGGAGCATATCTTCCCCCTCCTGTAATTCTCACTGACATTGATGGAGCATATCCCCCCCTCCTGTAATCCTTACTGACATTGGCGGAGCATATCCTACCCCTCCTGTAATTCTCACTGACATTGGTGGAGCATATCCTCCCCCTCCTTTAATTCTCACTGACGTTGGTGGAGCATATCCTACACCACCTGTAATCCTCACTAAGATTGGTGAATCATATCCTACCCCTCGTGTAATTCTCACTGACATTGGCTGAGCATATCCTCCCGCTCCTGTAATTCTCACTGACATTGGCGGAGCATATCCTACCCCTCCTGTAATTCTAACTGACACTGGGATAGCATATCCTACCCCTCCTGTGATTCTCACTGCACTGGTATAGCATATCCTACCTCTCCTGTAATTGTCACTGACATTGGCGGAGCATATCCTCCCCCTCCTGTAATTCTCACTGACATTGGTGGAGCATATCCTCCCCCTCCTGTAATTCTCACTGACATTGGTGGAGCATATCTTCCCCCTCCTGTAATTCTCACTGACATTGATGGAGCATATCCCCCCCTCCTGTAATCCTTACTGACATTGGCGGAGCATATCCTACCCCTCCTGTAATTCTCACTGACATTGGTGGAGCATATCCTCCCGCTCCTGTAATTCTCACTGACATTGGTGGAGCATATCCTTCCCCCTCCAGTAATACTCACTGACATTCGTGGAGCATATCCTACCCCTCCTGTAATTCTCACTGACATTGGTGGAGCATATCCTGCCGCTCCTGTAATTCTCACTGACATTGGTGGAGCATATCCTTCCCCCTCCAATAATTCTCACTGACATTGGTGGAGCATAACCTCCCTCTCCTGTAATTCTCACTGACATTGGTGTAGCATATCCTACCTCTACTGTAAATGTTACTGACATTGGTGAAGCATATCCTACCACTCCTGTCAGTCTCACTGACATTGGCAAAGCATATCCTACCCCTCCTGTGATCCTTGCTGACATTGGCGGAGCATATCCTACCCCTCCTGTAATTCTCACTGACATTGGGGGAGCATATGCTACCGCTCCTGTAATTCTCACTGACATTGGTGGAGCATATCCTACCTCTTCTGTAATTTTCACAGACATTGGTGGAGCATATGTAGCGCCCCGAGGGTTCGGTCGCTACAGAGGTATTGCATCTCACCCAGAGGTGTGATATCTCACTTCCAGGTAAGGATGGAGTGTGGCTCAGGACCCTAACACCCACATGCACTACACCATATTTCCAGGGGACAGGGCGACAATGCTCCCGGGTGTGAGCACAACTGTCCCTGTCCCTGGCTGGAGTGGGGGGGAGGGAACACCTAGAAAGGGGGAACCCGGTAGTGTGTGGCTGGGGAGAGTAGATCCAGGGTGCACTGTATAGAGGAGTATATATGGTGGGCACCATCTTAGAGTCAGGGAGAAAGAGAAGAGTAGTAGAAGGAGGAATAAGTAGAAGGTGGGAGGGAGCAGAGGCTCTGCATGGGCTCTGCTCTGCAGGCAGGCCAAGCCTCAAGGCCTGGTCCTGGAGGAGAGGAACGGAGAGGAGAGGAATGAAGGAAGCTCTAGGAGAATACCCAAGGGACCCCAGGGGTGCGGACCGGCCAGCCGCCACCACACGCCCGCTGCTACCAGAGTAGGGGGGTCAGGCCAAGAAAAGGGAACCAGATCCCTCATCTAGTGGAGGAGAGCAATTACCCTCAGGTAGCAACCGGAGGCTGTGGCATTGTACATGCACGGCCCCTCACTACACCCGTTAGAAAGGCACCACATAGGACCCAGAGAAACGGAACATACGTTTGCCCGCCAAGGCCCGAGGCAGCTGGACAGAAACGTGGTCAATTGTGGGGTACGACAGGCCAGAGAAAGAACACACGAAGGGGGTCCTGAAAAGCACTCCAAAGGTACCTGGGAGTTGGCTGAGCCCCTCACCTGGTGAGCACAGCACGACGTGGGCAGCCATCATCTGCAGAAGTGGCTTGGAGTGTAAAACTGTGAGTAAGGACCCTAAACTGCATCACTGGACTCTGAGTCATTACTGCTGCTCCCACGCACCATCACCCCCACCATCTGCACTCACTGCCCTGAGGCTATACTCCTCCGGTGGGGAGTTATACTACCCCCTGCTGCGCAAACAACATCAGCCTCAGCGGTCTGCCCATAGCGGCGGTTCTCAGTGACCGCAATCCACGGGTGGCGTAGTCGGACATTTAAGTATTACAAAAACCAAGTAGACAGACCCGCCACTGGTTTGACCACCCTGAGCCACGGGACCGGGTCGCCGCCATGGAGACTACAACCCCCAGCATTACACAGAGACTCGGTTCCGGGTATTCCCCTACACACACGGCCCAGGGGGCGCATCACATATCCTACCCCTACTGTAATCCTCACTGACATTGGGGGAGCATTTCCTACCCCTCCTGTTATCCTTACTGACATTGAGGGAGCATATCCTACCCCTCCTGTAATTCTCACTGACATTGGCGGAGCATATCCTCCCCCTCCTGTAATTCTCACTGACAATGGTGAAGCATATTCTCCACCTCCTGTAATCCTCATTGACATTGGGGGAGCATATACTATCCCTCCTATGATCCTTACTGACATTGGGGGAGCATATCCCACCCCTCCTCTAATTCTCACTGACATTGGCGAAGCATATCCTACCTCTCCTGTAATTCTCACTGACATTGGTGAAGCATATCCTCCCCCTCCTGTAATTCTCATTGACAATGGTGAAGCATTTTCTACACCTCCTGTGATCCTTACTAACATTGGGGGAGCATATCCTACACCTCCTGTAATCCTCACTGACATTGGTAAAGCATATCCTACCCCTCCTGTAATTCTCAATGACACTGGTGTAGCATATCCTCCCCCTCCTGTAATTCTCACTGAAAATGGTAAAGCATATACTCCCCCTCCTGTAATTCTCACTGACATTGGCGGAACATAGCCTCCCACTCCTGTAGTTTTCACTGACATTGGCGGAGCATATCCTCCCACTCCTGTAATCCTCACTGACATTGGTGGAGCATATCCTACCCCTCCAGTTATTCTCATTGACATTGGTGGAGCATATCCTACCTAACCTGTAATCCTCACTGACAGTAGTGGAATATATCCTACCCCTCCTGTGATCCTCACTGACATTGGTGGAGCATATCCTACCCATCCAGTAATTCTCATTGACATCGGTGCAGCATATTTTACCTAACCTGTAATCCTCACTGACAGTAGTGGAGCATATCCTCCCCCTCCTGTAATTCTCACTGACATTGGCGGAGCATATCCTCCCCCTCCTGTAATTCTCACTGACATTGGTGGAGCATATCCTCCCCCTCCTGTAATTCTCACTGATATTGCTGGAGCATATCCTACCCCTCCTGTGATCCTTACTGACATTGGTGGAGCATATCCTCCCTCTCCTGTAATTCTCACTGATATTGCTGGAGCATATCCTACCCCTCCTGTAATTCTCACTGACATTGGTGGAGCATATCCTCCCCCTCCTGTAATTCTCACTGATATTGCTGGAGCATATCCTACCCCTCCTGTGATCCTTACTGACATTGGTGGAGCATATCCTCCCTCCTGTAATTCTCACTGATATTGCTGGAGCATATCCTACCTCTCCTGTAATTCTCACTGACATTGATGGAGCATATTCTCCCCCTCCTGTAATCCTCACTGACATTGGTGGAGCATATTCTACCCCTCCTGTAATTCTCACTGACAATGGTGAAGCATATTCTACCCCTCCTGTAAAACTCACAGACATTGGCGGAGCATATCCTCCCCCTCCTGTAATTCTCACTGACATTGCTGGAGCATACCCTACTCCTCCTGTAATTCTCACTGACATTGGCGAAGCATATCCTACCTCTCCTGTAAATGTTACTGATTTGGTGGAGCATATCCTACCCCTCCTGTAATTCTCACTGATATTGGCGGAGGATATCCTACCCCTCCTGTAATTCTCACTGACATTGGTGGAGCATATCCTACCTCTCCTGTAATTCTCACTGACATTGGTGGAGCATAACTGTTATGAACTGCTACAAGCACTAAGGAAAGAAAGGAAAACTGTCCGAACAATAGGACTAAGCTGATTCCCTACGATGCAGCGGGGGACCTGTTCAATGTGAACAGACCCGCCTAAGTCCTCGCCTAGTCTGAACGCAGACCTATAGATATAAGGGAGGGTTCCCTACAAGAACTAAGGACTTGGATATAGATGGACACCTCCTAGCAGAAATTGTAGCAGAGCAAAGACAAACAAACAAAAGTACTAGTGGTCCAAGGACCAAGCAAACTACTGAGTTAGGTACAAGGCACCTGGCTAGCTTAAGAGTAAATGAAACACTGAAGTCCAGCAAGGCGAGAAGGGCGGAGCTGGATTATATAGGCAGAAAGTCATGTGACCAACAAAATAGAAAAAGAACTAACAGAAGGGTTCTAACAATATCCTTCCACTCCTGTAATTCTCACTGACATTGCTGGAGCATATCCTCCCCCTCCAGTAATTCTCACTGACATTGGTTGAGCATATCCTACCCCTCCTGTAATTCTCAGTGACATAGGTGGAGCGTATCCTCCCCCTCCAGTAATTCTCACTGATGTTTATGGAGCATATCCTACCCAACCTGTAAGCCACACTAACATTGGTGGAGCATATCCTCCCCTTCCTGTAATTCTCACTGACATTGGTGGAGCATATCCTACCCCTCCAGTAATTCTCATTGACATTTGTGAAGCATATCCAGCCCCTCCTGTAATTCTCACTGACAATGGCGAAGCATATCCTCCCCCTCCTGTAATTCTCACTGACATTGGCGGAACATATGCTACCCCTCCAGTAATTCTCACTGACATTGGCGGAGCATATCCTACCCCTCCTGTAATTTTCACTGAGACTGGTGTAGGATATCTTATCCCTCCTGTAATTCCCACTGACAATGGTGAAGTATATTCTACCCCTCCTGTAATTCTCACAGACATTGGCGGAGCATATCCTCCCCCTCCTGTAATTCTCACTGAAATTGGCGGAGGAATATCCTACCCCTCCTGTAAGTCTCACTGACACTGGTATAGCATATCCTACCCCTCCTTTAATTCTCACTGAAATTGTTGGACCATATCCTACCCCTCCTGTAATTATCACTGACATTCGTGGAGAATATACTACCGCTACTGTAATTCTCACTGACATTCGTGGAGCATATCCTACCCCTCCTGTAATTCTCACTGACATTGGTAAAGCATATCCTAACCCCCCTGTATTTCTCACTGACATTGGTGGAGCATATCCTACCCCTCCTGTAATTCTCACTGACATTGGCGGGGGAATATCCTACCCCTCCTGTAAGTCTCACTGACACTGGTATAGCATATCCTACCCCTCCTTTAATTCTCACTGAAATTGTTGGACCATATCCTACCCCTCCTGTAATTCTCACAGACATTCGTGGAGAATATCCTACCCCTACTGTAATTCTCACTGACATTCGTGGAGCATATCCTACCCCTCCTGTAATTCTCACTGACATTGATAAAGCATATCCTAACCCCCCTGTATTTCTCGCTGACATTGGTGGAGCATATCCTACCCCTCCTGTAATTCTCACTGACATTGGCGGAGCATATCCTCCCCCTCCTGTAATTCTCACTGACATTGGTAAAGCATATCCTACCCACCCTGTATTTCTCACTGACATTGCGGAAGCATATCCTCCCCCTCCTTTAATTCTCACTGACATAGTTGGAGCATATTCTACCCCTCCTTTAATTCTCACTGACATTGGTGGAGCATACCCTACCGCTCCTGTAATTCTCACTGACAATTGTGGATCATACCCTACCCCTCCTGCAATTCTCGCTGACGTTGGTGAAGCATATCCTACCCCTCCTGTGATCCTCAATGACATTGATGGAGCATCTCTTCCCCCTCCTGTAATTCTCACTGACATTGGTTGAGCATATCCTACCCCTCCTGTAATTCTCACTGACATTGGTGGAGCATATCCTCCCCCTCCTGTAATTCTCACTGATATTGGTGGAGCATATCCTACCTCTTCTGTAATCCTCACTGACATTGGTTGAGCATATCCTCCCCCTCCTATAATTCTCACTGACATTGCTGGAGCAAATCTTACCCCTCCTGTGATTCTCACTGACATTGGTGGAGCATATCCTCCCCCTCCACTAATTCTCACTGACATTGGTGAAGCATATCCTACCTCTTCTGTAATTCTCACTGACATTGGTGAAGCATTTCCTACCCCTCCTGTAATTCTCACTGACATTGGTAAAGCATATCCTCCTTCTTTTGTAATTCTCACTGACATTGGTGGAGCATATCTTCCCCCTCCTGTAATTCTCACTGACATTGGTGAAGCATATCCTACCCCTCCACTAATTCTCACTGACATTGGTGAAGCATATCCTACCCCTCCTGTAATTCTCACTGACATTGGTAAAGCATATCCTCCTTCCTTTGTAATTCTCACTGACATTGGTGGAGCATATCCTATCCCTCCTGTAATTCTCACTGACATTGATGGAGCATATCCTACCCTACTGTAATTCTCACTGACATTGGAAAGCATATCCTCCCCCTCCTGTAATTCTCACTGACATTGCTTAAGCATACCCTACCCCTCCTGTGATCATCACTGACATTGGTGAAGCATATCCTGACCCTCCTGTGATCATCACTGACATTAGTGGAGCATATCCTACCACTCCTTTAATTCTCACTGAAATTGTTGGAGCATATCTTACCCCTCCTGTAATTCTCACTGACATTCATGGAGAATATCCTACCCCTCCTGTAATTCTCACTGACATTCGTGGAGCATACCCTACCGCTCCTGTAATTCTCACTGACATTTATGAAGCATATCCTACCCCTCCTGTAATTCTCACAGACATTGGTGGAGCATATCCTCCCCCTCCTATAATTCTCACTGACATTGTCGGAGCATATCCTCCCCCTCCTGTAATTCTCACTAACATTGGTAAAGTATATCTTACCCCCCCTGTATTTCTCACTGACATTGCGTTAGCATATCCTCCCCCTCCTGTAATTCTCACTGACATAGTTAGAGCATATTCTACCCCTCATTTAATTCTCACTGACATTGGTTGAGCATATCCTACCCCTCCTGTAATTCTCACTGATATTCGTGGAGCATACCCTACCGCTCCTGTAATTGTCACTGACAATTGTGGATCATACCCTACCCCTCCTGTAATTCTCGCTGACGTTGGTGAAGCATATCCTACCCCTCCTGTTATCCTCACTGACATTGATGGAGTATATCTTCCCCCTCCTGTAATTGTCACTGACATTGGTTGAGCATATCCTACCCCTCCTGTAATTCTCACTGACATTGTTGGAGCATATCCTCCTCCTCCTGTAATTCTCACTGACATTGGTGGAGCATATCCTACCTCTCCTGTAATCCTCACTGACATTGGTGGAGCATATCTCCCCCTCCTGTAATTCTCACTGACATTGGTTGAGCATATCCTCCCCCTCCTATAATTCTCAATGACATTGCGGAGCATATTCTACCCCTCCTGTGATTCTCACTGACATTGGTGGAGCATATCCTCCCCCTCCTGTAATTCTCACTGACATTGGTGGAGCATATCCTACCCCTCCAGTAATACTCTCTGACAGTGTTGGTGCATATCCTACCCCTCCTGTGATTCTCACTGACATTAATGGAGCATATCCTACCCCTCCTGTGATCATCACTGACATTGGTGGAGCATATCCTCCCACTCCTGTAATCCTCACTGACATTGGTGGAGCATATCCTACCCCTCCAGTAATTCTCATTGACATTGGTGGAGCATATCTTACCTAACCTGTAATCCCCACTGACAGTAGTGGAGCATATCCTACCCCTCCTTTGATCCTCCCTGACATTGGTAAAGCATATCCTACCCCTCCTGTAATTCTCACTGACATTGGTGGAGCATATCCTCCCCCTCCTATAATTCTCACTGACATTGTCGGAGCATATCCTCCCCCTCCTGTAATTCTCACTGACATTGGTAAAGCATATCCTACCCCCCCTGTATTTCTCACTGACATTGCGTTAGCATATCCTCCCCCTCCTGTAATTCTCACTGACATAGTTGGAGCATATCCTACCCCTACTGTAATTCTCACTGATATTCGTGGAGCATACCCTACCGCTCCTGTAATTCTCACTGACAATTTTGGATCATACCCTACCCCTCCTGTAATTCTCGCTGACGTTGGTGATGCATATCCTACCCCTCCTGTGATCCTCACTGACATTGATGGAGTATATCTTCCCCCTCCTGTAATTGTCACTGACATTGGTTGAGCATATCCTACCCCTCCTGTAATTCTCACTGACATGGGTGGAGCATATTCTCCCCCTCCTGTAATTCTCACTGACATTGGTGGAGCATATCCTACCTCTCCTGTAATCCTCACTGACATTGGTGGAGCATATCTCACCCTCCTGTAATTCTCACTGACATTGGTTGAGCATATCCTCCCCCTCCTATAATTCTCAATGACATTGCTGGAGCATATCCTACCCCTCCTGTGATTCTCACTGACATTAATGGAGCATATCCTACCCCTCCTGTGATCATCACTGACAATGGTGGAGCATATCCTCCCACTCCTGTAATCCTCACTGACATTGGTGGAGCATATCCTACCCCTCCAGTAATTCTCATTGACATTGGTGGAGCATATCTTACCTAACCTGTAATCCCCACTGACAGTAGAGGAGCATATCCTACCCCTCCTTTGATCCTCCCTGACATTGGTAAAGCATATCCTACCCCTCCTGTAATTCTCACTGACATTGGTGAAGCATATCCTACCCCTCCTGTGATCATCACTGACATTGGTGGACCGTTTCCTCCCTATCCTGTAATTCTCACTGACATTGGTGGAGCATATCCTCCCACTCCTGTAATCCTCAATGACATTGATGGAGCATATCCATCCCCCTCCATTAATTCTCACTGACATAGGTGGAGCATATCCTACCTAACTTGTAATCCACACTAACATTGGTGGTGCATATCCTACCCCTCTAGTAATTATCACTGACATTGGTGGTGCATATCCTCCCCCTCTAGTAATTTTCATTGAAATTGGTGAAGCATATACTACCTCTCCTGTAAATCTCACTGCCATTGGCGAAGCATATCCTCCCCCTCCTGTAATTCTCACTGACATTGGTGGAGTATATCCTACCCCTCCTGTGATCATCACTGACATTGGTGGAGCATATCCTCCCCCTCCTGTAATTCTCACTGACATTGGTAAAGAATATCCTACCCCTCCTGTAATTCTCACTGACATTGGCGGAGCATATCCTACCCCTCCTGTGATCATCACTGACATTGGTGGAGCATATCCTCCCCCTCCTGTAATTCTCACTGACATTGGTGGATCATATCCTACCCCTCCTGTGATCATCACTGACATTGGTGGAGCATATCCTACCCCTCCTTTAATTCTCACTGAAATTGTTGGAGCATACCCTACCCCTCCTGTAATTCTCACTGACATTCGTGGAGCATATCCTACCCCTCCTGTAATTCTCACTGACATTGGTAAAGCATATCCTACCCCCCCATTATTTCTCACTGACATTGGTAAAGCATATCCTCCCCCTCCTGTAATTCTCACTGACATTGGTAGAGCATATCCTCCCCCTCCTGTGATTCTCACTGACATTGGCGGAGCATATCCTCCCCCTCCTGTAATTCTCACTGACATTGGTAAAGCATATCCTCCCCCTCCTGTAATTCTCACTGACATTGGCGGAGCATCTCTTCCCACTCCTGTAATTCTCACTGACATTGGTGGAGCATATCCTACCCCTCCTGTAATTCTCACTGACATTGGTGGATCATATCCTCCCCCTCCTATAATTGTCACTGACATTGCTGGAGCATATCCTCCCCCTCCTGCAATTCTCACTGACATTGGCGGAGCATATCCTACCCCTCCTGTAATTCTTACTGACATTGCAGGAGCATATCCTCCCACTCCTGTAATTCTCACTGACATTGGTGGAGCATATCCTCCCCCTCCTGTAATCCTCACTGACACTGGTAAAGCATATCCTACCCCTCCTGTAATTCTCACTGACATTGGCGGAGCATATCCTACCCCTCCTGTAATTCTTACTGACATTGCAGGAGCATATCCTCCCCCTCCTGTAATCCTCACTGACACTGGTAAAGCATATCCTACCCCTCCTGTAATTCTCACTGACATTGATGGAGCATATCCTACGTCTCCTGTAATTCTCACGGACATTGGTGGAGCATATCCTCCCCCTCCTGTAATCCTCACTGACATTGATGGAGCATATCCTACGTCTCCTGTAATTCTCACGGACATTGGTGGAGCATATCCTCCCCCTCCTGTAATCCTCACTGACATTGGTGTGGGCATATCTATTCTAACCTGTAATCCTCACCGTGATCTGACATCTCCAACAAGACACTTGCCTGCCAAAGAACCACTGAGTCAGGGGCAGACACACCATTGGTGGAATTATGCATTGTGATTAGCGATTGGTCGCACAGGGCCCCTGTATTGTTCCTGCACAGCGGCCTCCTCTGTCTGTGCCTGCCCCTGTACTGAACTACTACAACTATTCTGTATTTCCCTTTCCATCAATTGAACTTTAAGAAGATAGTTCGATAAACAAATATGTTGGATTTTTATGAATTACCTGTCACTGAATTCAAGGTGTCATAATGAATGCGGACCCCCATTAAAGGGCTATTGGCACTTACCTGAGAGCAGCAAAATGTAGAGACAAAGACCCTGATCTCAGAGCTGTCACTTATTGGGCTGCTTGCTGTAATTGTATCAGGAGGAGATTATTACTAGATGACTAGTAAACCTGCTGCCATATATCCTCCATTATACCTCCACCCCGAACACTGATTGGCTGCTTTATGCCTATGCACAGTGTTTACAGAAAGCTGCCAATCAGTGGTGTGGGCGGGGTTATACACACAAAGCTGCCAATCATTGGTGTGGGCGGGATATACACACAAAAATGCTAATCAGTGTTGTGGGCAGGGTTATACACACAAAGCTGCCAATCAGTGGTGTGGGTGGGGTTATACACACAAAGCTGCCAATCAGTGGTTTGGGTGGGGTTATACCCACAAAGCTGCCAATCAGTCGTTTGGGCGGGTTATACCCACAAAGCTGCCAATCAGTGGTGTGAGTGGGAATATACATACAAAGCTGCCAATCAGTGGTGTGTTGCGGGGTTATGCACACAAAGCTGCCAATCAGTGTTGTGGGCAGGGATATATACAGTTCAGCATTCAGAGAACTGATAAATCTGCAGCAGATAAAACAGTGATTCTATCAAAACTGTAGAAAGGAGGCCAGTAAGTGTCACATCACTGGAAAGAGGGTCTCTGCCCCTATATAATGCTTTCAGATGGGGTAGTAAAACCCTGCTGACAGATTTCCTTTAATCTACAGCTTTATAACCGCCACCATCATCACCACCACAGTCACATCATCATCACCACCACCTACGTCCTCACCATCACCACCACTGTCATCGTCATCACTGTCATCACCACCATGGTCACATCATCACCACCACTGCCTTCACCCCAGTCATCACCACCGCAGTCACATCATCATCATCATCACCACCTCTGTCCTTGTGACCACCACCACTGTTGTCGTCATCACTGCCATCACCACCATGGTCATATCATCACCACCACCATTATCATTACCACCACTTCTGTTATCACAGTCATTACTGCCATGGTCACATCATCATCATCACCACCACCACTATCGTCACCCCAGTCATCACCACCATGGTCACATCATTAACACCACAGTCATCATCAGTGTCAGGGAAATATTAATGTCAGGAAAATGTTCTTCCATATTTGCCTGACTTAAATATTAACCCCCTCCCTTATTCCCCTCACCACTTGTCAGTACCAAGCTGTCCCCTTTTGCTCAGAACAAAGCCCCAATTAACAGTCATGAGTAAGGCCCTACACAAACAAATTACAGCCAAGGAGTGTTATAACTTCATTTAGAAGCAAGCATCTTGTCCCTGGCTCACGCAGTGGGGTAATTACTGGCAGGTTTGCACTAATTCGCGTGTAACTGGGAAAGTTGCTTTCCCAAGCTTCAAAGAGAGTTTAACAGAAATCTCCAGACAATCCGACTACGAAACGAAATATGAAATATTGTATGTTCCATGCGTCTGACAATAACGGGACCCACATTTTTAGTGACCAAACCAGCCCAGGAATGCATCCATAGTTTTCCAGGGCTATAAGCAAAATCAGGGAGCTGTAGTGCAAAAACACCAGAATAGCAGACTGCAGCTATGCGATGTGTGGTGTCTACATGAAGGTAAAATCATAATAGAAAATATGATATCAATTTTGGGCTTCTGGGATCAACGCGCGATGAGTTATCCCAAAAAACAGGTTTTTAATACAAATCTGAAGGGTGGGGCTGAAGGGTCTCTCCCTTCAGCATAAATAGTTTTTTGAGGCTGATGCCGTGTTCTTTGCCCGTGAGTATATGTCTATCATAGCAGAGGACCCTGTTCAATAACAGAAAACGGAGCTTCTCCTCTCCACCTACATTGAATCTGTAATGCACACGCCCGGACTGACTGGCGTGTGCGTGTATATGTAGTGATTCCACTGGACCATACCGGAGAGTGCCTAGAGGGGCGTAATTAAGTATCTGCCCAATCCGACCAAGGTCGCACGACGGCATACGACGCCAGTGCACCAGGGAGGAACCGAGCAGAGGGACCAGGGTCTACTCCAGGTCAGACTCCGGACACGGCTGTTGGCCCACACCGGCGAATACAGGAACTGAAGGTTAGGCTGGCACACTGGTATAAATAGAAAATGAACCGAACATCATGGTGCATTATCATAGTCAATAAACAGGATACTCCTCAATTAAACATAAGGCCTAGAAAAATGGAGTAAAACACCCTACAGATCAAATATAGGACAAAGTTGATGTATTTAAAAAGACACACTTTTATTTAGTAGAAACGTTAAAAAACATGATATACATGGCAGCTTATTGAAGGGAAACTCTTTCTCCCTTTTGGGGGGACCCACTAACAAACTGCCGTAACTGCTTTTTGTGTATTCTTACCCCGGATGACCTTCTTTATACTTGCCATGTATATCATGTTTTTTAAAGTTTCTGACGCGCCCCCTGGGACATATTCCTTTTTGAGGGGAATACCCGGCACCGGATCAGATGGGGGGTTGTAGTCTCCGAGCGGCTGTGACCCGGCCCCGTGCCCAGGGCGTCAAGCTCAGTGTTATGTGGCAGTCCTACAGATGTTATTAAGAGTTCTTTTGTGTCGACTACGCCACCCGTTGTGATGCGGTCACTGTGGCCGCCGCTGCAGCAGGGTCCGCTGAGGCTGATGATGCAGGTGCAGCTTGTGATGATAACCCCCAACGGGAGGGGTATAGCCTCAGGGGGGACAGGTGCAGAGGATGGGGGTTGTGGTGGTGCAGTGCAGACGGCAGTGAAGACAGAGTCGGGTTATGCAGTTAAGGGTGTTTACTTACTGCAGATGTTGTACTGGTCACTCCAGCTCCGAGTGACCACCCGAGCCGTGCTGCGTCCACCAGGTCCTGGATCCAGCCAACCCCCAAACAAGTCCGGAGCGTGGCCCTGAGCTCTCCTTCTGTCCCGTTCTCTGGCCGTCCCCACCAGTGATCCACCTAGGTCCAGCTCCCTCGGGCCTTCTGTTGGGACACCCTTGGCCTTGGGTTCCCTGACCCTTCATGTGGTGTGCCTTCGGGGTGGATGTAGTGGGTGACCGTGGCAAACGCTGCCCACGGTCTCCGGTCTCTGGCTGGGGAATGTTTTTACCCCCACCAGCTTGGGTTCCGGTACCCTGATGCCGACTCTTCACCCGGGGTTTTAATTTGGGATCTTAGAGTCCTGTTCTTCTGTGCCTCTGGGTCTCTCTCTCTCCTCTCTCACTCTGGGTCTTTCCTTCTCCTCTGCTCCTGACTTGTTCTCTGCATCTGACCCTGTTCTTAGTTGGTGCCCACCTTATATACACCCTCTATGTGTGAGCTCAGGTGACCAACACCCAATGAGCTCCTAACTTTACCCAGGCTGCTCCCTCTATCTGCCCCTACACTACTTGGGATGTTCCACCCCCCTCCCACTCCAGCCAGGAACAGACTCGGTCGTACCTGCACATTTCTAAGTGGGAGTACCGTCGGTCTGCTCCTCGGAAATGGGATGTGTGTAGTGCATGCAGCCTACCGAGCTCAGATCCACACTCCTTCCTTACCCGGGAGTGGAATATCACACCTCTGGATTGAGGTGCAATACCCCTGTAGCAGCCGAATCCTCAAGGTGCTACATTCCCCCCTGGTAAATCACAGCACGTCCTCGGGCTGTAAGACATAAAACATCACCAAAACATACAAATTTTTATAAACATATAAAACATATAAAACATTATATATATATAAAACTTTTCATATAACATTCTCGTCGTCTCTTGTTTCTGGTTCCTCCTCCGGACACTGTGCAACGTGTGTCCGGGAAAAGTGCGACAGTCTCTTAGAAAAACTGGTTTTCCTATAAAACCGGTAGGGGGCGCTTTAGGACGCGCAACTATATACAGGGGAAGTTGGCCGCTCTCAGTCCTCGGCCAAGTAAGGAGGGAAAGGGAATGGCTGCTCACAGTCCTCAGCCTGTGGGATTAAGGGGTTAACGGGTAAACAGTTCACTCTTCTGGTCCCAACGGGGACTATATATATGTAGCAACAGTTTCAGTTTCTTTATACCCCGATTGGGTAACTTATTTACAGCACCTGCTCTGCCGCACTCAACGGCGTCTTCCTCCTGCTCTTTGCTTATAGCTGGTGGTAACTTCAGACCCGTCCGGGTCCTCTTGCTCCTCCTCCTCGCACCGCAACTCCTCCTCCGTCAGGCGGTGTACGTGGAGGGCGTAAGGTCCTTTGGCACACTTGTGCCGGGTAAAGGTGACCTCGTCCCCGATATAAAGGTCACGACCTCTGTGCCCCCCCGGCAGATGGGACTCAACGTCTCTGCGCGTTACAAAAACGTCGCCGGGGGTGTTGTGGTCTCTGATGAAGCCCCACCCATGCTGCTGGTTGAACTTGATCACTGTCCCGATGGTGCGGGGACAATGCGCTGCACGGGGGTCTCTCCTGGCCCGGCTCTTCTGCTCCGCGCTCCTTATCTGGGCTTGTTGTTCCCGGACCCGCCTCTCTCTCCGCTCCCTCGCAAACTCCTCGAGCTGCTGTCGGCAGCACTCAGCACGCTCCGCTGCAGCTGCCCTGGTTTCCTGAGTGAACCCCATTAGATCTTCTCCGGTGGGGTCCCACTCAAACTGCGCTTCCGCTAGCGGGGGCGAGATCCTTATTACGGGCTTCGGAGCCGGAATCAGGGGTGCACACATGGGCCTAACCCTCCTCTGGTGCTCCAGTTCGTACTTCTGGGGCCAGATGAAAGGCTGCCCGTCCGGCCACGTGTGCTGGGCAAACAAGTCCTCTCCCAGACGCGGCACCCTTGATTTTGCGGGTGCGGGCGCGGTGGTGGTGGCGCCCTGGTTGCCCAGGCCTTGCGGCCAGGCCTGGGGCACCTGGAAGGTGAAGGGCACCGTTAGGACGGCGGCGCCCTGGGCTACCTGGCCTTGCGACCAGGCCGGGGGCTCCGCGGAGGTAGGGGGCGCTGTTGGTATTGCGGCGCCCGGGGGTACTAGGCCCTGCGACCAGGCTGGTGGTACTTCCTGCTTGGTCACGCTCGGGGTCGAGGCGTGTGACGTCACAGGGGTCGCGGCGGCGGCTTCCGGTTGGGGCCTAGTCTGCGTCGGTGACATGGCGTTTTCGGGCACAGCAGGGGGACTTTCGGGCTCTGCGACGGGGAGCTGGGGCAGGTAAGCGGTGTCCCGGCTTGGGGTGTAGACGTCCCCTTTACCTGCCTCCATGCGTTCGGCTCCCTTCTCGGCGCCGTCTCCGGCCTTTGGTCCTCCCGCGCCATCCTCAGAGGCGGTCTGCTTCCTCATCTTGGCTGGCGTGCTCCGGGTCTTGGTTTCAGCTTGCTGGGCCATCTCCCGGCTCCATTCCGCCAATATCTCTCGCTGTACCCGGGCCATCCTCCGTGCGAGGCCCTCCAGGGCAGTTTGTGCACACTCCCGGTCTCGGGGGAGCTGTGCAAGGACCTCCACTAGGCCTAGCGGGGTCGTGGTGTCTAGCAGGCTCCTGACCAACGGGTCGGTGCTGCTCTGCTCTTCTTCCAGCAGGCTCCTGGCCAGCGGGCCGGTGCTGCTCTGCTCTCTGGACATCTCCGGGTGAGCTTCTTTGCTGCTCCTCTCCAGGCTTCCTGCCTCCGGGTGCGCTCGCTCCAGACTGCTCCAGGCGGCACCCATCTTTGTTCTCTCCTTTCGTCTCCTCCCACTTCGAGGGCGGTCCCGGGGCAACTCGGTGACTGTCAGCTCCAGGGGTAGTTCTTTCACGCTGACAGACACCTCCAGCATCACAGTCTCTGTTGGTGGGGGCGGTTTCCACTTTTGGCGCCATTTTCTGTCCCGGCCCACGATGGGAGGCGGCCTCTTGCCCTCCTTTGGCACGCCCATAATGGCGTCCGCTGCTCTTCCAAGGCGGGAAATCTTCGGATTTGGCGGGAAGCGTCGCCCAGTGGCGGGAAACTCTGCAGATGGCGGGAACAAGCTGGAAATGGCGGACAATCGGCGGGACACGACCTGTGATGGGGTCCGATGGTGTGGACCCTCCGGAACCGGCGGGAGACTTCTTTCTGAGGTAAACTTGCACTTTTCTTCAGGCACGCAGTACCCGGGTGTTGCGGGCACGTAATCCTGCCGACTACGCCAAAGTTGACGCGCCCCCTGGGACATATTCCTTTTTGAGGGGAATACCCGGCACCGGATCAGATGGGGGGTTGTAGTCTCCGAGCGGCTGTGACCCGGCCCCGTGCCCAGGGCGTCAAGCTCAGTGTTATGTGGCAGTCCTACAGATGTTATTAAGAGTTCTTTTGTGTCGACTACGCCACCCGTTGTGATGCGGTCACTGTGGCCGCCGCTGCAGCAGGGTCCGCTGAGGCTGATGATGCAGGTGCAGCTTGTGATGATAACCCCCAACGGGAGGGGTATAGCCTCAGGGGGGACAGGTGCAGAGGATGGGGGTTGTGGTGGTGCAGTGCAGACGGCAGTGAAGACAGAGTCGGGTTATGCAGTTAAGGGTGTTTACTTACTGCAGATGTTGTACTGGTCACTCCAGCTCCGAGTGACCACCCGAGCCGTGCTGCGTCCACCAGGTCCTGGATCCAGCCAACCCCCAAACAAGTCCGGAGCGTGGCCCTGAGCTCTCCTTCTGTCCCGTTCTCTGGCCGTCCCCACCAGTGATCCACCTAGGTCCAGCTCCCTCGGGCCTTCTGTTGGGACACCCTTGGCCTTGGGTTCCCTGACCCTTCATGTGGTGTGCCTTCGGGGTGGATGTAGTGGGTGACCGTGGCAAACGCTGCCCACGGTCTCCGGTCTCTGGCTGGGGAATGTTTTTACCCCCACCAGCTTGGGTTCCGGTACCCTGATGCCGACTCTTCACCCGGGGTTTTAATTTGGGATCTTAGAGTCCTGTTCTTCTGTGCCTCTGGGTCTCTCTCTCTCCTCTCTCACTCTGGGTCTTTCCTTCTCCTCTGCTCCTGACTTGTTCTCTGCATCTGACCCTGTTCTTAGTTGGTGCCCACCTTATATACACCCTCTATGTGTGAGCTCAGGTGACCAGCACCCAATGAGCTCCTAACTTTACCCAGGCTGCTCCCCCTATCTGCCCCTACACTACTTGGGATGTTCCACCCCCCTCCCACTCCAGCCAGGAACAGACTCGGTCGTACCTGCACATTTCTAAGTGGGAGTACCGTCGGTCTGCTCCTCGGAAATGGGATGTGTGTAGTGCATGCAGCCTACCGAGCTCAGATCCACACTCCTTCCTTACCCGGGAGTGGAATATCACACCTCTGGATTGAGGTGCAATACCCCTGTAGCAGCCGAATCCTCAGGGTGCTACATTTCTACTAAATAAAAGTGTGTCTTTTTAAATACATCAACTTTGTCCTATATTTGATCTGTAGGGTGTTTTACTCCATTTTTCTAGGCCTTATGGCACACTGGTATGCAGACGGGGAGGTACTGGCAGGTACAACAGGTTGGAGCACAGAGAGGATAGGACCCAGTACAGACTGGGACTTCAGGAACAGAACCGCAGATGCGGTATACAAACACAGCAGGGTGAGACCGCCCGGAGCGGCGGGCAAGAGCAGAGCAAGACGAGACCGCCAGGAGCGGAGCAAAGGGTCAGAGCAGAGCGAGGCTGCCTGAGCAGCGAGCAAAGGGTCTGAGCAGAGCGAGACTGCTGGAGCAGCGAGCAAAGGGTCAGAGCAGAGCGAGACTGCCGGAGCAGCGAGCAAAGGGTCAGAGCAGAGCGAGACTGCCGGAGCAGCGAGAAAAGGGTCAGAGCAGAGCGAGACTGCCGGAGCAGTGAGCAAAGGGTCAGAGCAGAGCGAGACTGCCGGAGCAGCGAGCAAAGGGTCAGAGCAGAGCAAGACTGCTGGAGCAGCGAGCAAAGGGTCAGAGCAGAGCGAGGCCGCCGGAGCAGCGAGCAAAGGGTCAGAGCAGAGTGAGACTGCCGGAGCAGCGGGCAAAGGGTCAGAGAGCAGAACGAGACTGCCGGAGCAGTGAGAAAGAGGGAGCAGAGCAAGACTGCCGGAGCAGTGAGGTAAAGGAAGAGAGCAGAACGAGACTGCCGGAGCAGTGAGAAAGAGAGAGCAGAATGAGACTGCCGGAGCAGTGAGGAAGAGGGATAGAGCAGACTGCAGGAGCAGCGAGCAAGAGGGAGCAGGGCGAGACTGCCGGAGCAGTGAGCAAGAGGGAACAGAGCGTAAACCGCAGGAGCGGAGAGCAGAGCAGGGCAGAGGAGACAGGCCACTGTTCACACAGAACAGGCAGGAAGGGAAAGGCGGAACCAGAAACAAACTAGATACTTACAAAGAAGTAACGAGAGGGCACAAAACTCACAACTGAAGTACAGCGACAACGAGAGGGAGTTAGGTACAGGTTCAGTCAACGCAGGAAAAGGGAAGGGACGGACATAGAGGCAAAACAGGTAAAAGATAGGAGAGAGTTCAGACTGGAACTGAGTGTACGGAGGAGACCGACATTGCAGCGAGATACAGGAGCGGGTCTGGGAATACGGCCCCCAGAGAGGCGGGACGAACAGGCAAGGAGCGTGTTCAGACTGGCCTGGAAATACAGCCTCCAGGAAGGCGGAACGAACAGGCAAGGAGCGTGTACAGACTGCAGGTTAGAGTACACAGATAGGACACAGTATAGACACGGGAACAGATACTGCAAGACAGGTAACATAGACAGGACCTGGCATGTCAGAGACAAGAAGCCAACTGACAGGACAAGATGCTCAGGCATGGGTTAATTGGAGCAGCTGGTTTAAATACCAGGTGACAGACAGCAATAGGCTGAGGATGCACAAGGGGTGTGCCCACCGCAGGTACAAGAAACAGGAAGAGATCGGGCGCCGCCCTTAAGCAGCAGAAACAGAGGCAAACAGACAGCATGGAGGGAAGCCAGAGAGACATTCTGGATTGGAGATCAAGTGCGCGCTCTTGCACAGTGGGAGATGGACCACTATGCAAGGACGCTGCCAGGTATGTTACAGAATCATCACAGCGATCGTATAGTAAGTTGTCTTTTTATATCCTGTTTTATTTTATGTAACTGCTTATGTATTTTAATGTCTCCTTTGTTACATCCTTGTATATATTTTTCTTAAACACTGCCTCCCTTTTGGATTAAATATAAAATGTAATAGTTCTGTTTCTTTTGTTCTGTAATCGTTCCCTTTCCCTAAGTCATACACGCTACCAAAACGCAGGCGTCTGGCCAAGCCTGTATTATATTTCAAACTCGGCCGGTGGTGGCAGAGAATAATAATAAATGGGCTATCGTGAAGCTGACAATTACAGTACGAAGGGCATAAATAAGGATTCCAGGCTTTGGAACCCAGAGGTGTGACGCCATACTCTCAGTGGTCGCTTGCCGATTTCCACGTAGTGAGTAGTCTGGATCGCGTGCTCGCGATTCCGGACAGAATACTGACAGCGTGACGGCACAGTGAGATATCACATGATCTCCCCGATGTCGTCCCTCTGTGTGTGGTGATCCCTGACAATCAGCATGGTCACATCATCATCACCATCACCTTCGTCATCACCACCGATACCACTGTCATTGTCATCATCACCACGGTCACATTATCATCACTACCACCTCCATCACCACCACGGTCACATCATCAACACCACCATGGTCACATCATCATCATCACCACCTCCGTCATCACTACCATGGTCACATCATCATCACTGTGATGATACAGAGTAAAATCTTAATAAGCCAGACGTTTAGATTTGTTAATCCAAGAGAAATACCCTATTATCTTTGTGTATTTGCGTCTGGTTAATAAGAACAGACCAGTATTTGCATATATTTGTATAACCCTGAATGTTGAATTTTATTCCTTTGGAAACAATCGTGTTTACTATGCTAATGATAAATTGTACTAAAAGTCACCTAGGTGTTTATTTACAACAGCCCCTGTGATACCAACTATGTAAATAGATTAGCTAAAACAATGATAGCTGAGCCCTGCACCTTTACCTCTGACATGTGACTAATGACCTCTGACCTGTGGATGTGTGCTTAAAAAGGAGGTATGCTTCTGTAGGGGTCAGACTTGAGCCCAAGGAAGCAGAAGGGACAAGTGCTTCTGTAGCAGTGAGACTTGAAACAGAGAATCAAGAACATCAGAAAGACTTTAAAAAGAGAATGAGGGACATCCTTCAGAACAGCAGATGGATTGCATAGCATCCAAAGAGACACAGATTTGAATTTTATATGATTGTAGCCTAAGGTTACCGGCCCTGACTGGAAAGATTCGGATTTGCTCCATTAACCAATGGAGAGACCATGGATACTTTTAAGAAGTCCAGAAGAGGACAAAGAAGTCACCTGGCCCCATGGATATGTTGTTTTGGGGTTGCTAGGAGGGACCCACCGGTTGCCTAGACCCCTTGGAGACATTTGGAGTTGCTAGGAGGGACCCACTGGTCACCTGGCCCCATGGAAACTCTCGGTGAGGTCAGGGTGGGACCTTTGGGTCTCCTGGCCTTGTACCCCGATGGAATGCTAGCTTCCTAAGCTTGCTGCTATCCTCTCTCTGTGGGGGCCCGCTAGAAGCGGGGGGGCCACTGGTTGGGGTAGTCGGCCTTGGAAGTCTCCAAAGTCGCAGCTGCTCTATCCCAGGCTGGCAGAGGAGGAAGGGTGAGACTGTGCAATGTTGTACCATCTTGGGTGCTTGTAGGGACGGTTGGTGTGTGTTTATTATCCGCTTTGTGGTTCAATAAAGTATTGCCACGCTGTTTTACCCTCACCCTGTGTTGTCTGAGTAGCATTACGCCCACGGAAGACCCCAGGTCTTCACAACCACCATCTCCGTCATCACCACCATGGTCACATCATCATCACAACCACAGTCACAGTCATTGTCATTAATCCCTCTATTCCTGACTCTGGTCCGTGTGGTCTACACTTGTGATCTGCTATAAATGCCTCTGACCTGGAGTCGTCTTGTAGCCGATTGTTGGTGATTCGATCACACTGGAGTCATTATCGGCACCTGATAAATATGAAGGAAGCAATAATTAGATGGAATATGGATAATAGCAGAATAACCAACCAGAGTCAGGACTGCAGTCATCATTTGAGGAGTGAGTACAGGGCCTAAGCATGGAAACTACTGTGGGGGGGTCACTTAGTTTTCTATCTATGAACTGTGGCTGATAAAACACTCATACTGTATATTATATATCTACAGCAGAGTTAAGGAGTGAATTAACTCAGTTTCTGTACTGATCGGCTGCTCAGATGGCTGCTCCACAGATTCACCCCTCTTCCAGTTAATAAGGCTGGCCACCTCTAAATGCCATCCTACATACCAGGTGATATTTTTTATTTTACCTAAAATACATTATACTCCAAGGTAACTGCATACTTCAAGGATTACATCCTCTGTGTAGTAATAAGGTAACACCAGCTCACCTGAGCAATGACGTCCTGAAGCATAGATGCGATGAACCATTCGCAGTAGTTCCTGGCTATACTATGTGACTATGGAATCTGCTTTTAAGAGCTTCTTTCACAATAAAGAAACCTATTTTTTGAACTATTCATGAAGCTGGTGTGGCACCCCAGGGGTCTGGTCACCACAGTAATAGAAATATTATGTCTGAGAGCAAGTGGGAGGTTTCTCTGGTCAGGAGCCCTAAGCATGCAACACCACCCACCCAGACCTGGGAGGGGAGGAATCTGCCCTTATAAACTGGGTCTGGGGCGGGATTAGGTGAGACGGAGACAGAGCCTGCAGAACAAGCAGAGTAGAGTCAGAGCCTGAAGAGGGAGAACTACAACAGGAGCTCTGTAGGAGCAGGAGCAGAAGACCAGGGGCTGGAAGCAGAGATATAGCTCGCCCTGGCAGAGTAACTTAGTAACCGGACACCAGAGTCCGAGGCTGTGGGGACTGATATACACCCAGCAGCAGAAACCAGCCGGCAGGGGATTCCAGGTCCTCTGGCCTTAGAAGCCCGGAGGCTCAGTCACAAAGAAGGGACCAGCGCCGCCATCCAGGAGCGGGAGCTAACAGAAGGCCCCAAGTCACCAGCCATACGGGTGAGCACCACACGGTATACTCAGGGACGTGGGCTACTTGTAACCGCTTACAGCAAGGTAGCCAGGAAGAGTGCAGATAAACGGGGAGGCCTACAACTCCACCTGACCAGGGGAACTCCTGCTTGCTCGCAGACTGACCAGGCCCCTTATACTAGCCAGTACTCCCGGGAGGGTCCGCCTTATAACACCAGTAAAGACCCTGAACTGCAACTACATGTCTCTGTGTTTCATCGCAGCACCAGCACCAGCAGTACTGGGACGCTCACACCATCACTCCCATCATCCACACTAGCTGCCCTGAGGTAATACTTCTCCCGTGGGGAGTTATCCCATTCTTGGCTGCGCATACAACATCAGCCTCAGCGGTCTGCAGCGCAGCGGCGGTCCCCACTGACCGCAATCCACGGGTGGCGTAGTCGGACATTGTTATCACCTAAGACTGCCACTGGTTTGACCACCCTGAGCCACGGACCGGGTCAGCGCCACACGGAGACTACAGCCCCCCAGCATCCTACAAAAAGGCCCGGTTCCGGTTTCCCTGTGCGGCCCAGGGGGTGAGTCAACTTTGGCGTAGTCGGCAGGATTTCGTGCCCGCAACCACCGGGTACTGCGTGCCTGAAAAAGACTTTTGTACTTACCTGTGGTGAAGTTTCCCGCCATCCGGAGCCATTTCCCGCCATCGGACGTCATCTTGGGCCGTTTCCCGCCGTCTTCTGCCGTCTTCCCGCCATCCGCAGCTGCTTCCCGCCATCGGACGCCATCTTCAGGACGCCGCGCGGGAAGAAGAGGGGCGTGGACGCCGAAAGCGCGCGAGACCCGAAGCTCCGCCCCACGCTCTGACGCTGTGCAAGGTCCTGGAAGGGAGGAAGAGCGACGCTGACGTCATCGGAGCGCGACGCCAGGTCCTCTACCCCGACGATTGACTGCGGAGCCGCGGCCTACGGAAGAAGAGCATCGCAAGGTAGGCCACGGTCCACTAGGGGGGAGGAGGATGTCGGATACCGAGGGGAGCTCCACCGCCACAGCCACCGCCAGCGCAACCGCTGCAGCGGTCATGCCATTCACCATGCCCTATATCCCGGGGGCAACCTGGCTACCCCAGTACTCAGGGGAGTCACATACCCTCAGTGACTTTAGGGAAAGACTGGATAGCCTCTTCCAGGTATACCCCCTCACGGAAGAGCAAAAAGTGAGCATCCTGGTGGCCCAATTAATCCGGGTAGCCCAAAGGGAGGTAAAGTCCTGGTCACCTAGGAGGAAGAGAACTGTCAGAGAAATACTAGCCCGGCTGAAAGACACATTTGACACCCGCACCTCAGCCGAAATAAAGCTCAGATTTTACGGGTGCAAACAGCGGGCACATGAAAGCATAAGAGACTATGCTCTAAACCTACAAGAGGCCCTGAAAGCCATTAAGCAGGCAGACCCTGACAGCGTGGGGAATGAAGACAAGCTGTTGACCGAAAAATTTATTGAGGGTCTACTGTGCAATGCCCACCGAACCCAGTTGCGGGCAATGGCCTTACAGGACCCTGACCTGGACTTTGCACAGTTCAAGGACAGAGCCATCCGGGTGCTCCGAGAACCGGCACCAGGTGGCGCTGTGCCCCACAGGCGCCCTGCTATCACTTACCACCAGGAGACGGCACCCTTGTCTTCAGGGCCTGTGGGAGCTGATGCGCAGGCTTTAAACAGTAACCCGGCTACAGACCTGCACCATCAGGTCCAAGAGCTTACTAAAAGCGTTGCCGCGCTAACCAGGACTGTGCAGTCTTTACAGGTCTCTTCTCCAGGAAAGATCCAGCTGGCATCCGGACCGGAGGACGTCCCGTGGCGCCGACTGAGGAAGACCCCACCGGCCAGAGGAAGACCCAGCGACAGATACAACGAGGACGGATGACCCATCTGCCGCCGCTGCAATCAACCCGGACATATGGCAAGGTACTGTCATTTAAACGGGCACAACCTGGGGTAGAGGGCCAACCCCCAGGCATAAGATCATCAGGCCCATCAAACTGGCGTGATAAATACGTAGGGGGACGTCCAATCTTGCCTGTGGTACTGGATGGCATTCCTATGAGTGCCCTACTAGACACTGGGTCACAGGTGACCCCCATCCCGTACGTGCTCTTTAAGCAGTACTGGAATGACTCTGACATAACCCCCTACCCAGATGACGACCTGAGTATCATCGCCAGCAATGGTCAGCCCGTGCCGCAGGTGGTATTCATGGAGGTGACCATTAAGATCGGTAAAGTTGAACTGGCGGCACAAGGACTGATTATAGTGGACATAGACCATCACGAGAGTCACCCTAGAATAACCTTGGGAACTAATGTGATTGAAAATTGTCTTGCAGAGGTGATTCTCATTTTACAGCAGGTTGCCAAGAACGCCAGTTCCAGCCAGCAGCGTGTGCTCCAAAAAGAGATCCGGGCACTGATGAAGCGGCAACAAGTGGAACTATCTGGTGGTGAGATAGGTAGCGTGAGAATGTGTGACCCGTTCCCTATTGCCATGCCCCCGAAAAGTGAGATGATGATTTGGTGCCGGGCAGCTATTGGTCTAAGAGGTAGAGACTACCAAGCAATGCTAGAACCCATCTACTCAGACAGTAGGCCCACCATTTTGACAGCACGGGGGGTGGTCGATGTACGCCATGGGAGGGTGCCCGTTCGCATCATAAATATCGGGGAGAGAGAAGTATACCTGCCCCGGTATGCCACGCTAGCCAAATTGTTCATCATCAACCAGAACTCGGTACAGGCCGTGGAACCCTTGCCTCCATCTCAACCAGAGGAAGGTAACGGCTCTAAGAAACCAATGGAGGACTGGTGTCAGCAACTGCATTTGGGTACTGACTCCACTCCATCACACCAGAAACAGGGAGTCTATTGGGTGGTTCAAGAGTACGAGAGAGTGTTTAGTAAACATCTGCTAGACTTCGGGCGAGTAAAGGGGGTAGAACACCACATCCCCACGGGAGACCATCCCCCTATAAAGGAGAGATACCGACCCGTACCCCCTGCACACTATCAACACGCTAAGGGGATGCTAAGAGACATGAAGGAGGCTGGGGTAATCAGGGACAGCTGTAGCCCCTGGGCAGCTCCACTAGTCTTAGTGAAAAAGAAAGACAACACCATGAGAATGTGTGTAGACTACAGGAAGGTCAACCGTATCACACACAAAGATGCATACCCCAAGGATAGAAGAGTCCTTAGCTGCATTAAAATCTGCTAACTTTTTCTCTACTTTGGATCTCACTAGCGGGTACTGGCAGGTTCCTGTAGCAGAGGCGGACCGGGAGAAGACCGCATTCACCACCCCGATGGGTCTCAGCGAATTTAACTGTATGCCGTTCGGGCTCTGCAACGCACCAGGAACCTTCCAATGGCTGATGGAATGCTGTCTGGGACACCGGAATTTCAAGACGGTCCTGTTATACCTGGACGATGTCATCGTTTATTCCAAGACCTACGAGGACAAACTACAGCCTAAAGGTGAAACCCTCCAAGTGTCACCTCCTGAAACCAAAGGTGCAATACCTGGGACACGTGGTGAGTGCTGACGGAGTGGCTCCCGACCCCGATAAGATCACCGTGATTAAAGACTGGCCAAGACCCTCCAGCATAAAGGAAGTGCGGCAGTTCCTCGGGTTGGTAGGCTACTACCGAAGATTCATTCCCGGTTTCACCAAAATGGCAGCCCCTATGCAAGACCTCCTGATAGGTCAATCTCGGAAAGCCAAAAACCAGAAGCCGCCCTTCAGGTGGGAAAAGCTGGAAGAGGAGTCCTTCTGCCAGCTGAAGATGGCCCTCACGGGGGATGAAATCCTGGCATACCCTGATTACAGCCAGCCCTTTATCCTCCACACGGACGCAAGCAACATCGGGCTAGGAGCCGTACTGTCCCAGATCCAGCAGGGGAAAGAACGGGTAATCGCTTACGCCAGCCGAAAGCTACGGCCCACGGAGAGAAACCCTGAGAATTATAGCTCATTCAAGCTAGAGTTCCTGGCAGTGGTGTGGGCAGTGACCGAACGTTTCAAGCATTACCTTGCCTCTTCCAAGTTCACCGTGTACACGGATAACAACCCGTTGACACACCTGGACACTGCAAGGCTCGGTGCTCTGGAGCAGAGATGGATGGCCCGCCTGTCCAACTTTGAATTCACCATCAAATACCGGGCGGGACGCTCAAATGCCAACGCGGATGCCCTGTCTAGAATGCCGAACTTACCGGACGTAGGGGAAGATCCAGAAGATCTGGAAGAAGTTGACCTCCCTGCGTTCCACCGTCATGGGATTACCCTGTATTCCCACCGTGTGAAGGACAGGCGCTCCGTGACGTTCAATCCCTTGCCCCACTACAACTGGGCGGAAACGCAAGACAGTGATCCCGCAGTCCGTTTGGTGAAGGAAATGCTGACCCAGGCTGATGCCAGTCTTGACCCAGACGCTCCGGAGGAGACCAAGCAACTGTGGAAGGAGAAAAGTAAGCTGTTCCTCTACAGGGAGAAGCTGTGACGGAGAATGGTTAACTCTCGAACACATGAATTGACCTGGCAGGTAGTGGTTCCAAGACGAGACGCGGCTATGGTTCTGGAGGCATACCACAACGGAGCAGGACACTTCTGATGGAAGAAGCTGGAGTTCTTGTTGCGTGAACGGTTCTACTGGGTAGGCATGAGAGGAGCCATCGAGAGGTGGTGCAGAGACTGTGGCCCGTGCAACCTAAGAAGAAAGGATCATGCCAGCCAGAAGACTCCCCTGCAGCCCATCATCACCAGGCAGCCGCTGGAACTGGTAGCCCTGGACCATGTGAAGCTGGCTCCAAGCAGATCTGGGTATGTCTACGCCCTCACAATCGTAGGTCACTACTCCCAGTTCCTGGTGGTAGTCCCTGTTAAGGACTTAACGGCTCAAACAGCAGCTAGAGCCTTCCAGCAGCACTTCTGCCGTCCGCACGGGTATCCGGAGCAAGTGTTGACAGACCAAGGACCAGCCTTCGAAGCGGAGGTCTTCCAGGAGTTCTGTAGCCTGTATGGCTGCAAGAAGATGAGAACAATGCCCTATCACCCGCAGACCAACGGACTATGTGAGAAGATGAACCAGGTGGTGATAGACTTGTTAAAAACGTTGCCCCTGGAAGAACGCAGTCTGTGGCCTGAGAAACTGCCCGATTTGGTGGACTTGTACAGTCACATCCCTGTAGGTTCCACCAACTGTACCCCGGCTTACCTAATGAGAGCAAGACCTGGTAAGCTGCCTATTGACCTGGATATGGGAGTCCTGACACCTGAGGACACCTCGCCAGAGGCAGACTGGGATACAGAACGGCAGCAGCAGTATCGGAAAGTACAGGAGAGAGTCGAGCGAAGTCTGTCTCAAGCTAGAGAAAGGCAAGAGAAAGCTTTTAACCAGTATGCTCCCGCTGTTCCCCTGGTACCTGGAGAGCAGGTCTTGAAGAGGAAGAGGCGGCTCCACAAGTTGGACGACCAGTGGGAGAAGGACCCATACACCGTACTGCCCTCAAGCCATGAGAACCCAAAAATCTGCGTAATCAGTAAGGATGGAGGAGAAACCACAGCCATTGTCTCCAGAGACCACCTGAAGAAGTGTCCCGAGCAGCTGCAAAGCCCTGAAGAAGATCAAGAAAACCCTCAACCCGCAGAGGAAAGGGAAGAAATGATCAGTACTGTACTCGGAGACTTCCCCCGGTATTGGACACAAGTAAACGGCGCTGTCGTGGTACCCATCCTCACCTTTCTCCAGCCAGCCCCGCAAGTGCCTACAGAGGAAACGGTAGAGCTGGAAGAGCAGCCGGCCCAAGAGGCAGAAGAGTCCACACCAGCAGTCCAGGAGGATCAACCCTCTGCTAGTAGTGAGCCTGCCGTG
Source organism: Phyllobates terribilis (assembly GCF_046119375.1). Classification (NCBI taxonomy): domain Eukaryota; kingdom Metazoa; phylum Chordata; class Amphibia; order Anura; family Dendrobatidae; genus Phyllobates; species Phyllobates terribilis. Next base: position 17,509,552 of record NW_027362763.1, read on the forward strand.
CCCCTAGTGAGCCAAAGAGTGCGCAGATAGCTGCCCAGCTTACCTACAACCTCCCCTACACCCTGTAGTGCAGAACCAGTTAGTGAGCTCCGTAGGTCCACTAGGGTCACTAGAGGTCAGATGCCCGCTCGCTGGAGAATCTAAACTAATGCACTGTGAATTTCTCTGTTTAACTGTTTATGGTTTTTGTTGTTGCCTGTTACTAATTATGTCTCTCAGTTACCCTGCAGATTTCTTTGGACTAACAGGTTATGGACGCTGGATAACCGGAACAGTTTTGTAGATAGTTGCACCTTGGTGCCTCTTGCGAAGATGGTCGCAGAAGAGAAAACCTGTCTGGCGTGGCCTCCTTGCGGCCCAAAGTAGTTAGCTCCAGCCTTGCAGCCACGCCCAAGGCCAACGCAAGGGGTTTGCTTTGGACAGGTCCCCTACTTCGCTTAAAGTTTCACCTTGGGTGACATGGACACCCCCTTGTTTCACAAACTTCACCTTGGGTGGTAAGGACACCCAGTTACGGACACGCCGTGACCTCTACAGACTAAAGTTACTTGTAAATATGTTGTCTTGTTATTGTTATACCTTGCATTTATGTTTCTTTAAAAATGTGTTTAGTCCCGGAGTACTAAAATTTACTAGGGGGGAATGTGGCACCCCAGGGGTCTGGTCGCCACAGTAATAGAAATATTATTTCTGAGAGCAAGTGGGAGGTTTCTCTGGTCAGGAGCCCTAAGCATGCAACACCGCCCACCCAGACCTGGGAGGGGAGGAATCTGCCCTTATAAACTGGGTCTGGGGCGGGATTAGGTGAGACGGAGACAGAGGCTGCAGAACAAGCAGAGTAGAGTCAGAGCCTGAAGAGGGAGAACTACAACAGGAGCTCTGTAGGAGCAGGAGCAGAAGACCAGGGGCTGGAAGCAGAGATATAGCTCGCCCTGGCAGAGTAACTTAGTAACCGGACACCGGAGTCCGAGGCTGTGGGGACTGATTTACACCCAGCAGCAGAAACCAGCCGGCAGGGGATTCCAGGTCCTCTGGCCTTAGAAGCCCGGAGGCTCAGTCACAAAGAAGGGACCAGCGCCGCCATCCAGGAGCGGGAGCTAACAGAAGGCCCCAAGTCACCAGCCATACGGGTGAGCACCACACGGTATACTCAGGGACGTGGGCTACTTGTAACCGCTTACAGCAAGGTAGCCAGGAAGAGTGCAGATAAACGGGGAGGCCTACAACTCCACCTGACCAGGGGAACTCCTGCTTTCTCGCAGACTGACCAGGCCCCTTATACTAGCCAGTACTCCCGGGAGGGTCCGCCTTATAACACCAGTAAAGACCCTGAACTGCAACTACACGTCTCTGTGTTTCATCGCCGCACCAGCACCAGCAGTACTGGGACGCTCACACCATCACTCCCATCATCCACACTAGCTGCCCTGAGGTAATACTTCTCCCGTGGGGAGTTATCCCATTCTTGGCTGCGCATACAACATCAGCCTCAGCGGTCTGCAGCGCAGCGGCGGTCCCCAATGACCGCAATCCACGGGTGGCGTAGTCGGACATTGTTATCACCTAAGACTGCCACTGGTTTGACCACCCTGAGCCACGGACGGGTCACCGCCACACGGAGACTACAACCCCCCAGCATCATACAAAAAGGCCCGGTTCCGGGTTCCCCGTGCGGCCCAGGGGGTGAGTCACTGGTAATCCTTTCTCCTCTGTGTAGTACCAAGGAATAGTGTTGAGCGAGCACTAAAATGCTCGGGTGCTCAAAGCTCAGGCCGAGCTCGCCGTGATACTCGGGTGCTCGACCCGAGCAACGAGCCCAATGTTAGTCTATGGGAGACCGGAGCATTTTTGCGGCAGCACCCCCGGCAGTCTGTAGAAAGCCTAAAAAGTACCCAAAACGATAGTGACAGTGCTCAAATGACATGGGGACAGCATGGGGATCGCCCCAGGAAGCATTTCTGACCCCCAGGTCACTGCTGTCAACAATGTGGTCAGAGGTATTAAGCCACTTTTACGGGCTCACAATAAAACGTTAAAAACAAAACTGAAAATGCTTTCCTGTGAAATATGTTAAGATACTTCCTTTCCAGGGTAAAGACTTGTGTATAAGGTAAAATAAATAACCCAAAATAAAATACTACTCCACACCTTGGGCTATGTTCACTTTTTTATGCGTTTTTGCACTTTTGTATTGCTTTCAATTGTGACAAATGCATTCACTGGGAAATGTCATTTTAACATTTTACAATCTTATCTGGCCATGTGGTGTGTGACACATGCATACAGTGCTGAAAAGACATGGGAACAGCATGGGGAAGACCCCTGGAAGCATCTCTGACATCCAGGTCACTGCCTAAAAGTGTGCCCATCAGAAGTGATCCTTTCCGCATCAGAAGATGCAGACTTACAACTATCCCCGTGCAAGTCCTTGTCCCAGGGCAGTGTTCAATTGTACCTCCCCCATTCCTTGCAATGCAATCGGCAAGTATACAGCCTTCCACCCACCCACCCCCAGGCTGCAATACTATAAAGCTTGCTTGCTTGCACTTGAAATTGGGCCTTTTAGGCATGTGGAGGCGGAATCTGGCCACCATGTCATGGCTGCATCGGCGGCCTGGTATCCATACTCAGTCCCCAGCCGCCCGGCGGCCGGGTGTCCACGCTTAGTCCCCAGCCGCCAGGGGGCGGCCAGGTGTCCATACTCTTTCCCCAGCCAGCCCGCGGCCGGGTGCCCACACCGGGTCCCCAGCCGCCTGGGGGCTGCCGGGTGTCCATAAACGGTCCCAAGCCGCCCCTATTTGTCCCGGTGCACCTTATACACAAGCGTGCATACCAAAACATTACCTGTGCCCTCCCTAGTGCATTTAGTGGGAAGGACAGCCTAACCACAAACACATGGACAAGTGAATGTCGCCAGGGATGGTCCATCTCACTGACGCCTTCACACTGGGTTAATATTGTGGAAGCCGGGAAACAGTTGGACACTGGGATGCAACAAGTCCTCCAGACAAAGAGGATTGCGGGTCCTGGGTCAATCAGGCTTCAACACAAAGTTCAAAAGGTAGATAGCAGCAGTGGTCGGCCTCCTACACAACGAGTAAATTATTCATGATCATGAGGCCATCCATCTCCTTAGCTTTCTGTTCCTTGGAATGCAAGCGCATGTATGTAGTAGCAGCTAGGCTTGAGGTGGTCAGCGTTTTGGTGCATATCCTACCTCCTCCGAGGATTGCTGGATATTTTCTTGCTACTATCCCAGTTCTATGACTCCCGTTAAAACAAAGTTTCAGGTGATGAATGATGGATGAGGTGGTGGCAAAGGAGAAAGAGCAGGAGGAACAGGGACCATTCACATCAATATCAGGCCAGTCAACCACACATGTCTTGTAGAATATGTTTCTGTACCAAAAGGAGCGGTTCGGCTACACAGTTATAGGGCATACAGTGAGTGCAATGCCTACCAAAAATTTCGCGGCACTCCAATGCCCCTTGGAAATGACATGGAGGTCAGAGGGCCTTAACTAAACCATTTTTTCCATTTAAAGCAACTGGGTCTCCTGTACACTGTTGGCCTAAGCAGTGAATGGAAGGCTTTCCAAAAATGATGGGGAACTGCAAAGCCCCTTGAAACAGACGTGGATTTCAGCGTACTAAAAACCTTCTACCCATTATTGGGGAGTGGATCTCCCTTCGTGTTCGCCTATGCATTGAAAAGCAAAATCTAACTAAAATTATTTCAATGCCCCTCGGAAGAGCTGTGGAGTTCAGAGTGGTTTAACAAGACGGTTTTAATGCTCATTGGAAGAGACGTGGAGTTCAGAGTGGTTTAACAAGACGGTTTTAATACCCCTTGGAAGAGACGTGGAGGTCCCAGTGGAATAAAAAGACAATATCAATGCCCTTGGAAGAGTGGTGGAGGTAGCAGTGGAATAAAAAGACAATATCAATGCCCCTTGGAAGAGACGTGGAGGTCACAGTAGCTTAACAAGACGGTTTTAATGCCCCTTGAAAGAGACGTGGAGTTCAGAGTGGTTTACCAAGACGGTTTTAATGCCCCTTGGAAGAGATGTGGAGGTCCCAGTAGCTTAATAAGACGGTTTAAATGCCCCTTGGAAGAGATGTGGAGGTCCCAGTAGCTTAATAAGACGGTTTTAATGCCCCTTGGAAGAGACGTGGAGGTCACAGTAGCTTAACAAGACGGTTTTAATGCCCCTTGGAAGAGACGTGGAGGTCACAGTAGCTTAACAAGACGGTTTTAATGCCCCCTGGAAGAGACGTGGAGGTCACAGTAGCTTAACAAGACGGATTTAATGCCCCTTGGAAGAGACATGGAGTTCAGAGTGGTTTAACAAGACGGTTTTAATGCCCCTTGGAAGAGAGACGTGGAGTTCAGAGTGGTTTAACAAGACACTTTTAATGCCCCTTGGAAGAGTGGTGGAGGTCACAGTAGCTTAACAAGATGGTTTTAATGCCCCTTGGAAGAGACGTGGAGGTCACAGTAGCTTAACAAGACAGTTTTAATGCCCCTTGGAAGAGACGTGGAGTTCAGAGTGGTTTAGCAAGACGGTTTTAATGCCCCATGAAAGAGACGTGGAGGTCCCAGTAACTTAACAAGACGGTTTTAATGCCTCTTGGAAGAGATGTGGAGGTCCCAGTGTAATAAAAAGACAATATCAATGACCCTTGGAAGAGACGTGGAGGTCACAGTAGCTTAACAAGACGATTTTAATGCCCCTTACAAGAGCCATGCAGTACAGCATATTAAAAACATTATTCCCATTATTGGGGAGTGGGTCTCCCATAGTCTTTGCCTATGCCTTCCAAGCAAAAGCTGCCAACAATTAGGATGGAGGAACTTGCAATGCCCCTTACAAGAGCCATGCAGTACAGCATATTAAAAACATTATTCACATTATTGGGGAGTGGGACTCCCATAGTCTTTGCCTATGCCTTCCAAGCAAAAGCTGCCAAAAATTAAGACAGAGGAACTTGCAATGCCCCTTACAAGAGCCATGCAGTACAGCATATTAAAAACATTATTCCCATTATTGGGGATTGGGTCTCCCATAGTCTTTGCCTATGCCTTCCAAGCAAAAGGTGCCAAAAATTAGGACGGAGGAACTTGCAATGCTGGCAACATGGACCACGGTCACCCTGGTGGTATAGTGGTGGTGGAGGCTGATGATAAGGAGAAAAAACAGCCGAAATGAGGAAGCGTATACCCATGTGTGGATGTGAAGCGGTGCATGGGAATGCACCTTCCGAAATAACACAGTGGATTTGACTTTATGTTACTCTACTGTCATTTGGTGGTGATGAGAAGTCTGGCCCAATCCAGCCCTTGTTCATTTTGATAAGGGTCAGCTTGTCAGCACTGTCAGTTGCGAGTGCGCTTATCAGTTATAATTCCCCCAGCGGCACTAAAAACAAGCTTCGATAACACGCTAGCGGCAGGGCAGGTCAGGACCTCCAAGGCGTACAGAGCGAGTTCATTCCAAGTGTCCAGCTTGGATACCCAATAATTAAAAGGCACAGAGGAATCACGGAGGACGCTGGTACGGTCGGCAAGGTACTCCCTCACCATCTTTTGAAACTTTCCACTCCTTGTGAGAGTACCCCGCACCTCAGGGCCTGTAAGCTGGGCAGGTCTCAGAAAACTGTCCCAGAACGTTGATAGTGTTCCCCTGCCTCTGCTGGATTGGAGTTGTGTCTCTCTCGCCTGTACGCCTTGGTTGGGCAATGAAGTGTGACCTCTGCCGCTAGAGTGTTCAGATGGGAATTTTTTTAACAGTTCTGCAGCAAGGGCCTTCTGGTACTGCCCCATTTTTGTAGACCTCTCCACCTCAGGAATAAGAGAGTGAAAGTTCTCCTTGTAGCGGGGGTCTAAAAGTGTCACCAACCAGTAATGACTGTCACCCAACATTTTGACAATGCGATGGTCACGGTTAAGGCAGCGTAACATAAAGTCAGCCATGCGTGCTAGACTGGTAACGGGCAAGACTTCCGTGTTCTCATCAAGATGGCGACTGACCATGCTCTCCTCCTCCTCCTCCCCCCTGTCCTCAGGCCACTCACGCTGAACCGATGGTATGACAGTTGTACAGGTACTACCGTCTACAGCGCATGATACCAGCTCCTGTTCTTCCTCCTCCTCTTCCTCCTCTCCCTCATTGTTCCACAATGCACATTGGGATGAGATAAGGCTGGGCTGTGTGTAATCGCCCCCTACGGCTTCTTGATCCATCTCATCATACTCTGGCTGCAATGCCTCCTCTTTAATTCTCTGCAGAGAGCGTTGCAAAAGACAGACAAGTGGGATGCTGATGCTAATGATGGCGTCATCACCACTCACCATCTTGGTGGACTCCTCAAAGTTTGTCAGGATGGCACATATGTCAGACATCCAGGTCCACTCCTGAGGTCTGATGTGTGGAGTCTGACCTGAATATCAACGGCCTTGTTGCAGCTGGTACTCCACAACTGCTCTCTTCTGCTCACAAATCCTTTGCAACATGTGGAGGGTAGAGTTCCAAAGTGTGGGGACATCACACACCAGTCGGTGTGCCGGAAGCTGCAAACGCTGCTGCAACACAGCAAGGGCGGTGGAAGCTGTAGCCGACTTCTGAAAATTAGCTGACAGGCGGCGTACTTTGACGAGCAGATCTGGCAACTCGGGGTACGATTTAAGAAACCGCTGAACCACAAGGTTAAGCACATGAGCCATGCATGGTACATGTGTGATCTCGCCTCGCCTCAGAGCCGCCACCAGGTTACGGCCATTGTCACACACGACCATGCCTGGATGTAGGTTCAGCGGTCTCAGCCACAGATCTGCCTGCTCTTTCACAGCTGTTCACAACTCACAAGCAGTGTGAGGTTTATCACCTAAGCTTCTGAGTTTCAGCACAGCCTGTTACTGCTTGGCTAAGGCAGTACTGCAGTGCTTCCAGCTTGTAACTGATGTGGTGATATCTGAGATGGAGGCTGAACATGAGGAGGAGGAGGAGGAGGATGTGCAGGAGCTGTACACTGTGGGGGCAACTCTGACTGACATAGGGCCCGCAATCCTCGGTGTGGGGAGGATGTGTTCCGTCCCAAGGTCCGACTGGGTCCCGGCTTCCACTATGTTTACCCAGTGTGCTGTCAGGGAGATGTACCGTCCCTGGCCACAAGCACTTGTCCATGTGTCCGTTGTCAGGTGGACTCTCCCAGTAACTGCGATGTTGAGGGTACGGCAGATGTTTTGGGACACGTGCTTGTGTAGTGCGGGGATGGCACACCGGGCAAAATAGTGTCGGCTGGGGACCGAGTACCGAGGGACGGCCACCGCCATAACGTTGCGGAAGGACTCCGTCTCCACCAGCCTAAAAGGCAGCATTTCCAACGCAAGCAGTCATGAAATGTGCGAATTTAGGACTGTGGCCTGTGGGGCATTGGCTGCGAATTTCCGCTTTCGTTCAAAGGTCTGGGATATGGACAATTGAACGCTGCGGTGGGACGTGGGCGTTGATGCTGTTTCTTGAGAAACTGCCATAACAAGTGAAGTCTGAGAGGAGGGGGCATCTTTGCATGCAGTATGGACAGGGGATTGCCTTGCACACACAACAGGGGGTTCTACTGCATGCACAACAGCGGAAGAAACAGTGGTGACACCCGCTGACACTGGTCGTGGACCCTGGGGTTCACCCCACAAAGTGGGGTGCTTTGCTTCCATGTGTCTGATCATGCTGGTGGTGGTGTGGCTGGTAGTTTTGTTACCCCTGCTGATGCTGGCATGGCAGGTGGTACAAATGGCCTTTTTGGGGTTATCAGCAGAGTCTTTAAAAAGATTCCAGACTTTGGAAGACCTACAGGTTGTACTGGCAACGTCCCTCGTGTTGGTGTTATGGGGAACTGTTGCCTGCCTTCTGTGTGCGGCCACCATACTGCTTCTTCCTGCCTGTTGGGGTACTCTGTCTCCCTCACCCTGTGTGCTGCTGGCCTCGCTCTGCATGTCCTCCTGCCACGTTGGGTCAGTTACTAGATCATCCACCACCTCCTCCTCTTCCACTCGCGCACCGCGATCCTCCTCCTCACTTCCTGGCAATTGTGTCTCGTCATCGTCCACCTCTTGTGACAAATTGCCAGCGTCGACTTCCTGTGGCCATGGCTGTTCAAATATTTGGGCATCGCTAAATGGGAACTCCTCTTCCACCACTTCAAGCGGAGCAGGCGAGGGGCACAAATCTGGAAATGGACCAGTGAACAGCTCTTCAGAGTGTCCAAGTGTGGGATCAGTTGCTGTCTGATGACACTCGGCATGGTGGGAGGAAGGAGCATCAGGGTGAGGAGGAGTATGCGGTCTATACTCATGGCTACTAAGATTTGACCGTGTGGAAGACAGACCGGAGGTGGTGGTGCCCAGGTAACTGGAAGTATTATCTGCTATCCAATTAATAACCTGTTCACACGGATCACTTTGCAATACTGGTGTTGTTCTGTGCTTCTATAGTAATTAGGTCAAGAAGTGAGAGCGAGAAGATGTGGCTGTTGGTTGTGGCACATTTTCACCTTGGCCACGGCCCCGTCCTCTACACGCACCATCACCAGAACGTCCAGTTCCACGTCCCTTGCCACGCGCCTTGCCCATTGTAAAGGAAGTAAAATAGCTTACACTCGCACTATCAATGGAAAAAGGGCACTAAAAAGTAGATTAGAACCGTGGAAGAGGAAAACCACAGTTCTAATTCTCTGGCCTACACCCGACTCTTTTAAACAATCTGAACAATCAGGGAGAAACTATTACTGTTTTTCTTTACGGAAAAAATACCAAAAGCTGAAAAATAGAGATTTTTTACCGTGGAATGGCAAAACCACAGTTATTGTTTACTGGGGTATACTAGACAATTTTAAATAGATATATTTGCGGCTAAACAGTGAGCGACACACTCAAACTGGTTTTTTTAGGTATAAATGGCCTAAAAGTGGATAATACAGAGGTTTTAACCGTGGAACTGCAAAACCACACTTCTATTTCTCTGGCCTACAACAGACTATTTTCAACAAATATAATTTTCAGCAGATATATTTGTGTCTGAACAATCAGGGAGACACTATTAATTTTTTTTTTACGGCAAAAAATGCCAAGAGCAGGATAATAGAGATTTTTTACAGTGGAACGGCAAAACCACAGCTATAATTTACTGGTGTATACCAGACTCTTTAAAACAGATATATTGGTGTCTGGACAATCAGGAGACACTATTACTGTTTTTCTTTACAGAAAAAATACCAAAAGCTGGATAATAGAGATTTTTTACCGTGGGACGGCAAAACCACAGTTATAATTTACTGGTGTATACCAGACTTTTTTAAATAGATATATTTGCCGCTGAACAGTGAGCGACACACTCAAACTGTTTTTTTTTAGGTAAAAATGGCCCAAAAGTGGGTAATACAGAGGTTTGAACTGTGGAACTGCAAACCCACACTTTTTCTCTGGCCTACACCAGACTCTTTTAAAAAAATATATTTGTGTCTGAACTGTCACAGACACACTTTTTTTTTGGGGGGGGGGCAACAAAAGGTTAATAAGATGGGTATTTGTACAGTGTGAAGGAGGAAAAAAAAAAAGAGGATTTAGATGGAAAAAAAAATTTTTCCTGGCCCCTGAGACCTGGAGCTAAGTCCAGCAATTTCAGCAACAGGAGCACACAGGACTGTAATGCAACGTTTGCTGGTATAACCACTGCGTCTCCTATACAGCCTGCCTGCCTGCCTGATATCTGGGATGGATATTAGTCCTGAGAAGGACTGTTTGTTTGATCTGGCAGCCTTTACAGACCCTACACTAACTATTTTGCAGTATATATCTCTCCCTAAATCAGCAGCGCTGTCCCTACACTGTCTGATCCCAGCCGTCTGTGTCCAAGATGGCGGCGCCCAGTTTTAAATATTCGAGGTGACGCTGTGCGGCCAGCCAATCAATGTAATGTCCAGAACCAACATGGCTGCGGCATTACAGTGACTGGCTGGCAATCCCTGCATGTTCATAGGCTCTGTAAAGAGAGCCAAACATGCAGGGCGTAGACCCGAGCTCCCGCCCGAGTAACCCAGAAATGCTCGGTGCTCGCCGAACATCCCGAGTAGCGTGATGCTCGGGGGAGTACCGAGCAGTGTCGAGCATGTTGGCACAACACTAGTTAGGAATTAACGGCAATGGGTAGGAATTGCTTACGGTAATCTTATTCATTTCACGAAAATCCAGACATGCACGTAAACCCCCGTCCTTTTTTTTAACAAAAAAAAATCCAACTGCCACAGGTGACTTAGAAGGTCTAATGTGACCAGAAGCCAGGCTAGTCTGTATGTACTCCTCCAAGGCCTTTCTTTCAGGGATAGTCAGATTAAACAAGCGACTCTTGGGAAGAGTAGCTCCCGGAACAAACTCAATGGCGCAATCATAATCCCTATGAGGAGGTAAAACTTGCGACTCCTCCTCCGAAAAAACCCTCCAAAAATCTTGAATAGGTACTGGTAATTCACCTTTTTCCACAGCCGCAATGCGACCATTACAACATTTATCATAGCGCTTCGGACTCCAAGACTTAATCACATTAGTAGACCAGTCCAGCAAAGGATTGTGCAGTTTTAACCAAGGCAATCCTAGAATGACCGAGAGGGTAAATTATCTAATACAACCAAGTCCAAAATTTCTTGGTGAACTCCATTGATAGTGAGGGGAAATGCAGCAACCTTGTGAGTAATACATTTCAAGGGAGTGTTATCAATTGCAATCACAGAAATAGGTGATGACAAAGGTTTGGATCTCAATTTAAGTTTTTCCAAAAACCCTTTATCAATCACATTAAGTGTTGAACCATAATCCACAAATACCTGAAATTCAATCAAATTTTCCTGCAAAGTAGTACTCCCTGAAAGAAATACTCCTGCAGAGCGTAAACAAGCTATACGGGCGTACCTGACCTTTTTTTTTTCTTTACTTAAACGACGCTCACAATACTTAATCAAATGGTCAGCTTTACCACAATAAAGACACAATCCCTCAGTGAACCTCCAGTCTCTTTCCTGAGATAAGAGCGACTTTGCCCCAACCTCCATCGGTTCTCTGCCATCAGAGCAGATTTTCTGGGGACTAGGACCTGGCATTACAGGAGTCTTTACCTCATTCTGTCTAAATCTCAGCCTCCTGTCCACACGAACAGCTAATTGCATAGCATCCTGCAGAGTCTCAGGTGCGGGGAATGCAATTAGCAAATCCTTAACCCTTTCACTCAGACCAGCAAGAAATAGACATTTCAGAGCAGGATCATTCCATTTGACGTCTGAAGCCCATCTCCTAAAGTGTGTGCAATAATTTTCAACATCACCTGACCCCTGATTCAAGCGCCTGAGTTCTGCCTCAGCAAATGAGATTCGATCAGGATCGTCATATAATAGACCCATAGCCAAAAAAAATTATTCTACAGATCTTAAGCATGGATCATTAGGTTGGAGAGAAAAGACCCACCCCTGTGGTTCTTTGCGCCAAAGTGACATAACAAAATCAATGCGCTGTGATTCATTCCCAGAGGACCTTGGTCTCAAACAAAAATATAACAAACAAGCATTTTTAAAGGAAAAAAAATCTTGCTGTTTTCCAATAGAAAACATCAGGCAGTCCTACCTTGGGTTCCACAAAATGCGCTCCAGAACAGCTACTCACGTGTTGCTGAAGCTCGGACACCTCCAGATACAGTCCCTGCAAGTGTTGAGCCAAATCCTGGACGGAAACCATACTGATCCCCGAATTTCTTTCCTTTTAGTTTTTTGGGCTGGACTTACTGTTATGATCTGCAACATGAACTAAGGAAAGATAGGGGAAAGCTATCCCTACAGTAAGACTAAGCTGAATGCCTACGATGTAGCAGGCTGCCTGTTCCTAGCGAACAGACCCGCCTTAGTCCTCGGCTAGTGTGACCGAAGACCTAAAGCATAAGGGGAGGGGTCCCTAAAAGAACTAAGGACTGGGACAAAAATGGGACACCTCCTAAACAGAGAAGTTGTTGCAGAACACAAAAAGACAAACAGACAAAAAGGTACTAGAAGGGCCAAGCGAACTGACAGAGATAGGCACCGAAGCACCTGGCTACAAAAACAGTCAAACACTGAAGTCCAGCACAGCCAGAAGGGAGGAGCTGGAATATAAAGGCAGGTGGTCACGTGACCGCAAAACACAAGATGGAAAAAACAAACAGGAGGATTCTAACTGAATAGGAAGAAGCTGAAGGAGACCAAGAAGAAGTTCTTGATGGGAGGACTTGAACTTCTAACACTGAGGGCAAGATACTACGAACTCGTTGACATCCTGTGTCCATTTAAGCCATCAATAGATATCGGAAAGAAGTTCAGCTGTTCGTTTAACTCCCAAGTGACCAGAGAAGAAGAAAGAATGTGCCCAGGATAAGACTTTTCAGCCAAGTGCCTGTGAAACCAGAAAACATCCCTTAGGTGGAGAATTGGGAGCAGAAGAGACGGCAGCAACAATATATTCAGGTTCAACTGAATGTGAGAGCAGATCATCAGATGTATGAGAAGGATCAAAAGATATGGATAGGGAGAACAGCTGTGTTTACTCTCAACAGGACAATAATTGAGGGTGAAATGAAATCATTAAAAGAAGACAGAGTATCGATCTTGGAAGAAATTCAGCCGATGAGTTGACTGAAAATACGCCAAGGCGATTTCCTGATCACAAAAGATGGTCTCCGGGAACTTGGCTCTTTCAAAAAGATATCGCCATTCCTCAACTGTTAATTTTATGGCTAAGAACCAACGGTCACCAATGGAATAATTCCGTTCTGCTGGAGAAAATTTCCTAGAGAAGAACCCATAGACATGATTTCTTGTTCCAGGGGAAACTTGAGAGAACTGCTCCTACATTACTAGCACAGGCACTCAATTCAATGAAAAACGGTCTGTCTACATCAATATGGTGCAGAACTGGAGCAGTAGAAAAACAAAATTTGAGTTCTTTAAAAGTTTGAATACCAGACTCTCATCAGTTTTGAGAACTAGCGCCCTTCCATAAGAGAGGCAACCATTAAAGAGTAGCTTTTAATGAATTGCCGTTCATAACTAGCAAAGTCGAGGACTCTTTGGAGAGGATTAGGATGTTGGCCACATAGACTAGCATGTACTGACACAGTACTCCCTCTTGAGAAAGCAGCCTTGTGACAGCGACACGCTCGTTGAGGTGCGCCTCCTACCTTGTGGCCCCCCCCCCCCCACTTTGCATTCTCATCCAGTCTGGTCCTGTCCTTGCGGTGAGTACACATTTTCTGCCACATGGCAAGTTGAGTCCTTTCCATACCTGCTCAGGTCACTAGTTTACTGGTGAGTGCGATCTAATTATGGTAGGATCACTCTATACTTTTACCCCTGACTAGCTATGTGGGCTCCTTTGCGGCCATAGTGATTCTATTGTACAGGGATGGGACGCATTACATCTTGGGGGCTTTGGATAGGCACTTTGCACTTTTTTGTCCCCCATTTTTATGCTCATGATATTTAAAATTTGGTACTGTATACCTATTGATTAATAAATAAATTCCTGTTTGTAAGCCAATTTTACTCCTAGTTTCTTTTGTTTCTTACAGGACATCATGAAAGATCACATTCACAGAGTGCCGGAGCACAGCCAATTTGAAAATCCAAAAACTTTCTTTTTTGATAAGATTCGATAAGCAATGTGATTCCTTTTTGTCTATTTGGTCAATAATTTTAAGGGTCATCTTATTGGGATCTCTATGATGTACAGCATTAAAATGTTTAGAAAGACTATACATTAGATACCCGTTCCGAATATTTTGCCTGTGCTTATGCAAATGAGCATGCATAGTTTGCACAGTGCGGCCCGCATACTGTAGGCCGCATGTGCATTCTAAGAGATATACCACATAAGTGGATTGACATGTTAATCTATGTTTGATCAAAAAAGTTTCCCCAGTCGTACTAGATGTAAAATTTAGTGCTCCATCAACAATAGTGTGACAACACAGACATCTGGGGCTGCGACATTGGTAACAGCCCATATTACCAATATTAGATTTGTGTGCCGCAGCTCTTTTAATAGTCATGTTACTAGGTGCCACACGGTTTTGTAGACTCCTATTCTTCCTATAAATGACCATTGGCTTCTCAGGGAGAGTGTTGGATAGTATTGGATCAGCTCTTAAAATATACCAATATTTCTGTAATAGTTTATATACAGTATTGCGGGGTTGGCAAAAAGTTGTTACCAAACTCCACCGCGAAATACCATTAGATGTACCTACGGATGATCTAGAATTCAGCACCTTATCAACACACAATTCTTGTGTGAGGCTTTTTGTTTTATTAAATGCATCTTGTAGAAGCCGCTTAGGGTAACCTTTTTCCAGAAAACGATTTTTTTAAATGTGGGATTCATTAAAAAAATCAGAATCTCGCGTGCAATTTTTGCGTATTCTCCAATATTGGCCATATGGTACGTTTCGAATCTAACCGGGGAGGTGTCCACTGTCAAACCTCAAATAGCTGTTCACATCAACAGACTTAAAAAAGGTTGACGTGAACAGTCCCCCCGTGTCATCGAACCGCACCAACAGGTCCAAAAATTGGATAGCTGAAAAGGACAAGGTGGCCGTGAACGATAAACCCCAAGGATTCTTATTGAGCTCTTCCACAAAGAGGAGTGCTTCATCCTCAGTGCCATCCCATAAAAAAATTAAGTTGTCTATGTAACGCATATATAAAATAATGTGGGATCCACCCAAGAAGGACTGCGCAATGAAGTCAGATTCAAATGCACCCATAAAGAGATTAGCATAACTGGGTGCAAATCTCGTACCCATTGCGCAGCCCCTCAATTGGCGGTAAAAGGATCCCTCAAAAGTAAAAACATTATTCTCTAAAATGAAACCTATAGCAGCCAATAAAAAATTCTTCTGTTGTAGGGGCAAGGTGTCATCAGATGATAAAACTGACTCTACTGCTCTCAGGCCCAAATCATGAGGCATATTACTATATAAGGCTGACACGTCAAGTGTTAGAAGAAGTCTACCTGGCTTGGGGGGTATAGTTTTCAATTCATTAATAAGTTCGGTTGAATCCCTAAGATACGACGGTAAACTAATTACATACTTCTGTAAAAATAGATCCACAAAATGAGACAAATTGCAAGTGATAGAACCCACCCCATAAATAATGGGACGGCCGGGGGGATTTAATGGGTCCTTATAAAGTTTGGGGAGAAAATAAAAATATGGTACTCTATATTGGGGTATGTCTAAATAATTTTTTTCTTTCTTATTTAAAAGACCTACAGTGTAAGCTTCCTTAATGAATTTATTATATTCTAAAAATATGGCAATTGATGGATCATGTGTGACTCATAATAACCTTGGTCGCCCAAGATCCTCTTACTCTCCCCCACATACCAGTCCCTATTCATAAGAACAATCCCTCCCCCTTTATCGGCTTTCTTAATAATCAAATTCTCGTTCCTCTTAAGGGAGGTAATCGCCCTCCTCTCACCTTGTGTGAGATTATCATTTGACTTAGAAGCCGTGAGGGACCGAACTTCTTTAAGTATCAGTTGTTGAAAAGTTTCAACATGTGATCCCTTGTGGTGTAAAGGGTAGAATTTACTAGAATGACCCTTAAACTCTGGATGAATGAAAGTTGCCTCAGGGGGAGGGGAATTAGATGGATCTACAACTAAACATGCATCCATAGGGGGTATACTTCTTTTTTCCAAAATGAAATGTCGCTGTACTGTAATTTTTCTAAACATCTCATTGAGGTCCAAATAAAGTGAAAAGAGATCTAGAGGGGCAGTTGTACAAAATGATAGCCCACGTTCCAAGAGTGATATTTCATCCACACTAAGCACATGACTTGATAAATTAAAAATACCTGATTTATTATTATTATTATTATTATTATTATTATTAGAACTCAACTAATTTTGATAAATTTTATAAATTTTATAATGTTATAGTTTTTTAGGGTATTTATTGTCAATGGCCATTCTAAACTGAATGTGCCTGCCCTCGTCAGATTGCAGCCGCTATACAGCTTGTGGCTGGGCTAGTACTGGCATGGGAGACTGGCTGGGAATCTCCGGTTATGATAATAATTTTATTATTTATTAGTATTTAGCATTTTTTATATATATTCTTTGGGGTCTATTGTTTGTTTAATTATAAATTTGTGGTTATAAATTTGGGGTTATGTTTTAGAGTTATTTGATTATGTTGTTTAAATGTTGAAGTTTTTATCTGTTTCTAATCTTAATATAAGGGGTTAATTGTCCTGTTGTTAATTGATGGTCCAATCAGCATCTCTTGGACCCTTTTTAAACTTTCCAAGCCTACCCCCTTGTATCACCTGATGAAGACGGCCTGCGTGCTGTCGAAACGCGTTGTGGATTATACAAGGTTTTTTAATAAAACGTCTCAATTGACCATCTACCCTGTCTATTTTGGAGGAGCTAAGTGACATTTCCATTCACCGCTGTTGCCTGCACATCGTCCAGGACCTGCATCACATGACACCTCACGTGACAAACCAGGAAGTGTTTGGGAAGCAGCACAACAATCGGTTGGGCTCCACTGCATCTCCAGCTAGACAACACGGCATTCAGGCTTTTACCGCAGTTGTGCAAGGGTGCGCAACCTTCGGGGTGAGTGGCCTTTTGGCCCCCAATTACTTTTCATTTAATCTCAGGTGTCCTCACATTGCGCTCCTGTCTCTTTTTGTCTTCCATCTTTCTTTTTAACATAGAAGACAACTGCAACAGCTGGGGATGAAGATTTCTGGATGACTCCCTTTTCCAAGTTTTTTAATGTAGGCGGACATCACTTCGGTCTCTGGGAAATATAAGAGTATAAACTCTTCCTCTGGCTGGTTCTGTGCCAAGAAGGAGGAAAATGACACAATCTTTGAGAAGACATCTGTAAAGCCCTGATAGGTAACAGGCAAATTGGAGGCAGTTAATGCAGAGCAGAGTTTCAGAGAAGGTGGTTAAGATAGAGCTTTGATAAAATTACTAAATCAAGATATTCCCCACTGGGTGATCTGGTTAGTTATTCCTTGAGCTGATTAGACAGGTCGGCGTAGAAGACAGTCAGGAGAGCGTCATTGTTCAAGGCCAAATCATCAGACCGGGTATGGAACTGGATGGCATAATGTTCCACAGAGTAAGTCCCTTTTCTTAACGGCAGTATGGAATTAAGAGCTTAATGAACGCTACCTGGTTCATCAAATACTCAACCGAAGACAGTCAGGAAGAATGGTAGGGTATGCATCATAACGTCGTTCCACTCCCACAAAGGCGCAGCCCACAGCAAGGAATTTTCAGACAAAGAAAAAAATCTAAGCCACTTTGGAGCTGTGTATGGTGCATTGGTTCATAAAACCCTGGCAAGCCTTAGGATCGTTATTAAAACATGCAGAAGTGGACAAATATAAATCTGGAAATGTCTCCCAAGAAGTCCATACAGGCTGTGAGACCTTGAACGGGCTTGATAAGTTCACATTAGCAGACAGCAAGTTGCACACCAGGTCAGTCAAATGGTTCGTATCCCATGACAATGGTATGGTAGCTGCTGCAGCTGTGGAATTCACATGGTGAGGAGAATCCACAAAGCTTCAGGTGAGGTTGGGTATATGGACTCTGCTCATTGATGCAGCTGGACTTGGACAATCAGAAGTCACAGAGCTAGTAGTACAGTTACAATGGAACCCAGAAAAAATTAAAGCAATCTAAACAAAGTCCAGTAATAAAAAGAGAGGGAAGAGTGAGGGTAAACAATCAGGTTTTACAAGTAGAAGCACACTAAAAGCAAGATTCTAGAAACCCAATCCTAAAACATAGTTGTGTCTTAGTAGGCTTTAAGATCCAAGGGAGATGAGGACAGAGCCATGCTGGGTAACTTGCAAAACTCAATGTGGAGCACAACAGAGGGTAGCGCCACGAGGGAAGCAAGCGAAGCAAAGGTTCCCTGGGACAGGTTCATAACAGCTGCCTCTTTAGCAAGGTGCCCTCCACCTGTAACCCTGATAGCAGTGACTATTGATGGGGATAAGGACCAATTATTCAGTAAACTGCCAGTGATGTGCTGGGAAGCCCAGCTATGGAAACTCCCATGGAAGGCTCAGCATACACATAACACGTTTTTCCGGTTTGCTGCCCTTCACAAGAGACATTGTCACGGGTTTACCTCGACAGAGAGGAGCCAGAAGACGGCAGTGTCCAATTCCTCCTACTCCTGCACTCATTAGAAGCATTTCACCTTCATATTAAACGGTGCAGGTTTCTTTTAGCAGTGACAGGGGTTAATCTGCTGTTGAGAGTTTTTGAAAGCTTCACAGGGTGATGCTGTTCACTGATGTGGGTAACACTGTTCACTCAGCTGTTCACTGTTACCCACTCCCCGCTTCTATATATACTGGACTCTAGTTAGTAGTCATTGCCAGAGCTAGCTTCATGCTGCATGATTAGGAGTTTGGTGGTTTGTTGTTTGAGAAGGCGTTTGGTGGATTTATCTGAGACTGTTGCGTGTTCATCCTCTCCTTCTCCTACTTTGGTTTTTCCCCATCCTCCACTCTCTGGTGTTAACCTCTGTTGTTTGTGTCGTATATTTGTGTGATTGGTATTTCCCTTTATCCATGTTTGTATTACCTTGTTAGTCTAGTTTGTGTACTGCCAAACACTACTACTCCCCTCTTCCCTGGGTGGGGGGAGGGAGCAGACTCAGGGCGGATTCAGGAGCTCAGACAAGGTACGTGGCCCCGGCGTCTTCACCTTCAGAAGTAATCTGGGGAACAGGGTCAGCTATGGCGCCTCTAGCATTAGGGACAGGGAAGGAGCCCGTGGTCCCGGGATAACCGACAACAGAATTGTGACAGTCATTCTCCCAGTGCCTTACACTTAAAAATCACCAAACAGATGTCCACTTGTAGAATTACATTCTGCTCATTTAGAAAATACAGACCCCCCAAAAAAACTGTATGTAAGGGGGAAGAAATGGAGGAGCCCTACCACTCATGATTCATGAGTTAGGGCTAGCTGTCTCTGTACAGCATATATCGCCCAAAATGCCAGGGGAAACTCATTGGGCATTTTTTTTTTATTATTATTTTTTCCACAAGACATCACTATGTCCAGGGCCACGAAACCACTCACATGTGTAAGATGAATACAGGAGATGAGTCCATCAGCAGTGATATATGATGGTATTCTGCCATTGTCCTCATCTGCCGCAGATAAAGGATGCAACTCCCAGGCAATGTACAAATCCTTCACTACCTAATGTCAGAATATTAAGTTATGACTAAAACTTAAGTGCAAAATGACTTGCTGGTGGCTTGGTGACTACTACAAACAGTGCGAGGTCCCCTTTATGAAGTCTTAGACAGTCCTTACCTTGACATATTAGCCCAAGTGCTTTAGATTGTGGGCACATATGAGGTTTCTTCTTATAGACTTTGCAGTCCCGGAGAGACTTTGCTTTAGAGCACAGGAAAGCTGCGTATGTACTGAGGGAGTGTTCATGTCTCGTTACGTCCTGGAAGGGTCCACATCCAAGATACTTGCAGAGCATTACAGAATCATCTTCATACCAGTGAGTATCACACAAGGTGGCCCACACACCATTGAGATAGACTTCTACACGACCTGAACAGTTGTTTGCACCTCCAGATAGTCGTACATCCCGATGTTCTACAGAATCAGAAACGAAAAAGACACATTGTAGATGCCAAAAGGTATAATACAAAAAAGACAATACGCTGCTGTGTGGCCCCTCACCTGAACAGACAACTCCTGCATGTTCTTTTGTTGAACACTCTCGTGTACCAGTCGCTGGACATTCCCATAAAACGTTCTCACTGCCTTTGCAGTTCACCTCATTTAGATGGATTTCTGGGTGTCCACTTCCAAAATATGACCCTCCTAGTGCTGACAAAGCTGAGCCACACTTCATCTGTCGACATGTAATCTCTGCATCCATGGCGTCCCACCCATCATGACACACAGAGCCCCAGACTCCATCCATGAAAATCTCCACACGGCCAGCACATGGATCACGAG
Organism: Phyllobates terribilis; assembly: GCF_046119375.1. NCBI lineage: Eukaryota > Metazoa > Chordata > Amphibia > Anura > Dendrobatidae > Phyllobates > Phyllobates terribilis. The sequence goes on from NW_027362763.1 coordinate 17,529,668, forward strand.
TTCCTGAGAGACGCAAGACTGGTTGTTCTGTGGACAATACAAAGATGATAACAATCATGAAGTCATAACATTAATGACCATAATAATATGGGGAAATGGAGCAGCAACAGTATATAGTACATGAGAAACGTATGCTACAGATCGATGACAACATTGACTATTTGCAAGGGGATGACGATCATGAGGAGGTGGAGAAATAACAGTACCCAGTACATAAGACATCTCCTCTTTCTATCATACACACATCTCCTCCTCCTCCTCACATATCACTCCTAACTAGTGATGACCGAGCACTAAAATGCTCGGGTACTCGTTGCTCGGGTACTCGTTGCTCAGGTCGATCACATTGGAATACTTGGGTGCTCGACCCCAGCAACGAGCCCAATGTAAGTCTATGGGAAACTCAAGCATTTTTCAGGCGACTCCCCCCGGCGGTTTGCAGAGGGCCTAAAAATTGCCCAAATCGATGGGAACAGTGCTCAAATGACATGGAGACAGCATGGGGAAGACCCCTGGAAGCATTTCTGACTCCCAGGTCACTGCTGTCAACAACGTTGTCAGAGTTTTACGCCACTTTTACGGACTCACAATAAAACATACAAAAACAAAACCAAAATGGATTTTCCTGGGAAATACAATTAGGTCCATATATATTTGGACAGAGACAACATTTTTCTAATTTTGGTAATAGATATTACCACAATGAATTTTAAACAAAACAATACAGATGCAGTTGAAGTTCAGACTTTCAGCTTTCATTTGAGGGTATCCACATTAAAATTGGATGAAGGGTTTAGGAGTTTCAGTTCCTTAACATGTGCCACCCTGTTTTTAAAGGGACCAAAAGTAATTGGACAGATTAAATAATTGTAAATAAAATGTTCATTTCTAGCACTTGGTTGAAACCCTTTGTTGGCAATGACTGCCTGAAGTCTTGAACTCATGGACATCACCAGACTCTGTGTTTCCTCCTTTTTGATGCTCTGCGAGGCCTTCACTGTGGTGGTTTTCAGTTGCTGTTTGTTTGTATGCCTTTCTGTCTGAAGTTTAGTCTTTAACAAGTTGTACAATACAAAGTTATATTATGGTACCGTGTTAGCCAGAAAAATCGATGTAAATACTTGTATGCCAAAAATGACAAAAGTATTCTTGGGGAAATACCTTTATTGGCTAACCAGAAAATATATATATATGCAAGCTTTCAGAGCACAGAGGCTCCTTCTACAGGCAAGATTACAAATTAATTCATAAGACAAAAGGCACAGCATTTGAGAGATGTTAGGCTATGTGCCCACGATGCAGAAATGAAGCAGAAAATTTCTGCAGCATTTCTGCATCTCCCTGGCAGAAAAAACGCATGCAGATTGTGCATGCGTTTTTCCTGCCAAATACATGCGGATTTGAAGCGTTATTCACATGTGTTTCTGCATGCGGGTTGACAAGCGCTTTCCAGGTGATTTTAGCATCACTTGAAAAGTGCTTGACAACTAGGTCACACTATATAAATCCATGCAAACAGCATGAATTTATATAGTGTGACCGTAAGAATGTTTAAAAATAAAAAAATAAACCTATACTTACGCTCCGATGGCCCGGCGTGTGGTTGCTGCGCTCCTTCCTGGCTGCCGGCTGATCGCGGGACACTGCACTGAAGGGCCAGCGGTCACATGACCATGACATCACCGAAGGTCCTTCAGTCCTGCCCGCAAGCACAGGGAAGGAGACCGGCTGCCGTCAGAAGGTGAATATAAACTTTATTTTTTATTTTATTCTTTTTTTTACAGGTACAATGGTACCCAGGTCTGGATGAGAGTCTCCTCTCCTCCAGAACTGGGTACCATCCGCACATTGAAACGCATGTAATCCGTGAGTACAAATGTACTGACACGGATTATATGTGTCTCAATGCAAGTCAATGGCGGCGATTACGCCGCGCTTCCGCAAAATTAATGGACATGCTGCGGATTTTTGAGCGCAGCATAAACGCTGCGGAAAAATCCGCAGCATGGGCATAAAACTTGCGGAATCCCCTTGGGGACCATGGGGGGTGGATTACCTAGCGTTTAACAAGCGTTTATGCTGCGGAAATTCTGCAGCATATGTAGCACCCTGAGGATTCGGCTGCTACAGGGGTATTGCACCTCAACCCAGAGGTGTGATATTCCACTCCCGGGTAAGGATGGAGTGTGGAACTGAGCTAGTAGGCTGCATGCACTACACACATCCCATTTCCGGGGAACAGACCGATGGTACTCCCACTAGAGAAATGTGCAGGTACGACAGTGTCTGTTCCTGGCTGGAGTGGGAGGGGGGTGGAACATCCCAGTAGTGTAGGGGCAGATAGGGGGAGCAGCCTGGGTAAAGTTAGGAGCTCATTGGGTGCTGGTCACCTGAGCTCACACATAGAGGGAGTATATAAGGTGGGAACCATCTTAGATCAGGGTCAGTCAGTCAGTCAGTCTGAGAACCTGAGAAGCAGAGCAGAGGAGAAGAGAGAGAGACCCAGAGGCGCAGAGGGGACCCCAAGAGCCCATAAGAGAGCTAATAGGGTGAAGGGTCGGCAACAGGGTACCGGATCCCAAGCTGGCAGAGGCTACAGCACACCTTAGCCAGGAACCGGAGGTCGTGGGCAGGATCTGCCACGACCACCCACTAAATCCACCCGGAAGGCAGACCAAGAATAGGGTCAGGGAGCCCAGAGGAGGCTTGACCAACAAGAGGCCCGAGGGAGCCGGACTTAGGTGGATCCCTGGTGGGAACGGCCAGAAGAAGGGAGAGACAGAAAGGAGCTCAGGACCACACTCCGGAGTTGCCTGGGAGTTGACCGAGTCCAGGACCTGGTGGACGCAGCACGGCTTGGGTGGTCACTGCTGTACACAGTGACCCGAGCAACACCAGTAAGTAAAACCCTGGAACTGCATTTTATGTCTCTGAGTCTCCTTGCTGCACCTTCACAACCACCATCCTCCACGGCTGACCCCCTGAGGCTATACCCCTCCCGTTGGGGGTTATACTACCTAAGCTGCACTCACATCATCAGCCTCAGTGGACTCTGCTGCAGCGGCGGCCGTATTGACCGCAAATCAACGGGTGGCGTAGTCGACACAAAAGAACATCTAGTAACATCATAAGGACTGCCACACACTGAGTTTGACACCCTGGGCACGGACCGGGTCACAGCCACTCGGAGACTACAACCCCCATCTGATCCGGCTCCGGGTATCCCTAACAGCACTGGCCCAGGGGGCGCGTCACATATACGCTTGAAAAATGCTACGTGGGCACTTAGCCTTACAACAAGACATTTGTTCATGAGGTGTAAGTTGTGATGCCTCCTACAGATAAGTTAGGGAGAGCAAATTAGTTTTTTTTGTTGCAAAATGAGAGGCCTTGGGAATGTTTAATTATCTGGAGGTGTGAATTGTGTCCATGTAGTGAGTCATAAAGCCAGGTGTTATATATATACAGTCTGCATACCTAACACAAATCAGGACTACAAAATCATGGATGTCTTTTCATGTACATCCTCCAATGCGGTGTACATGATGCAATGTACAAGGTGCCCAGAAGGAGTTTCTATTGGAGAAACTATGCAAAGGCTGCAAACGAGAATGAATTTACACAGACACACAATTAAGAATGAACTGGATACACCTGTGGGAAAACATTTCTCTGGCCGGGGACACTGTATGAAAGATCTAAAAGTTTTAATACTAAAAGGTCACTTCAAGGGCAACAGAGAAAGAAAAATTTGGGAATTCAAATTGATAAGGATGTTCAATTCACTGACAACAGGACTAAATATAACACCTGGCTTTATGACTCACTACATGGACACAATTCACACCTTCAGATAATTAAACATTCCCAAGGCCTCTCATTTTGCAACAAAAAAAACTAATTTGCTCTCCCCAACTTATCTGTAGGAGGCATCACAACTTACACCTCATGAACAAATGTCTTGTTGTAACATCTCTCAAATGCTGTGCCTTTTGTCTTATGAATTCATTTGTAATCTTGCCTGAAGAAGGAGCCTCTGTGCTCTGAAAGCTTGCATATATATATATTTTCTGGTTAGCCAATAAAGGTATCACCCCAAGAATACTTTTGTCATTTTTGGCATACAAGTATTTACATCGTCTTTAACAAGTGAAATGCTGCTCAATTGGGTTGAGATCAGGTGACTGACTTGGCCATTCAAGAATATTCCACTTCTTTGCTTTAATAAACTCCTGGGTTGCGTTGGCTTTATGCTTTGGGTCATTGTCCATCTGTAGTATGAAACGACGACCAATCAGTTTGGCTGCATTTGGCTGGATCTGAGCACACAGTATGGCTCTGAATACATCAGAATTCATTTGGCTGCTTCTGTCCTGTGTCACATCATCAATAAACACTAGTGACCCAGTGCCACTGGCAGCCATGCATGCCCAAGCCATCACACTGCCTCCGCCGTGTTTTACAGATGATGTGGTATGCTTTGGATCATGAGCTGTACCACGCCTTCGCCATACTTTTCTCTTTCCATCATTCTGGTAGAGGTTGATCTTGGTTTCATCTGTCCAAAGAATGTTCTTCCAGAACCGTGCTGGCTTTTTTAGATGTTTTTTAGCAAAGTCCAGTCTAGCCTTTTTATTCTTGATGCTTATGAGTGGCTTGCACCGTGCAGTGAACCCTCTGTATTTACTTTCATGCAGTCTTCTCTTTATGGTAGATTTGGATATTGATACGCCTACCTCCTGGAGAGTGTTGTTCACTTGGTTGGCTGTTGTGAAGGGGTTTCTCTTCACCATGGAGATTATTCTGTGATCATCCACCACTGTTGTTTTCCGTGGGCGCCCAGGTCTTATTGCATTGATGAGTTCACCAGTGCTTTCTTTCTTTCTCAGGATGTACCAAACTGTAGATTTTGCTACTCCTAATATTGTAGCAATTTCTCGGATGGGTTTTTTCTGTTTTTGCAGCTTAAGGATGGCTTGTTTCACCTGCATGGAGAGCTCATTTGACCACATGTTTACTTCACAGCAAAACCTTCCAAATGCAAGCACCACACCTCAAATCAACTCCAGGGCTTGTATCTGCTTAATTGAGAATGACATAACGAAGGGATTGCCCACACCTGTCCATGAAATAGCCTTGGAGTCAATTGTCCAATTACTTTTGGTCCCTTTAAAAACAGGGTGGCACATGTTAAGGAGCTGAAACTCCTAAACCCTTCATCCAATTTTAATATGGATACCCTCAAATGAAAGCTGAAAGTCTGGACTTCAACTGCATCTGAATTGTTTTGTTTAAAATTCATTGTGGTAATGTCTAGAACCAAAATTAGAAAAATGTTGTCTCTGTCCAAATATATATGGACCTACAGTGGTGGCCAAAAGTATTGGCACCCCTGCAATTCTGTCAGATAATACTCAGTTTCTTCCTGAAAATGATTGCAATCACAAATTCTTTGGTATTATTATCTTCATTTAATTTGCTTGCAAGGAAAAAACAAAAAAGAGAATGAAGCAAAAATCAAATCATTGTTCATTTCACACAAAACTCCAAAAATGGGCCAGACAAAAGTATTGGCACCCTCAGCCTAATACTTGGTTGCACAACCTTTAGCCAAAATAACTGCGAACAACAGCTTCTGGTAACCATCAATGAGTTTTTTACAATGCTCTGCTGGAATTGTAGACCATTCTTCTTTGGCAAACTGCTCCAGGTCCCTGATATTTGAAGGGTGCCTTCTCTAAACTGACATTTTGAGATCTCTCCACAGGTGTTCTATGGGATTCAGGTCTGGACTCATTGCTGGCCACCTTAGAAGTCTCCAGTGCTTTCTCTCAAACAATTTTATAGTGCTTTTGGAAGTGTGTTTTGGGTCATTGTCCTGCTGGAAGACCCATGACCTCTGAGGGAGACCCAGCTTTCTGACATTGGGCCCTACATTATGCTGCAAAATTTGTTGGTAGTCTTCAGACTTCATAATGCCATGCACACGGTCAAGCAGTCCAGTGCCAGAGGCAGCAAAGCAACCCCAAAACATCAGGGAACCTCCGCCATGTTTGACTGTAGGGACCGTATTCTTTTCTTTGAATGCCTCTTTTTTTTCCCTGTACACTCTATGTTGATGCTTTTTGCCAAAAAGCTCTACTTTTGTCTCATCTGACCAGAGAACATTCTTACAACACGATTTAGGCTTTCTCAGGTAAGTTTTGGCAAACTCCAGCCTGGCTTTTTTATGTCTCGGGGTGAGAAGTGGGGTCTTCCTGGGTATCCTACCATACAGTCCCTTTTCATTCAGACGCCGACAGATAGTACGGGTTGACACTGTTATACCCTCGGACTGCAGGGCAGCTTGAACTTGTTTGGATGTTAGTCGAGGTTCTTTATCCACCATCCGCACAATCTTGCATTGAAATCTCTCGTCAATTTTTCTTTTCCGTCCACATCTAGGGAGGTTAGCCACAGTGCCATGGGCTTTAAACTTCTTGATGACACTGCGCACGGAAGACACAGGAACATTCAGGTCTTTGGAGATGGACTTGTAGCCTTGAGATTGCTCATGCTTCCTCACATTTGGTTTCTCAAGTCCTCAGACAGTTCTTTGGTCTTCTTTCATTTCTCCATGCTCAATGTGGTACACACAAGGACACAGGACAGAGGTTTGAAACCAGGGATTGAAGCTTGAAGAGGACAATTTGCATATTCCAGGTGCCTTCTGGGAAAAGCGAAGAGTCTCCTTCAGCTAGAAGATCGTTGGGTACAGCCGGGACCAGCTGCTTGGAAAGCATCGCCAAACCGGGGATTGAAGCTTGAAGAGGACAATTTGCATATTCCAGGTGCCTTCTGGGAAAAACGAAGAGTCTCCTTCAGCTAGAAGATCGTTGGGTACAGCCGGGACCAGCTGCTTGGAAAGCATCGCCAAACCAGGGATTGAAGCTTGAAGAGGACAATTTGCATATTCCAGGTGCCTTCTGGGAAAAGCGAAGAGTCTCCTTCAGCTAGAAGATCGTTGGGTACAGCCGGGACCAGCTGCTTGGAAAGCATCGCCAAACCAGGGATTGAAGCTTGAAGAGGACAATTTGCATATTCCAGGTGCCTTCTGGGAAAAACGAAGAGTCTCCTTCAGCTAGAAGATCGTTGGGTACAGCCGGGACCAGCTGCTTGGAAAGCATCGCCAAACCAGGGATTGAAGCTTGAAGAGGACACTTTGCATATTCCAGGTGCCTTCTGGGAAAAGCGAAAAGTCTCCTTCAGCTAGAAGATAGTTGGGTACAGCCGGGACCAGCTGCTTGGAAAGCATCGCCAAACCAGGGATTGAAGCTTGAAGAGGACACTTTGCATATTCCAGGTGCCTTCTGGGAAAAGCGAAGAGTCTCCTTCAGCTAGAAGATCGTTGGGTACAGCCGGGACCAGCTGAATGTGTTTAATTTGTTTATCCTAGGATATCACAAGAAAGAAGACAGACATCAAGTCAGCAGGGACAAGGAGCAGCATGGCAGATGTGACAACCTACATGGTGAGCTGCAACATGTGCTACATGTTCACAGATCGACCAGAAGCTGAAACCAACTTCACCTGCCAGAAGTGTAGACTACTGGCTCTTTTAGAAGAAAAGGTGCGGGGACTGGAAGAAAGAATTGCGACATTAAAACTCATCAAGGAAAATGAAGACTTCCTGGACAGAACAGAAGCGTCACTACTGGTCACGGAAAGTGAAGGAAGCGTCAGAGAACCTCCAGAGGCAGACAAGTGGAGGCAAGTGACCAAAAGAAGCAAGAAGACCATGGAGACACCACCAACCACACAACTGAGAAACAGATTCCAAGGACTTGTGGAGGACGAAGATGGCACACCTAAGGATGAGGAACTACCAGCAAGCAAAAAAGCAAAGAGTACCCAGAAACACCCAGAAGCGACAAGAAAAAGGACAGCCAAGAAGGGAAGAAGAGTGGTGGTGGTGGTGGGAGACTCACTACTGAGAGGAACAGAAGCAGCTATCTGCAGACCGGACATAACCGCAAGAGAAGTATGCTGCCTCCCAGGGGCGAAGATCAAGGATGTTACCGATAGGATACCGAAGCTCATCAGTTCCAAGGATGTCCACCCATTTCTTCTGATACATGTTGGCACCAATGACACGGCAAAGAAGGACCTACCGACAATCTGCAAGGACTTTGAAGCATTGGGGAAGAAAGTAAAAGAACTGGATGCGCAGGTAGTTTTTTCTTCTATCCTTCCAGTAGACGGGCATGGTGTCAGGAGATGGAACAGGATCCTTCATGTGAACAACTGGCTGAGACGATGGTGCAGACAACAAGGATTTGGATTCCTGGACCACGGTGTGAATTACCTCTATGACGGACTCCTTGCCAGAGACGGACTACACCTCAACAAACCTGGGAAACACACATTCGCCAGGAGACTCGCAACACTCATCAGGAGGGCGTTAAACTAGAAGAAGAGGAGATGGGAAGAAAAACGCCGGACACGAACATGCAACCAGAGAACATACTAATGAAAGATATGAAGTGCGACAAAGAAGGTCCAAGACAAGATACTTGGAAGGGAGGTAAGAAAATTTCAAATACAATCCACAGGAAGAAGATTGGAACAAAACAAAATCGTGTAAACTGCTTGCTAGCAAATGCCAGGACCCTGGCAAACAAGATGGATGGACTGGAAGCAGAAATATCTACAGGTAACTATGACATAGTGGGAATAACCGAGACATGGTTAGATGAAAGCTATGACTGGGCAGTTAACTTACAGGGTTACAGTCTGTTTAGAAGGGATCGAAGAAGTCGGAAAGGGGGTGGAGTCTGTCTATATGTAAAGACGTGTCTAAAGCCTACAATACGGGAGGATGTATGGGAGGGAAATGAGGAGGTCGAGTCCTTATGGGTGGAGATACATGGGGCAAAAAACAATAATAAAATTATCATAGGAGTCTGTTATAAACCACCAAATATAGCAGAAGCCACGGAAAGTCTATTAATGAGACAAATAGACGAAGTAGCAAAAAATAACGAGGTGATTATTATGGGGGACTTCAACTACCCCGATATAGACTGGGAAACCGAAAGCTGTAGATCTCAGAAAGGAAACAGGTTTCTGTCAATTATCAAAGACAATTATTTGTCACAACTTGTGCAGGAACCAACTAGAGGGACGGCCCTTTTAGACTTAATATTAACTAACAGGCCAGACAGAATAACTGAGGTGCAGGTCGGGGGGCACCTGGGAAATAGTGACCACAACATTATACAATTCCACATGTGCTTCAGTAGGGAGCCCAGCAAGGGAGTCACAAAAACACTGAACTTCAGGAGGGCAAAGTTTGATCAGCTAAGAGATGCCCTTCACCTTATAGACTGGGATAGTATCTTTAGTAATAGGAGCACGAATAGAAAATGGGAAATTTTCAAAACAGTCCTACATAGTCACTGTAGAAGGTACATACCTTATGGGAATAAAAGGGCTAGGAATAGGAGGAAGCCAATGTGGCTAAATAAGGAAGTCAAGAGGGCAATGAAAAACAAAAAAAAGGCTTTCGGTAAACTTAAACAAGAAGGCAGCGAGGAAGCGCTAATATCTTATAGGGAAAAAAACAAAATCTGTAAGAAACAAATAAGAATAGCAAAAGAGGAGACAGAGAGACTAATTGCCAAGGAAAGTAAAACGAATCCCAAACTGTTCTTTAACTATATAAACAGTAAAAGGATTAAAACTGATGGAGTTGGCCCATTGAAAAATAACCTGGGTAAAATCCTAGAGGGCGATGAGGGTAAAGCAAACCTACTCAATAGCTTCTTCTCCACTGTTTTCACAAAAGAAAACAATTTATCGGAGGAAATGCAGAGTGATAAAGTAAACCCTCCGCTAAATATCACCCACCTAACCCAGGAGGAAGTTCAGAAACGCCTAAATAATATCAAAATAGACAAGTCACCAGGCCCAGATGGCATACACCCCCGGGTACTAAAAGAATTAAGTAATGAGATAGACAGGCCGCTGTATCTTATATTCAAGCACTCTTTATGGACAGGGACTGTCCCACTAGACTGGCGCCAAGCAAATGTGGTACCAATATTCAAAAAGGGGTCTAAAAGTGACCCTGGGAACTATAGACCAGTCAGCTTAACGTCTGTTGTGGGTAATCTGTTTGAAGGATTTCTTAGAGATGCTATTGTAGAATATCTTAATGATAATAAGTGTCTAACTCCATATCAACATGGATTCATGAGGGATCGCTCCTGCCAAACAAACCTGATCACCTTCTACGAGGAGGTGAGCTCACAGCTGGACCGGGGAGAGTCAGTGGATGTTGTATACCTTGACTTCTCCAAAGCGTTTGATACCGTGCCACACAAAAGATTGGTATATAAAATGAGAATGCTTGGTCTGGGGGATAATGTGTGCAAGTGGGTAAATAGCTGGCTGAGTGATAGAAAGCAGAGGGTGGTTATCAATGGAGTAAGCTCAGGGTGTGTCAGGGTTACTAGCGGGGTGACTCAAGGGTCTGTCTTGGGCCCTATATTATTTAATATATTTATTAATGATCTAGTGGAAGGGTTGCATAGTAAAATAGCAATATTTGCAGATGATACTAAACTTTGTAAAGTAGTTAATACAGATGAGGATAGGGCACAGCTACAGGAGGATTTAGACAAATTGGGGAGTTGGGCCAAAAAATGGCAAATGGGGTTCAATGCCGATAAATGTAAGGTCATGCACATGGGAAAGAAAAACAGCAGTCACCCATACATATTAAATGGGAAACCGTTGGGGAAATCTGACATGGAGAAGGACCTGGGCGTCTTGGTTAACAGCAAATTAAATTGGAGTGCCCAGCGTCAGGCAGCAGCTGCGAAGGCAAATAGAGTCATGGCATGCATCAGAAGAGGAATAGGGGCATATGATGAGAACATTGTTCTTCCTCTGTATAAAGCGCTGGTAAGGCCGCACTTAGAATATTGTGCACAGTTCTGGGCTCCGGTGCTCAGGAAAGACATATTGGAGCTAGAGAGGGTACAAAGGAGGGCGACTAAGGGAATGGAGGGACTAGAATACCCAGAGAGGTTGTCAAAATTAGGCCTATTTACATTGGAAAAGAGAAGGCTTAGGGGAGACCTCATAAACATGTATAAATACATCAGGGGGCAGTACAGAGATCTCTCCCATGACCTGTTTATACCAAGGATGGTGACAAAGACGAGGGGGCACACTATGCGTCTGGAGGAAAGGAGGTTCCTGCACCAGCATAGAAGGGGATTCTTTATGGTCAGAGCCATGAGACTCTGGAACTCTCTGGGAGAGGAAGTGGTGATGTCCAACTCACTTAATGAGTTCAAGAGAGGCCTGGACGCCTTTCTTGAGAACAATAAAATTACATCTTATGCTTAGTTAATTAATCCAGGGATTTAATCTGACTGCCAGATTGGTGTCAGGAAGTGAATTTTTCCTCAATTATGTAAATTGGCCTATACCGCATGTTTTTTTTTTGCCTTCCCCTGGATCAACGCTGCGGAATAGCTGCAGTGCACAAGAAATAGGCTGAACTGGATGGACGCTTGTCTTTTTTCGGCCTTATAAACCATGTAACTATGTAACTATGTAAGGTTGAGTCAACTTTAATCCATGTTAACTGGCTGCAAGTGTGATTTAGTTATTGCCAACACCTGTTAGGTGCCACAGGTAAGTTACAGGTGCTGTTAATTACACGAATTAGAGAAGCATCACATGATTTTTCAAACAGTGCCAATACTTTTATCCACCCCCTTTTTTAGGTTTGGTGTGGAATTGTATCCAATTTGGCTTTAGGACAATTCTTTTTGTGTTTTTTCATTGAAGACAAATTAAATGAAGATAATAATACCAAAGAATTTGTGATTGCAATCATTTTCAGGAGGAAACTGAGTATTATCTGACAGAATTGCAGGGGTGCCAATACTTTTGGCCACCACTGTAACTGTATGTTAAGGAACATCCTTTCCAGGGTAATGACTTGTATATAAGGCAAAATAAATAACCAAAAATAAAAATACTCCTCCACTCCTTGGGCTATGTTCACACATAGCGTTTTTGATGCATTTTTGCACTTTTGCATTGCTTTCAACCAAGACAAATGCATTCACCAGGAAATGTAATTTTATCATTTTACAACCTTATCTGGCCATGTGGTGTGTGAGATATCATCAGACACATGCATACAGTGCTGAAAAGACATGGGAACAGCATGGGGAAGACCCCTGGAAGCATCTCTGACTCCCAGGTCACTGCCTAAAAGTGTGCTCATCAGAAGTGATCCTTGGCGCATGCGAAGATGCCTCCCGCCATGCACCTGTTGTTGCAGACTTGCAGCAATCACTGTTCATGTCCTTGTCCCAGCGCAGCATTCAGTTGTCTCTACCCCATTCCTTGGAATGCAAGCGCAAGTATGCAGCCAGCTGCCCACCCACTGGCCGCAATACTAAACTGCCAAATTTTTGACAGTTGCTTGGACTTGAAATGTGGCCTTTAAGGCACATGGAGGCGGAAGCTTTTCACAACCTCATGGCGGCGGCTGCCGGGTGTCCATACTTGATCCCCAGCTGCCACTATTACTCCCTGTGTCGTCTCCGCCTTCCACAAGCTCAGGTCCCACAACATTACCCTTGCCCTCCCCAGTGCAATTAGGTGGGAAGTACCACCTAACCACAAACACGTGGACAGGTGAATATGGCCAGGGACAGTACGGAGCCAGTCCACATTAACAATGCAGCCATCAAGTGTCCGGGAACCTTCCCAAACACATTTCTTAGCCAGGGCTGCTTCTCGGCAGGGTTGGACGGGCCCACCAGAGAATCCTCGGGTGGGACCTGGCTTCATCATCAGGCGAGTTCATGATAGGCGCAAACTTTGCAGCTGCTAAGAAAGGTGGGCCCTCAGAATCAAATCCTCTGGTGGGCCCAATGTTTTTCAGTCTGACATTGCTTCTCAGTGGGAGTTGTATTTCACCACAGCCATATTCTTTAGCTCGGTGAAAGGACTGGCATAGAGAAAAAACGTATCTACTCCTGCTGTTATTTCTCCCAGGAAGTTCTCTAATGCAGCTTGTTGCATAAGCAATGGCAGCCCGTCCAATATCAGCTCGCACTTGTCAGTGGTGCTTCGACACACAAACATCTTTCTTTGCGCCTTTAATTTCATAACTACAGAGTTGGACAATGGCCTGATCTGCAATGTGGTTTCAGAAATAACATGCATAAGCACGTCCAATCCACATTAAAAAAGCATCCATAGAATGTCCGGGAACTTTCCCACACACTTTTCTTAGCCAGGGCTGCTTCTTGGCAGCGTTGGACGGGCCCATCCGAGAACCGGAGACTCCTCCGGTGGGCCCTGGCTTCTCCATGAGGAGATTTCATAGTGCCAAGTTGAGGACTCGTGATGATGATAGAGGCCACCATCTGCTTAGTTTTCTGTTACTTAGAATGAAAGCGCAAGTATGCAGCCAGCCACCCACCCACAGGCCACAATACTAAACTGCCAGATTTCTGGGCAGCTGCTTGCACTTGAAATGTGGCCTTTTAGGCTCGTGGAGGCGGAAGCTGTCCAAAATCTCAAGGCGGCGGCGGCTGGGTGTCCATACTTGGTCCCCAGCGGCCACTATTTCTCCCAGTGTCGTCTCCGACTTCTACAAGCAAGGGTCCCTGAACATTACTGCTGGTACTTTTCTGTGGGAATCTGCTTGCCTCCTACCAGCCTGGAATATTTCCAGTGAACTATGGTACAATGCCAAGGTATTAGCACTGCCCCCAGTACCAGTAGCGAAGCCATCCCCAATTTCCTTCTCAGGAATTTTATTTGGTAGACTGAGTGGCTGCCCAAATACATTAGTTTCTCACAAAGGAGCTGAAGATAGAGTTACAGTAGGTGCAAGTTTCTCCAGCCTGTTAGATATCAGAGGGTGAACGGAAGCACATTGGCTCAGTGGTTAGCACTGAAGCCTTGCAATGCTGGGATCCTGGATTCAAATCCCAGTAAGGACAACATCTGCAAGGATATTGTATGTTCTCCCCGTGTTTGCGTGGGTTTCCACCTCAGTAAAAAAACAGCCATAGAGTGTCCGGGAACCTTCCCACACACTTTTCTTAGCCAGGACTGCTTCTCGGCAGGGTTGGACAGTCCCACCAGAGAATCCTCGGGTGAGCCTTGGCTTCTTCATCAGGAGAGTTCATGATAGGTGCAAACTTTGCAGCTGTTTGGGGCTCTTGAGCGGGGGAGAAAGGTTAGCCCTCAGAAACAAATCCTCTAGTGGGCCCAATGTTTTTCAGTCTGAAATTGCTTCTCAGTGGGAGTTGTATTTCACCATAGCCATATTCTTTAGCTCGGTGAAAGGACTGGTATAGAGGGAAACCTTATCTACTCCTGCTGGTATTTCTTCGTCACCAGGTTCAGCCCATTGTCACACATGACCATGCCTGGCTGTATGTTCAGCGGTGAGAGCCACAGATCAGGCTGCTGTGTTACAGCTTTCAACAACTCTGCAGCGCTGGGCGGTTTGTCAATTAAGCATTAAGCATGTTATCTTCAGCACAGCCTGTTGCCGCTTAGCCAAGGCAGTGCTGCAGTAGTTCCAACTTGTGACGGATGTGGTCATTTCAATGATGGAGGAGGAGGTGAAGGAGCTGAACAATGTGATTACATTGAGGTTACATTGGCGACTCTGTTTTTTATACTAAACAAATATCCTACTGTGTTTTTATTTATTTATTTTTTTAAGTTATTTTTGAAGACAAATGCATTCACCGGGAAATGTCATTTTAACATTTTACAACCTTATCTGGCTATGTGGTGTGTGACACATCATCAGATACATCCTGCTTCATTTATGATGGAGGGACTCTGAAAGTCACAAAGCCTATTTTTATAGGGTCATCAGGCGGCCCTTACTATTCTTAAAGGGCCAGCAGTCGGCCCTCACTATTGTTAGATAGCTGGCTATGCTTTGTTGTTCCCATTATTAAGTAGTGGGTCTCCTATACTGTTATTGCGTATGCCGTGACTGCAAGGGCTGCCAAAAATTTGGACACAACCCAATACCTCTTTGAAGGAGTGACTCTCCTATAGTGGTAATGCCCATGCTGTGACTGTAAGGGCTGCCAAAATTTGGGAAAACCCCCACTAACAATTTAAAGACACATAGAGCTGGGCCACAGTAAAGACATGTTCCTATTAGAAAGGAGAGGGTCTGCTATTCAGTTAAAGGGTATGCAGTGAATGCAACCATTGCCAAAAATTTGCAAGAGACGTAGAGGTTAGTGATGAGCGAGCATGCTCACCACTGCT
The DNA here is from genome assembly GCF_046119375.1 of Phyllobates terribilis. Classification (NCBI taxonomy): domain Eukaryota; kingdom Metazoa; phylum Chordata; class Amphibia; order Anura; family Dendrobatidae; genus Phyllobates; species Phyllobates terribilis. The sequence goes on from NW_027362763.1 coordinate 17,544,992, forward strand.
CAGTGCTCATCCGAGCATCTCACTGCTCGAGATGCTCGGCGCTCGCCGAGTTTTTCCGGGGTTTCTCAGCGGGAGCTCTGGTGCCCTCCCTGCATGTTTGGCGCTCTTTACAGAGCCAATGGACATGCAGGGATTGCCTGCCACTCACTGTAATGCCGCAGCCATGTTGGTTGTGGCATTATAGTGATTGGCTGGCCGCACAGCGTCATCAGGTCTATATGAGACCTGGCGCCGCCATGCTCATCACAGTCACTCTGGAATCAGACAGCGTAGGGAGATGTGCTGCTGAGCTAGGGAGAGATTTGCTTGTTTCTAGTTAGTGTAAGTGTACCAAACTATATTAGAGACACATATCCATCTCAACAAACAGTCCTTCTGAGGACTAATCCATCTGCAGAGATATCAGGCAGGTAATGTATATAGGCAGGCATAGCACAAGAGGCTCCATTCCAGTTTTGTCTGCTGCTGTTAGATATTTCTAGAAATAGGCCCAGGTCTCAGGGGCCAGGAATAATTTTTTTTTGGATCTTAATCCTCATTATTTGCTTAAAAAGCAATCCAGAGAAAACCGTTTTTCTGCGCCATTTGCTTGTTGGCACTGCAGAATGCAGCCAGATCCTTTCCATATTACAGCGTTAAAAATCCAGCTATTTAAAACTATGGTTTGTCCATCACACGGATCACATATAATTGCGCTGAAAATACTGCCATTTCTGGCCTCCATTAAAAATTTGTTTCAGTGTGTCAGTGAAGCTATTGACACCAGTTTGCTGTTCAAAATAGTTACCTACAGGCCAGATATTTAAAACTGTGGTTTGTCCGTCACACGGATCACATATAAGTTTGCTCCAAATTCAGTCATTTGTAGTGAGTGTGGAAGATATGGTCCTCCCTTTAAAATGGGCAAGGCACGTGGCAAGGGACAGGGAACTAGATGTGATGGTGATGGTGCATGCGGAGGCCGAGGCCTTGGCCATGGGCAAGCAGAAATTGTGTCACAACAAATACCCACATCTTCTCGCTCAACCTTCCTGTCCCAATTAATAGGGGACTGCAGAACACCACTATTGAACACAGAGCAGTGTGAAAAGGTTATTGGTTGGATAGCAGATAATGATTCCAGTCACTTAGCCACCACCACCACCACCTTGTCTTCAACACGGTCAAGTCTCAGTAGCTGTGAGTCTGGACCACATGTTCCTCACCCTGAACCTAGTTCCTCCCACCATGCCGAGTGCCCAGAGACAACTGATCCTACACTTGAACACTCCGAAGAACTGTTCACTTTTCCATTTACAGATTTGGGCCTCTCGCCCGGTCCACTTGGAGTGGGGCAACAGGAGATTGCATGTAGCGATGCCCAAATATTTGAGCAGCCACGGTCACACAAAGGCGACGATGGGAAAGTATCACAAGAGGTGGACGATGATGAGACACAATTGCCAGAAAGTCAGGAGGAAGACCAGAGTGCTGAAGTGGAAGACGAGATGGTGGATGATATAGTAACTGACCCAACCTGGCAGGAGGACATGCTGAGCAAGGAGAGCAGCACACAGGGGGAGGAAGGCAGAGCACCCCAACAGGCAGGAAGAAGCAGTGTGGTGGCCGCAGACAGAAGGCAGGCAACCGTAACTCCAACATGAAGGAAGTTGCCAGTACAACTGTTAGGTCTTCTAGAGTCTGATTGTTTTTTAAAGACTCTGCCAATAACCCCAAAAAGACTATTTGCACCACCTACCAGTCCAGCATCAGCAGGGGTGGCAAAACGACCAGCCTGACCACCACCAGCATGATCAGGCACATGGCAGCAAAGCACCCAACTTTGTTTTCCGAACCCCAGGGTCCAGGAACAGTGTCTGCGGGTGGCACCACTGCTTCTTCCACTGTTGTGCATGCGAAGATGCCTCCTGCCCTGCACCTGTCATTGAACACTCTCAAGTAGGAGCATCAGGAAGCACGTCCACGTCCTTGTCCCAGAGCAGAGTTCAGTTATCCATACCCCAGTCCTTGGAACGCAAGCGCAAATACGCAGCCAACGCCACACAGGCCACACTACTAAATTCCCACATTTCGCGACTGCTTGCGCTCGAAATGTTGCCTTTTAGGCTCGTGGAGACGGAAGCATTCCGCAACCTGATGGCAGCGGCCGCCACTATTTCTCCCAGTGTGCCGTCCCCGCATTACACAACCATGTGTCCCAAAACATTACCCGTGCCCTCAACAACTCAGTTACCGGTAAAGTCCACCTAACCACGGACACGTGGACAAGTGCTTGTGGGCAGGGACGGTACATCTCGTTGACGGCACACTGGGTTAACATCGTGGAAGCCGGGACCCAGTCGGACCTTGGGAGGGAACATGTCCTCCCGATGCCAAGGATCACCTGGCCCATGTGCTTAACCACATGGTTCAGTGATTTCTCAAATCCTACCCGGAGCTGCCGGATCTGCTTGTTAAAGTACGCCACCTGTGTGCTCATTTTAGAAAGTCACCTACAGCTTCTGTCGCCATTGCCGTGTTTCAGCAGCGTTTGCAGCTTCCGACTCACAGACTGGTGTGTGATGTCCCCACGCGTTGGAACTCTACACTGCAGATGTTGGGAAGGATTTGTGAGCAAATGAGGGCAATGTCAGGAACATATTAATGTCAGGGACATCTTATCAGAATATTAGCCCCTTCTCCCATGCCCTCTGCTGTAGTGTTTGTCCAGAGATGACAATTATACAGTGTCTTACTGCAAATTATCACCACTTGTCAACACCGAGCTTTCCCATTTTCCTCAGCACAAAAGCCCCAATTAACAAACGCCTGGGAAATAGCTTATGCAAACGAAGCCAGGCAAGGAGTGTTATAACTTTGTTAGGAAGCAAGCATCTTGTCTCTGAAAGACGCAGGAGGTAATTAAAATGCAGGCTTCCACTAATTTGTGTGTACCCGTGAGGCTGCTTCCCGAGCCTCAAAGGTAAATTTGCAGACGAACTGACTCCGATATGAACTATGAAATATTATGAGTTCCATTCGTCCGACAGTAACGGGACCCATATGCTTAGTGACCAAATCAGCCCAGGAATGTATAGGTAGTTTTCCAGGGCTGTAAGCAGAATCAGGGAGCTGTAGCGCAAAAACACCAGAATAGCAGACTGCAGCTATGCGGTGTGTGGTCTCTAAGTAAAGATAAAATCATAAGGGAAAAAATGGCATAGTTTGCAAGCTTCTGCGATCAACGAGCGATGAGTTATCACAGAAGTTAGCGTTTTTAATAAAAATGTACAGGCTGGAGACCGGCCCACATGATGTCACCACCAGGGGCGTGTGGCCAGATCTCCCCTTAGGTATAAGAGAATCCATGGAGAAGACAGGAGCACTCATTGCCAGGGGGGAAAAAGAATTATAAGCAACGGGTCCTGTTCAATAACAGCATTATCCTGGGGAGCCCCTCCTTCACCTATATTGAATTGTCTCAGCGATCGTATAGTGTAAGTTTCTTCTTTCCTCCTGTTTATTTTATGTAACTGCGTATGTATTTTATTGTCCCCTTTGTAACATCCTTATGTATATATTTTTCCTGGACACTGCCTCCCTTTTGGATTAAACATAAAATTTAATAGTTCTGTTTCTTTTGTTCTGTAATCGTTCCCTTCCCCGAAGCCATATATGCTACCAAAACGCAGGCGTCCGGCCAGGCCTGTATTATATTTCAAACTCGGCCGGTGGTTGCAGAGCGTATTAATAATTGGGCTATCGTGAAGCTGACAGTGACCGTACGGAGGACGTTAAACACGGATTCCAGGCTGTGGAATCCAGGGTATTGCGCCATACGCTCACTGGTTGTTTACCGATACCTATGTAGAGAGTAGTCTGGATCGCGTGCTCGCGACTCCGGACAAAATATGGACAGCGTGACGGCACAGTGAGATATTGCGAGATCTCCCCGGTGTCGTCCCTCTGGGTGTGTTGGAATTCCTGACAGGCAGTTGTTGAGTACCAGTATCAACAAGGCCGTCGGTATTCAGTTCAGACTCCACACATATAAGACCTCAGGAGTGGACATGGATGTCAGACATATGTCCCATCCTCCAAAACTTTGAGGATTCCACCAAGATGGTGGGCGGCGATGACGCCATAATTAGCATCACCATCCCGCTTCTCTGTCTTCTGAAACACTCTCTGCTCACAATCAAAGAGGATGCATTGCAGGCGGAGCACGATGAGATGGAGTAAGGAACCATACAGGGTGATTACAAAAAGCCAAGACTCATCTCATCCCAATGTGGATTGGGTGACAATGAGGAAGAGGAGGAAGAGGAAGAACTGGAGCTAGTTTCATGCGCTATAGACGGTACTACCTGCACAACTGTCATACCATCTGTTCAGCGTGGATGGCCTGAGGACAGAGAGGAGGAGGAGGAGGAGAGCTTGGTCACTCGTCCTCTTGGTGAGGGCACGGAAGTCTTGCCTGTTAGTAGTCTGACACGCATGGCTGAGTTTATGTTACGCTGCCTTTCCCATGACCCTCGCGTTCTCAAAATTTTGGGTGACAGTCATTACTGGTTGGTGACACTTCTAGACCCACGCTACAAGGAGAACTTTATATCTCTCATTCCTGAGGCGGACAGGTGTACAAAAATGGGGCAGTACCAGAAAGCCCTTGTGGAACAATTAAAAAAATTCCCACCTGAAAACGCTGGCGGCAGAGGTCATAGTTCGTTGGACAACCAAGGACTACAGGTGAGAGAGACACAACTCCAATCCAACAGATGCAGGGGAACACTGTCAAAGTTCTGGGAGAATTTTCTCAGCCCCTCCCATCGCACAAGCTCTGAGGTGCGGGGTACTCTCACAAGGAGTGCAAAGTTTGGGAAGATGCTGAGGGAGTACCTTGCCGACCGTACCAACGTCCTCCATGATTCCTCTGTGCCTTATAATTATTGGGTATCCAAGGTGGATACGTGGAATGAACGGGCTCTCTACGCCTTAGAGCTCCTGGCCTGCGCTGCTGCTAGCGTTTTATCAGAGCAGGTTTTTAGTGCCGCTGGTGGAACTATAACTGATAAGTGCATCCACCTGTCAACTGAAAATGCTGACAGACTGACTCTTATAAAAATGAACAAGGGCTGGATTGGGCCAAACTTCTCAACACCACAGAATGATAGCAGCGTAACAAACTCAAATCCAGTGTGACTGGGAGGTGTATTCCCATGCACCTTTTCACACCCACACATTGGTATACGCTTCTTGATTTTGGCTATTTGCTCTTGTCCTCCTCCTTCTCCTCATCGTCACCCTCCACCACCATATCACCAGGGTAACCGTGGTCCTTGATGCAACACCCACATCATTTTTTTAAAGGGTGTTTATGATGCCCATAAAAAAAAATTTTACAGTATGTTCATGTATACCCCCAGGGGTAAATGTTTGTCAGCCCATACACTTAGTGCATGGGCATTACAAGTATGGGAGACCTGCTCCTTTCTAATGGGAACATTTTTTTATGAGACCCTCTAAGTCTCTTCCAAGGGGCATTGGAGTGCCTCCCAATTTTTGGCAGCCCTTGCATTCACTACATAGGCCAACAACTTTCTAATGGGAACATGTCGTACTTGTTACTGTGGCCCTGCTCTATGTGTTTTTAAATTCTTAGTTGGGTTTTTCCGAAATTTGGTCAGCCGTTGGACTCACTGCATACCCTATAACTGTATAGCAGACCCTCTCCTTTCTAATGGAAACATGTCATACTTGTTACTGTGGCCCTGCTCTATGTGTCTTTAAATTCTTAGTGGGGTTTTTCCTGAATTTGATCAGCCGTTGGACTCACTGCATACCCTATAACTGTATAGCAGACCCTCTCTTTTCTAATGGGAACATGTCGTACTCGTTACTGTGGCCCTGCTCTATGTGTCTTTAAATGCTTAGTGGGGTTTTTCCTAAATTTGGTCAGCCATTTGACTCACTGCATACCCTATAACTGAATAGCAGACCCTCTCCTTTCTAATGGGAACATGTCGTACTCATCACTGTGGCCCTGCTCTATGTGTCTCTAAATTCTTAGTGGGGATTTTCACTAATTTTTGCAGCCCTTGCAGTCACAGCATGGGCAATACCACTATAGGAGACCTGCTCCTTTATATAGGAACATTTTTTTTACTGAGACCCTCCTCTATGTCTCTTCAAAGGGGTATTGGGTTGCGTCCAAATTTTTGGCAGCCCTTGCAGTCACTGGATATGCAATAACAGTATAGGAGACCCACTCGTTAATAATGGGAACAACAAAGCATTGCCGGCTGATGGCTCTCTAACAATAGCGAGGGCCGACTGCTGGCCTTTTAAGAATAGTAAGGGCTGCCTGATGGCCCTATAAAAATAGGCTTTGTGACTTTCAAAGTCCCTCCATCATAAATGAAGCAGGATGTATCTGATGATGTGTCACACACCACATTGCCAGATAAGGTTGTAAAATGTTAAAATGACATTTCCCGGTGAATGCATTTGTCTTAAAAAATAACGTAAAAAAAAACAAAACAGTAGGATCTTTCTTTAGTATAAAAAACAGAGTCGACAATGTAACCTCAATGTAATCACATTGTTCAGCTCCTACACCTCCTCCTCCATCTCCGAAATGACCACATCAGTCACAAGCTGACAGCACTGCAGCACTGCCTTGGCCAAGCGGCAACAGGCTGTGCTGAAGATAATATGCTTAATGCTTAGGTGACAAACCGCCCACCGCTGCAGAGTTGTTGAAAGCTGTAACACAGCAGCCTGATCTGTGGCTCTCACCGCTGAACATACAGCTAGGCATGGTCGTGTGTGACAATGGGCGGAACCTGTGATGGAGAAATGACAGCCGGAGTAGATACGGTTTCCCTCTATGCCAGTGACGCGCCCCCTGGGCTGTGGGGTACTCGGTAGCCGGGCCAGTCATTGCTAGGGGAGATGTCACAGTGGCGGTGACCCGGTCCGTGACTCAGGGCGGTCAACAAAAGGGGATATTTACAGGGGATTTATAGTTCTTATATATAGTTTGTGACGCCACCTGTGGTATGCGGCTATATGGAGCCGCTGCTGCGGTGCAGAACCTCTGGAGCCGATGTTAGTGCAGCAGAGTTGGTTCATCTCTCCACAGGCAGAGCTTAGCTCCAGGGCAGTGTAGATGGTGATGTTATAGATGTTTCTGTGCAGTGTACTGCAGGGGGTGATGGCGCAGCAGTAATAATTCACAGAGACTGTGGGGATGCAGTCTTCCGGATTTACTCACAGTTCTCACTTTGCTCCTTTGCCGATCATAACTTCCCACGTCATTCTGCATTCACCAGGCAGGGGCTCAGCCAACCCTCAGGTACCTCCGGAGTATGTAACGGGACCCCCTTCTGTGTGTTCCTTCTGGTCGTCTCCCTGCACCTCACACTCAGTGTCCCAATCCAGTGACTGCGGACCTTGTCGGGCGACGTCTTCTCTGTCCCCTGGGTCCTCTATAGCCACCTTCTCGGAGAGATAGATGTGGCTTGTGGCTGCAGCACCTGAAATGCTGCAGCCTCCTTTTACTTAGTTGAATATTGTAATTCTCACTAGTTAGGGGCCGGTCCCCTCTGCGACCCGATTTCTCGACCGCCTGGTAGATTCGGGCGTACGGGTGGCCTCCAGCACTGCCCGTACCCCTGGGATCCTTTTTTCACTCCTGGAGCCTTCTCTCTGCTCCCATTCCTTCCTCCTCTCCTTCTCCTGGGCCTCCTCACTCAGACCCGCGTTTCCCTGAGCAGAGCTCCTGCTCCCAACTCTTCCTCTGACTCTCTCTCTCACTGAAGAACCCCTCTAGAATGTTCCACCCTCTTTTTATATCACTTCTTACTGAGCTCCCCTGAACTTCTTCCTCCACCCACACCCACTACATGGTTCCCCCTACTTTGGTTCCCCCCACTCCAGCCAGGGACAGGGCTCAGCAGAGAAGCGACACATCTTGCCCCTACTGCTGGTCTGGAGTAGTGTAGTATTGGATTCAGGTGTTAGGGTTCTGAGCAGTACTCCTTCCTTACCTGAGAGTGAGATACCACACCTCTGGGTTCGATGCAGTACCTCTGTGGCGACTGAACCCTCAGGGGCGCCACAGTAGTCCTTTCACAGAGCTAAAGAATATGGCTGTGGTGAAATACAACTCCCACTGAGAAGCTGTTTCAGATTGAAAAACATTGGGCCCACCAGAGGATTTGATTCTGAGGGCTCACCTTTCTCCCCCGCTCAAGAGCCCCATGGGACCGTCCAACCCTGCCGTGAAGCAGTCCTGGCTAAGAAAAGTGTGTGGGAAGGTTCCTGGACACTCTATGGCTGCTTTTTAACTGAGGTGGAAACCCACGCAAACACGGGGAGAACATACAAAATCCTTGCAGATGTTGTCATTGCTGGGATTTGAAACCAGGATCCCAGCGCTGCAAGGCTTCAGTGCTAACCACTGATCCAATGTTCACCCTCTGATATCTAACAGGCTGGAGAAACTTGCACCTACTGCCACTCTATCTTCAGCTCCTTTGTGAGAAACTACTGTATTTGGGCAGCCACTCAGTCTACCAAATAAAATTTCTGAGAAGGAAATTGGGGATGGCTTCGGTACTGGTACTGGGGGCAGTGCTAATACCATGGTGTCGTACCATAGTTTACTGGAAATATTCCAGGCTGGTAGGAGGCAAGCAGATTCCCACAGAAAAGTACCAACAGCAATGTTCAAGGACCCACGCTTGTAGAAGGCGGAGACAATACCGGGGGAAATAGTGGCGGCTGGGGACTGAGTATGGACACCCGGCCGCTGCCGCCATGAGGTTGTGGACAGCTTCCACCTCCACGAGCCTAAAAGGCCACATTTCAAGTGCAAGCAGTTGCCCAGAAATCTGGCAGTTTAGTATTGTGGCCTGTGGGTGGGTGGGTGACTGGCTGCATACTTGCGCTTGCATTCCAAGTAACAGAAAACTAAGCAGATGGTGGCCTCTATCACCATAATGGCCTCACCTCGGCACTATGAACTCTCCTGAAGGAGAAGCCAGGACCCACCAGAGGAGTCTCTGGTTCTCTGGTGGGCCCGTCCAACCCTGCCGAGAAGCAGCCCTGGCTTAGAAAAGTGAGGGCGAAGGTTCCCGGACACTTTTTGGCTGCTTTTTTAACGTGGATCGGACGTGCTTATGCATGTTATTTCTCAAATTGCATTGCAGAGCAGCACATTTCCCAACTCTGTAGTCATGAAATTAAAGGCACAAAGAAAGATGTTTGTGTGTTGAAGCACCAGCGGTAAGTGCGAGCTGATGTTGGACAGGCTGCCATTGCTTCTGCAACAAGCTGCATTAGAGAACTTCCTGGGAGAAATGACACCCAGAGTAGATACGGTTTCCCTATATGCCAGTCTTTTCATCGAGCTAAAGAATATGGCTGTGTTGAAATATAACTCTCAGCAAAAAAAAGCTGTGGACTGGCTCCATACCGTCCCTGGCCACATTCACCTGTCCACGTGTTTGTGGTTAGGCGGTCCTTCCCAGTAAGTGCACTGGGGAAGGCACGGGTAATGTTGTGGGACCCGTACTTGTGGAAGATGGAGACTAGTGTTGAGCGAGCATGCTCGACACTGCTCGTTACTCGCCCGAGCATCACACTACTTGGGATGTTCGGCGAGCACCGAGCATTTCCGGGTTACTTGGGCGGGAGCTCGGGTCTCCGCCCTGCACGTTTGGCGCTCTTTACAGACCCAATGAACATGCAGGGATTGCCAGCCAGTCACTGTAATGCCGCTGCCATGTTGTTTGTTCGAGTGTCACCTCGAGTATTTAAAACCGGGCGCCGCCATCTTGGACACAGTCGCTCCGGATCAGCCAGTATAGGGTCAGTGCTGCTGAGTTAGGGAGAGATATATAGTGCGAAATAGGTAGTGTAGGGTCTCTAAAGCCTGCCAAATCAAACAAACAGTCCTTCTCAGGACTAATATCCATCCCAGATATCAGGCAGGCTGTATAGGAGACGCAGTGGTTATACCAGCAAACGCTGCATTATAGTCCTGTGTGCTCCTGTTGATCAAATTGCTAGATTTATCCCCCGGTCTCAGGGCCCAGGAAAAATTTTTTTTTTTTTTCATCTAAATCCTGTATTTTTTTTTTCCTCAGACTGTACAAATACACGTCTTATTAACCTTTTGGTATTTTTTCCCCCTCCCAAAAAAAATTTAGTGTGTCTGTGACTGTTCAGACACCAATATATCTGTTTAAAAGAATCTGGTGTAGGCCCGAAAAATAGAACTGTGGTTTTGCAGTTCCACGGGTCAATTCTCTGTATTATCGTGTTTTTGGCATTTTTTGCCATAAAAAAAACAGTAATAGTGTCTCCCTGACTGGTCAGACACCAATATATTTGTTTAAAAGAGTCTGGTGTAGGCCAGAAAAATAGAACTGTGGTTTTGCAGTTCCACGGGTCAAATCTCTGTATTATCCTGTTTTTGGCATTTTTTGCCATAAAAAAACAGTAATAGTGTCTCCCTGACTGGTCAGACACCAATATATCTGTTTAAAATAGTCTGGTGTAGGCCAGAAAAATAGAACTGTAGTTTTGCAGTTCCACGGGTCAAATCTCTGTATTATCCTGTTTTGGGCATTTTTTGCCATAAAAAAACTGTAATAGTGTCTCCCTGACTGGTCAGACACCAATATATCTGTTTAAAAGAGTCTGGTGTAGGCCAGAAAAATAGAACTGTGGTTTTGCAGTTGCACGGTGTTAAGGGGACAGTTGCAAACAACTTTATTATAATGGAACGCAACCGAACCTGGGGTCCGCGATGTAGCCTGGTGGACTGCTGCCGAACACCTTCCGGGTGAGAAGGTAGAACAACCAACGTAAATAACAATCCCCTCCGTGTTAAAGCACACCGGAGCGGGAATAGGAATCTGCACTATCTCCGTTAACTTCACGAGAGATGTGAGATAAATAAAGTATCTATAGTCCTTTTGCAGCACAGGGACTACAAAGTTAGCGCTAGGATGCATGTGTGACTCACGCAGGCGTGTAAGTGCTCTCAGCCGGCGTGCTACCGGACTGAGCAGAATCACTCCACGTGGCTCAAAGGGGGTTCCGGGAATAGGGCGTCTGCAGACTGCTCGGGGTGTATGGCAACCCCCTAGTCGGAGCCAGTCTGTACGACGAAGCTACCTGCCTATTTCCATTAACCTGCCTATTTCCACTAAAAGCACACGTGGAGCTCAAAGGCCAAGCGTCCACACAACACCATCACTGCTCAAAGATCAGAGCGTGCCGCCATGTTTGTGGGCGGGCCTTTTAAAGATTAAGCCCTGCCCACCGTCGCACCATTGGTGACGTCACCCGCGACCCATCAGGAGGTGCCAGGTCACCGGATCAGCTGACTCCCAAACCACCAATCACGGTCCGCCATGTCACGGGCATACTCAGTACAGAGAAACCTGGACTTAGACTTTAACAGCCCTGTCTCCCTTTGTGCCTAGCAACCTATGCTTCATGTTGCTAGGCACAAAGGCCCAAGAGACAACCTGTACTTTGTGGACCAGCTAGGTGTTGGGACTGATGATGATGCTGAGCAGCATTAGCCCTGGCTGTACTGCAATGGGAGACCACAGAAGGTTTTGGACCCATTTCGAATCCAGCAAATGCCTGACACCTAACATTATCCCCACCTTCTAACATCCCCCTCCACTTGACACTCATTTTCCTCAACGAGCAAGGGAGCATGAACGTTGTCCACCTGTCCACTGATTCACAGGGAACTTCTTCACAGTACCACTTCTCCTGTATATATATGACTCGCCCCCTGGGCCTTGGGGCACTCGGGACTGGGCTTCTGTATGATGCTAGGAGTAGTGGTGGCGACCCGGTACTGTGGCTCAGGGTGGTCAGACCAGTGGTAGTCTGCTATGTGCTGTAGGTAATGTCCGACTACACCACCCGTGGATTGCGGCTATTATGAACAGCCGCTGCAAGGCAGACCGCTGAGGCTGATGGTGTATGCAGCTGAGGTAGTGTAACTCCCCACGGGAAGAGTGCAGCCCCAGGGCAGTGTAGTGGATGATGGGGGTGATGGTGCAGGGAGTCCCAGTACCGTTAGTGCTGGTGAAGCAAAAAGCAGTCCAGGGTTTTTTACTCACAGTTCGTAAATTCCCAGTCACTTCTGTCAGCAATGACCGCCCGAGCCGTGCAGCATCCACCAGGTGAGGGGCTCGGTCAACCCCCAGGCAGTTCAGGAATATGGCACAGGACCCCCTTCTATCCTTTCTCTGGCCTGCCCCACCAGTGACCAACTTTTGTCCAGCTACCGCGGATCTGCACGGGTAAACGTGGGCCCCGTTCCCCACTGTCATATATGGTGCCTTCCTAGCAGGTTTGGTGAGGTGTCGCACCAATAAATGATCACGACCTCCGGTCTTTGGCTGAGGGTAGTTTCTCCTCCACCAACTTGGGATCCGGTACCCTTAATCTGCCTGACCCTTCACCCGGTATTCTCATGGGCTCTTAGGGTCCCTTCTGCCTTCTTGTTTCTGAGCCCTTCTACACTTTGGGTACTTCTCTTTTCTTTGCTGTTCCTTTCTTCTGTTCCGGCCTTCACTCTAGGCCTGCCTCGTGGAGCTGGACCCAGACTGAGCCACAGCTCCCTGTCAGCCCTCTCTGGCTGAACTCCTTCTCTCACTCCTCTGACTGAACTTCTCCTCCATCTGTACACAGAACTAAGATGATGCCCACCTTATATACCTCCCCTTAGTGTGTGAGCTCAGGTGACCAGCAACCAATGAGCTCCTACCTATGCTCAGAACCCAACCCCTATCTGCTCCTACATCACTGGGTATTCCTCCCCCCTCCCCACTCCAGCCAGGGACATGGTCTGTCGTGCCTGCATTACTGTACTAATGGGAGCACCGTTGAGCTGTCCCCCGGAAATGGGGTGTGTGTGATGCATGCAGCTAACTGGGCCCTGGTCCATACCCCATCCTTACCCGGGAGTGGAATACCACACCTCTGGCAGAGGTGCAATACCCCTGTAGCGGCCGAACCCTCGGGGCACTACATATATACTGCACAGTACCACTCCTCCTGTCCTGTATATATACACTGCACAGTACTACTTATCCTGTCCTGTATATATACACTGCACAGTACCACTTATCCTGTCCTGTATATACAGCACAGTACCACTCCTCCTGTTCTGTATATATACACTGCACAGTACCACTCCTCCTGTCCTGTATATATACACTGCACAGTACTACTTATCCTGTCCTGTATATATACACTGCACAGTACCACTTATCCTGTCCTGTATATACTGCACAGTACCACTCCTCCTGTTCTGTATATATACACTGCACAGTACCACTCCTCCTGCCCTGTATACAGTACAGACCAAAAGTTTGGACACACCTTCTCATTTAAAGATTTTTCTGTATTTTCATAACTATGAAAATTGTACATTCACACTGAAGGCATCAAAACTATGAATTAACACATGTGGAATTATATACTTAGCAAAAAAGTGTGAAACAACTGAAAAAATGTCTTATATTCTAGGTTCTTCAAAGTAGTCACCTTTTGCTTTGATGACTGCTTTGCACACTCTTTGCATTCTCTTGAAGGAGTTCCCAGAGATGCTTAGCACTTGTTGGTCCTTTTGCCTTCACTCTGCGGTCCAGCTCACCCCAAACCATCTCGATTGGGTTCAGGTCTGGTGACTGTGGAGGCCAGGTCTTCTGGCGTAGCACCCCATAACTCTTCTTCTTGGTCAAATAGTCCTTACACAGCCTGGAGGTGTGTTTGGGGTCAATGTCCTGTTGAAAAATAAATGAAGGTCCAACTAAACGCAAACTGGATGGAATAGCATGCCGCTGCAAGATGCTGTGGTAGCCATGCTGGTTCAGTATGCCTTCAATTTTGAATAAATCCCCCAACAGTGTCACCAGCAAAGCACCCCCACACCATCACACCTCCTCCTCCATGCTTCACGGTGGGAACCAGGCATGTAGAATCCATCCGTTCACCTTTTCTGCATCGCACAAAGACACGGTAGTTGGAACCAAAGATCTCAAATTTGGACTCATCAGACCAAAGCACAGATTTCCTCTGGTCTAATGTCCATTCCTTGTGTTCTTTAGCCCAAACAAGTCTCTTCTGCTTGTTGCCTGTCCTTAGCAGTGGTTTCCTAGCAGCTATTTTACCATGAAGGCCTGCTGCACAAAGTCTCCTCTTAACAGTTGTTGTATAGATGTGTCTGCTGCTAGAACTCTGTGTGGCATTGACCTGGTCTCTAATCTGAGCTGCTGTTAACCTGCGATTTCTTAGGCTGGTGACTCGGATAAACTTATCCTCAGAAGCAGAGGTGACTCTTGGTCTTCCTTTCCTGGGGCGGTCCTCATGTGAGCCAATTTCTTTGTAGCGCTTGATGGTTTTTGCAACTGCACTTGGGGACACTTTCAAAGTTTGCCCAATTTTTCAGACTGACTGACCTTCATTTCTTAAAGTAATGATGGCCACTCGTTTTTCTTTACTTAGCTGCTTTTTTCTTGCCATAATACAAATTCTAACAGTCTATTCAGTAGGACTATCAGCTGTGTATCCACCTGACTTCTGCACAACACAACTGATGGTCCCAACCCCATTTATAAGGCAAGAAATCTCACTTATTAAATCTGACAGGGCACACCTGTGAAGTGAAAACAATTTCCGGTGACTACCTCTTGAAGCTCATCAAGAGAATGCCAAGAATGTGCAAAGCAGTCATCAAAGCAAAAGGTGGCTACTGTGAAGAACCTAGAATATAAGACATATTTTCAGTTGTTTCACACTTTTTTATTAAGTATATAATTCCACATGTGTTAATTCATAGTTTTGATGCCTTCAGTGTGAATGTACAATTTTCAAAGTCATGAAAATACAGAAAAATCTTTAAATGAGAAGGTGTGTCCAAACTTTTGGTCTGTACTGTATATACACTGCACAGTACCACTCCTCCTGTCCTGTATGTATACACTGTACAGTACCACTCCTCCTGTCCTGTATATATACACTGCACAGTACCACTTCTACTGTATATATACACTGCACAGTGTCACTCCTCCTGTCCTGTATATATACACTGCACAGTACCACTTCTCCTGTATATATACACTGCACAGTGTCACTCCTCCTGTCTTGTATATATACACTGCACAGTACCACTTCTCATGACCTGTATATATACACTGCACAGTACCACTTCTCCTGTATATATACACTGCACATTACCACTTCTCCTGTCCTGTATACACTGCACATTACCACTCCTCCTGTCCTGTATATATACACTGCACAGTACAACTCCTCCTGTCCTGTATATATACACTGCACAGTACCACTCCTCCTGTCCTCTATATATACACTGCACAGTACCACTCCTCCTGTATATATACACTGCACAGTACCACTTCTCCTGGGCTGTATATACTGCACAGTACCACTCCTCCTGTTCTGTATATATACACTGCACAGTACCACTCCTCCTGTCCTGCATATATATACTGCACAGTACCACTCCTCCTGTCCTGTATATATACACTGCACAGTGCCACTCCTCCTGTCCTGTATATATACACTGCACAGTACCACTTCTCCTGTACTGTATATATACACTGCACAGTACCACTCCTCCTGTCCTGTATATATACACTGCACAGTACCACTCCTCCTGTCCTGCATATATACACTGCACAGTACCACTCCTCCTGTATATATACACTGCACAGTACCACTCCTCCTGTATATATACACTGCACAGTACCACTCCTCCTGTCCTGTATATATACACTGCACAGTATCACTCCTCCTGTCCTGTATATATACACTGCACAGTACCACTCCTCCTGTATATATACACTGCACAGTATCACTCCTCCTGTCCTGCATATATACACTGCACAGTACCACTCCTCCTGTATATATACACTGCACAGTACCACTCCTCCTGTCCTGTATATATACACTGCACAGTATCACTCCTCCTGTCCTGTATATATACAATGCACAGTACCACTCCTCCTGTCCTGCATATATACACTGCACAGTACCACTTCTCCTGTCCTGCATAAATACACTGCACAGTACCACTCCTCCTGTATATATACACTGCACAGTACCACTCCTCCTGTATATATACACTGCACAGTACCACTCCTCCTGTATATATACACTGCACAGTACCACTCCTCCTGTCCTGTATATATACACTGCACAGTACCACTCCTCCTGTCCTGTATATATACACTGCACTGTACCACTCCTCCTGTCCTGTATATATATGTAGCACCCTGAGGATTCGGCTGCTACAGGGGTATTGCACCTCAACCCAGAGGTGTGATATTCCACTCCCGGGTAAGGATGGAGTGTGGAACTGAGCTCAGATAGACTGCATGCACTACATACATCCCATTCCAGAGGAGCAGGCCGACGGCACTCCCACTTAGAAATGTGCAGGTGCGACCGAGCCTGTTCCTGGCTGGAGTGGGAGGGGGGAGGAACATCCCATGTAGTGTAGGGGCAGATAGGGGGAGCAGTCTGGGTAGTGATAGGAGCTCATTGGGTGCTGGTCACCTGAGCTCACACATAGAGGGTGTATATAAGGTGGGCACCATCAAAGATCAGGGTCAGACGCAGAGAGGAAGTCAGATGCAGAGGACAAGCCTGCAGCAAGAGAGAGAGAAAGAAACAACAGCCCCGGAGAGAGAGAGTGGAGTGCAGAAAGACCCAGAGGGGGACAAAGAAGGGACCCAAGAACCCAAATAAGAACACCGGGTGAGGAGTCAGCAGAAGGGTACCGGAACCCAAGCTGGTGGGGGCAAAGACATTCCCCAGCCAGAGACCGGAGACCGTGGGCAGTGTCTGTCACGGTCACCCACCACATTCACCCTGAAGGCACACCACAGGAAGGGTCAGGGAACCTAAGGCCAAAGGTTGCCCAACAGAAGGCCCGAGGGAGCTGGACTTAGGTGAATCACTGGTGGGGACGGCTGAAGTAAGGACAGAGGGAGAGCTCAGGGCCACGCTCCGGACTTGTTTGGGGGTTGGCCGGATCCAGGACCTGGTGGACGCAGCACGGCTCGGGAGGTCACTTGGAGCTAGAGTGACCAGGAACATCTGCAGTAAGTAAAGACCCTTAACTGCACTACCCGAGTCTGTCATCATTACCGGCTGCACCGCACCACCACAACCCCCATCCTCTGCGCCTGTCCCCTCTGAGGCTATACCCCTCCCGTTGGGGGTTATCCCACCAAGCTGCGCATCCACCATCAGCCTCAGCGGACCCTGCTGCAGCGGCGGCCACAGTGACCGCATCACAACGGGTGGCGTAGTCGACACAAAAGAACTCTTAATAACATCTGTAGGACTGCCACATCACACTGAGCTTGACGCCCTGGGCACGGGGCCGGGTCACAGCCGCTCGGAGACTACAACCCCCCATCTGATCCGGTGCCGGGTATTCCCCTCAAAAAGGAATATGTCCCAGGGGGCGCGTCATATACACTGCACAGTACCACTCCTCCTGTATATATACACTGCACAGTACTACTCCTCCTGTCCTGTATATATACACTGCACAGTACCACTCCTCCTGTCCTGTATATATACACTGCACAGTACCACTCCTCCTGTATATATACACTGCACAGTACTACTCCTCCTGTCCTGTATATATACACTGCACAGTACCACTCCTCCTGTCCTGCATATATACACTGCACAGTACCATTTCTCCTGTATATATACACTGCACAGTACCACTCCTCCTGTATATATACACTGCACAGTACCACTTCTCCTGTATATATACACTGCACAGTACAACTCCTCCTGTCCTGCATATATACACTGCACAGTACCACTCCTCCTGTATATATACACTGCACAGTACCACTCCTCCTGTATATATACACTGCACAGTACCACTCCTCCTGTATATATACACTGCACAGTACCACTTCTCCTGTCCTGAGCGAGACACAGAATTACAAGGTGTTTAGTGTTTAGTGCTCAGCAGAGGTGAGGAGGCTGAGCCCTACCACCACTAAGCAAGACACTGACACTGAATCCTGATGTACAAGGTATTCAGTATTCAGAGACATGGACAAGGTGAGGAGACAATAGTTCATCCTGAAGGAATGATAGGTAACCTGTCTTAATTATTTGTCCAATCAGCTCACTCACAATAGACATCCTCTTTGGCACTGCAGGGGTCCTTTGCTTCAAAGGGAACTTGAATGGTTAACAATTCATATCTTAATTGGCTTCCTCACCCCCTGGCTATATGTAATTTCTTCTATGTCATTTTGGGAATTCTATTTCAAGGCCACTGTCAGAGAGATATTAAGAAGATATTAATATTTTTTCCCAAACCCCTCTTGCCTCTCACCCATCCCTTATCCACCATTTGTCACAAGACGAGAGCTGACAGTCCAGCATCTGTCTCTCTGCAAATTATCAGAAGAGACTTGGACACAAATGCTGGCACACAAGAGGTGCCACCAACCTACTTAAAATACGAGTGTGTTTTCCCCTGGCGAAAAAGGGGACGATTAGACGCAGGCTTGCAACAATTTTCATGTAGCTGAGGAAGTTTCATTCCCAGGACTTCAAAGAGAATTCAACCGAAGTCTCCAGACTTTTGGGCACCGATACGAAATATGGAATATTGAAAATTCCATAAGTCTTATAATGATTGGACCCATATTTTTAGTGGCAGGGTCAGCCAAGGAACAAGATGCTATTTTTTCGTAGCCATAAGCCCCTCCAGGGGGCTGTGGTGCAAAAGTAACAAAATAGTAACAACTACACCATGTGTGGTCTCTAAATGAAGGTAAAATCATAATAGAAAATATGGTATCACTTTTGGGCTTCTGGGATCAACCAGCGATAAGTTATCGCAAAAACCAGGTATCTTAAATAAAATGTGCAGGCTGGAGACCAGCCCCCCATGATGTCAGCACAGGGGGCGTGTGGGCAGACCTCCCCTTAGGCATAAAAGAGTCCATGGAGGATAGATGAGCACTCTTTACCAGGGGGGGTATAGATACTATAAGCAATGGATCGCGTTCGATAATGCTTAAATCAAATCGGGGAGCCCCTCCTCCAGCTATACTGATCTATCCCTGCAAAGTTTATAGTAAGTTTCTTCTTTAATCCTGTTTATTTTATGTAACTGTCTATTCTGTATTGTCAATGTCCATTTGTAAAATCTTGTATATCTTTCATAACACTGCCTCCCTTTTGGATTAAACATAAAATTTAATAGTTCTGTTTCTTTTGTCCTGTAATCGCTCCCTCCCACAAAGCAATATACGCTACCAAAATGCAGGCATCCACCCAGGCCTGTATTATATTTCATATCTGGACGGTGGTGGCAGTGAATAATAATATTAATTGGGCTATCGTGAAGCTGACAGTGACCGTACGGGGGGCGTATACACATATTCCATGCGTTGGAATCCGGAGGTGTGACGCCATACGCTCACTGGTCGCTTGCCGATATCTACATAGTGAGTAGTGGGGACCGTGTGCTCGCGGATCCCTGATGAAATCCTGACAGCGTGATGCCAACGGTGAGATATTGTGTGATCTCTCCGGTGTCGTCTCCGTGGAATACATGACAGCCGCTTAGATTGCTAGCTCTTGTCTTGTACTGAGGAGAGATGAGGAGGGAGGGGGTGAATGCCCCCTTACTAGTACTAGTGGCTTTAGGAATCTTAATATTTTCTATGGCACAGAAGTACAAGGTGTTCAGTGTTCAGACACATGGCCGAGGTGAGGAGGCTGAGCCCGATCACCACTGAGCAAGACATAAAAGTTCAAGATGTTCAATGCTTAGAGACACAGCCGAGGCGAGGAGGCTGAGCCTGACCACCACTAAGCAACACACAGAAGTGGAAATGTGAAGACTGGACCAAGAAATATATGAGGACAGATTGTTCACAGGTTTTATGGACTGATGAGATAAGAATGACTCTAGATGGAGCAGATGGATGGGCCATGATTGGATCAGTACTGGGCACAGACACTCTCAGACACTGGCGAGCTGGAGTAGGCACTGCTATGGGCTTGGATCATTAAAGAGGGGCTTGTTGGACCTTTCCACAGGAGCTGACAAGCACGGAACCTCAGGTGCGGACAAGCTTGAGATCTGGTCAAAGTTCAGACCAGACTAAAACAAGGAAAGGTTCAGGATCAAAGAGAGCTCAGCAAAGGTTTCAGGTTAATGGTACTTGTTCAGACACAGCAGGTATAGGAAAAGGTACTGCTTTAGACACATCAGGTTTAGAGGTAACGAATGATTCAGACACTGCAGGTTTAGAGATAGATACAGCACCAGGTGTGGAAGAAGAAACTGATTCAGACACTTCAGGTTTAGTGATAGGGACATTGTGAGTTCAAGATGGATCACAATCACCTCCCAAACCTCCTGCTGATGATTAGGACACACTTTCATCCAGCAGTTGACCAGGAAAAAGTCTGCGTCGCTCCAGAAAACCCGGATTGTTGTACAGTTTGTGCAGGACAAGACTCCATCACAGCATCCAAGTCTCTACTGTTTGGTGCTATGAAAGTCCTTAAAGATGAGGATGGGGCCGGGTTGTTATTTTCCAACGTATGTAAACCCTACTGAGAACTTCTGGCCCTTCTTACACAGAGATTTCCAGTGAAGGACTACAGTAGTTTGCTGTCTAGTTCTTCAAAATAATTCTTAAGGATCCTCCACCTACTACTTATTCACTTATTCTGTCATTGGTAATGTAATGTGGACCATTACAGCTGGATCATCATCAGCACCCCACAGTATTTATCTACTGGTTTCACCACATACCGAACCCTGGCATCAGAGAGACTGCAAACTATTTGGTTGAGGCGGTCTTAGTAACAAATTATTCGATCCTTTTATCATTTCAACTCTTGTTTTTTTTAACTCCACTTTTTTTCTAAGCCACTTACTGATCAAGCCTGGAAATTAGCAATTCTCAGACTGAGTCCTCTGGTCTAAATGAAGTACCTGAGAACAATTAACTCCTCCCCTCCTAAATAGACACAGAGTCCACTGGAGAAAAAGGATTTCATTTGTTTCAGTAATTATAAAAGTAGTTATAATAACACACTGCTCTGTATAAAACACTGTTAAAGGCAGCACTTTACCGGTTTACAGGTTCACAAAGCAGCAACTCCTGTATTTTTTCCACTCCACTTGCTCCCATGCCACATACTGATCAAGCCTAAGAATGTTGCCTGCCTTCTAGTCATGAACTTTACCGGTGACCCTCAGGGCACAATGCTGGGGAGATGATGTTCCACCTGAGGAAGGTAGCGGTCCGCTGCCGAAACGCGTAGTGGTTTAATAAAAAGTTTGTTCACCACAAATCCACCATAGTGTGCTCTCTAGCCATAGCACTCCTTTAATTGACCACAAATATTTTCCGAAAAAGGGGAGATGATATTGTCACAGATCATCACAGATTTACTATCAATGGCCCTTTGTGTCAGGGGTGTGTCAGGTGTAATAGACAGTCGCTCTGGATCTGACTGTAGAAGGTCACTGCACTTGGCATTGCAGACACCTTCTTAATGCTTCTTTTTTAAGACCCAGCGGTGACCTCCCTCCTGCTGCTGATTGACACACCCTGTCATGGGAGTTAACAACCCTCAGTTTGCTCCAGGCAATCGCCGGTGATATTCCTATGTACATTTGTGCATGCTTGGAGCACTAGCTGTTGGCTGGCTTCTTCTCTGGTGCCCTTGGAGGCCAGTTGGTGTCTGCTCAAGCTAAGTAAATCCCCTTTCTTTGTCTGCCTTGTTGTCTTTAGTTTGTAGTGGGTCCTGACCAGTGCTAACCCCTCCCCCTCTCTATCTAGTGTCATGCTCTAGGGACATACAGGGTTTAGGGTCCTGCTCGGCGATAGTTCTGGAACCTATAAAGGGACAGTAGGGTAGGCAGGGTGATATTAGATCTGCCGAGGGGTCTCCACTCCCCCTTTCCCTAGTGTTTGGGCTTCCTCCCCCTCTTCCCTTCGTGTTACATTTAGTCTTTCCCACACCTTGCGTGACACTTTGGGGCTCAACCTAATTTTCAAGTAAGTCTTTGGAGTGTAGGATGAAATTGAAGTACCTGGAGGGAATCCCAACAAATAAAGGGAGAACATGCAAACTCCTACCAGACACTGTTCTTGATGGAACTTGGACCCAGGACCAATTGCTGGAAAGCCTTAGTGCTAATCACTGAATCATCATGCTGCTCATATGACCTTCAGGGCACAAAGCTGAGAAAATGGTGGATATACCTTGACCTCACAAATGACCCTCAGGGCATAATGCTGAGGAAATGATGGCTCTCATGTCCTTGTGCTATTTATGGGGTTGTTTCTGGTTCCTCTTTTGTCTGAAGTCCTAAAATACTGAATGCATTTAATCCCTACTCTTTTATGATGAGATATGTTCAGGTTCTTACCTGTGCAGTTTAGGAAAGCAGCATTACTACACCCATCTTCTGCTACGTGAGAGAAGCTGCAGTTCCACCCATTCTCCATTTGTCCACAGGTAAAATTTAGGAATGGAGATGAGACATTCACTTCTTGCTCAGTCACATGTAGGATTGGTTTTCCACATTTTTGCTTTCTACATATGTGCGCAGATAAGTCGATGTTTAGAGCAGTGTCACATAAGGAATGCCACGTCTTTTCTATCCACACTTGGACCACTCCTTGGCATGTACTGTCTAATCCGGCCAATCGGAACAACGGAGGATCTGCTGGAGCAAGTAAAGTATCAGTAAAGTGATACTAAACAGTGACACTTCCTGAGGATCTTAAAAGGATCACTAAGAAACCAACCTGCATGTCCATTGCATTTGTGGCCATGATTTCTAACCTTGTGAGATAGTCAATGACTGTGCAATCCATTCATGTAAGATGCTAATGGAAAATTCCAATTGCTGGGTATGAAAAGACATAGGAAAATCCAAGAAATCACAGAGCAGAGACTCTACAAGGTCTTATCTAAAGCAACGAAATGCAACATGGACCCCAGAGCACCAGCTGAGACAGGAAAATATTATCTCAAATTCTCTGTCTTCTCCACACATCTGTGTCCTCCAAACCCATTTTTCTTCGAAGTCTCCCGTACGGAATTCTCTTCTCCTCCAGACTCTTATTTTCTCTCCCAAACAACACTGCCTGTCTACAGACCTCACTGCCCTCCCACAGACCCCTCTGCCCTCCTACAGACCCGTCTGCCCTCCTACAGACCCCTCTGCCCTCCTACAGACCCCTCAGTCCTTGATCAAACTCTTCTGCCCTCCCACAGACCTCTGTCTTCCTACAGATCCTTCTGCCCTCTTACAGACCCTTCCGCCCTTCCACAGACTTCTCTGTCCTCCTACAGACCTTTCTGTTCTCCCCGACCCCTCTGACCTCCTACAGACCCCTCTGACCTCCTACAGACCCCTCAGTCCTTGTACAAACCCTTCTGTCCTCCCACAGACCTCTCTATCTTTCTACAAATCCTTCTGCCCTCTTACAGACTCTTCTGTCCTCCTACAGACCCCTCTGTTCTTTTACAAACCTCTGTCCTCCTACAGACCTTTGCACCATACTACAGACCCCTCTGTCCTCCAAAGATCCTTCCACTCTCCTACAGACCCTTCTTTCCTCCTACAGACCCCTGTGTCCTCTTACAGATCCTTCCACTCTCCTACAGACTCTTCTGTCCTCCTACAGACCCATGTGTCCACCTACAGATCCTTCTGCTCTCCTACAGATCCTTCTGCCTTCCTATAAACTCCTCCACTCACCTACAGACCCTTTTGTCCTCCTACAGACCCTTCTGCCCTCCTACAGACCCTTCTGCCCTCCTACAGACCCCTCTGCCCTCCTATAGACCCGTGTCCTCCTACAGACTCTTCTGTCCTCCTGCAGACCCCTCTGCCCTCCTACAGACCCCTCTGCCCTCCTATAGACCCGTGTCCTCCTACAGACTCTTCTGTCCTCCTACAGACCCTTCTGCCCTCCTACAAACTCCTCCGCTCTCCTACAGACCCTTCTGTCCTCCTACAAACTCCTCCATTCTCCTACAGACCCTTCTGTCCTCCTACAAACTCCTCCACTCTCCTACAGACCCTTCTGTCCTCCTACAGACCCTTGTGTCCTCCTACAGACCTCTCTATCTTTCTACAAATCCTTCTGCCCTCTTACAGACTCTTCTGTCCTCCTACAGACCCCTCTGTTCTTTTACAAACCTCTGTCCTCCTACAGACCTTTGCACCATACTACAGACCCCTCTGTCCTCCAAAGATCCTTCCACTCTCCTACAGACCCTTCTTTCCTCCTACAGACCCCTGTGTCCTCTTACAGATCCTTCCACTCTCCTACAGACTCTTCTGTCCTCCTACAGACCCATGTGTCCACCTACAGATCCTTCTGCTCTCCTACAGATCCTTCTGCCTTCCTATAAACTCCTCCACTCACCTACAGACCCTTTTGTCCTCCTACAGACCCTTCTGCCCTCCTACAGACCCTTCTGCCCTCCTACAGACCCCTCTGCCCTCCTATAGACCCGTGTCCTCCTACAGACTCTTCTGTCCTCCTGCAGACCCCTCTGCCCTCCTACAGACCCCTCTGCCCTCCTATAGACCCGTGTCCTCCTACAGACTCTTCTGTCCTCCTACAGACCCTTCTGCCCTCCTACAAACTCCTCCGCTCTCCTACAGACCCTTCTGTCCTCCTACAAACTCCTCCACTCTCCTACAGACCCTTCTGTCCTCCTACAAACTCCTCCACTCTCCTACAGACCCTTCTGTCCTCCTACAGACCCTTGTGTCCTCCTACAAACTCCTCCGCTCTCCTACAGACCCTTCTGTCCTCCTTCAGACCCCTGTGTCCTCCTACAGACCCTTCTGCCCTCCTACAGACCTCTTTGTCTTCACTCTGTAAATCTAAAACTGAATAAACCCCCTAGAAAACCACAATGTATACCAATGTATGTATGATAATTGTTTTGTTACAAAAAATTGAGCCAGATTTATATGGTTCTGACATAATCTGTGGTGCGGTACACAGAATGTATCCAGTAGATAAAAATCTCTAGTTGTTCTTCTCATTTGTAGCGTTCATTGATGTGAATATTACTTACCGATATCTTCAGGAACCGCTGAGGACAAACAAAGCATATAAATGCAGAATGTGTGGAAGGTCTTCACCTCCATTCTTCTGCTGATAGCTCCTCTCTGCTTCTTCAGTGGTTTCCAAGCAGGAAACACATTTATTGGCATGTGTCAGCTGCAAATCACAAGAGGACGATGACTTTGTGGTATATTTCATAAAGGAAGTGCACCATTTGTCTCAGCGAGCAAAGATGTAGGTGGAGAGAAGTTTTTTGTATGATCTACACTCCATGATCTGAGGAGATGGCTTCAAAGTCACCGTGACCTTGATCTATAGATTAGGAGCGGCACAAAGTGAAGCAGGCAATGTAGGAGATGCTGTAGCACAGGTGCCATCGGCAGCTCACATGGAGATTCTACGATGAAGCCCCTCCAGACTGTGAGGCATCGAGTAGAATGATTGTCCAGAGAAGAAAGCACCGTGCACGGTGGCTCAGTGGTTAGCACTGCACTATATGCAGGGCAGCATGGCGACTCAGTGTTTAGCACTATACTATATGTAGAGCAGCACGGTGGCTCAGTGGTTAGCACTGTATTATATACAGTATAGGCAGCACAGTGGCTCAATGGTCAGCACTTTACTATATGCAGGGCAGCATGGCGACTCAGTGGTTAGCACTATACAATATGCAGGGCAGCACGGTGGCTCAATTGTCAGCACTTTACTATATGCAGTGCAGCATGGCGACTCAGTGGTTAGCACTATACTATATGCAGGGCAGCACGTTGGCTCAATGGTTAGCACTGTACTATATGCCAGGGCAGCATGGCGACTCAGTGGTTAGCACGAGTGATGAGCGAGCATGCTCGCTACTGCTCGGTGCTCGCCCGAGCATTTCACTGCTCGAGATGCTCGTTGCTCGGCGGGAGCTCGGGTCTCCTTCCTGCATGTTTGGCGCTCTTTAGAGAGCCAATGAACTTGCAGGGATTACCTGCCATTCACTGTAATGCTGCAGCCATTTTGGTTGTGGCATTACAGTGATTGGCTGGCCGCACAGCGTTATCAGGTCTATATCAGACCTGGCACCGCCATGCTCGGCACAGTCACTCCGGATCAGACAGTGTAGGGAGAGCTGCTGCTGCGTCAGGGAGAGATTTGCTTGTGTATTAGGTAGTGTAGGGAGAAATACCATACATTACACATATTCAACTTAACAAACAATCCTTCTGAGGACTAATCCATCTGCAGAGATATCAGACAGGCAGTGTATATAGGCAGGCAGGCAGTGTATATAGGCAGGCAGGGTATATAGCAGACTGCAGTGCATATAGCACAAGAGGTTAACTACCTTGAAAATCATTAAGGAAGGTGAAGACTTCTTAGACAGAGCAGAATTATCTCTTCATGATACAGAAAGAGAAGAAATTCCAACTCCATCTGACGAAACAGAGGAATGGAAGCATGTGACCCAGAGAAGCCGGAGGATCAAGAGGCAGTCAGCACCCATACTGCTCAGGAACCAGTACCAGGCTCTCACGCAGGAGAACCATGAAGAAATACAGCAAGATAAGACTTTGCCCACAATGAAGAACCTTGTAAGCCCTCAGAATCCTCCTGGATGGAGAAAGAAAAATGTTGTGAAGAAAAAACGGAGAGTGGTGGTCATGGGGGATTCCCTGTTGAGAGGAACAGAGGCCGCTATCTTCAGACCAGACATAACCTCAAGAGAAATGTGCTGTCTTCCAGGAGCAAAAATTAAAGATGTGTCTGACAGGATATCAAGACTCTTCAGACCTACAGATCACTACCCATTCCTGCTAATACATGTGGGGACAAATGACACCGCAAGAAAGGACCTGGAAACCATCTGCAGTGACTTTGAAGACTTAGGCAAGAAAGTGAAAGAATTGGGAGCGCAGGTGGTCTTCTCATCCACCCTCCCAGTGGATGGCCATGGAACAATGAGGTGGAATAAGATTCTACAGGTGAACAACTGGCTACGTCGATGGTGCCGTCAACAAGGATTTGGATTTCTGGATCACGGAATGAATTACCTATATGAGGGACTACTTGCTAGAGATGGGGTGCACCTTACGAAGACTGGAAAACATGTATTTGGAAGTCGCCTTGCTACACTCATCAGGAGAGCTTTAAACTAGAACAATGTGGGAAGGGAAGCAAAAGGCCAGAAAAAGCTGACAAATACTTTAGAGATCTCTGCTACTGGAAGTGGAAAGGAAGAACAAAGACAAAAAAATCTAAATAATAAAAATATGGGAGGAAGAGAAACCAATCACAAACTAAAGTGTTTTTATACAAATGCACAAAGCATGGGCTACAAATAAGGGGAATTGGAACTACTAACGCAGGAAAAGGAATATGATGTCATTGGAGTCACTGAAACTTGGTGGGATGATACACATGATTGGAATACAAGGCTAAAAGGATACAACTTACAACTTACCTGCAAGATACAGACTTGATAAACGAGGAGGAGGTGTCGCATTGTATGTTAGAAAAGCGAATATCTGCACAGAGATTGAAGCTTCAGAGACTGGGAGTTCTGTGGAAACTGTCTGGGTAAGAATACAAGGAGAGAACAATGGAAAGGACACCATTGTAGGCATTTACTACAGGCCACCTGGGCAAGCCGAAGATATGGATGAACTCTTTATGTATCAAATGACCAAGTTCTCCAAAAAATATGACATAGTGGTCATGGGAGATTTCAACTATCCAGACATTTGTTGAGAATCTCTCTCAAGTAAAACTAACAGGTCAAGCAAATTCTTATCCTCTCTTGCTGACAACTTTAGCTTCCAAAAGGTAGGGGAGAAAACAAGGGGATCTGCTAATTTGGATCTAATCCTTATAAACAGGGAGGAAATGGTTGAGGAGGTAAAAGTGACTGGGACCCTCGGAGGCAACGATCATGCTATTATAGAATTTTGGATAACTAGAGGAGGAAGACATGTGAAGACTCAAACTTCAAGGTTAGATTTCAGAAAGGCAGATTTTAAGAGACTCAGAAAGAGAATAGGAGGGATCCAATGGCTGGATGTCCTTAAGGACAAAAATGTCCAGGAAGGATGGGAAATTTTTAAAAATGAGATTTTCAAAGCACAATCGTTAACAATCCCGAAAAGTAGGAAGAATGGGAAGCATTTAAGGAAACCAGGATGGATGAACACGGAACTTAAACACATGCTAAAAAGAAAGAAAGAAATGTTTATCAAATGGAAAGAGGGAGGCATATTTAAAGAAGATTATAATGCAGTCTGCAGAACCTGCAGGGCACGTATCAGGTTAGCTAAAGCTGACAATGAATTAAGGCTTGCAAGAGATGTCAAAAGCAATAAAAAAGGATTTTGGGGGTATGTCAAAAGTAAAAGTAAAGTCAAAGATGCTATAGGATTTTTACAGGATGAAAATGGTGAAATGGTAAGAAAGGATGTTGAGAAGGCCGAACTTTTTAATTTCTATTTTGCATCTGTTTTCTCTCAGAAAGAAAATGTAACATCAACTGATCTTCACTGTCCTATTAAAGGAATAGAAGAATCCAGGTTATCTGTAAGCAGAAAGATTGTGAGGGAATATTTAGCTAACATAAATGAGTTCAAGTCTCCAGGTCCAGATGAATTACACCCCAGAGTACTGAAGGAGATCGTAGAAGAAATTTTAGAACCACTCTCCATAATCTTTGAAAATTCTTGGAGAACAGGAGTAGTCCCAGAAGACTGGAGAAGAGCAAATGTTGTTCCTATCTTCAAAAAGGGGAAGAAGGTGGACCCAGGGAACTATAGGCTGGTGAGTCTAACTTCTATACCAGAAAGATCTTTGAACAAATTATTAAACAACATGTATGTAAGTACCTGGATAAGAATGAAGTGATTAACCAGAGTCAGCATGGGTTTGTAACTAACAAGTCATGTCAGACTAACTTAATTTCCTTCTATGACAGAATCACTGACTGGGTGGATCAGGGAAATGCTGTAGATATAGTATATCTTGACTTCAGCAAAGCATTTGACAAAGTATCTCACACCATCCTTATAGAAAAAATGACCAAGTATGGAATGGACAAGGCAACTGTTAGGTGGATTCATAACTGGCTTAGTGATCGGACTGAAAGAGTGGTCGTAAATGGCTTCACATCCAGTTGGATGAATGTCTCAAGTGGGGTACCACAGGGCTCTGTCCTGGGACCTGTATTGTTCAACATCTGTATCAATGATTTAGATCAGGGGTCCTCAAACTACGGCCCGCGGGCCACATGCAGCCCGCGGAGGACTTTTATCCGGCCCGCCGGGCTATGGGCGGAGGAGAGGAGAGCGGTGTCAGCTCCCGCCCTTCTCCCCCGCTTGCTCAGGGCCCCGGCAGGCAGATACTTACCTCTCCCTGTGCCTCTGCAGATCCGCTGTCTTCCTGCTCTGCGCTTCCTGTGACGTCTCAGGTCAGAGGGTGCGGTGACGTCTTTACACCGCGCCCTCCCGAGTGCCGTCACAGGCAGCGCAGAGCGGGACGATGACGACGCGACGCTGGAGTCCAGACCCGAGTAGAGCAGCGGCAGCAGGTGAGGAGAAGTGAGGTGAGTATTGGATTTTTTTTTTTTAATGTATGGAGGCATAGGTCATTATATGAGGGGGTGACATCCTGCAAGGGGTATAATATGGGGGGGT
The DNA here is from genome assembly GCF_046119375.1 of Phyllobates terribilis. NCBI lineage: Eukaryota > Metazoa > Chordata > Amphibia > Anura > Dendrobatidae > Phyllobates > Phyllobates terribilis. Next base: position 17,574,813 of record NW_027362763.1, read on the forward strand.
GACATCCTGCATGGGGCATGATATGGGGGGTGACATCCTGCATGGGCATTATATGGGGGGGTGAAATGCTGCATGTGGCATTATATGGGGGGGTGACATGCTGCATGTGGCATTATATGGGGGGTGACATGCTGCATGGGGCATTATATGGGGGGTGACATGCTGCATGGGGTATTATATGGGGGGGTGACATGCTGCATGGGGCATTATAAAGACAGGGGAGTGATATCCTGCATGGGGCATTATGTGGGGGGGGTGACATGCTGCATGGGGCATTATATGGGGGGGTGACATGCTGCATGGGGCATTATATGGGGGGGTGACATGCTGCATGGGGCATTATAAAGACAGGGGAGTGTTATCCTGCATGGGGCATTATATGGGGAGTGACATCCAGGATGGGGCATTATATGGGGGGTGACATCCTGCATGGGGCATTATATGGGGGGGTGACATCCTGCATGGGGCATTATATGGGGGGGAAAGGGACATCCTGCATGGGGCATTATATGGGGGGAAAGGGACATCCTGCATGGGGCATAATATGGGGGGGGTGACATGCTGCATGGGGCATTATATGGGGGGGTGAGATGCTGCATGGGGCATTATATGGGGGTGGCATCCAGCATGGGGCATTATAAGGGGGGAACAGCCTGCATGGGGCATTATAAGGGGTGGAACGGCCTGCATATGGCATTATAAGGGGGAAACAGCTTACCTATTGGGAACATTTACCTGCCCATTGAGGACCTATGCTGCCTATTGGGGATATTTACCTGCCTATTGGGGACATTTACCTGCCTATTGGGGACATTTACCTGCCTATTGGGGACCTATGCTGCCTATTGGGTACATTTACCTGCCTATTGGGGACCTATGCTGCCTATTGGGGACATTTACCTGCCTATTGGGGACATTTACCTGCCTATTGGGGACATTTACCTGCCTATTGAGGACCTATGCTGCCTATTGGGTACAGTTACCGACCTATTGAAATACCGGTTGATTTAACTTTACTTGTTCTTCATTTTAAATATTGTATTTGTTCCTGTATTGTTTTTTTTTTACTACAAAATAAGATATGTAAAACCTACAAAAGACAAAAAATATATCTCATACCCTACCATCATTATATATAAATGTAAAGCAAAGTTGCATATGAAATATAGGGTACTTAGTGAACTATTTTTGATCAAAAAAAGTATACAAGCCGTCCCACCAGCGACAAGGTGACCCTAAATTGGGACGGTCCTACACTGTCTAAATTAAAAACCTTACTGTATATCAAAGTTGAAGTAATGCATATAAAAGGGTAGACAAATAGAACCGGGTCCCAATATCAGACCACCTAAGCCCGTGGTAAGATAAGATATGTGCAGTGTGCATAGTAATTTGTTCATAGTTTTTTTTAAAAACTATATTCCGGCCCTCCAATGGTCTGAGGGACCGTGAACTGGCCCCCTGTTTAAAAAGTTTGAGGACCCCTGATTTAGATGAAGGAATTGAGGGAAACTGATTAAATTTGCTGATGACACAAAGCTAGGAGGGATAGCTAATACTAGAGAAGAGAGAGAGAGGCTTCAAAAAGACCTAAATAGACTGGAGCAGTGGGCAGTAACTAACAGAATGGTTTATAACAGGGAAAAATGTAAAGTACGACATCTGGGCAATAAAAATGAAAAAAGCATATACAAAATGGGAGGAATAGAGCTAAGCAACAGTATATGTGAAAAAGACTTAGGTATACTAATAGATCATAGACTGAACATGAGTCAACAGTGTGATGCAGCAGCAAAAAAGGCAAATACAATTCTGGGATGTATTAACAGAAGCATACAGTCTAGATCACATGAAGTCATTATCGCACTTTACTCCTCTTTGGTCAAACCTCATCTGGAATACTGCGTCCAGTTTTGGGCACCACATTTTAAAAAAGACATAGACAAACTGGAACAAGTTCAGAGAAGAGCGACCAGAATGGTGACTGGTCTGCAAACCATGTCTATGAGGAACGGTTACAGGATTTGGGAATGTTTAGCTTGCAAAAAAGAAGACTGAGAGGAGACTTAATAGCTGTCTACAAATATCTCAAGGGCTGTCACATTGTAGAAGGATCATCTTTATTCTCATTTGCACAAGGAAAGACTAGAAGCAATGGGATGAAACTGAATGGGAGGAGACTAGAGATGAGCGGTGTTCGACTCAAACTGTTCGCCAATATCAAATTCGAGCTGTTTTGGGCAGTGTTCGAGCCGTTCGGCGAACACGAACGATTTGAAAAAAATTCGGCTGTTCGAGGTTATGTTCGATAACTGTTCGTGCACCAAAATCATAACTGGATTTTTTCTCAGTAATGATGAAAATTAATGTTAATACGCAGTTTGAGTGTGCAGCGGGGCGGGTGGAGGGGCAGGGGATGGATCTCTGCAGGAATAATGAAGATCTCCATTTTTTTTTCTCTTTCCCGCATTTACAGTGGGGAGGTGCAATCTGTCAGCCTATCAGCAGCGCACACACGGAGCGAAGTGCTTTTTTTCACACAAGCAAGGGCATGTGTCATTGGCAGTGTATGTCACATGTCCTTGCCCTATAAGACCAAGCCATTTTCCCCGTCGCCACCATTTTCTCACTGCTGCAGCTGCGTGTTAGACGGCACCGCTGTTGCTGTGTGCGCTATACCTTGTTAATTTCAAGCCAATTTTCGCACAAATCTACAGATAGCTTGGGAGTAGGGAATAGTTGTGATTGCAGTCCTTTTAAGAACTAGGTTACAGCATTTCCTACGACTTTTATCAGGCAGGTCTGTGCTCTTAAATAGATAGGTTGGGAGTAAAGACTAACTGTAAATGCAGTCCTTTTCAGGACTAGGTTACATCAGTTCCTATCAGTTTTTGCCAGGCAGGTCTGTGCCAGTGCTGTGCAAGTTTTTTTCACAGCATTTGGCTAAATCTAGCAAAGCTAATCCTTTTTGGCCTATTGCAGAGTGTGTTAGTCAGTGGAGTAGCCTATCTCTGTTGCAAGCTACACCACCTGTGTATGGAATACCAATTTTTTTACTGCACCTAGTGAAGTAAAACCTTTTGGGCATAACATCATTCTATTAGTCCATCTATACTAACCTCCACCAGGTTGCAAATTGAATATCATTTTTTTCTGCATCTAGCTCTGAAAAAATATTTGGCCTTCTAGCTGTGTGTGGGACTTGTTCTATTAGTCCATCTATACTGACCTCCATCAGGTTGCAAATTGAATATAATTTTTTTCCGCATCTAGCTCTGAAAAAATATTTGGCCTTCTAGCAGTGTGTGGGACTTGTTCTATTAGTCCATCTATACTGACCTCCATCAGGTTGCAAATTCAAAATAATTTTTATCTGCATCTAGCTCTGAAAAAATATTTGGGCTTCTAGCAGTGTGTGGGACTTGGTCTATTAGTCCATCTATACTGACCTCCATCAGGTTGCAAATTCAATATAATTTTTTTCTGCATCTAGCTCTGAAAAAATATTTGGGCTTCTAGCAGTGTGTGGGACTTGGTCTATTAGTCCATCTATACTGACCTCCATCAGGTTGCAAATTAAAAATAATTTTTATCTGCATCTAGCTCTGAAAAAATATTTGGGCTTCTAGCAGTGTGTGGGACTTGGTCTATTAGTCCATCTATACTGACCTCCATCAGGTTGCAAATTCAATATAATTTTTTTCTGCATCTAGCTCTGAAAAAATATTTGGGCTTCTAGCAGTGTGTGGGACTTGGTCTATTAGTCCATCTATACTGACCTCCATCAGGTTGCAAATTAAAAATAATTTTTATCTGCATCTAGCTCTGAAAAAATATTTGGGCTTCTAGCAGTGTGTGGGACTTGGTCTATTAGTCCATCTATACTGACCTCCATCAGGTTGCAAATTCAAAATATTTTTTTGTCTGCATCTAGCTCTGAAAAAATATTTGCCCTTCTAGCAGTGTGTGGGACTTGGTCTATTAGTCCATCTATACTGACCTCCATCAGGTTGCAAATTCAATATAATTTTTTTCTGCATCTAGCTCTGAAAAAATATTTGGGCTTCTAGTGTAGCACCCTGAGGACTCGGCTGCTACAGGGGTATTGCACCTCACTCCAGAGGTGTGGTATTCCACTCCCGGGTAAGGATGGAGTGTGGGACTGAGCTCAGTAGGCTGCATGCACTACATACATCCCATTTCCGGGGGACAGAACTACGGTACTCCCACCAAGTAAATGTGCAGGTACGACAGCGTCTGTCCCTGGCTGGAGTGGGAGGGGGGTGGAACATCCCAGTAGTGTAGGGGCAGATAGGGGGAGTACTCTGGGTAAAGCTAGGAGCCCATTGGGTGCTGGTCACCTGGGCTCACACATAGAGGGAGTATATATGGTGGGCACCATCTTAGAATAGGGTCGAGTTCAGCCTGAGGAGAAGCAGAGCAGAGGAGCTCAGCCAGGAGGGCTGACAGGGAGCTGTGGCTCCGGCTGGGCCCAGCTCCAGGGCCAGGCCTGAAGCAGAGAGGAAGAGGAAGAAGAAAGGCCCAGAGAAGCAGAGTCAGAGGGAACCCTGAGATCCCAGAATTAAGCCAAAAGGGTGAAGGGTTGGCAGAAGAGGGCACCGGATCCCAAACTGACAGAGGCTAATGATCCTTAGCCAGGAACCGGAGGTCGTGGTTAAGTTTTGCCACGACCCTCACCACATCCACCAGGAAGGCACACCACGAATAGGGTCAGGAAAGCCAGAGAAGGTTTTACCACCAAGAGGCCCGAGGGAGCCGGACAAAGGTGGATCCCTGGTGGGAACGGCCAGCAGAGAGAGAGAGAGAAGGGAGCTCAGGACCACGCTCTGGACTGCCTGGGAGTTGGCCGAGTCCCACACCTGGTGGACGCAGCACGGCTCGGGTGGTCACTCAAGGCCGGAGTGACCGGAGCAACACCTGTGAGTAAAAACCCTGAAACTGCATCCCATGTCTCTGTGCCTCCTTACCGCACCATCACAACCTCCATCATCTACACCCGCTGCCCTGAGGCCATACCCCTCCCGTTGGTGGTTATACCATCCCTGCTGCACACATACCACCGGCCTCAGCGGACTGTTCTGCAGCGGCGGCCTTGTGACCGCAAATCAACGGGTGGCGTAGTCGACACACATTCTAACATCTACTGCTAATAGACTCTTAGTTTGACTCCCTGGGCACGGACCGGGTCACCGCCACGAGACTACTACCCCCATCTGATCCGGCTCCGGGTAAGCCCCCGTGCGCGCGATGCCGCACGACACAGAAGGCCCAGGGGCGCGTCAACTTTTGGCGTAGTCGGCAGGATTTCGTGCCCGCAACCACCGGGTACTGCGTGCCTGAAAAAGACTGTTCAAACTTACCAGTGGTGAAGATTCCCGCCATCCGGCACCATCTTCAGCCTTCTTCCCGCCATCGGTGAAGATTCCCGCCATCCGGCGCCATTTTCAGCTTTTTCCCGCCATCCACGGAGTTTCCCGCCACTGGGAGACGATTCCCGCCATTTGAGAAGATTTCCCGCCCTGGCAGAGCGGACGCCATTATGGGCGTGCCAGAGGGTGGCAAGAGGCCACCTCCCATCGTGGGCCAGGACCAAGAATGGCGCCAAAAACGAAGACCGCCCCCATCAGCAGAGACTGCAATGATTGAGATGTCCGTCAGCGTGGGGGGTCTGCCCCTGGAACTGACAATCACCAAGTTGCCCCAGGACCGCCCTCAAAGTAGGCGGATACAGAACAAAAGAGAGAGGATGGGTGCAGCCTGGAAGAGTCTGGAGAGGTCGCACCCGGAGATGGAGGGAGAGTCAGGCAGCACCGACCCGATGGTCAGGAGCCTGTTGCAAGCTACCACCCCACAAGACCTGGTGGAGATCCTGGCACAGCTCCCCCGAGACCGGGAGCGTGCACAGACCGCGCTGGAGGGCCTCGCACGGAGGATGGCCCAGGTGCAGCGAGAAACGCTGACTGAGTGGAGTAGGGAGATGGCCCAGCAGTCTGGAACCCGCCAGCGGAGCACGCCACCCGAGACGAGGAATCTGACCGCCTCTGAGGATGATGCAGGAGGAATGAAGGCCGGAGACGACGCCGTGGAAGGAGCTGAAGAGACGGAGGCAGGTAAAGGGGACGTCACTACCCCAAGCCTAGAAACTGTGAGCCTGCCCCAGCTCCCCGTCGCAGAGCCCGAAATTCCCCCTACCGTGCCCGTCGCTGCACCGCCACCGCTCCAGACTAGGCCTCAAGCAGGAGCCGCGACCACGCCCCCTGTGACGTCACGCGCCTCAACCCTGAGCGCGGCCAAGCAGGAGACGCCACCGGCCTGGTCGCAGGGCCGAGTACCCCCGGGCGCCACCGTTTCAACAGTGCCCTTTTCCTTCAGGGTGCCCCCAGCCTGGTCACAAGGCCTGGTGAACTCGGGCGCCGCTGCCACCACCGCGCCCTCAGCCCACAAAGTCCTACCCTTGGGTGAAGACTTGTTAGCCCAGCACACTTGCCCGGATGGGCAGCCCTTTGAGTGGCCACCGGAGTACCTCCATCCCCGACTCCGGAAGGAAAGGCCCCTGGATGAGCCCCTGATCCCGGCTCCGGCGCCTGTCAAGATCGTCCCGCTCCCGTTGGAGGAGGCCCAATTTGAATGGGACCCCACTGGAGAAAACCTCATTGGGTTCACCCACGAGACCCGGGCGGCCGCAGCCCAGCGAGCAGAGTGCTGCCGGCAACAGCTGGAGGTCTTCGATCGGGAGCGGCGAGAAAGGCGGGTCCGCGAGGAGCGGCTGCAAGTCCAGAGTGCGGAGCAGAAGAGCCGGACCCGACCGAACCCCCGTGCAGCCCACGGTCCCCGTGCCACCGGGACTGTAATTAAATTCCAACTGCAGCACGGTTGGGGCTTCATCCGGGATCACCGCACCCCCAGCGACGTCTTCGTGACCCGCAGAGATGTCGAGTCCCACCTGCCGGAGGGACACAGAGGACGAGATCTTTACCTGGGTGATGAGGTCACCTTCACCCGGCATCAATGTGCCAAAGGTCCATATGCTCTCCATGTGCACCGACTGACCGAGAGAGAGCTACAGAGCGAGGAGAATCAAGAGGACCCGGACGGGTTTGAAGGTTACCCTCAAGAAGGAGCAGGAGGACGCCGTTACTGAAGTACGGTAAAGTGGAACTGTACATAGTTACCCGTAAGGGTACAAGAACTGTTACCAAGAAAGTATAGTCCCCGTTGGGACCAGCAAACTGTTACCCGTGTGTCCCTATCCCTTTACAGGCTGAGGACTGTGAACAGCCATTCCTTATTTCCCCCACTGGCCGAGGACTGAGAGCGGCCATCCTGTATATAGTTGCGCTTTCTAAAGCGCCCCCTACTGGTTTTATAAGGAACTGTTTTTGTACTGTTGCACTTTTACCTGGTCACAAGTGCACAGTGGCCAGAAGAACAAGAACATTTTATAAGAAGAGTTTTATATCAAAAAGTCTTATAATATAAGAAGCTACCCATAATGTTATGTTGCTGATAATGTTTATAATGTTTTATATGTTGGTGTATGTTTTGAAAAAAAAATTTTGTATGTTTATATTGTTTTGCTCTTTTACAGCCCGAGGACGTGCTGTGATTTACCAGGGGGGAATGTAGCACCCTGAGGACTCGGCTGCTACAGGGGTATTGCACCTCACTCCAGAGGTGTGGTATTCCACTCCCGGGTAAGGATGGAGTGTGGGACTGAGCTCAGTAGGCTGCATGCACTACATACATCCCATTTCCGGGGGACAGAACTACGGTACTCCCACCAAGTAAATGTGCAGGTACGACAGCGTCTGTCCCTGGCTGGAGTGGGAGGGGGGTGGAACATCCCAGTAGTGTAGGGGCAGATAGGGGGAGTACTCTGGGTAAAGCTAGGAGCCCATTGGGTGCTGGTCACCTGGGCTCACACATAGAGGGAGTATATATGGTGGGCACCATCTTAGAATAGGGTCGAGTTCAGCCTGAGGAGAAGCAGAGCAGAGGAGCTCAGCCAGGAGGGCTGACAGGGAGCTGTGGCTCCGGCTGGGCCCAGCTCCAGGGCCAGGCCTGAAGCAGAGAGGAAGAGGAAGAAGAAAGGCCCAGAGAAGCAGAGTCAGAGGGAACCCTGAGATCCCAGAATTAAGCCAAAAGGGTGAAGGGTTGGCAGAAGAGGGCACCGGATCCCAAACTGACAGAGGCTAATGATCCTTAGCCAGGAACCGGAGGTCGTGGTTAAGTTTTGCCACGACCCTCACCACATCCACCAGGAAGGCACACCACGAATAGGGTCAGGAAAGCCAGAGAAGGTTTTACCACCAAGAGGCCCGAGGGAGCCGGACAAAGGTGGATCCCTGGTGGGAACGGCCAGCAGAGAGAGAGAGAGGGGGGAGCTCAGGACCACGCTCTGGACTGCCTGGGAGTTGGCCGAGTCCCACACCTGGTGGACGCAGCACGGCTCGGGTGGTCACTCAAGGCCGGAGTGACCGGAGCAACACCTGTGAGTAAAAACCCTGAAACTGCATCACCTGTCTCTGAGCTTCCTTGCTGCACCATCACAACCACCAACTTCCACATCTGCTGCCCTGAGGCCATACCCCTCCCGTTGGGGGTTATACCATCCTTGCTGCACAATCCTACCACCGGCCTCAGCGGTCTGCTCTGCAGCGGCGGCCTCCTAGCCGCAATCAACGGGTGGCGTAGTCGACACTTAAACAACATCTACAAAGACTGCCACACACTTAGTTTGACCACCCTGGGCACGGACCGGGTCACCGCCACAAGGACTACTACCCCTATCTAGATCCAGCTCCGGGTATCCCGTGAACATGGCCCAGGGGGCGCGTCACTAGCAGTGTGTGGGACGTGGTCTATTAGTCCATCTATACTGACCTCCATCAGGTTGCAAATTCAATATAATTTTTTTCTGCATCTAGCTCTGAAAAAATATTTGGGCTTCTAGCAGTGTGTGGGACTTGTTCTATTAGTCCATCTATACTGACCTCCATCAGGTTGCAAATTCAATATAATTTTTTTCTGCATCTAGCTCTGAAAAAATATTTGGGCTTCTAGCAGTGTGTGGGACTTGTTCTATTAGTCCATCTATACTGACCTCCATCAGGTTGCAAATTAAAAATAAATGTTATCTGCATCTAGCTCTGAAAAAATATTTGGGCTTCTAGCAGTGTGTGGGACTTGGTCTATTAGTCCATCTATACTGACCTCCATCAGGTTGCAAATTAAAAATAATTTTTATCTGCATCTAGCTCTGAAAAAATATTTGGGCTTCTAGCAGTGTGTGGGACTTGGTCTATTAGTCCATCTATACTGACCTCCATCAGGTTGCAAATTAAAAATAATTTTTATCTGCATCTAGCTCTGAAAAAATATTTGGGCTTCTAGCAGTGTGTGGGACTTGGTCTATTAATCCATCTATACTGACCTCCATCAGGTTGCAAACTGAAAATATTTTTTTCTGCATCTAACCCAGCCAATAGTTTTGGCCTAATACCACAGTTTGGCCACTCAGCTCTGCTCGGTTCCCATCCATTGTTTTTTTGTGCAAACAACTCCAAAGTTGTGAATTAGTTAACCACCAAAATGAGTGGAAAAAGGCCTGCTGCTGGTGGAAAGGGGAATAGGCATGTTGGGAAGGGGAAAAAAGGTTGTGTCCGTGGGGTAGGTGTTAAAGCAACAGTAACATCTGCAGAAGAAAGACCATCTTCCAACCAAACTAAAATGTCTACTTCTTTAGCGGAAAATGTGATAAGATCCCTTTCTTACGGCCACGCCAATCGCTACAAATTCCAGATGAGGCACAAAAACAGCAGGTGCTTCAACGGATATCAAGTGCTCCTTTAAGTGGGCTCTCCTCCACATCAACTTCAACATTAGAGATGAGCGTTGCTCGACTCGAACTGTTCGCCAATCTCAAATTCGAGCTGTTTTGGGCGGTGTTCGAGCCGTTCGGCGAACACGAACGATTTGAGAAAAATTCGGCTGTTCGAGGTTATGTTCGATAACTGTTCGTGCACCAAAATCATAACTGGATTTTTTCTCAGTAATGATGAAAATTAATCTTAATACGCAGTTTGAGTGTACAGCGGGGTGGGGGGAGGGGCAGGGGATGGTTCTCTGCAGGAATAATGAAGATCTCCATTTTTTTTTCTCTTTCCCGCATTTACAGTGGGAAGGTGCAATCTGTCAGCCTATCAGCAGCGCACACACGGAGCGAAGTGCTTTTTTTCACACAAGCAAGGGCATGTGTCATTGGCAGTGTATGTCACATGTCCTTGCCCTATAAGACCAAGCCATTTTCCCCGTCGCCACCATTTTCTCACTGCTGCAGCTGCGTGTTAGACGGCACCGCTGTTGCTGTGTGCGCTATACCTTGTTAATTTCAAGCCAATTTTCGCACAAATCTACAGATAGCTTGGGAGTAGGGAATAGTTGTGATTGCAGTCCTTTTAAGGACTAGGTTACAGCATTTCCTATGACTTTTATCAGGCAGGTCTGTGCTCTTAAATAGATAGATTGTGGGAGTAAAGACTAATTGTAATTGGAGTCCTTTTCAGGACTAGGTTACATCAGTTCCTATCAGTTTTTGCCAGGCAGGTCTGTGCCAGTGCTGTGCAAGTTTTTTTCACAGCATTTGGCTGAATCTAGCAAAGCTAATCCTTTTTGGCCTATTGCAGAGTGTGTTAGTCAGTGGAGTAGCCTATCTGTGTTGCAAGATATACCACCTGTGTATAGAATACCAATTTTTTTACTGCACCTAGTGAAGTAAAATCTTTTGGGCATAGCATCATTCTATTAGTCCATCTATACTGACCTCCATCAGGTTGCAAATTGAATATAATTTTTTTCTGCATCTAGCTCTGAAAAATTATTTGGCCTTCTAGCAGTGTGTGGGACTTGTTCTATTAGTCCATCTATACTGACCTCCATCACGCTGCAAATTCAAAATAATTTTTATCTGCATCTAGCTCTGAAAAAATATTTGGCCTTCTAGCTGTGTGTGGGACTTTCTCTATTAGTCCATCTATACTGACCTCCATCAGGTTGCAAACTGAATATATTTTTTTTCTGCATCTACCTCTGAAAAAATATTGGGCTTCTAGCTGTGTGTGGGACTTGTTCTATTAGTCCATCTATACTGACCTCCATCAGGTTGCAAACTGAATATAATTTTTTTCTGCATCTAGCTCTGAAAAAATATTTGGCCTTCTAGCAGTGTGTGGGACTTGTTCTATTAGTCCACCTAAACTGACCTCCATCAGGTTGCAAATTCAAAATATTTTTTTGTCTGCATCTAGCTCTGAAAAAATATTTGGCCTTCTAGCAGTGTGTGGGACTTTCTCTATTAGTCCATCTATACTGACCTCCATCAGGTTGCAAACTGAATATATTTTTTTTCTGCATTTACCTCTGAAAAAATATTTGGGCTTCGAGCTGTGTGTGGGACTTGTTCTATTAGTCCATCTATACTGACCTCCATCAGGTTGCAAACTGAATATAATTTTTTTCTGCATCTACCTCTGAAAAAATATTTGGGCTTCTAGCTGTGTGTAGGACTTGTTCTATTAGTCCATCTATACTGACCTCCATCAGGTTGCAAACTGAATACAATTTTTTTCTGCATCTACCTCTGAAAAAATATTTGGGCTTCTAGCTGTGTGTGGGACTTGTTCTATTAGTCCATCTATACTGACCTCCATCAGGTTGCAAATTGAATATAATTTTTTTCTGCATCTACCTCTGAAAAAATATTTGGGCTTCTAGCTGTGTGTAGGACTTGTTCTATTAGTCCATCTATACTGACCTCCATCAGGTTGCAAACTGAATACAATTTTTTTCTGCATCTACCTCTGAAAAAATATTTGGGCTTCTAGCTGTGTGTGGGACTTGTTCTATTAGTCCATCTATACTGACCTCCATCAGGTTGCAAATTGAATATAATTTTTTTCTGCATCTAACCCAGCCAATAGTTTTGGCCTAATACCACAGTTTGGCCACTCAGCTCTGCTCGGTTCCCATCCATTGTTTTTTTGTGCAAACAACTCCAGAGTTGTGAATTAGTTAACCACTAAAATGAGTGGAAAAAGGCCTGCTGCTGGTGGAAAGGGGAATAGGCGTGTTGGGAAGGGGAAAAAAGGTTGTGTCCGTGGGGTAGGTGTTAAAGCAATAGTAACACCTGCAGAAGAAAGACCATCTTCCAGCCAAACTAAAATGTCTACTTCTTTTAGTGGACAATGTGATAAGATCCCTTTCTTACGGCCACGCCAATCGCTACAAATTCCAGATGAGGCACAAAAACAGCAGGTGCTTCAACGGATATCAAGTGCTCCTTTAAGTGGGCTCTCCTCCACATCAACTTCAACATCACAAATACTCCAGTCCTCAAAGGTGTCACCCCAATCGCACTTGCTTCCTCACAGCTCCCAAATCTCCAGCTGCCCGTCTGAGTATGAGGTAGAACAGATGGTTGAGTCTGCAGAGCTGTTTACTCATACTATAGCCTGGGAATCAGAGGTCGACTCCAACGCTTCTGTGAATCCAGACGAGGAAATGATCTGCACTGATGCCCAGATTCTTTATGAGTCGGATCCAGGACCAGACGCAGAAGGTTCTGACCATAATGTAGACCCTCATTCCCAAACTGTAACTCCTGTTGGTGGAGACAATGAGGAAGACGATGATGAGACTCAAATACCTGATTGGAGCGACAACTTTAGTTTTTTGTCAGGGCAGGAACAGGTTGGCTCTGAGGACGACGGGTGTGATAACGCACAGGGTGATGATGATGAGGTTGGAGATCCCACTTACTGTCAACCCACAGTCAGCCAAGAGATGAGGTCAGGAGAGGAGGTGGAGGAAGATGCTAGTGACGACGAGGTCAGGTTGCGCCTTCCTGGACAGAGACGTAGTACTGGAAGCACGTCAACAACTGCATCCTCAAACACAACTCTGCCTCTCACCACAAGTCGTGGCGGCTCTTCAGGTCGCACGGGTGCTAAGCCTTGCATAGCCTGGGCATTTTTTCAGATCGATAAAGATGACCCAACTCGTGTTATCTGTAACATTTGTCAGCAAAAGCTAAGTAGAGGCCAAAAAATATATAGTTTGAGTACATCATGCATGAACCGGCACATGGACATAAAGCATAAGTTGCAGTGGGAAGCTCAGTGTGCTACAATGCGGTCTAGCCGGCCGGACCAACCACCGTCTGCCATATCTTGTGTATCCGCGGCCTCTTCATCCTCTGTGACTGGGGGGACAGCAGTCACACCTGTTTTGGGGCGCAGACCTGCCACCTCTTTACCCGCAACAGCCAGCGTGATTGGCAGGTCATCATTTTCTTTGGAGGTGGTAACACCAGCTGGTGTTGAGCGCTGTCCGACATCGATAGCACCACCTTTGGATCAAGGCAACCTAACATGTCCGCCTGCATCTTCCTCACAGACCGGCAGTTTGCCGGGGACACCCTTATCAACCCCGTCTAAGCACAATAGCCAGTCCTCGGTCCCTCGGATGTGGACAAGTAAAAGACCATTTCCTCCTAGCCATGAGAAAGCTAAGAGGTTGAATTTCACCATCTGCAAGCTCTTGGCTACAGAAATGCTGCCTTTCCGCCTGGTGGACACAGAGGATTTTCGAGACCTTATGTCCGTCGCAGTGCCCCAGTACCAGATGCCCAGTCGGCACTACTTCTCAAAGAAATGTGTGCCTGCGCTCCACCAGCATGTCGCACACAACATCACCGCTTCTTTGAGAAACTCTGTGTGTGACAGGGTGCATTTCACCACAGACACTTGGACGAGTAGGCATGGACAGGGGCGTTACATGTCGCTGACTGGGCACTGGGTAACTATGGTGACAGTTGGACAAGAGGCTGCTGTCCAAGTCTTGCCGTCCCCACGAGTTGTGCGTCAATCCTCTTTATGTCAAAGTTCCTCCACTGCTTCTGCCTCCTCAACCTCCTCTCGGTCTTCCACCTGCACCCAAAGCCTGTCTGGTCATGCCACAAGCTTTCTAACTGCGCAGAAGGGATCCTGCACACCTCCTTACTATGCTGGCAGTAGGGCTCAACGTCATCAGGCGGTTTTTACTTTGAAATGTCTGGGAAATGTGAGTCACACAGCTGAGGAGTTGTGGTCAGCTCTGGAGAACCAATTTCATGAATGGTTGTCTCCACTGGACCTGAAACCAGGGAAGGCCGTGTGCGACAATGCTGCAAACCTGGGTGCGGCCCTTCGCCGGGGCAATGTCACACACGTGCCTTGTATGGCTCACGTGTTGAACCTGGTTGTCCAGCAATTTTTAGCCCACTATCCCAGACTAGATGGCCTTCTGCAGAGGGCACGGTCACTGTGTGCTCACTTCCGCCGTTCGCATCCCGCAGCTCAGCGACTTACATCTCTACAGAAGTCGTTGGGCCTGCCACTTCACCGGCTAAAATGCGATGTGCCTACCCGGTGGAATTCAACTCTGCACATGTTGCAGCGACTGTGGCAGCACCGACAAGCCCTGGTGCAATACGTTCTGACGTATAGCCTGGGCCAACGAGATCCAGAGGTGGGGCAAATCACGCTGGAGGAGTGGTCTCAGATCAGGGACCTATGCACCCTTCTGCACAGTTTTGAAATGGCGACGAAGATGTTTAGTGCTGACGATGCCATTATCAGCATGACTATTCCGGTGATTTACATGCTGGAGCACATGTTAAACAGAATTCGGAGTCAGGTGGTGGCACAAGAGGAGGTGGAGGAAGTAGAGGAGGAGTTGTATGCGGAAGGGCTAACATCTGCAAGGTCCATACGGTCGGCAGCACCAAGGCGGCAGGCATGTGAGGGTGGGGGAGATGGTTTTACCAGGGCGCATGGTAGCAGCCAAACTAGTGAGGAAGGTGCAGGAGCCCAGGAAGAAGTGGAGGACGAACTGATGGAAGACTCATCAGATGAGGGAGACCTTGATCACATTTCTGTTGTGCGAGGTTGGGGGGAGAGGACAGAGGAAGGAAGCATGATTGTTACCTCGCCACCAACACAACAGGGACTTGGTGCTCCTGGATGCGCAACACACATGAGTGCCTTCTTGCTGCACTACCTGCAACATGACCCTCGAATTGTGAGAATTAGAAATAATCCTGACTACTGGGTTGCCACACTGTTAGATCCCCGGTACAAAAGTAAATTTGCAGAAATTATTCCTGCCATAGAAAGGGATGCACGCATGCAGGAGTATCAGCAGAGACTGTTGCAGAATCTTACATGTGCTTTTCCACAAAACACCAGTGGTGCACGTAGTGAAGCTCACAGTTCCAACTTGCCAACCGTGGGACCGTCAAGTGTTCAGCACTCAAACCGTAACAGAACCACAGTATCTGCTGGTAACATCAATTTTGCGGAATCATTTCACCACTTTTTTAGCCCATCCTTTGCAAGGCCACAGGAGACAAGAAGTCTGACACATAGTCAACGCCTAGAGACGATGGTACAGGAGTATCTCCAAGTAAACATTGAAGCCATGACTGTGTCACTGGACCCTTGCTCTTTTTGGGCTTCCAATCTGGATAAATGGCCGGAGCTAGCCACTTACGCCTTGGAGATCTTGTCATGCCCCGCAGCCAGCGTTCTGTCTGAACGTGTGTTCAGCGCTGCTGGTGGTGTGCTGACAGATAAGCGCACGCGGCTCTCCACTGATAATGTAGACAGACTCACGTTCATAAAGATGAACAAATCATGGATCCGAAACGACTTTTCTACCCCTGTGTCATCCTGGGGAGAGTAAAAGCTTGATGATTGGTTAAAATCACCCTACCAACCGTTTTAAGCTTTCAAATTACTAATCATGTTTATCTGTATCTTGGCTGGAAAATAATTTGGGCTTTGTAGCAGTGTGCAGCACTGATTCTATTAGGCCATCTATAATAAGCTCCACCAGATTTAAAATTACTAATCATGTTTATCTGTATCTTGACTGGAAAATAATTTGGGCTTTGTAGCAGTGTGCAGCACTGATCCTATTAGGCCATCTATAATAATCTCCACCAGATTTAAAATTAATAATAATTTTTAGCTGCATCTAGCCCGGAAAATAATTTTGGGGCTCCGAGATGCGCAAGACACATAAGTGCCTTCTTGCTGCACTACCTGCAACATGACCCTCATATTGTCAGAATTCGAAGTAATCATGACTACTGGGTTGTCACATTCTTAGATCCCCCAAACTTTTCGATCAACCTTTTCATTTTAATAAAGACCAAAAAAATGGTCATTTTTGAAATTATAAGCATTAGCAGGTTATTAGAAACTGAAATCAAACAGTTTTCAACTCAAAACTTTATTCTAGGTGATGTTACATTTTCACATAGGACCCCTTGTTCGAAAGGAGCTTCTGAACTCTCTCGTCCATTGAATTTGTCAGGTTTTGGATGGTTTCTGCTTCAATTGTTTTGCATGAGGACAGAATACCCTCCCAGAGCTGTTGCTTAGATGTGAACTGCCTCCCGCCATCATAGACACTCCTTTTGATGATGCTCCAGAGGTTCTGAATGGGGTAGAGGTCAGGGGAGCATGGGGGTCACACCATAAGTTTGTCCCCTTTTATGCCCATATCAGCCAGAGATGCAGATGTTTTATGTGCAGCATGAGATGGTGCATTATCATGCAAAAAAATGATCTTGCTGTGAAATACACGGTTCTTCTTCTTAAACCATGGCAGGAAGTGCTGTTTGAGAAAATCCACATACATTATGGAGTTCATCTTTAGCGCCTTCAGGGATCCTAAAGGGGCCGACAATCTCTCTCCCCATGATTCCAGCCCAAAACATTACTCCACCTCCTCCTTGTTGGCGCTGTAGCCGTGTTTGCGTGGGGTGTCCATCAACCAGCCATCCTCCACTCCATCCATCTGGACCATTGAGCGCTGCACGGCACTCATCCGTGAACAAAACAGTTTTGAAATCAGTCTTCATGTAATGTTTGGCCCACTGGAGCCGTTTCTGCTTGTGTGAAGTGGATAGAGGAGGTCGACAGGATGGCGTATGCACAGCTGCAAACCTCTGAAGGACCCTGCATCTTGTTGTTCGGGGGACGTTGGAGGCACCAGCAGCTTCAAAAACTTGTCTGCTGCTATGACAAGGCTTTTTTGCCGCTGCTCTTTTAACCTGACGGAATTGCCTGTAGGAAAGAGTCCTCAATTTGCCCTTATCAGCACGCACACATGTGTACTGTGAATCAGCTACATACTTCTTGATTGCCAAGACACTTCATCCTGATCATCGCACAATGTTGATTGTAGTCATGCCTTGACCTAAACACTCCACAATTTGTTGCTTCTCAGCAGCCGACACATCCTTTTTCTTTCTCATTTTGGCAGAAAATGTAGGCTGCTTAATAATGTGAGACAGCCTTCTTAAGTAGTCTTGCCTTTCATTCCTGCCAAACTAATTAGCACAGGTGTCTGCAATTGCTTACAGTGATATAAAGAGCCCTGACACACATCACCATCAATGAGTTTAACTGACAAACAAACAAATTCTTCCCTTATCACTCCTAAACACTTTTTGCATAATAATTTGGAACACAGTGTACATGTGCTTTTCCACAAAACACCAGTGGTTCACGTAGTGAATCTTACAGTTCTAACTTGCCAACCGTGGTCTGTATGGAGTTGTTCAATAAAGGGCCCAAAATTAAGATAACATAGATGGGAGAGGTCTCTATGAATAGGAATTCCTAAGTATTTGATACCCTGTGAGGGCCAGGCAAAGGGAAAGTTGGACTGGATGGAATCCTATATGGATTTGGGGAGGGAGACATCGAGGGCCTCAGACTTCGCTGCATTGATTTTAAAATTTGACCATGTAACAAAGTGATCTATTTCAGCCATAACAGCATGGATGGATATATGTGATTGAGTGATATATACTAGGACATCATCAGCAAATAGAGAGCACTTGTACTCGGTGCCTCCCACCTCAATCCACCTAATATTGGGGTTATGGCGAATTGATGAGAGCAGGTGCTCCGTCACTAGGATGTATAAGAGAGGGGACAGAGGACATCCCTGCCTTGTCCCATTGGTGATTGTGAAAGGTGATGAAAATGTTCTGATGCACCCCCTGGGCCTTGGGACACCCGGAGCCGGACCCTTTTTGGTGGATGCTGGTGGTTGTAGTCTTCGTGGCGGCGACCCGGTTCCGTGGCTCAGGGTGGTCAAACCAGTGGCGGAACTATTTATGTGGTTTTGATGTTTAAATGTCCGACTACGCCACCCGTGGATTGCGGTCAGAGTGAACCGCCGCTGCAGGGCAGACCGCTGAGGCTGGTGTTGTGGGTGCAGCAGAGCGTAGCATAACTCCCCACGGGAGGAGTATAGCCTCAGGGCAGTGTATGCGGAGGATGGGGGTGATGGTGCAGGGCAGCAGCAGTAACAATTAGTGTTGAGCCACCCCCGTAGTGTTCGAGTTCGGTTCGGTTCGTCGAACACCCGTGTGTTCGCCGAACTGTTCGTCGAACTGTTCGTCGAACACCTTCGAACACCGTTAAAACCAATGGCAGGCAAACAAAAACACATAGAAACACATAGAAAACACCTTCAAAGGTGTCCAAAAGCTGACAAACTGCTCAGAAGACACAACTAACACATGGAAAAGTGACAAGTACATATAGTCATGCGAAAAGAAAAGAGGTGGAGGAGTAAAAGGAGGGGGAGACACAGATATAGGCATGTCATGCCCTTCTAAAATCCAAAAAGTGAGAAGCCGACACGTTCAGTCTGCTCCTGCCCGTGCCACCTCCGTGTCGCCGGGTTTGTGCCAGAGCCGCGGTGAACCCTGACGGCCAGCCCCCCTCTCCCAATACTGGTGCCTGTCCGCTGGTGGGTCGAGCGAGCCCCCCTGTGGTGGAGGCAGCTCTAAGCTTTTTAATTTAAATTGTCTCTCTAATTTGAATGAATACACTTTAAATCCATTTACAAGGATCTATTGGAGGGCAAGTCTCATGCCAGCAGCCGCGTAATTCCAGCTCCAGTAGCGTCCACTAAAGCTGCTGCAGTTAAAAAGCTTTTATAAGGATCGAGCTCGGCTGTTCACCGCAAGGCATCCTACTGCCAGTCCCAGCCCCTATGCCTTGGGGTGCCTTCTGATGCTCTTCACTGAGTATCCCGTGGTCCCGAAGCATTTCCTTTGAAAAAATTAAGTGTCCAAACTACAGGTGGTGTAGCTTGCTTAACAGCCGGGATAATCCGCTGACTAGCAGACACTGCTACTAGGCACAAAGTATTTCCTGGGCTAGATGCAGTTAAAAATTTGTAATTAGATACTCTCGTTGGATGCTGAGAAAGCATTCCATAGAGTCTCCTGGCACGCCATATATGATTCTCTTAAAAAGCTTGGGGTAGGGGTCTAGGGGACCCTTTTATAGCCAAAATCACGGCCCTGTATCACAATACGTCACCTAGGCTGAACATAAATGGAACTGTAGCACCCTGAGGGCTCGGTTGCTACAGAGGTATTGCACCTCACCCAGAGGTGTGATATCTCACTCTCAGGTAAGGATCGAGTGTGGATCAGGACCCGACACCTGCATGCATTATACCACATTGCCGTGGGGCAGGGCGACCAATATGCCTCTGAGATGGGCCCGACAGTCCCTGTCCCTGGCTGGAGTGGGGGGAGGGAACACTGAGGAAGGGGAACCCTGTAGTGCAGGAGCAGGGAGGAAGCAGTTCCTGGGTGCATTGAGAAGGGAGTATAAAAGGTGGGCACCATCTTAGTTCAGTGCAGAGAAGTCTGAGCAGAAGTGGCAGGGAGCAGGGGCTCTGCATGAGCTCTGCTCCGGAGGCGGGCCTAGTAACAGAGGCCCAGGCCTGGAAGAGGGAGAAGGAAGGAAGAGGAGCGGAGAAGGCTCCAGGAACAAGGAATGAAGGGATCCCAGGGGTGCGGACGGGCGAGTCGCCACTGCACGCCCGAATCCACCTGCGTGGAGGGGTCAGGCCAAAGGGGGAGACCGGTCCCCGAAACTAGTGGAGGCAGGAAACGACCCTCAGCTAGAAACCGGAGGCTGTGACATTTTATGTGGCGCAGCCCCTTGCTCCACCCGCTAGGAAGGCACCACATAGGGTCAGGGAAACTGGCGCCAAGTTTACCAAGAGGAGGCCCGAGGCAGCCGGACAGAAGGGTTGGTAAGAAAGGCCAGACAAAGGACACACAAAGGGGGTCCTGTGAAGCGCTCCAAAGTTATCTGGGAGTTGTCTGAGCCCCTCACCTGGTGAGCACAGTACGACGTGGGCAGCCGTTACCTGCAGACGTGGTCTGGATAATAAGAACTGTGAGAAAAGGCCCTGGACTGCATCACTGACTCCGTGTCATTACTGCTGCTGCCCTGCACCATCACCCCCATCCTCCGCATACACTGCCCTGAGGCTATACTCCTCCCGTGGGGAGTTATGCTACGCTCTGCTGCACCCACAACACCAGCCTCAGCGGTCTGCCCTGCAGCGGCGGTTCACTCTGACCGCAATCCACGGGTGGCGTAGTCGGACATTTAAACATCAAAACCACATAAATAGTTCCGCCACTGGTTTGACCACCCTGAGCCACGGAACCGGGTCGCCGCCACGAAGACTACAACCACCAGCATCCACCAAAAAGGGTCCGGCTCCGGGTGTCCCAAGGCCCAGGGGGTGCATCAGAACATTTTCATCACCTTTCACAATCACCAATGGGACAAGGCAGGGATGTCCTCTGTCCCCTCTCTTATACATCCTAGTGACTGTAACGGGTCTGGGAGGCGGAACCTCTGAGCTACTATACAAGGGGGCGGTCCTTGTAAGGGAGCGGGTGGCGACCAGGCAGGCAGTCACAGCAGGTGACCGGGACAGTCTCTGCATGAACGGGCAGGAGGTCACGGCAAGTGACCGGGGCAGTCTCTGGATGAACGGGCAGGAGGTCACAGCAAGTGACCGGGGCAGTCTCTGGATGAACGGGCAGAAGGTCACGGCAAGTGACCGGGGCAGTCTCTGGATGAACGGGCAGAAGGTCACGGCAAGTGACCGGGGCAGTCTCTGGGTAAAGGGTTGGTACGACCTGTGGCGGCTGATGGTAGATGTGAGCTCCCAGGTGAGCAGGCGAGAGTCTCTGGATAAACGGGTGATCACAGCATGTGACGGCGGAGCCTCCAGGAAGACCAACAGACAGGCAGCAGATGAGCGCTCCCAGGTGAGCGGGCAGAAGTCTCTGGACAGGCGGGTGGTCACAGCATGTGACGGCGGAGCCTCCAGGTAGGCTAGCAGACAGGCAGCAGATGAGCGCTCCCAGGTGAGCGGGCAGGAGTCTCTGGACAGGCAGGTGGTCACAGCACGTGACGGCGGAGCCTCCAGGTAGGCTAGCAGGCAGGTAGCAGATGTGCGCTCCCAGGTGAGCGGGCAAGCTGGTCCATAGACAGACTGACAGGAGTTGGAAGGCAGACCGTCGGACCTCAGGCAAGCAGGCAGGTAGCTGATGTGCGCTCCCAGGTGAGCGGGCAAGCTGGTCCTTAGACAGACTGACAGGAGTTGGAAGGCAGACCGTCGGACCTCAGGCTAGCAGGCAGGTAGCAGAATATCAGGCAGGAACAAGAAAGCAAGCTGGCAGGAATCTGGCAGGTAACTGGCAGGTAACTGGCAATGGGACCTGAGGGCTGAAGCAGAGTAGTGAACAGTGCAACAACATTGCTCGGGCACCTCCATTTTGGAGGAGGTGCCTTATATATGGTGAAGTCCTCCGGCCATTGGCCGGGGACTCCTTAGGATGGCGCGCGCGGCCCCTTTAAGAGGGAGGGAGCGCGCGCGCGCGCACCCTAAGCACAGTGGCCGGGAAGGAGCGCGCGCTGCCAGCAGAGCGGGAGGAGGACGCCGGGCTCGGAGGAGAGAGGTGAGGGGAACAGCGTCCCTGCCTAGCAGAGGGCAGGGACGCCGGCGCTACAGTACCCCCCCCTTTAGGCCCCCCCTTTTTTAGGCCAGACAGAAATTTAGCAAGGATAAGAGGGGCATGGATGTTCTCCCGGGGCTCCCACGTTCTCTCCTCAGGACCAAACCCCTTCCAATCTACTAGAAAAAAGGTCTTTCCTCTTACCCTTTTGGTGGCAAGAATGTTCTCTACCTCAAACTCGTCTTCAGCACAAACCGGAGCAGGAGGCGTACCTGTAGACTTGGAAAAAGAGTTAAGTACCACAGGTTTGAGGAGAGATACATGGAAGGAGTTAGGGATCCGTAAGTTGGCCGGGAGTTTCAATTTATAGGCCACCGGGTTGATCTGACTGATGACCTCCAGGGGGCCGATGAATCGAGGCCCTAACTTGTAAGAAGGTATCTTGAGTCGGACATATTTAGATGAGAGCCAGACTTTATCTCCGGGACGAAATTGTGGAGGATCCAGGCGTTTTTTGTCAGCATGTCTTTTCATCCGCTCGGACGACTGAAGGAGTGCGGATCGGGTACTCTCCCAAATGGAGGAAAATTTGCTAACGAGAGATTCCGCAGCCGGGTTGTCCACAGAGGTGGAGACAGGAAAAGGAATCCGAGGATGCTGACCGAAGACTACAAAAAACGGGGATTTGGAGGAGGATTCGCTCTCGTGATTGTTGTAAGAGAACTCGGCCCATGGTAGGAGATCCACCCAGTCAGAATGGTGGGCATTAACGAAGTGCCGGAGGTAACTGGTCAGATTCTGATTGATCCACTCCACTTGACCATTGGACTGTGGGTGGTAAGCAGTAGAAAAGTCCAGGGTGACGTCCAGCAGTTTACAAGTGGCTCTCCAGAAGCGTGAGGTGAACTGTACCCCACGATCCGACACGATGTGGAGGGGCAGGCCATGGAGACGAAAGATGTGACGAATAAAGTCTTTAGCTAGCTCGGGTGCAGACGGGAGGCCTGGCAGGGGAACGAAATGAGCCATCTTGGAGAAGCGGTCAGCGACCACCCAAATGACCGTACAACCGGCAGAGACTGGGAGGTCAGTTATAAAGTTCATTGCTATATGCTGCCAGGGGGCAGCAGGTACAGAAAGCGGAAGGAGGCGACCGGCTGGCAGATGTCTTGGAACCTTGTTGCGGGCGCAGGACACACAGGCAGAAACAAAGTCTATTACGTCCTTGTGCAGGGTAGGCCACCAGTAGTGCCGGGTAATAAGCTGGAGGGTCTTTTTCTGACCGGCGTGGCCAGCTAGTTTAGACGAATGACCCCAGTGAAGGATCTTCTCCCGATCAGGTACCGACACGAACGTCTTTCCGGGAGGGAGACGATTTAGACTCACGGGAGCCACCTGCATTACTCTGGCGGGATCGATGATGTGTTTCGGATCTTCCTCAAGATCAGACACCAGAAAGGATCGAGACAAGGCGTCCGCCTTGACGTTTTTGTCAGCCGGGCGAAAATGAAGAACAAAATCAAAGCGAGCAAAAAACAAGGACCACCGGGCTTGGCGCGGGTTAAGTCTCTGGGCATGCTGGAGGTAAGCCAAGTTCTTGTGGTCTGTGTAAATTATTACCGGGTGAAGAGCCCCCTCGAGCAGGTAACGCCACTCCTCCAATGCCAGTTTGATGGCCAATAACTCTCGGTCTCCTATGGAATAATTGCGCTCTGAGGAGGAGAAGAGTTTAGAGAAGAAGTCGCAAGTTACCATCCTCCCGGAAGATGATTTTTGAGTAAGTACCGCTCCGGCTCCAGAGGAGGAGGCGTCAACTTCCAGGAAGAACTGCTTGTTGCCGTCCGGGCGATGCAGCACCGGGGTGGAAGAGAAGGCCTGTTTTAAGGAAAGAAAGGCCTCCTCTGCTTCGGGCGGCCACTCTTTGGGATTAGTACCCTTACGGGTGAGCGCGGAAATTGGAGCAGTCCAGGAAGAGAAGTGTGGTATGAAGAGGCGGTAGTAGTTGGCGAAGCCCGTGAACCGCTGAATGGCCTTCAACCCCTCCGGTCGAGGCCATTTCTCGAAGGCAGACAGTTTCTCTGGATCCATTCGTAGGCCGGTCTGAGAAATAATGTAGCCCAAAAACGGAAGCGAGGTCTGCTCAAAGAGACACTTCTCGTATTTAGCGAAGAGGTGATTCTGCCTGAGCCTGAGCAGAACCTGACGAACGTCCCTCCGGTGAGTCTGGAGATCCGGAGAGAAGACCAAGATGTCGTCCAGGTACACCACTACGCAGGAGTAGAGAAGGTCCCGGAAGATGTCATTGACCAACTCTTGAAAGACGGCAGGAGCGTTACAGAGACCAAAGGGCATTACCAGATATTCATAGTGGCCGTCCCGGGTGTTGAATGCCGTCTTCCATTCATCCCCCTGACGGATACGGACCAGGTTGTATGCCCCACGGAGGTCCAGTTTGGTGAAGATTCTAGCCCCCCTCAGACGATCAAATAACTCCGGAATGAGCGGAAGGGGGTACTTATTCTTCACCGTGATCTGGTTAAGGCCTCTATAGTCTATACAGGGACGGAGAGAGCCGTCCTTCTTTTTGACGAAAAAGAAGCCTGCTCCCGCCGGAGAGGTAGATTTCCGGATGAATCCCCTGGCCAGATTCTCCTCAATATATTCGGACATCGACCGGGTCTCAGCAGCGGATAATGGATAAATACGCCCACGGGGAGGAGTAGTACCGGGTAACAGGTCGATAGGGCAGTCGTATGGTCTATGAGGGGGTAGTGTCTCTGCCTCCTTTTTATTAAAGACATCAGCATAAGACCAATAAGGAATCGGAAGTCCAGGTAGATTAGCTGGGGTAGGAGAAGGACGGACGGGATGGACGGGAACCAGACAGGTCTTATGGCAGTCCTGTCCCCAGCGAAGGACTTCTCCGGTCTGCCAGTCAAGCACGGGTGCGTGTCTCTGGAGCCAAGGTAGGCCTAGCAAGAGGGCGTGAGAGAGTCCAGGCAGAATATGAAAGGAGATACTCTCAGAATGCAGCATTCCCACCTGCAGAGTAATGGATTCGGTGATGAGTTGGATGGGGCGTGGTAAGAGGCCCCCATCCACGGCAGCAAGACAAGGGTACAGCCAGATGTTTGGTGGGGATGCGATATTTCTCTACCAGGGACTGTGAAATAAGATTCCCGGCTGCTCCAGAGTCAAGTTGGGCTAGTTCGAAATAACGGTTCTCCCCGCAGACGATTGAGACTGACAACAGCAGAGATGGAGAGGATTTATTCTTGTCTAGGTCGACCTCTCTGAGCGAACCTAGACACAGGCGTTTCCCGACTTCTCCGGGCAGGCACGGATCCGGTGCTCCTTACTGCCACAGTAGAAGCAGCTCCCCTCGGCACGGCGTAAGTCCTGACGGGTTTTGACCATCTTGGTCTGGTCGACCTGCATAGGCTCAGGAGAGTGTATCTGGGAAGAGACGGAGGGAGTGACGGGTTTCTGAAAAGTAGGAGCTAGACGTGGAAACCTCCTCTCACGGGTGACCTCTTTGGCACGCTCCTGGAACCGTAGGTCAATCCGGGTGGCAAGAGTTATTAGGTCATCGAGAGTGGTAGGAATGTCCCGACCGGCAAGTTCATCTTTAATACGGCCGGACAGACCCTCCCAGAAGACGGATACCAGAGCGTCGTTATCCCAGGCCAGCTCCGAGGCAAGGGTACGGAACCGTATGGCATATTGGCCCACGGTGAGACTTCCCTGACGGAGGCGTAGCAGTGATGATGCGGATGAGGTCTTCCGTCCGGGTTCGTCGAAGACTTTCCGGAAAGCCGTGAGAAAGGCAGGCAAGTCGGACACCAGGTGGTCTCCTCTCTCCCATAGAGGATTTAGCCAGGCCAGGGCCTCCCCGGTGAGATGGGACATGATGAAGGCAATTTTGGCCCGGTCGGAGTTAAACTGGTGGGACAGAAGTTCAAAGTGCAGGGTGCACTGATTTATGAAGCCCCGAGCCTGGGCGGAGTCGCCTCCGAAGCGAGGAGGTGCAGAAAGCCGGGGTCCGGGGTAGGATACCATGGTATTAGTGGGCAGCGGAGCTGCCGGATTGCGAGTCATGGCACTGGCGGTGGTTGCTGGCGGAGCAGTCAGAGTGTCCAGGCGAGAATTGACATTCCGCAGGTGACCCAGGATGGACTCCTGTTGGGACCTCTGACGGGACAGTTCATGACACAGGTCCGAGAGCGAGGGAGCTTGGGTGCCACCGGGTTCCATGGCCCGAGCAAACTGTAACGGGTCTGGGAGGCGGAACCTCTGAGCTACTATACAAGGGGGCGGTCCTTGTAAGGGAGCGGGTGGCGACCAGGCAGGTAGTCACAGCAGGTGACCGGGACAGTCTCTGGATGAACGGGCAGGAGGTCATGGCAAGTGACCGGGGCAGTCTCTGGATGAACGAGCAGGAGGTCACGGCAAGTGACCGGGGCAGTCTCTGGATGAACGGGCAGAAGGTCACGGCAAGTGACCGGGGCAGTCTCTGGATGAACGGGCAGAAGGTCACGGCAAGTGACGGGGGCAGTCTCTGGGTAAAGGGTTGGTACGACCTGTGGCGGCTGATGGTAGACGTGAGCTCCCAGGTGAGCAGGCGAGAGTCTCTGGATAAACGGGTGATCACAGCATGTGACGGCGGAGCCTCCAGGAAGACCAACAGACAGGCAGCAGATGAGCGCTCCCAGGTGAGCGGGCAGAAGTCTCTGGACAGGCGGGTGGTCACAGCATGTGACGGCGGAGCCTCCAGGTAGGCTAGCAGACAGGCAGCAGATGAGCGCTCCCAGGTGAGCGGGCAGGAGTCTCTGGACAGGCAGGTGGTCACAGCACGTGACGGCGGAGCCTCCAGGTAGGCTAGCAGGCAGGTAGCAGATGTGCGCTCCCAGGTGAGCGGGCAAGCTGGTCCATAGACAGACTGACAGGAGTTGGAAGGCAGACCGTCGGACCTCAGGCAAGCAGGCAGGTAGCTGATGTGTGCTCCCAGGTGAGCGGGCAAGCTGGTCCTTAGACAGACTGACAGGAGTTGGAAGGCAGACCGTCGGACCTCAGGCTAGCAGGCAAGTAGCAGAATATCAGGCAGGAACAAGACAGCAAGCTGGCAGGAATCTGGCAGGTAACTGGCAGGTAACTGGCAACGGGACCTGAGGGCTGAAGCAGAGTAGTGAACAGTGCAACAACATTGCTCGGGCACCTCCATTTTGGAGGAGGTGCCTTATATATGGTGAAGTCCTCCGGCCATTGGCCGGGGACTCCTTAGGACGGCGCGCGCGGCCCCTTTAAGAGGGAGGGAGCGCGCGCGCGCGCCCTAAGCACAGTGGCTGGGAAGGAGCGCGCGCTGCCAGCAGAGCGGGAGGAGGACGCCGGGCTCGGAGCAGAGAGGTGAGGGGAACAGCGTCCCTGCCTAGCAGAGGGCAGGGACGCCGGCGCTACAGTGACGGAGCACCTGCTCTCATCAATTCGCCATAACCCCAATATTAGGTGGATTGAGTTGGGAGGCACCGAGTACAAGTGCTCTCTATTTGCTGATGATGTCCTAGTATATATCACTCAATCACATATATCCATCCATGCTGTTATGGCTGAAATAGATCACTTTGTTACATGGTCAAATTTTAAAATCAATGCAGCGAAGTCTGAGGCCCTCGATGTCTCCCTCCCCAAATCCATATAGGATTCCATCCAGTCCAACTTTCCCTTTGCCTGGCCCTCACAGGGTATCAAATACTTAGGAATTCCTATTCATAGAGACCTCTCCCATCTATGTTATCTTAATTTTGGGCCCTTTATTGAACAACTCCATACAGACCAGGGTTGGCAAGTTAGAACTGTAAGATTCACTACGTGAACCACTGGTGTTTTGTGGAAAAGCACATGTACACTGTGTTCCAAATTATTATGCAAAAAGTGTTTAGGAGTGATAAGGGAAGAATTTGTTTGTTTGTCAGTTAAACTCATTGATGGTGATGTGTGTCAGGGCTCTTTATATCACTGTAAGCAATTGCAGACACCTGTGCTAATTAGTTTGGCAGGTGTGTCCAATGAAAGGCAAGACTACTTAAGAAGGCTGTCTCACATTATTAAGCAGCCTACATTTTCTGCCAAAATGGGAAAGAAAAAGGATGTGTCGGCTGCTGAGAAGCAACAAATTGTGGAGTGTTTAGGTCAAGGCATGACTACAATCAACATTGTGCGATGATCAGGATGAAGTGTTTTGGCAATCAAGAAGTATGTAGCTGATTCACAGTACACACGTGTGCGTGCTGATAAGGGCAAATTGAGGACTCTTTCCTACAGGCAATTACGTCAGGTTAAAAGAGCAGCGGCAAAAAAGCCTTGTCATAGCAGCAGACAAGTTTTTGAAGCTGCTGGTGCCTCCAACGTCCCCCGAACAACAAGATGCAGGGTCCTTCAGAGGTTTGCAGCTGTGCATACGTCATCCTGTCGACCTCCTCTATCCACTTCACACAAGCAGAAACGGCTCCAGTGGGCCAAACATTACATGAAGACTGATTTCAAAACTGTTTTGTTCACGGATGAGTGCCGTGCAGCGCTCGATGGTCCAGATGGATGGAGTGGAGGATGGCTGGTTGATGGACACCCCACGCAAACAAGGCTACAGCGCCAACAAGGAGGAGGTGGAGTAATGTTTTGGGCTGGAATCATGGGGAGAGAGATTGTCGGCCCCTTTAGGATCCCTGAAGGCGCTAAAGATGAACTCCATAATGTATGTGGATTTTCTCAAACAGCACTTCCTGCCATGGTTCAAGAAGAAGAACCGTGTATTTCACAGCAAGATCATTTTTTTGCATGATAATGCACCATCTCATGCTGCACATAAAACATCTGCATCTCTGGCTGATATGGGCATAAAAGGGGACAAACTTATGGTGTGACCCCCATGCTCCCCTGACCTCTACCCCATTCAGAACCTCTGGAGCATCATCAAAAGGAGTGTCTATGATGGCGGGAGGCAGTTCACATCTAAGCAACAGCTCTGGGAGGGTATTCTGTCCTTATGCAAAACAATTGAAGCAGAAACCATCCAAAACCTGACAAATTCAATGGATGAGAGAGTTCAGAAGCTCCTTTCGAACAAGGGGTCCTATGTGAAAATGTAACCTAGAATAAAGTTTTGAGTTGAAAACTGTTTGATTTCAGTTTCTAATAACCTGCTAATGCTTAGAATTTCAAAAATGACCATTTTTTTGGTCATTATTAAAATGAAAAGGTTGATCGAAAAGTTTGGGGGATCTAAGAGTGTGGCAACCCAGTAGTCATGATTACTTCGAATTCTGACAATATCAGGGTCATGTTGCAGGTAGTGCAGCAAGAAGGCACTTATGTGTCTTGCGCATCTCGGAGCCCCAAAATTATTTTCCGGGCTAGATGCAGCTAAAAATTATTATTAATTTTAAATCTGGTGGAGCTTAGTATAGATGGCCTAATAGGATCAGTGCTGCACACTGCTAAAAAGCCCAAATTATTTTCCAGTCAAGATACAGATAAACATGATTAGTAATTTGAAAGCTTAAAACGGTTGGTGAGGTGATTTTAACCAATCATCAAGCTTTTACTCTACCCAGGATGACACAGGGGTCGTTTCGGATCCATGATTTGTTCATCTTTATGAACGTGAGTCTGTCTACATTATCAGTGGAGAGCCGCGTGCGCTTATCTGTCAGCACACCACCAGCAGCGCTGAACACACGTTCAGACAGAACGCTGGCTGCGGGGCATGACAAGATCTCCAAGGCGTAAGTGGCTAGCTCCGGCCATTTATCCAGATTGGAAGCCCAAAAAGAGCAAGGGTCCAGTGACACAGTCATGGCTTCAATGTTTACTTGGAGATACTCCTGTACCATCGTCTCTAGGCGTTGACTATGTGTCAGACTTCTTGTCTCCTGTGGCCTTGCAAAGGATGGGCTAAAAAAGTGGTGAAATGATTCCGCAAAATTGATGTTACCAGCAGATACTGTGGTTCTGTTACGGTTTGAGTGCTGAACACTTGACGGTCCCACGGTTGGCAAGTTGGAACTGTGAGCTTCACTACGTGCACCACTGGTGTTTTGTGGAAAAGCACATGTAAGATTCTGCAACAGTCTCTGCTGATACTCCTGCATGCGTGCATCCCTTTCTATGGCAGGAATAATTTCTGCAAATTTACTTTTGTACCGGGGATCTAACAGTGTGGCAACCCAGTAGTCAGGATTATTTCTAATTCTCACAATTCGAGGGTCATGTTGCTGGTAGTGCAGCAAGAAGGCACTCATGTGTGTTGCGCATCCAGGAGCACCAAGTCCCTGTTGTGTTGGTGGCGAGGTAACAATCATGCTTCCTTCCTCTGTCCTCTCCCCCCAACCTCGCACAACAGAAATGTGATCAAGGTCTCCCTCATCTGATGAGTCTTCCATCAGATCGTCCTCCACTTCTTCCTGGGCTCCTGCACCTTCCTCACTAGTTTGGCTGCTACCATGCGCCCTGGTAAAACCATCTCCCCCACCCTCACATGCCTGCCGCCTTGGTGCTGCCGACCGTCTGGACGTTGCAGATGTTAGCCCTTCTGCATACAACTCCTCCTCCTCTACTTCCTCCACCTCCTCTTGTGCCACCACCTGACTCCGAATTCTGTTTAACATGTGCTCCAGCATGTAAATCACCGGAATAGTCATGCTGATAATGGCATCGTCAGCACTAAACATCTTCGTCGCCATTTCAAAACTGTGCAGAAGGGTGCATAGGTCCCTGATCTGAAACCACTCCTCCAGCGTGATTTGCCCCACCTCTGGATCTCGTTGGCCCAGGCTATACGTCAGAACGTATTGCACCAGGACTTGTCGGTGCTGCCACAGTCGCTGCAACATGTGCAGAGTTGAATTCCACCGGGTAGGCACATCGCATTTTAGCCGGTGAAGTGGCAGGCCCAACGACTTCTGTAGAGATGTAAGTCGCTGAGCTGCGGGATGCGAACGGCGGAAGTGAGCACACAGTGACCGTGCCCTCTGCAGAAGGCCATCTAGTCCAGGATAGTGGGCTAAAAATTGCTGGACAACCAGGTTCAACACGTGAGCCATACAAGGCACGTGTGTGACATTGCCCCGGCGAAGGGCCGCACCCAGGTTTGCAGCATTGTCGCATACGGCCTTCCCTGGTTTCAGGTCCAGTGGAGACAACCATTCATGAAATTGGTTCTCCAGAGCTGACCACAACTCCTCAGCTGTGTGACTCACATTTCCCAGACATTTCAAAGTAAAAACCGCCTGATGACGTTGAGCCCTACTGCCAGCATAGTAAGGAGGTGTGCAGGATCCCTTCTGCGCAGTTAGAAAGCTTGTGGCATGACCAGACAGGCTTTGGGTGCAGGTGGAAGACCGAGAGGAGGTTGAGGAGGCAGAAGCAGTGGAGGAACTTTGACATAAAGAGGATTGACGCACAACTCGTGGGGACGGCAAGACTTGGACAGCAGCCCCTTGTCCTGCTGTCACCATAGTTACCCAGTGCCCAGTCAGCGACATGTAACGCCCCTGTCCATGCCTACTCGTCCAAGTGTCTGTAGTGAAATGCACCCTGTCACACACAGAGTTTCTCAAAGAAGCGGTGATGTTGTGTGCGACATGCTGGTGGAGCGCAGGCACACCTTTCTTTGAGAAGTAGTGCCGACTGGGCATCTGGTACTGGGGCACTGCGACGGACATAAGGTCTCGAAAATCCTCTGTGTCCACCAGGCGGAAAGGCAGCATTTCTGTAGCCAAGAGCTTGCAGATGGTGAAATTCAACCTCTTAGCTTTCTCATGGCTAGGAGGAAATGGTCTTTTACTTGTCCACATCTGAGGGACCGAGGGCTGGCTATTGTGCTTAGACGGGGTTGATAAGGGTGTCCCCGGCAAACTGCCGGTCTGTGAGGAAGATGCAGGCGGATATGTTAGGTTGCCTTGATCCAAAGGTGGTGCTATCGATGTCGGACAGCGCTCAACACCAGCTGGTGTTACCACCTCCAAAGAAAATGATGACCTGCCAATCACGCTGGCTGTTGCGGGTAAAGAGGTGGCAGGTCTGCGCCCCAAAACAGGTGTGACTGCTGTCCCCCCAGTCACAGAGGATGAAGAGGCCGCGGATGCACAAGATATGGCAGACGGTGGTTGGTCCGGCCGGCTAGGCCGCATTGTAGCACACTGAGCTTCCCACTGCAACTTATGCTTCATGTCCATGTGCCGGTTCATGCATGAAGTACTCAAACTATGTATTTTTTGGCCTCTACTTAGCTTTTGCTGACAAATGTTACAGATAACACTAGTTGGGTCATCTTTATCGATCTGAAAAAATGCCCAGGCTATGCAAGGCTTAGCACCCATGCGACCTGAAGAGCCACCACGACTTGTGGTGAGAGGCAGAGTTGTGTTTGAGGATGCAGTTGTTGACGTGCTTAGAATCATAGAATCATAGAATCATAGAATGGTAGAGTTGGAAGGGACCTCCTGGGTCATCTGGTCCAACCCCCTGCTCAAAGCAGGATTCACTAGATCATCTCAGACAGATGTCTGTCCAGCCTCTGTTTGAAGACGTCCATTGAAGGGGAACTCACCACCTCTCGTGGCAGCCTGTTCCACTCATTAATCACCCTAACTGTCAAAAAGTTTTTTCTAATATCTAATCTGTGTCTCCTCCCATTTAGTTTCATCCCATTGCTTCTAGTCTTTCCTTGTGCAAATGAGAATAAAGATGATCCTTCTACAATGTGACAGCCCTTGACATATTTGTAGACAGCTATTAAGTCTCCTCTCAGTCTTCTTTTTTGCAAGCTAAACATTCCCAAATCCTGCAACCGTTCCTCATAGGACATGGTTTGCAGACCAGTCACCATTCTGGTCGCTCTTCTCTGAACTTGCTCCAGTTTGTCTATGTCTTTTTTAAAATGTGGTGCCCAAAACTGTACACAGTATTCCAGATGAGGTCTGACCAAAGAGGAGTAAAGACCGATAATGACTTCACGTGATCTAGACTGTATGCTTCTGTTAATACATCCCAGAATTGTATTTGCCTTTTTTGCTGCTGCATCACACTGTTGACTCATGTTCAGTCTATGATCTATTAGTATACCTAAGTCTTTTTCACATGTACTGTTGCTTAGCTCTATTCCTCCCATTCTGTATATGCTTTTTTCATTTTTATTGCCCAGATGTAGTACTTTGCATTTTTCCCTGTTAAAAAACCATTCTGTTGGTTGCTGCCCACTGCTCCAGTTTATTTAGGTCTTTTTGAATCCTCTCTCTCTCTTCTCTAGTATTAGCTATCCCTCCTAGCTTTGTGTCATCAGCAAATTTAATCAGTTTACCCTCAATTCCTTCATCTAAATCATTGATAAAGATGTTGAACAATACAGGTCCCAGGACGGAGCCCTGTGGTACCCCACTTGAGACATTCACCCAGCTGGATGTGAAGCCATTTACAACCACCCTTTGAGTCCGATCACTAAGCCACTTATGAATCCACCTAACAGTTGCCTGGTCCATTGCATACTTGGTCATTTTTTCAATAAGGATGGTGTGAGATACTTTGTCAAATGCTTTGCTGAAGTCAAGATATACTATATCTACAGCATTTCCCTGATCCACCCAGTCAGTGATTCTGTCATAGAAGGAAATTAAGTTAGTCTGACATGACTTGTTAGTTACAAACCCATGCTGGCTCTGGTTAATCACTTCATTCTTATCCATGTACTTACATACATGTTGTTTAATAATTTGTTCAAAGATCTTTCCTGGTATAGAAGTCAGACTCACCGGCCTATAGTTCCCTGGGTCCACCTTCTTCCCCTTTTTGAAGATAGGAACAACATTTGCTCTTCTCCAGTCTTCTGGGACTTCTCCTGTTCTCCAAGAATTTTCAAAGATTATGGAGAGTGGTTCTAAAATTTCTTCTACGATCTCCTTCAGTACTCTGGGGTGTAATTCATCTGGACCTGGTGACTTGAACTCATTTATGTTAGCTAAATATTCCCTCACAATCTTTCTGTTTACAGATAACTTGGATTCCTCTATTCCTTTAAAAGGACAGTGAAGATCAGTTGATGTTACATTTTCTTTCTGAGAGAAAACAGATGCAAAATAGGAATTAAAAAGTTCGGCCTTCTCAACATCCTCTCTTACCATTTCTCCATTTTCATCCTGTAAAAATCCTATAGCATCTTTGACTTTTCTTTTACTTTTGACATACCCCCAAAATCCTTTTTTATTGCTTTTGACATCTCTTGCAAGCCTTAATTCATTGTCAGCTTTAGCTAACCTGATACGTGCCCTGCAGGATCTGCAGACTGCATTATAATCTTCTTTAGATATGCCTCCCTCTTTCCATTTAATAAACATTTCTTTCTTTCTTTTTAGCATGTGTTTAAGTTCTGTGTTCATCCATCCTGGTTTCCTTAAATGCTTCCCATTCTTCCTACTTTTCGGGATTGTTAACGATTGTGCTTTGAGAATCTCATTTTTAAAAATTTCCCATCCTTCCTGGACATTTTTGTCCTTAAGGACATCCAGCCATTGGATCCCTCCTATTCTCTTTCTGAGTCTCTTAAAATCTGCCTTTCTAAAATCTAACCTTGAAGTATGAGTCTTCACATGTCTTCCTCCTCTAGTTATCCAAAATTCTATAATAGCATGATCGCTGCCTCCTAGGGTCCCAGCCACCTTTACCTCCTCAACCATTTCCTCCCTGTTTATAAGGATTAGATCCAAAGTAGCAGATCCCCTTGTTTTCTCCCCTACCTTTTGGAAGATAAAGTTGTCAGCAAGAGAGGATAAGAATTTGCTTGACCTGTTAGTTTTACTTGAGAGAGATTCCCAACAAATGTCTGGATAGTTGAAATCTCCCATGACCACTACGTCATATTTTTTGGAGAACTTGGTCATTTGATACATAAAGAGTTCATCCATATCTTCAGCTTGCCCAGGTGGCCTGTAGTAAATGCCTACAATGGTGTCCTTTCCGTTGTTCTCTCCTTGTATTCTTACCCAAACAGTTTCCACAGAACTCCCAGTCTCTGAAGCTTCCATCTCTGTGCAGATATACGCTTTTCTAACATACAATGCAACACCTTCTCCTCGTTTATCAAGTCTGTTTCTTGCAAATAAGTTGTATCCTTTTAGCCTTTTATTCCAATCATGTGTATCGTCCCACCAAGTTTCAGTGATTCCAATGACATCATATTCCTTTTCCTGCATTAGTAGTTCCAATTCTCCTTGTTTGTTGCCCATGCTTTGTGCATTTGTATAAAAACATTTTAGTTTGTGATTGGTTTCTCTTCCTCCCATATTTTTATTATTTAAATTGTTTTGTCTTTGTTCTTCCTTTCCACTTCCAGTAGCAGAGATCTCAATAGTATTTGTCAGCTGTATGGCTTTTTCTGGCCTTTTGCTTCCCTTCCCACATTGTTCTAGTTTAAAGCTCTCCTGATGAGTGTAGCAAGGCGACTTCCAATTACACGTTTTCCAGTCTTCGTAAGGTGCACCCCATCTCTAGCAAGTAGTCCATCATATAGGTAATTCATTCCGTGATCCAGAAATCCAAATCCTTGTTGACGGCACCATCGACGTAGCCAGTTGTTCGCCTGTAGAATCTTATTCCACCTCATTGTTCCATGGCCATCCACTGGGAGGATGGATGAGAAGACCACCTGCGCTCCCAATTCTTTCACTTTCTTGCCTAAGTCTTCAAAGTCACTGCAGATGGTTTCCAGGTCCTTTCTTGCAGTGTCATTTGTCCCCACATGTATTAGCAGGAATGGGTAGTGATCTGTAGGTCTGAAGAGTCTTGATATCCTGTCAGACACATCTTTAATTTTTGCTCCTGGAAGACAGCACATTTCTCTTGAGGTTATGTCTGGTCTGCAGATAGCGGCCTCTGTTCCTCTTAACAGGGAATCCCCCATGACCACCACTCTCCGTTTCTTCTTCACAACATTCTTCTTTCTCCATCCAGGAGGATTCTGAGGGCTTACAAGGTTATTCATTGCTGGCAAAGTCTTATCTTGCTGTATTTCTTCATGGTGCTCCTGCGAGATAGCCTGGTACTGGTTCCTGA
This sequence comes from Phyllobates terribilis, assembly GCF_046119375.1. Classification (NCBI taxonomy): domain Eukaryota; kingdom Metazoa; phylum Chordata; class Amphibia; order Anura; family Dendrobatidae; genus Phyllobates; species Phyllobates terribilis. The sequence goes on from NW_027362763.1 coordinate 17,610,835, forward strand.
GCAGTATGGGTGCTGACTGCCTCTCGATCCTCCTGCTTCGGTGGGTCACATGCTTCCATTCCTCTGTTTCGTCAGGTGCAGTTCGAATTTCTTCTCTTTCTGAATCATGAAGAGATAATTCTGCTCTGTCTAAGAACTCTTCACCTTCCTTAATGATTTTCAAGGTAGTTAACCTCTCTTCTAGATTTCGCAACTTTTCCTCCAACAGGGACACAAGCTTGCATTTCTGGCATGTGAAGTTTGGCTTTTCCACTGGCAAGTCTGTGAACATGTAGCAGGATATGCAGCTCACCAAATGGCTCCTGGACTCTTCCATGTTCTTATTGTTAATGTTCTGAAAACAGTGAAAAAAGCTTAAAAAAAAAAGCTTCAAAATGCGGCGCGCGGTTTACCGATGTCCTCTTTTCAGCTCCAACAGCCAAAATCCAGTGTTCTTTGAGCTCGCGGAGACTCTTCACTTACCCCAAAATGCAGTGGGAATATGCAAATTATCTCCTCTAGAATATGCTTCTAGTACTACGTCTCTGTCCAGGAAGGCGCAACCTGACCTCGTCGTCACTAGCATCTTCCTCCACCTCCTCTGCTGACCTCATCTCTTGGCTGACTGTGGGTTGACAGTAAGTGGGATCTCCAACCTCATCATCATCACCCTGTGCGTTATCACACCCGTCGTCCTCAGAGCCAACCTGTTCCTGCCCTGACAAAAAACTAAAGTTGTCGCTCCAATCAGGTATTTGAGTCTCATCATCATCTTCCTCATTGTCTCCACCAACAGGAGTTACAGTTTGGGAATGAGGGTCTACATTATGGTCAGAACCTTCTGCGTCTGGTCCTGGATCCGACTCATAAAGATTCTGGGCATCAGTGCAGATCATTTCCTCGTCTGGATTCACAGAAGCTCTGGAGCCGACCTCTGATTCCCAGGCTATAGTATGAGTAAACAGCTCTGCAGACTCAACCATCTGTTCTATCTCATACTCAGACGGGCAGCTGGAGATTTGGGAGCTGTGAGGAAGCAAGTGCGATTGGGGTGACACCTTTGAGGACTGGAGTATTTGTGATGTTGAAGTTGATGTGGAGGAGAGCCCACTTAAAGGAGCACTTGATATCCATTGAAGCACCTGCTGTTTTTGTGCCTCATCTGGAATTTGTAGCGATTGGCGTGGCCGTAAGAAAGGGATCTTATCACATTGTCCGCTAAAAGAAGTAGACATTTTAGTTTGGCTGGAAGATGGTCTTTCTTCTGCAGATGTTACTGTTGCTTTAACACCTACCCCACGGACACAACCTTTTTTCCCCTTCCCAACACGCCTATTCCCCTTTCCACCAGCAGCAGGCCTTTTTCCACTCATTTTGGTGGTTCACTAATTCACAACTCTGGAGTTGTTTGCACAAAAAAACAATGGATGGGAACCGAGCAGAGCTGAGTGGCCAAACTGTGGTATTAGGCCAAAACTATTGGCTGGTTTAGATGCAGAAAAAAATTATATTCAATTTGCAACCTGATGGAGGTCAGTATAGATGGACTAATAGACCAAGTCCCACACACTGCTAGAAGCCCAAATATTTTTTCAGAGCTAGATGCAGATAAAAATTATTTTTAATTTGCAACCTGATGGATGTCAGTATAGATGGACTAATAGAGAATGTCCCACACACTGCTAGAAGGCCAAATATTTTTTCAGAGCTAGATGCAGAAAAAAATTATATTCAGTTTGCAACCTGATGGAGGTCAGTATAGATGGACTAATAGAACAAGTCCCACACACAGCTAGAAGGCCAAATATTTTTTCAGAGGTAGATGCAGATAAAAATTATTTTTAATTTGCAGCCTGATGGAGGTCAGTATAGATGGACTAATAGAGAAAGTCCCACACACTGCTAGAAGGCCAAATATTTTTTCAGAGCTAGATGCAGATAAAAATTATTTTTAATTTGCAGCCTGATGGAGGTCAGTATAGATGGACTAATAGAGAAAGTTCCACACACTGCTAGAAGGCCAAATATTTTTTCAGAGCTAGATGCAGACAAAAAATTATTTTGAATTTGCAGCGTGATGGAGGTCAGTATAGATGGACTAATAGAACAAGTCCCACACACTGCTAGAAGGCCAAATATTTTTTCAGAGCTAGATGCAGAAAAAATTATATTCAGTTTGCAACCTGATGGAGGTCAGTATAGATGGACTAATAGAACAAGTCCCACACACTGCTAGAAGCCCAAATATTTTTTCAGAGCTAGATGCAGAAAAAAATTATATTCAGTTTGCAACCTGATGGAGGTCAGTATAGATGGACTAATAGAACAAGTCCCACACACTGCTAGAAGCGCAAATATTTTTTCAGAGCTAGATGCAGAAAAAAAATATATTCAATTTGCAACCTGATGGAGGTCAGTATAGATGGACTAATAGAATGATGCTATGCCCAAAAGATTTTACTTCACTAGGTGCAGTAAAAAAATTGGTATTCTATACACAGGTGGTATATCTTGCAACACAGATAGGCTACTCCACTGACTAACACACTCTGCAATAGGCCAAAAAGGATTAGCTTTGCTAGATTCAGCCAAATGCTGTGAAAAAAACTTGCACAGCACTGGCACAGACCTGCCTGGCAAAAACTGATAGGAACTAATGTAACCTAGTCCTGAAAAGGACTGCAATTACAATTAGTCTTTACTCCCACAATCTATCTATTTAAGAGCACAGACCTGCCTGATAAAAGTCGTAGGAAATGCTGTAACCTAGTCCTTAAAAGGACTGCAATCACAACTATTCCCTACTCCCAAGCTATCTGTAGATTTGTGCGAAAATTGGCTTGAAATTAACAAGGTATAGCGCACACAGCAACAGCGGTGCCGTCTAACACGCAGCTGCAGTAGTGAGAAAATGGTGGCGACGGGGAAAATGGCTTGGTCTTATAGGGCAAGGACATGTGACATACACTGCCAATGACACATGCCCTTGCTTGTGTGAAAAAAAGCACTTCGCTCCGTGTGTGCGCTGCTGATAGGCTGACAGATTGCACCTCCCCACTGTAAATGCGGGAAAGAGAAAAAAAAATGGAGATCTTCATTGTTCCTGCAGAGATCCATCCCCTGCCCCTCCCCCCGCTGTACACTCAAACTGCGTATTAACATTAATTTTCATCATTACTGAGAAAAAATCCAGTTATGATTTTGGTGCACGAACAGTTATCGAACATAACCTCGAACAGCCGAATTTTTCTCAAATCGTTCGTATTCGCCGAACGGCTCGAACACTGCCCAAAGCAGCTCGAATTTGAGATTGGCGAACAGTTCGAGTCGAACAACGCTCATCTCCAGTAGCGACACGGAGTCAGTGATGCAGTCCAGGGCCTTTACTCACAGTTCTTATTATCCAGACCACGTCTGCAGGTAACGGCTGCCCACGTCGTACTGTGCTCACCAGGTGAGGGGCTCAGACAACTCCCAGATAACTTTGGAGCGCTTCACAGGACCCCCTTTGTGTGTCCTTTGTCTGGCCTTTCTTACCAACCCTTCTGTCCGGCTGCCTCGGGCCTCCTCTTGGTAAACTTGGCGCCAGTTTCCCTGACCCTATGTGGTGCCTTCCTAGCGGGTGTAGCGAGGGGCTGCGCCACATAAAATGTCACAGCCTCCGGTTTCTAGCTGAGGGTCGTTTCCTGCCTCCACTAGTTTCGGGGACCGGTCTCCCCCTTTGGCCTGACCCCTCCATGCAGGTGGATTCGGGTGTGCAGTGGCGACTCGCCCGTCCGCACCCCTGGGATCCCTTCATTCCTCGTTCCTGGAGCCTTCTCCGCTCCTCTTCCTTCCTTCTCCCTCTTCCAGGCCTGGGCCTCTGTTACTAGGCCCGCCTCCGGAGCAGAGCTCTTGCAGAGCCCCTGCTCCCTGCCACTTCTGCTCAAACTTCTCTGCACTGAACTAAGATGGTGCCCACCTTTTATACTCCCTTCTCAATACACCCAGGAACTGCTTCCTCCCTGCTCCTGCACTATAGGGTTCCCCTTCCTCAGTGTTCCCTCCCCCCACTCCAGCCAGGGACAGGGACTGTCGGGCCCATCTCAGAGGCATATTGGTCGCCCTGCCCCACGGCAATGTGGTATAATGCATGCAGGTGTCGGGTCCTGATCCACACTCCATCCTTACCCGAGAGTGAGATATCACACCTCTGGGTGAGGTGCAATACCTCTGTAGCAACCGAGCCCTCAGGGTGCTACAGTTCCATTTATCTTCAGCCTAGGTGACGTATTGTGATACAGGGCCGTGATTTTGGCTATAAAAGGTTCCCCTAGACCCCTACCCCAAGCTTTTTAAGAGAATCATATATGGCGTGCCAGGAGACTCTATGGAATGCTTTCTCAGCATCCAACGAGAGTATCTAATTACAAATTTTTAACTGCATCTAGCCCAGGAAATACTTTGTGCCTAGTAGCAGTGTCTGCTAGTCAGCGGATTATCCCGGCTGTTAAGCAAGCTACACCACCTGTAGTTTGGACACTTAATTTTTTCAAAGGAAATGCTTCGGGACCACGGGATACTCAGTGAAGAGCATCAGGAGGCACCCCAAGGCATAGGGGCTGGGACTGGCAGTAGGATGCCTTGCGGTGGACAGCCGAGCTCGATCCTTATAAAAGCTTTTTAACTGCAGCAGCTTTAGTGGACGCTACTGGAGCTGGAATTACGCGGCTGCTGGCATGAGACTTGCCCTCCAATAGATCCTTGTAAATGGATTTAAAGTGTATTCATTCAAATTAGAGAGACAATTTAAATTAAAAAGCTTAGAGCTGCCTCCACCACAGGGGGGCTCGCTCGACCCACCAGCGGACAGGCACCAGTATTGGGAGAGGGGGGCTGGCCGTCAGGGTTCACCGCGGCTCTGGCACAAACCCGGCGACACGGAGGTGGCACGGGCAGGAGCGGACTGAACGTGTCGGCTTCTCACTTTTTGGATTTTAGAAGGGCATGACATGCCTATGACGCGCCCCTGGGCCTGTGTCGCGCTGCGTTGCGCACGCGGGAGCTTACCCGGAGCCGGATCTCTTGAGGGTTGTAGTCTCGTGGCGGTGACCCGGTCCGTGCCCAGGGTGTCAAACTAAGTGGCAGTCTATGGCAGTAGATGTTGGACGACTACGCCACCCGTTGAGTACAGCTAAGGAGCTGCTGCTGCAGGGCAGACCGCTGAGGCCGGTGGTAGGATTGTGCAGCGTGATAGTATAACCCCCAACGGGAGGGGTATGGCTTCAGGGCAGCCGACGTGGATGATGGGGGTAGCAGGAACCACTCGGAGACGGTACGGTGTAGTTCAGGGTCTTTACTGGTGACAAAGATAGACCCTCCCGGAGTACTGGCTAGCGATTGGGGCCTGGTCAGTCCTTGAGCAGATGGGATCTCCCCTGGCCAGGCGGAGTTGTAGGCCTCCCAAACTAACTGTACTCTTCTGGCTACCTTGCTAGAAGCGGGTATAAGTAGCCCACGTCCCTGAGTGTACCGTGTGGTGCTCACCCGTATGGCCGGTGACTCGGGGCCTTCTAGTAGCTTCCGCTCCACGACGGCGGTGCTGGTCCCATGCGTGTGACCGTGCCTTCGGGTTTCTTGGCCAGAGGACCTGAAATCCCCTGCCTGACGGATTCTGCTGCTGGGTAGGAGTTAGTCCCCACAGCCTCGGACTCCGGGTCCGGTAAGAAATCTTCTCAGTCAGGGCGAGCTCTGCAGCTGCCAGCCCCTGACTCCTTGTAACACTGCTCCCACAGAGCTCCTGTTGTTTCTTCCCATAGCTGCTTCTCTTCTCTGTCTCTACTTCTGGCATGGCCCAGGAGCTGGGCCCAGCCGGAGCCACAGCTCCCTGTCAGCCCTCCTGGCTGAACTCTCCCTCTGAACTCTCTAACCCTGCCTCAGCCCCAGGTTTATATAGGGGAAGTTCTTCCCCTCCCAGGACTGGGCAGGAGGTGTGGCATGCATAGGATCCCTGACCAAGAGACCTCCCACCTGCTCTCAGACATAACATTGCTATTATTGTGGAGACCAGACCCCTGGGGTGCCACATTCCCCCCTAGTGAAATTTAGTACTCCGGGACTAAACATATTTTAGAAAAACATAACCAATACAAACAGAAACGGTACAATAAAAAAAACATATTAGAATGGTCACGGCGTGTCCGCAACCGGGTGCAGTTTTTGAAGAAAAGCAAGGTGTCCATTTCACCAAAACAGGGAGACGTAACCAGGTAGGGGTCTGTCCTGCCCCGAGTCCTCAACAGTCTTTAGTCCATTCCTGGGTTACGCTCCAACCATGTACAAAGGATTCCCGGTAAATCCACCAAAGACTCCCATAAATTACTAGAAACACATAATTATTTACAGGATATGGCCGCTCTCAGTCCTCGGCCAGTGGGGATAAAGGGATGGCTGCTCACAGTCCTCAGCTTGGTTAGGGATAGGGACACACGGGAACAATTCACTAGTCCCAACGGGGACCATATTTTAATTAGCAGCAGTTCTTGTACCCTCTCGGGTAACTATTTACAGTTCTTTATTCACGCTACTTCCCTTCAGTAGCTATGTCCTCTTTGGGCTCCCTCCTGAGGGTAGTCCTCAGACCCGTCCGGGTCCTCTTAGCTTTCCTCGTATTGGTAGTACTGCAGCTCCTCCTCGGTTAGCTGGGTTAGTATCTCTGCGACAGTCCTCCTCCCAGGTGGCCAGGACTTTACCCCCCTTTGGGCTGCCCCGGTTAATTGGGCCACCAGGATGCTCACTTTTTGCTCTTCTGTAAGGGGGTACACCTGGAAGAGGCTATCCAGCTTTTCTCTAAAGTTATGCAGGGTATGCGATTCCCCTGAGTACTGGGGTAGCCAGGCTGCCCCCGGGATATAGGGCATGGTGAAAGGCATGACCGCAACAGTGGTGGCGCTGGCGGGGATTGAAGCGGTGAAGCTCTCCTCCGTATCCGACATCCTTCTCCCCCCTAGTGGACCGTGGCCTACCTTGCGATGATCCTCTTCCGTAGGCCGCGGCTCCGCAGTGGATCGTCAGGGTTGAGGACCTTCCGTCGCGCTCCTGTGACGTCGGCGTCTGCTGGGCTCCTTCCAGGACCTTACGCAACGTCCGGACGTGAGGCGGGGCTTCAGTTCTCGCGCACTTTTGGAGTCCACGCCCCTCTTCTTCCCGCGCGGCGTCTTCAAGATGGCTTCCAACGGCGGGAAAACTCCACGGAAGGCGGGAAGAAGGCTGAAAATGGCGCCGGATGGCGGGAATCTTCACCGATGGCAGGAAGAAGGCTGAAGATGGCGTCGGATGGCGGGAATCTTCACCACTGGTAAGTTTGAACAGTCTTTTTCAGGCACGCAGTACCCGGTGGTTGCGGGCACGAAATCCTGCCGACTACGCCAAAAGTTGACCCGCCCCTGGGCCTGTGTCGCGCTGCGTTGCGCACGCGGGAGCTTACCCGGAGCCGGATTTCTTGAGAGTTGTAGTCTCGTGGCGTTGACCCGGTCCGTGCCCAGGGTGTCAAACTAAGTGGCAGTCTATGGCAGTAGATGTTGGACGACTACGCCACCCGTTGAGTACAGCTAAGGAGCTGCTGCTGCAGGGCAGACCGCTGAGGCCGGTGGTAGGATTGTGCAGCGTGATAGTATATCCCCCAACGGGAGGGGTATGGCTTCAGGGCAGCCGACGTGGATGATGGGGGTAGCAGGAACCACTCGGAGACGGTACGGTGTAGTTCAGGGTCTTTACTGGTGACAAAGATAGACCCTCCCGGAGTACTGGCTAGCGATTGGGGCCTGGTCAGTCCTTGAGCAGATGGGATCTCCCCTGGCCAGGCGGAGTTGTAGGCCTCCCAAACTAACTGTACTCTTCTGGCTACCTTGCTAGAAGCGGGTATAAGTAGCCCACGTCCCTGAGTGTACCGTGTGGTGCTCACCCGTATGGCCGGTGACTCGGGGCCTTCTAGTAGCTTCTGCTCCACGACGGCGGTGCTGGTCCCATGCGTGTGACCGTGCCTTCGGGTTTCTTGGCCAGAGGACCTGAAATCCCCTGCCTGACGGATTCTGCTGCTGGGTAGGAGTTAGTCCCCACAGCCTCGGACTCCGGGTCCGGTAAGAAATCTTCTCAGTCAGGGCGAGCTCTGCAGCTGCCAGCCCCTGACTCCTTGTAACACTGCTCCCACAGAGCTCCTGTTGTTTCTTCCCATAGCTGCTTCTCTTCTCTGTCTCTACTTCTGGCATGGCCCAGGAGCTGGGCCCAGCCGGAGCCACAGCTCCCTGTCAGCCCTCCTGGCTGAACTCTCCCTCTGAACTCTCTAACCCTGCCTCAGCCCCAGGTTTATATAGGGGAAGTTCTTCCCCTCCCAGGACTGGGCAGGAGGTGTGGCATGCATAGGATCCCTGACCAAGAGACCTCCCACCTGCTCTCAGACATAACATTGCTATTATTGTGGAGACCAGACCCCTGGGGTGCCACACCTATATCTGTGTCTCCCCCTCCTTTTACTCCTCCACCTCTTTTCTTTTCGCATGACTATATGTACTTGTCACTTTTCCATGTGTTAGTTGTGTCTTCTGAGCAGTTTGTCAGCTTTTGGACACCTTTGAAGGTGTTTTCTGTGTGTTTCTATGTGTTTTTGTTTGCCTGCCATTGGTTTTAACGGTGTTCGAAGGTGTTCGACGAACAGTTCGACGAACAGTTCGGCGAACACACGGGTGTTCGACGAACCGAACTCGAACACTACGGGGGTGGCTCAACACTATTCAACATCACAAATACTCCAGTCTTCAGAGGTGTCACCCCAATCGCACTTGCTTCCTCACAGCTCCCAAATCTCCAGCTGCCCATCTGAGTATGAGGTAGAACAGATGGTTGAGTCTGCAGAGCTGTTTACTCATACTATAGCCTGGGAATCAGAGGTCGGCTCCAGCGCTTCTGTGAATCCAGACGAGGAAATGATCTGCACTGATGCCCAGAATCTTTATGAGTCGGATCCAGAACCAGACGCAGAAGGTTCTGACCATAATGTAGACCCTCATTCCCAAACTGTAACTCCTGTTGGTGGAGACAATGAGGAAGACGATGATGAGACTCAAATACCTGATTGGAGCGACAACTTTAGTTTTTTGTCAGGGCAGGAACAGGTTGGCTCTGAGGACGATGGGTGTGATAACACACAGGGTGATGATGATGAGGTTGGAGATCCCACTTACTGTCAACCCACAGTCAGCCAAGAGATGAGGTCAGCAGAGGAGGTGGAGGAGAATGCTAGTGACGATGAGGTCAGGTTGCGCCTTCCTGGACAGAGAAATAATACAGGAAGCACGTCAACAACTGCATCCTCAAACACAACTCTGCCTCTCACCACAAGTCGTGGTGGCTCTTCAGGTCGCATGGGTGCTAAGCCTTGCATAGCCTGGGCATTTTTTCAGATCGATAAAGATGACCCAACTAGTGTTATCTGTAACATTTGTCAGCAAAAGCTAAGTAGAGGCCAAAAAATACATAGTTTGAGTACTTCATGCATGAACCGGCACATGGACATGAAGCATAAGTTGCAGTGGGAAGCTCACTGTGCTACAATGCGGCCTAGCCGGCCGGGCCAACCACCGTCTGCCACATCTTGTGAATCCGCGGCCTCTTCATCCTCTGTGACTGGGGGGACAGCAGTCACACCTGTTTTGGGACGCAGACCTGCCACCTCTTTACCCGCAACAGCCAGCGTGATTGGCAGGTCATCATTTTCTTTGGAGGTGGTAACACCAGCTGGTGTTGAGCGCTGTCCGACATCGATAGCACCACCTTTGGATCAAGGCAACCTAACATGTCCGCCTGCATCTTCCTCACAGACCGGCACTTTGCCGGGGACACCCTTATCAACCCCGTCTAAGCACAACAGCCAGCCCTCGGTCCCTCAGATGTGGACAAGTAAAAGACCATTTCCTCCTAGCCATGAGAAAGCTAAGAGGTTGAATTTCACCATCTGCAAGCTCTTGGCTACAGAAATGCTGCCTTTCCGCCTGGTGGACACAGAGGATTTTCGAGACCTTATGTCCGTCGCAGTGCCCCAGTACCAGATGCCCAGTCGGCACTACTTCTCAAAGAAATGTGTGCCTGCGCTCCACCAGCATGTCGCACACAACATCACCGCTTCTTTGAGAAACTCTGAGTGTGACAGGGTGCATTTCACCACAGACACTTGGACGAGTAGGCATGGACAGGGGCGTTACATGTCACTGACTGGGCACTGGGTAACTATGGTGACAGCAGGACAAGGGGCTGCTGTCCAAGTCTTGCCGTCCCCACGAGTTGTGCATCAGTCCTCTTTATCTCAAAGTTCCTCCACTGCTTCTGCCTCCTCAACCTCCTCTCGGTCCTCCACCTGCACCCAAAGCCTGTCTGGTCATGCCACAAGCTTTCTAACTGCGCAGAATGGATCCTGCACACCTCCTTACTATGCTGGCAGTAGGGCTCAACGTCATCAGGCGGTTTTTACTTTGAAATGTCTGGGAAATGTGAGTCACACAGCTGAGGAGTTGTGGTCAGCTCTGGAGAACCAATTTCATGAATGGTTGTCTCCACTGGACCTGAAACCAGGGAAGGCCGTGTGCGACAATGCTGCAAACCTGGGTGCGGCCCTTCGCCGGGGCAATGTCACACACGTGCCTTGTATGGCTCACGTGTTGAACCTGGTTGTCCAGCAATTTTTAGCCCACTATCCTGGACTAGATGGCCTTCTGCAGAGGGCACGGTCGCTGTGTGCTCACTTCCGCCGTTCGCATCCCGCAGCTCAGCGACTTCCATCTCTACAGAAGTCGTTGGGCCTGCCACTTCACCGGCTAAAATGCGATGTGCCTACCCGGTGGAATTCAACTCTGCACATATTGCAGCGACTGTGGCAGCACCGACAAGCCCTGGTGCAATACGTTCTAACGTATAGCCTGGGCCAACGAGATCCAGAGGTGGGGCAAATCACGCTGGAGGAGTGGTCTCAGATAAGGGACCTATGCACCCTTCTGCACAGTTTTGAAATGGCGACGAAGATGTTTAGTGCTGACGATGCCATTATCAGCATGACTATTCCAGTGATTTACATGCTGGAGCACATGTTAAACAGAATTCGGAGTCAGGTGGTGGCACAAGAGGAGGTGGAGGAAGTAGAGGAGGAGGAGTTGTATGCGGAAGGGCTAACATCTGCAAGGTCCAGACGGTCGGCAGCACCAAGGCGGCAGGCATGTGAGGGTGGGGGAGATGGTTTTACCAGGGCGCATGGTAGCAGCCAAACTAGTGAGGAAGGTGCAGGAGCCCAGGAAGAAGTGGAGGACGAACTGATGGAAGACTCATCAGATGAGGGAGACCTTGATCACATTTCTGTTGTGCGAGGTTGGGGGGAGAGGACAGAGGAAGGAAGCATGATTGTTACCTCGCCACCAACACAACAAGGACTTGGTGCTCCTGGATGCGCAAGACACATGAGTGCCTTCTTGCTGCACTACCGGCAACATGACCCTCGAACTGTGAGAATTAGAAATAATCCTGACTACTGGGTTGCCACACTGTTAGATCCCCGGTACAAAAGTAAATTTGCAGAAATTATTCTTGCCATAGAAAGGGATGCACGCATGCAGGAGTATTAGCAGATACTGTTGCAGAATCTTACATGTGCTTTTCCACAAAACACCAGTGGTGCACGTAGTGAATCTCAAAGTCCCAACTTGCCAACCGTGGGACCGTCGAGTGTTCAGCACTCAAACCGTAACAGAAACGGTTACGATGGTACAGGAGTATCTCCAAGTAAACATTGAAGCCATGACTGTGTCACTGGACCCTTGCTCTTTTTGGGCTTCCAATCTGGATAAATGGCCGGAGCTAGCCACTTACGCCTTGGAGATCTTGTCATGCCCCGCAGCCAGCGTTCTGTCTGAACGTGTGTTCAGCGCTGCTGGTGGTGTGCTGACAGATAAGCGCACGCGGCTCTCCACTGATAATGTAGACAGACTCACGTTCATAAAGATGAACAAATCATGGATCCGAAATGACTTTTCTACCCCTGTGTCATCCTGGGGAGAGTAAAAGCTTGATGATTGGTTAAAATCACCTCACCAACCGTTTTAAGCATTCAAATTACTAATCATGTTTATCTGTATCTTGGCTGGAAAATAATTTGGGCTTTGTAGCAGTGTGCAGTACTGATTCTATTAGGCCATCTATACTAAGCTCCACCAAATTTAAAATTACTAATCATGTTTATCTGTATCTTGGCTGGAAAATAATTTGGGCTTTGTAGCAGTGTGCAGTACTGATTCTTTTAGGCCATCTATACTAAGCTCCACCAGATTTAAAATTACTAATCATGTTTATATGTACCTTGGCTGGAAAATAATTTGGGCTTTGTAGCAGTGTGCAGCACTGATTCTATTAGGTCATCTATACTAAGCTCCACCAGATTTAAAATTACTAATCATGTTTATCTGTATCTTGGCTGGAAAATAATTTGGGCTTTGTAGCAGTGTGCAGCACTGATTCTATTAGGCCATCTATACTAAGCTCCACCAGATTTAAAATTAATAATAAGTTTTAGCTGCATCTAGCCCGGAAAATAATTTTGGGGCTCCGAGATGCGCAAGACACATAAGTGCCTTCTTGCTGCACTACCTGCAACATGACCCTCAGATTGTCAGAATTCGAAGTAATCCTGACTACTGGGTTGCCACACTGTTAGATCCCCCACACACTTCGATCAACCTTTTCATGTTAATAAAGACCAAAAAAATGGTCATTTTTGAAATTATAAGCATTAGCAGGTTATTAGAAACTGAAATCAAACAGTTTTCAACTCAAAACTTTATTCTAGGTGATGTTACATTTGCACATAGGACCCCTTGCTCGAAAGGCGCTTCTGAACTCTCTCGTCCATTGAATTTGTCAGGTTTTGGATGGTTTCTGCTTCAATTGTTTTGCATGAGGACAGAATACCCTCCCAGAGCTGTTGCTTAGATGTGAACTGCCTCCCGCCATCATAGACACTCCTTTTGATGATGCTCCAGAGGTTCTGAATGGGGTAGAGGTCAGGGGAGCATGGGGGTCACACCATAAGTTTGTCCCCTTTTATGCCCATATCAGCCAGAGATGCAGATGTGTTATGTGCAGCATGAGACTGTGCATTATCATGCATGAAAATGATCTTGCTGTGGAATACACGGTTCTTCTTCTTGAACCATGGCAGGAAGTGCTGTTTGAGATTCTCCACATACATTATGGAGTTCATCTTTATCCCTTCAGGGATCCTAAAGGGGCCGACTATCTCTCTCCCCATGATTCCAGCCCAAAACATTACTCCACCTCCTCCTTGTTGGCGCTGTAGCCGTGTTTGCGTGGGGTGTCCATCAACCAGCCATCCTCCACTCCATCCATCTGGACCATCGAGCGTTGCACGGCACTCATCCGTGAACAAAACAGTTTTGAAATCAGTCTTCATGTATTGTTTGGCCCACTGGAGCCGTTTCTGCTTGTGTGCAGTGGATAGAGGAGGTCGACAGGATGGCGTACGCACAGATGCAAACCTCTGAAGGACCCTGCATCTTGTTGTTCGGGGGACGTTGGAGGCACCAGCAGCTTCAAAAACTTGTCTGCTGCTATGACAAGGCTTTTTTGCCCCTGCTCTTTTAACCTGACGTAATTGCCTGTAGGAAAGAGTCCTCAATTTGCCCTTATCAGCACGCACACGTGTGTACTGTGAATCAGCTACATACTTCTTGATTGCCAAGAGACTTCATCCTGATCATCGCACAATGTTGATTGTAGTCATGCCTTGACCTAAACACTCCGCAATTTGTTGCTTCTCAGCAGCCGACACATCCTTTTTCTTTCCCATTTTGGCAGAAAATGTAGGCTGCTTAATAATGTGGGACAGCCTTCTTAAGTAGTCTTGCCTTTCATTGGACACACCTGCCAAACTAATTAGCACAGGTGTCTGCAATTGCTTACAGTGATATAAAGAGCCCTGACACACATCACCATCAATGAGTTTAACTGACAAACAAACAAATTCTTCCCTTATCACTCCTAAACACTTTTTGCATAATAATTTGGAACACAGTGTACATGTGCTTTTCCACAAAACACCAGTGGTTCACGTAGTGAATCTTACAGTTCTAACTTGCCAACCGTGGTCTGTATGGAGTTGTTCAATAAAGGGCCCAAAATTAAGATAACATAGATGGGAAAGGTCTCTATGAATAGGAATTCCTAAGTATTTGATACCCTGTGAGGACCAGGCAAAGGGAAAGTTGGACTGGATGGAATCCTGTATGGATTTGGGGAGGGAGACATCGAGGGCCTCAGACTTCGCTGCATTGATTTTAAAATTTGACCATGTAACAAAGTGATCTATTTCAGCCATAACAGCAGGGATGGATATATGTGATTGAGTGATATATACTAGGACATCATCAGCAAATAGAGAGCACTTGTACTCGGTGCCTCCCACCTCAATCCACCTAATATTGGGGTTATGGCGAATTGATGAGAGCAGGTGCTCCGTCACTAGGATGTATAAGAGAGGGGACAGAGGACATCCCTGCCTTGTCCCATTGGTGATTATGAAAGGTGATGAAAATGTTCTGACGCGCCCCCTGGGCCTTGGGACACCCGGAGCCGGACCCTTTTTGGTGGATGCTGGTGGTTGTAGTCTCCGTGGCGGCGACCCGGTTCCGTGGCTCAGGGCGGTCAAACCAGTGGCGGAACTATTTATGTGGTTTTGATGTTTAAATGTCCGACTACGCCACCCGTGGATTGCGGTCAGAGTGAACCGCCGCTGCAGGGCAGACCGCTGAGGCTGGTCTTGTGGGCTGCAGCAGAGCGTAGCATAACTCCCCACGGGAGGAGTATAGCCTCAGGGCAGTGTATGCGGAGGATGGGGGTGATGGTGCAGGGCAGCAGCAGTAACGACACGGAGTCAGTGATGCAGTCCAGGGCCTTTACTCACAGTTCTTATTATCCAGACCACTTCTGCAGGTAACGGCTGCCCACGTCGTACTGTGCTCACCAGGTGAGGGGCTCAGACAACTCCCAGATAACTTTGGAGCGCTTCACAGGACCCCCTTTGTGTGTCCTTTGTATGGCCTTTCTTACCAACCCTTCTGTCTGGCTGCCTCGGGCCTCCTCTTGGTAAACTTGGCGCCAGTTTCCCTGACCCTATGTGGTGCCTTCCTAGCGGGTGTAGCGAGGGGCTGCGCCACTTAAAATGTCACAGCCTCCGGTTTCTAGCTGAAGGTCGTTTCCCGCCTCCACTAGTTTCGGGGACCGGTCTCCCCCTTTGGCCTGACCCCTCCACGCAGGTGGATTCGGGCGTGCGGTGGCGAATCGCCAGTCCGTACCCCTGGGATCCCTTCGTTCCTCGTTCCTGGAGCCTTCTCCGCTCCTCTTCCTCCGGAGCAGAGCTCATGCAGAGCCCCTGCTCCCTGTCACTTCTGCTCAGACTTCTCTGCACTGAACTAAGGTGGTGCCCACCTTTTATACTCCCTTCTCAATGCACCCAGGAACTGCTTCCTCCCTGCTCCTGCACTACAGGGTTCCCCTTCCTCAGTGTTCCCTCCCCCCACTCCAGCCAGGGACAGGGACTGTCGTGCCCATCTCAGGGGCATATTGTTCACCCTGCCCCACGGCAATGTGGTGTAATGCATGCAGGTGTCAGGTCCTGATCCACACTCCATCCTTACCTGAGAGTGAGATATCACACCTCTGGGTGAGGTGCAATACCTCTGTAGCAACCGAGCCCTCAGGGTGCTACAGTTCCATTTATGTTCAGCCTAGGTGACGTATTGCGATACAGGGCCGTGATTTTGGCTATAAAAGGGTCCCCTAGACCCCTACCCCAAGCTTTTTAAGAGAATAATATATGGCGTGCCAGGAGACTCTATGGAATGCTTTCTCAGCATCCAACGAGAGTATCTAATTACAAATTTTTAACTGCATCTAGCCCAGGAAATACTTTGTGCCTAGTAGCAGTGTCTGCTAGTCAGCGGATTATCCCGGCTGCTAAGCAAGCTACACCAGCTCTAGTTTGGACACTTAATTTTTTCAAAGGAAATGCTTCGGGACCACAGGATACTCAGTGAAGAGCATCAGGAGGCACCCCAAGGCATAGGGGCTGGGACTGGCGGTAGGATGCCTTGCGGTGGACAGCCGAGCTCGATCCTTATAAAGGCTTTTTAACTGCAGCAGCTTTAGTGGACGCTACTGGAGCTGGAATTACGCGGCTGCTGGCATGAGACTTGCCCTCCAATAGATCTTTGTAAAAGGATTTAAAGTGTATTCATTCAAATTAGAGAGACAATTTAAATTAAAAAGCTTAGAGCTGCCTCCACCACAGGGGGGCTCGCTCGACCCACCAGCGGACAGGCACTAGTATTGGGAGAGGGGGGCTGGCCGTCAGGGTCCACCGCGGCTCTGGCACAAACCCGGCGACACGGAGGTGGCACGGGCAGGAACGGACTGGCCGTGTCGGCTTCTCACTTTTTGGATTTTAGAAGGGCATGACATGCCTATATCTGTGTCTCCCCCTCCTTTTACTCCTCCACCTCTTTTCTTTTCGCATGACTATATGTACTTGTCACTTTTCCATGTGTTAGTTGTGTCTTCTGAGCAGTTTGTCATCTTTTGGACACCTTTGAAGGTGTTTTCTATGTGTTTCTATGTGTTTTTGTTTGCCTGCCATTGGTTTTAACGGTGTTCGAAGGTGTTCGACGAATAGTTCGACTAACAGTTCGGCGAACACACGGGTGTTCGACGAACCGAACTCGAACACTACGGGGGTGGCTCAACACTAGAGGAGACATAGATTAGATATTAGAAAAAACTTTTTGACAGTTAGAGTGATCAATGAGTAGAACAGGCTGCCACGAGAGGTGGTGAGTTCCCCTTCAATGGACGTCTTCAAACAGAGGCTGGACAGACATCTGTCTGAGATGATTTAGTGAATCCTGCTTTGAGCAGGGGGTTGGACCAGATGACCCAGGAGGTCCCCTCCAACTCTACCATTCTATGATTCTATGAAGAGGCTCCATTCCAGTTCTGTCGGCTGCTGCTGTTAGATATTTCTAGAAATAGGCCCAGGTCTCAGGGGCCAGGAATACTTTTTTTGGATCTTAATCCTCATTATTTGCTTAAAACAATCCAGAGAACACCGTTTTTCTGCGCTATTTGCTTGTTGGCACTGCAGAATACAGCCAGGTCCTTTCCATATTACAGTGGTAGAAATCCAGCTATTTAAAACCGTGTTTTCTCCGTCACACGGATCACATATACGTTTTCAGAAAATACTGCCATTTCTGGCCTCCATTAAAAATTTCCTTTAGTGTGTCAGTGAAGCAATTCACAGCAGTTTGCTGTTCAAACTACTTACCTACAGGCCAGGTGTTTAACCCCTTAAGCCCCGAGGGTGGTTTGCACGTTAATGACCAGGCCAATTTTTACAATTCTGACCACTGTCACTTTATGAGGTAATTACTCTGGAACGCTTCAACCGATCCCCCTGATTCTGAGAATGTTTTTTCGTGACATATTGTACTTCATGATTGTGGTAAAATTTCTTCAATATCATTTGCGTTTATTTGTGAAAAAAATGGAAATTTGGTGAAAATTTTGAAAATTTTGCAATTTTGAAAATTTGAATTTTTATGCCCTTAAATCAGAGAGATATGTCACACAAAAGAGTTAATAAATAACATTTCCCACGTGTCTACTTTACATCAGCACAATTTTGGAACCAAAATTTTTTTTGTTAGGGAGCTATAAGGATTAAAAGTTGACTAGCGATTTCTCATTTTTCCAACAAAATTTACAAAACCATTTTTTAGGGACCACATCACATTTGAAGTCACTTTGAGAGGTCTTTATGACAGAAAATACCCAAAAGTGACACCATTCTAAAAACTGCACCCCTCAAGGTGCTCAAAACCACATTCAAGAACTTTATTAACCCTTCAGGTGCTTCACAGGAATTTTTTGAATGTGGAAGAAAAAAATGAACATTTAACTTTTTTCACAAAAATGTTACTTTAGACCCAATTTTTTTTATTTTCACAGGGGTAACAAGAAAAAATGGACCTCAAAATTTGTTGTGCAATTTCCCCTGGGCACGCAGATACCCAATATTTGGGGAAAAAACACTGTTTGGGCGCACGGCAGGGCTCGGAAGGGAAGGAGCGCCATTTGACTTTTTGATTGTAAAATTAGCTTGAATAATTAGTGGACGCCATGTTGTGTTTGGAGAGCCCCTGTGTGCCCAAACATTGGAGCTCCCCACAAGTGACCCCATTTTGGAAACTAGACCCCCCAAGGCACCTATCTACATGCATAGTGAGCACTTGGAACCCCCAGGTGCTTCACAAATTGATTCGTAAAAATGAAAAAGTGTTTTTTTTTTCACTTTTTCATTTTTATGAATCAATTTGTGAAGCACCTAGGGGTTCCAAGTGCTCACTATGCATCTAGATAGGTGCCTTCGGGGGTCTAGTTTCCAAAATGGGGTCACTTGTGGGGGAGCTCCAATGTTTGGGCACACAGGGACTCTCCAAATGCAACATGGTATCCTCTAACAAATTGAATGGAAAATAGGCTCAAATTGTTAGCGGACACCGTGTTGCGTTTTGAGAGCCCCTGTGTGCCCAAAAATTGGAGCTCCCCCACAAGTGACCCCATTTTGGAAACTAGACCCCCCAAGGCACCTATCTAGATGCATAGTGAGCACTTGGAACCCCCAGGTGCTTCACAAATTGATTCGTAAAAATGAAAAAGTGAAAAAAAAAACACTTTTTCATTTTTACGAATCAATTTGTGAAGCACCTGGGGGTTCCAAGTGCTCACTATGCATCTAGATAGGTGCCTTGGGGGGTTTAGTTTCCAAAATGGGGTCACTTGTGGGGGAGCTCCAATGTTTGGGCACACAGGGACTCTCCAAATGCAACATGGTATCCGCTAACAAATTGAATGGAAAATCGGCTCAAATTGTTAGCGGACACCATGTTGCGTTTTGAGAGCCCCTGTGTGCCCAAACATTGGAGCTCCCCCACAAGTGACCCCATTTTGGAAACTAGACCCCCCAAGGCACCTATCTGGATGCATAGTGAGCACTTGGAACCCCCAGGTGCTTCACAAATTGATTCGTAAAAATGAAAAAGTGAAAAAAAAAACACTTTTTCATTTTTACGAATCAACTTGTGAAGCACCTGGGAGTTCCAAGTGCTCACTATGCATCTAAATAGGTGCCTTGGGGGGTCTAGTTTCCAAAATGGGGTCACTTGTGTGGGAGCTCCAATGTTTGGGCACACAGGGACTCTCCAAATGCAACATGGTATCCGCTAACAAATTGAATGGAAAATCGTCTCAAATTGTTAGCGGATACCATGTTGCGTTTGGAGAGCCCCTGTGTGCCCAAACTTTGGAGCTCCCCCACAAGTGACCCCATTTTGGAAACTAGACCCCCCAAGGCACCTATCTAGATGCATAGTCAGCACTTGGAACCCCCAGGTGCTTCACAAATTGATTCGTAAAAATGAAAAAGTGAAAAAAAAAACACTTTTTCATTTTTATGAATCAATTTGTGAAGCACCTGGGGTTCCAAGTGCTCACTATGGCGGCTCTGAGGCGAGGCGAGCTCACACACGTACCATGCCTGGCCCATGTGCTTAACCTCGTGGTTCAGTGGTTTCTCAAATCCTACCCGGAGCTGCCAGATCTGCTTGTTAAAGTACGGAGCCTGTGTGCCCATTTTAGAAAGTCACCTACAGCTTCCGCCGCCCTTGCAGTGTTTCAGCAGCGTTTGCAGTTTCCGGCTCACAGACTGGTGTGTGATGTCCCCATGCGTTGGAACTCTACACTGCAGATGTTTGGAAGGATTTGTGAGCAGAAGAGGGCAGTTGTTGAGTACCAGCATCAACAAGGCCATCGGTATTCAGTTCAGACTCCACACATAAGACCTAAAGAGTGGACATGGATGTCAGACATATGTACCATCCTCCAAAACTTTGAGGACTCCACCAAGATGATGAGCGGCGATGACGCCATAATTAGCGTCACCATCCCGCTTCTCTGTCTTCTGAAACGCTCTCTGCTCACAATCAAAGAGGATGCATTGCAGGCGGAGCACGATGAGATGGAGCAAGGAACCATACAGGGTGATTAAACACAGCCAAGCCTCATCTCATCCCAACGTGGATTGGGTGACAATGAGGAAGAGGAGGGGGAGAAGGAAGGACAGGAGCTAGTTTCATGCACTATAGATGGTACTACCTGCACAGCTGTCATACCGTCTGTTCAGCATGGATGGCCAGAGGACAGAGAGGAGGAGGAGGAGGAGGAGAGCATGGTCAGTCATCCTCTTGGTGAAGACACGGAAGTCTTGTCTGTTAGTAGTCTGGCACGCATGGCTGAGTTTTTGTTATGCTGCCTTTCCCATGACCCTCGCGTTCTCAAAATTTTGGGTGACAGTCATTACTGGTTGGTGACACTTCTAGACCCAGGCTACAAGGAGAACTTTATATCTCTTATTCCTGAGGTGGATAGGTCTACAAAAATGGGGCAGTACCAGAAGACCCTTGTTGCAGAGCTATTAAAAAATTCCCATCTGAAAACATTGGCGGCAGAGGGCACACTTTGTTGGACAACCAAGAAGTACAGGCGAGAGAGACACAACTTCAATCCAGCAGAGGCAGGGGAACACTGTCAAAGTTCTGGGAGAGTTTTCTCAGGCCCTCCTATCGCACAGGCCCTGAGGAGTGGGGTACTCTCTCAAGGAGTGCAAAGTTTGGGAAGATGCTGAGGGAGTACCTTGCCAACTGTACCAACGTCCTCCGTGATTCCTCTGTGCCTTATAATTATTGGGTATCCAAGCTGGATATGGAATGGACTGGCTCTCTACGCCTTGGAGGTCCTGGCATGCCCTGCCACCAGAGTTTTATCAGAGCGGGTTTTTAGTGCCGCTGGTGGAATTATAACTGATAAGCGCATCCGCCTGTCAACTGAAAATGCTGACAGGCTGACTCTTATAAAAATGAACAAGGGCTGGATTGGGCCAGACTTCTCAACACCACCGAATGATAGCAGCGTAACATAAACTCAAATCCAGTGTCTTTTCTTGGGAGGTGTATTCCCATGCACCTTTTCACACCCACACATGGTATACGCTTCCTGATTTTGGCTATTTGCTTTTGTCCTCCTCCTTCTCCTCATCCTTCACCACCATATCACCAGGGTGACCGTGGTCCGTGATGCAACACCCACATAATTTTTTAAAGGGTGTTTATGATGCCCGTAAAAAAAAAATTTGTATACAGTATGTTCTTGTATACTCCCCAGGGGTAAATGTTTGTCAGCCCATACACTTAGTGCATGGGCATTACAAGTAGAGGAGGCCCGCTCCTTTCTAATGGGAACATTTTTTTATGAGGCCCTCCTCCACATCTCTTCCAAGGGGCATTGAAGTGCCTCCAAATTTTTGGCAGCCCTTGCATTCACTCCATAGGCCGACACTATGGGAGACTCTCTCCTTTCTAATGGGAATTTGTCGTCACTGTGGCCCTGCTCTATGTCTCTTTAAATTGTTAGTGGGGTTTTGCCTAAAATTGGTCAGCCGTTGGACTCACTGCATACCCTATAACAGTATAGCAGATCCTCTCCTTTCTAATGGGAACATGTCATACCTGGTTTCTGTGGCCCTGCCCCATGTGCCTTTAAATTCTTAGTGGGGTTTTTCCCAAATTTTGGCAGCCCTGCAGTCAAAGCATGGGCATTACCACTATAGGAGACCCACTCCTTTATAATGGGAACATTTTTTTTACTGAGACCCTCCTCTATGTCTCTTCAAAGGGGTATTGGGTTGCGTCCAAATATTTGGCAGCCCTTGCAGTCACTGGATACGCAATAACAGTATAGGAGACCCACTTGTTAATAATGGGAAGAACAAAGCATAGCCGGCTGATGGCTCTCCAACAATAGCTAAGGCCGACTGCTGGTCTTTTAAGAATAGTAAGAGCCGTCTGATGTCCCTATAAAAATAGGCTTTATGACTTTCAGAGTCCCTCCATCATAAATAAAACAGGATGTGTCTGATGATGTGTCACACACCACATTGCCAGATAAGGTTGTAAAATGCTAAAATGACATTTTCCGGTGAATACATTTGTCTTAAAAAATAACGTAAAAAAAAAAACAATAGGATCTTTCTTTAGTATAAAAAACGTCACCAATTTAACCTCAATGTAATCACATTGTTCAGCTCCTGCACCTCCTCCTCCATCTCCGAAATGACCCCATCAGTCACATGCTGACAGCACTGCAGCACTGCCTTGGCCAAGCGGCAACAGGCTGTGCTGAAGATAACATGCTTAATGCTTAATTGACAAACCGCCCAGCGCTGCAGAGTTGTTGAAAGCTGTAACACAGCAGCCTGATCTGTGGCTCTCACCGCTGAACATACAGCCAGGCATGGTCGTGTGTGACAATAGGCGGAACCTGTTGACGGAGAAATGACAGCCGGTGTAGATACGGTTTCCCTCTATGCCTGTCCTTTCACCGAGCTAAAGAATATGGCTGTGGTGAAATACAACTCCCACTGAGAAGCTGTTTCAGATTGAAAAACATTGTGCCCACCAGAGGATTTGATTCTGAGGGCTCACCTTTCTCACCCACTCAAGAGACCCAGAGCAGCCGCAAAGTTAGCGCTATCATGAACTCTCCTGAGGTAGAAGCCAAGGCACACCAAAGGATTCTCTGGTGGGACTGTCCAACCCTGCCGAGAAGCAGTCCTGGCTAAGAAAAGTGTGTGGAAAGGTTCCTGGACACTCTATGGCTGCTTTTTTACTGAGGTGGAAACCCACGCAAACATGGGGAGAACATACAAAGTCCTTGCAGATGTTTTCCTTGCTGGGATTTGAACCCAGGATCCCAGTGCTGCAAGGCTTCAGTGCTAACCACTGATCCAATGTGCTGCCGTTCACCCTCTAATATCTAACAGGCTGGAGAATCTTGCACCTACTGCCACTCTATCTTCAGCTCCTTTGTGAGAAAATGTATTTGGGCAGCCACTCAGTCTACCAAATAAAATTCCTGAGAAGGAAATTGGGGATGGCTTCGCTACTGGTACTGGGGGCAGTGCTAATACCATGGCGTCGTACCATAGTTTGCAGGAAATATTCCAGGCTGGTAGGAGGCAAGCAAATTCCCACAGAAAAGTACCAGCAGTAATGTTCAGGGACCCGCGCTTGTAGAAGACGGAGACAACACTGGGAGAAATAGTGACAGCTGGGGACCGAGTATGGACATGAGGCATGTGGTTGTGAAAAGCTTCTTCCTCCATGAGCCTAAAAGGCCACATTTTAAGTGCAAGCAGCTTTAGAGGACTTCCTGGGAGAAATGACACGCAGGGTAGATAGGGTTTCCCTCTATGCCAGTCCTTTCACCGAGCTAAATACAACTGTCAGCAAAAAAAGTTGTGGACTGGCTCCGTACCGTCCCTGGCCGCATTCACCTGTCCACGTGTTTGTGGTTAGGCGGTCCTTCCCAGTAAGTGCACTGGGGATGGCACGGGTAATGTTGTGGGAACCGTGCTTGTGGAAGGTGGAGGCGATACCGGAAAATATAGTGGCGGCTGGGGGCCGAGTATGGATACCTAGCCTCCGCCGGCATGAGGATATGAAAAGCTTCCGCCTCCACGAGCCTAAAAGGCCACATTTCAAGTGCAAGCAGCTGTCAAAGATTTGGCAGTATAGTATTGCAACCTGTGGGTGGGTGGGTGGCTGGCTGCATACTTGCGCTTGCATTCCAAGGAATGGGTAGGGACAACTGAACACTGCAGTGGGACAAGGACGTGGACGGTGATTGTTGCAAGTCTGCAACGACAGGTGCATGGCGGGAGGCATCTTCCCATGTGCCAAGGATCACTTATGATGGGCACACTTTTAGGCAGTGACCTGGGAGTCAGAGATGCTTCCAGGGGTCTTCCCCATGCTGTTCCCATGTCTTTTCAGCACTGTATGCATGTGTCTGATGATGTGTTACACACCACATGGCCAGATAAGGTTGTAAAATATTAAAATGACATTTCCCAGTGAATGAATTTGTCTTGGTTGAAAGCAATGCAAAAGTGCATAAACGCATCAAAAACGCTACGTGTGAACATAGCCCAAGGTGTGGAGGAGTATTTTTGGTTTTGGTTATTTATTTTGCCTTATATACAAGTCATTACCCTGGAAAGGATGTTCTTTTACATATTTCCCAGGAGAATCCATTTTGGTTTTGTTTTTGTATGTTTTATTGTGAGTCTGTAAAAGTGGCGTCATACCTCTGACAACATTGTTGACAGCAGTGACCTGGGGGTCAGAAATGCTTCCAGGGGTCTTCCCCATGCTGTTCCCATGTCATTTGATCAGTGTTCCCATCGATTTGGGCAATTTTTAGGCCTCTGCAGACCGCCGGGGGGAGCCGCCTGAGAAATGCTCGAGTTTCCCATAGACTTACATTGGGCTCGTTACTCGGGTGGATCACCAGAGTATCCAATGTGCTCAAGCAACGAGTACCGAGCTAATCACTAGTTAGCACTGTACTATATGCAGGGTAGCACGGTGGATCAGAGTTTAGCATTATACTATATGTAGAGCAGCACAGTGGCTCAGTGGTCAGCTCTGTACTATATGCAGGGCATCACGTTGGCTCAGTGGTTAGCACTGTACTATATGCAGGGCAACATGGTGACTCAGTGATCAGCACTGTACTATATGCAGGGCAGCATGGTGACTCAGTGGTTAGCACTGTACTATATGCAGGGCAGCATGGTGGCTCAGAGGTTAGAACTGTGCTATATGCAGGGCAGCACGATGGCTCAGTGGTTAGCACTGTACTATATGCAAGGCAGCACAGTGGCTCAATGATCAGCACTGTACTATATGCAGGGCAGCACGGTGGCTCAGTGGTTAGCACTATACTATATGTAGGGCAGCATAGCGACTCAGTGGTTAGCACTGTACTATAAATAGGGCAGCATGGCGACTCAGTGGTTAGCATTGAACTATATGTAGGGCAGCATGGTAGCTCAGTGGTTAGCACTGTACTATATGCAGGGCAGCACGGTAGCTCAGTGGTCAGCACTGTAGCATATATGGGGCAGCACAGTAACTCAGTGGTTAGCACTGTACTATATGCAAGGCAGCACAGTGGCTCAATGGTCAGCACTGTAGCATATATAGGGCAGCAGGTGGCTCAGTGTATAGCACTGTATTATTTGCGGGGCAGCACAGAGGCTCAGTGGTTAGCACTATACCATATATATGGCAGCATGGCGACTCAGTGGTTAGTACTGTACTATATGCAAGGAAGCACAGTAGCTCAATCAGCACTGTACTATATGCAGGGCAACATGGTGGCTCAGTGGTTAGCACTGTACTATATGTAGGGCAGCACAGTGGCTCAGTAGTCAGCACTATACTATATGTAGGGAAGCATGGCGACTCAGTGGTTAGCACTGTACTATATGCAGGGCAGCATGGTGGCTCAGTAGTTAGTACAGTACTATATGCAGGGCAGCACGGTGGCTCAGTGCTTAGTACTGTAATATATGCAGGTCAGCACGGTGGCTCAGTGGTCAGCACTATACTATATGCAGGGCAGCACGGTGGCTCAGTGATTAGCATTGTACTATATGCAAGGAAGCACAGTGGCTCAGTGTTTAGCACTGCACCCTTGCAGAGCTGGGGTCCTGGGTTCAAATCCCATCATCAGCAAGGAGTTTGTATATTCTCCCCGTGTTTGAGTGGGTTTCCTCCGCATTCTCTGGTTTTCTCCCACACTGTATAATAAATAAGTCCTGGTCTGAAAGCAATAAAGATGGTCAGACAAAGTGGGGGGGGGCTTCTTTTACATGGAGGGGGATTACTCACAATGTGTGGGGGCATCTCATCCATGGAGGGGGATCACTCACAATGTGAAACGGCTTCTCATCCATGGAGGGGGCTCACTCACAATGTGTGGGGGCTTCTCATCCATGGAGGGGATCACTCACAATGTGCGGGGGTTTCTAATCCATGGAGGGTTCACTCACAATGTGTGGGGGCTTCTCATCCATGGAGGGGATCACTCACAAAGTGTGGGGGCTTCTCATCCATGGAGGGGATCACTCACAATGTGCGGGGGCTTCTCATCCATTGAGGGGATAACTCACATTGTGCGGGGACTTCTCATCCATGGAGGGGGTCACTCACAATGTGTGAGGGCTTCTCATCCATAGAGGGGATCACTTACAATGAGAAACGGCTTCTCATCCATGGAGGGGGCTCACTCACAATGTGTGGAGGCTTCTCATCCATGGAGGGGCTCACTCACAATGTGCGGGGGCTTCTCATCCATGGAGGTGCTCATTCAAAATGTGCGGGGGCTTCTCATACATGGAGGGGATCACTCACAATGTGCGGGGGCTTCTCATCCATGAAGGGGATCACTCACAATGTCCGGGACCTTCTCATCCATGGAGGGGCTCACTCACAATGTGCGGGAGCTTCTCATTCAGGGAGGAGATCACTCACAATGTGCGGGGGCTTCTCATCCAATGAGGGGGGTCACTCACAATGTGTGGGGGCTTCTCATCCATGGAGGGGGTCAATCACAATGTGTGGGGGCTTCTCATCCATGGACGGGATCACTTACAATGTGCGGGGGCTTCTCATCCATGAATCATTCACAATGTGCAGGGGCTTCTCATCCAAGGATCACTCACAATGTTTGGGGGCTTCTCATCCATGGAGGGGATGACTCACAATGTGCGGGGGCTTCTCATCCATGGAGGGGATCGCTCATAATGTGTGGGGCATCTCATCCATGGAGGGGATCACTCACAATGTGCAGAGGCTTCTTATACATGGAGGCGGTCACTCACAATGTGTGGGGGCTTCTCATCCATAGAGGTGATCACTCACAATGTGCAGAGGCTTCTCATCCATGGAGGGGATCACTCAAAATGTGCGGGGGCTTCTCATCCATGGAGAGGATCACTCACAATGTGCGGGGGCTTCTCATCCATGGAGGGGGTCACTCACAATACGCGGGGGCTTCTCATCCGTGGAGGAGGTCACTCACAATGTGCAGGGGCTTCTCATCCATGGAGGGGATCACTCACAATGTGTGGGGCCTTCTTATCCATGGAGGGGGATCAATCACAATGTGCGGGGGATTCTCATCCATGGAGGGGATCACTCACAATGTGCGGGGGCTTCTTATCCATGGAGGGGCTCACTCACAATGTGCCGGGGCTTCTCATCCACGGAGGTGCTCACCCACAATGTGTAAGGACTGCTCATCTATGGACGGGATCATTCACAATGTGCGGGAGCTTCTCATCCATGGAGGGATCACTCACAATGTGTGGGGGCTTCTAATCCATGGAGGGGATCACTCACAATGTGTGGTGGCTTCTTATACATGGAGGAAACCACTCACAATGTGTGGGGGCTTCTCATCCATGAAGAGGATCACTCACAATGTGTGGGGGCTTCTCAACCATGGAGGGAATCACTCACAATGTGTGGGGGCTTCTCATCCATGTAGGGGATCACTCACAATGTGCGGAGGCTTCTTATACATGGAGGGGGTCACTCACAATGTGCGGGGGCTTCTCATCCATGGAGGGGCTCACTCACAATGTGTGGAGGCTTCTCATCCATGGAGGGGGTCACTCACAATATGCGGGGACTTCTCATCCATGGATGAGGTCACTCACAATGTACGGGGACTTCTCATCCATGGAGGGGATCACTCACAATGTGCGGATGCTTCTCATCCATGGAGGGGGTCACTCACAATATGCGGGGACTTCTCATCCATGGAGGGGATCACTCACAATTTGTGGAGGCTTCTCATCCATGGAGGGGATCACTCACAATGTGTGGAGGCTTCTCATCCATGGAGGGGATCATTCACAATGTGCGGGGGCTTCTCATCCATGGAGGGGATCACTCACAATGTGTGGGGGCTTCTCATCCATGGAGGGGATCACTCACAATGTGTGGGGGCTTCTCATCCATGGAGGGGATCACTCACAATGTGTGGGGGCTTCTCATCCATGGAGGGGATCACTCACAATGTGCAGAGGCTTCTTATACATGGAGGGGGGTCACTCACAATGTGTGAGGGCTTCTCATCCATGGAGGGGATCACGCAAAATGTGCGGAGGCTTCTTATACATAGAGGGGGTCACTCACAATGTGTGGGGGCTTCCCATCCATGGAGGGGATCACTCACAATGTGCGGAGGCTTCTTATACATGGAGGGGGGTCACTCACAATGTGTGAGGGCTTCTCATCCATGGAGGGGATCACTCACAATGTGCAGTTATCCCCCTCCATGGATAAGAAGCCCCAATACATTGTGAGTGAGCCCCTCCATGGATGAGAAGCCCCCGCACATTTTGAGTGATCCCATGCATGGATGAGAAGCCCCCGCACATTGTGAGTGATCACCTCCATGGATCAGAAGCTCCCGCACATTGTAAATTACCCCCTACATGGATGAGAAACCCCCACACATTGTGAGTGACCCCCTCCATGAATGAGAAGCCCCCGCACATTGTGAGTGTTCACTTCCATGGATGAGAAGCCCCCACACATAGTGAATGATCCCTTCCATGGATGAGAAGCCCCCGCACATTTTGAGTGATCCCCTCCATGGATTTCTCATCCATGGAGGGGATCACTCACAATATGTGGAGGCTTCTTATACATGGAGGCGGTCACTCACAATGTGTGGGGGCTTCTCATCCATGGAGGGGATCACTCACAATGTGCGGAGTCTTCTTATACATGGAGGGGTTCACTCACAATGTGTGAGGGCTTCTCATCCATGGAGGGGATCACTCACAATGTGCAGAGGCTTCTCATCCATGGAGGGGATCACTCAAAATGTGAGGGGGCTTCTCATCCATGGAGGTGATCACTCACGATGTGCGGGGGCTTCTCATACATAGAGGGGATCACTCACAATGTGCGGGGGCTTCTCATCCATGTAGGGGGTCACTCACGATGTGCGGGGGCTTATCATCCATGGAG
Organism: Phyllobates terribilis; assembly: GCF_046119375.1. Taxonomy (NCBI): domain Eukaryota; kingdom Metazoa; phylum Chordata; class Amphibia; order Anura; family Dendrobatidae; genus Phyllobates; species Phyllobates terribilis. The sequence continues at coordinate 17,639,907 of NW_027362763.1, forward strand.
GGGGTAATTCACAATGTGCGGGAGCTTCTCATCCATGGAGGTGATCACTCACAATGTGCGGGGGCTTCTCATCCATGGATGGGATCACTCACAATGTGCAGGGGCTTCTCATCCATGGAGGGGCTCACTCACAATGTGTGGGGGCTTCTCATCCATGGAGGGGGATAACTCACATTGTGCGGGGACTTCTCATCCATGGAGGGAGTCACTCACAATGTGTGGGGGCATCTCATCCATAGAGGGGATCACTCACAATGTGAAACGTCTTCTCATCCATGGAGGGGGCTCACTCACAATATGTGGAGGCTTCTCATCCATGGAGGGGCTCACTCACAATGTGCGGGGGCTTCTCATCCATGGAGGGGCTCACTCACAATTTGCGGGGTCTTCTCATACATGGAGGGGATCACTCACAAACTGCGGGGGCTTCTCATCCATGCAGGGGATCACTCACAATGTGCGGGAGCTTCTCATCCATGGAGGGGCTCAATCACAATGTGCGGGAGCTTCTCATCCAGGGAGGAGATCACTCACAAGTGCGGGGGCTTCTCATCCATTGAGGGGGTCACTCACAATGTGTGGGGGCTTCTCATCCATGGAGGGGATCACTCACAATGTGCAGGGGCTTTTCATCCACGGAGGTGCTCACTCACAATGTGTGAGGACTTCTCATCCATGGAGGGGATCATTCACAATGTGGTGGGGGCTTCTCATCCATGGAGGGGAACACTCACAATGTGCGGGGGCTTCTCATCCAAGGAGGGGCTCCATCACAATGTGTTGTGGCTTCTTATAAATGGAGGGGATCACTCACAATGTGCGGGGGCTTCTCATCCATGTAGGGGATCACTCACAATGTGCGGGGGCTTTTCATCCATGGAGGGGATCATTCACAATGTGTGGGGGCTTCTCATCCATGGAGGGGATCACTCACAATTTGTAGGGGCTTCTCATTCATGGAGGGGATCACTCACATTGTGTTGGGGCTTCTCATCCATGGAGGGGATCACTCACATTGTACGAAAGCTTCTTATACATGGAGAGGGTCACTCACAATGTGTGGGGGCTTCTCATCCATAGAGGGGATCACTCACAATGTGAAATGGATTCTCATCCATGGAGGGGATCACTCACAATGTGTGGAGGCTTCTAATCCATGGAGGGGATCACTCACAATGTGTGGAGGCTTCTTATTCATGGAGGGGATCATTCACAATGTGCGGGGGCTTCTCATCCATGGAGGGGATCACTCACAATGTGCGGGGGCTTCTCATCCATGGAGGGGGTCACTCACAATGTGCAGGGGCTTCTCATCTATAGAGGGGGTCACTCACAATGTATGGGGGCTTCTCATCCATGGAGGGGGATAAATCACATTGTGCGGGGACTTCTCATCCATGGAGGGGGTCACTGACAATGTGTGGGGGCTTCTCATCCATAGAGGGGATCACTCACAATGTGAAAAGTCTTCTCATCCATGGAGGGGGCTCACTCACAATGTGTGGAGGCTTCTCATCCATGGAGGGGCTCACTCACAATGTGCGGGAGCTTCTCATACATGGAGGGGATCACTCACAATGTGCGGGGGATTCTCATCCATGGAGGGGATTACTCACAATGTGCGGGAGCTTCTCATCCAGGGAGGAGATCACTCACAATGTGCAGGGGCTTCTCATCCATTGAGGGGGGTTACTCACAATGTGCAGAGGCTTTTCATCCATGGAGGGGATCACTCAAAATGTGCGAGGGCTTCTCATCCATGGAGGGGATCACTCACAATGTGAGGGGGCTTCTCATCCATGGAGGGCGTCACTCACAATGTGCGGTGGCTTCTCATCCATGGAAGGGGTCACTCACAATGTGCGGGAGCTTCTCATCCATGGAGGGGATCACTCACAGTGTGCGGAGGCATCTCATCCATGGAGGGGATCACTCACAATGTGCGGGGGCTTCTCATCCATAGAGGGGGTCACTCACATTGTGAGACGGCTTCTCATCCATGGAGGGGCTCACTCACAATGTGCGGGAGCTTCTCTTCCATGGAGATCACTCACAATGTGCGGGGGCTTCTCATCCTTTGAGGGGGTCACTCACAATGTATGGGGGCTTCTCATCCATGGAGGGGGTCAATCACAATGTGTGGGGGCTTCTCATCCATGGAAGGGATCACTAACAATGTGCGAGGGCTTCTCATCCATGCAGGGGATCACTCACAATGTGCGAGGGCTTCTCATCTATGGATCACTCACAATGTGCGTGGGTTTCTCATCCATGGATCACTCACAATGTGTGGGGGCTTCTCATCCATGGATGGTATCGCTCATAATGTGTGGGGGATTCTCATCCATGGAGAGGATCACTCACAATGTGCGGGGACTTCTCACCCATGGAGGGGATCACTCACAATGTGTGGGGGCTTCTCATCCATGGAGGGGGGTCAATCACAATGTTCGGGGGCTTCTCATCCATGTAGGGGATCACTCACAATGTGCGGGGGCTTTTCATCCATGGAGGGGATCATTCACAATGTGTGGGGGCTTCTCATCCATGGAGGGGATCACTCACAATGTGTAGGGGCTTCTCATTCATGGAGGGGATCACTCACATTGTGTCGGGGCTTCTCATCCATGGAGGGGATCAATCACATTGTGCGGAAGCTTCTTATACATGTAGAGGGTCACTCACAATGTGTGGGGGCTTCTCATCCATAGAGGGGATCACTCACAATGTGAAATGGCTTCTCATCCATGGAGGGGATCACTCACAATGTGTGTAGGCTTCTAATCCATGGAGGGGATCACTCACAATGTGTGGAGGCTTCTCATCCATGGAGGGGATCACTCACAATGTGCGGGGGCTTCTCATCCATGGAGGGGATCACTCACAATGTGTGGGGGCTTGTCATCCATGGAGGGGGTCACTCACAATGTGCAGGGGCTTCTCATCTATAGAGGGGGTCACTCACAATGTGTGGGGGCTTCTCATCCATGGAGGGGAATAACTCACATTGTGCGGGGACTTCTCATCCATGGAGGGGGTCACTCACAATGTGTGGGGGCTTCTCATCCATAGAGGGGATCACTCACAATGTGAAACGGCTTCTCATCCATGGAGGGGGCTCACTCACAATGTGTGGAGGCTTCTCATCCATGGAGGGGCTCACTCATAATGTGCGGGGGCTTCTCATCCATGGAGGGGCTCACTCACAATGTGCGGGAGCTTCTCATACATGGAGGGGATCACTCACAATGTGCGGGGGATTCTCATCCATGGAGGGGATTACTCACAATGTGCGGGAGCTTCTCATCCAGGGAGGAGATCACTCACAATGTGCAGAGGCTTCTCATCCATTGAGGGGGGTTACTCACAATGTGTGGGGGCTTCTCATCCATGGAGGGGGTCAATCACAATGTGTTGGGGCTTCTCATCCATGGAGGGGATCACTGACAATGTGCGGGGGCTTCTCATCCATGGAGGGGGTCACTCACAATATGCGGGGACTTCTCATCCATGGAGGGGATCACTCACAATGTGTGGAGGCTTCTCATCCATGCAGGGGATCACTCACAATGTGTGGAGGCTTCTCATCCATGGAGGGGATCATTCACAATGTGCAGGGGCTTCTCATCCATGGAGGGGATCACTCACAATGTGCGGGGGCTTCTCATCCATGGAGGAGGTCACTCACAATGTGCAGGGGCTTCTCATCTATAGAGGGGGTCACTCACAATGTGTGGGGGCTTCTCATACATGGAGGGGATCACTCACAATGTGCGGGGGCTTCTCATCCATGGATTGGATCAATCACAATGTGCGGGAGCTTCTCATCCAGGGAGGAGATCACTCACAATGTGCAGGGGCTTCTCATCCATTGAGGGGAGTCACTCACAATGTGTGGGGGCTTCTCATCCATGGAAGGGGTCAATCACAATGTGTGGGGGCTTATCATCCATGGAGGGGATCACGCACAATGTGCGGGGGCTTCTCATCCATGGAGGCGCTCACTCACAATGTGCGGGGGCTTCTCATCCACGGAGGTGCTCACTCACAATGTGTGAGTACTGCTCATCCATGGACGGGATCATTCACAATGTGCGGGAGCTTCTCATCCATGGAGGGTTCACTCACAATGTGTGGGGGCTTCTCATCTATGGAGGGGATCACTCACAATGTGCGGGGGCTTCTCATCCATGGAGGGGATCACTCACAATGTGCGGGGGCTTCTCATCCATGGAGGGGGTCACTCACAATGTGCAGGGGCTTCTCATCCATGGAGGGGGTCACTCACAATGTGTGGGGGCTTCTCATCCATAGAGGAGATCACTCACAATGTGAAACAGCTTCTCATCCATGGAGGGGGCTCACTCACAATGTGTGGAGGCTTCTCATCCATGGAGGGGCTCACTCACCATGTGTGAGGGCTTCTCATCCATGGAGGGGCTCACTCACAATGTGCGGGAGCTTCTCATCCATGGAGGGGATCACTCACAATGTGCGGGGGATTCTCATCCATGGAGGGGACTACTCACAATGTGCGGGAGGTTCTCATCCAGGGAGGAGATCACTCACAATGTGCAGGGGCTTCTCATCCATTGAGGGGGGTTACTCACAATGTGTGGGGGCTTCTCATCCATGGAGGGGGTCAATCACAATGTGTGGGGGCTTCTCATCCATGGAGTTGATCACTGACAATGTGAGGGGGCTTCTCATCCATGGAGGGGGTCACTCACAATATGCGGGGACTTCTCATCCATGGAGGGGATCACCCACAATGTGCGGAGGCTTCTCATCCATGGAGAGGATCATTCACAATGTGCGGAGGCTTCTCATCCATGGAGGGGATCACTCACAATGTGCGGGGGCTTCTCATCCATGGAGGAGGTCACTCACAATGTGCAGGGGATTCTCATCTATAGAGGGGGTCTCTCACAATGTGTGGGGGCTTCTCATTCATGGAGGGGGATAATTCACATTGTGCGGGAACATCTCATCCATGGAGGGGGTCACTCACAATGTGTGGGGGCTTCTCATCCATAGAGGGGATCACTCACAATGTGAAACAGCTTCTCATCCATGGAGGGGGCTCACTCACAATGTGTGGAGGCTTCTCATCCATGGAGGGGCTCACTCACAATGTGCGGGGGCTTCTCATCCATGGAGGGGCTCACTCACAATGTGCGGGAGCTTCTCATACATGGAGGGGATCACTCACAATGTGCGGGGGCTTCTCATCCATGGAGGGGATCAATCACAATGTGGGGGAGCTTCTCATCCATGGAGCAGATCATTCACAATGTGCAGGGGCTTCTCATCCATGGAGCAGATCACTCACAATGTGCAGGGGCTTCTCATCCATTGAGGGGGGTCACTCTCAATGTGTGGGGGCTTCTCTTCCATGGAAGGGGTCAATCACAATGTGTGGGGGCTTCTCATCCATGGAGATGATCACTCACAATGCTCCGGGGCTTCTCATCCATGGAGGGGCTCACTCACAATGTGCGGGGGCTTCTCATCCACGGAGGTGCTCACTCACAATGTGTGAGTACTGCTCATCCATGGACGGGATCATTCACAATGTGTGGGAGCTTCTCATCCATGCAGGGATCACTCACAATGTGTGGGGGCTTCTCATCTATGGAGGGGATCACTCACAATGTGTGGAGGCTTCTTATACATGGAGGGGATCATTGACAATGTGTGGGGGCTTCTCATCCATGGAGAGGATCACTCACAATGTGTGGGGGCTTCTCATCCATGGAGGGGATCACTCACAATGTGTGGGGGCTTGTCATCCATGGAGGGGATCACTCATAATGTGCGGAGGCTTCTTATACATGGAGTGGGTCACTCACAATGTGTGGGGGCTTCTCACCCATGGAGGGGATCACTCACAATGTGCAGAGGATTCTCATCCATGGAGGTGATCACTCACAATATGCAGGGGCTTCTCATCCTTGGATCATTCACAATGTGCGGGGGCTTCTCAACCATGGATCACTCACAATGTGTGGGGGCTTCTCATCCATGGAGGGGATCACTCACAATGTGCGGGGGCTTCTCACCCATGGAGGGAATCACTCGCAATGTGCAGAGGCTTCTCATCCATGGAGGTGATCACTCAAAATGTGCGGGGGCTTCTTATCCATGGAGGGGATCACTCACAATGTGCGGGGGCTTCTCATCCATGGAGGGGATCACTCACAATGTGCAGAGGCTTCTCATCCATGGAGGTGATCACTCAAAATGTGTGGGGGCTTCTCATCCATGGAGGGGATCACTCACAATGTGCGGGGGCTTCTTATCCATGGAGGGGATTTCTCACAATGCATGGGGGCTTATCATCCATGGAGGGGGTCACTCACAATGTGCGGGGGCTTCTCATCCAGTGAGGAGATCACTCACAATGTGTGGGGGCTTCTCATCCATGGAGGGGATCACTCATAATGTGCAGAGGCTTCTTATACATGGAGGGGGTCACTCACAATGTGCGGCGGCTTCTCATCCAGTGCGGAGATCACTCACAATGTGTGGGGGCTTCTCATCCATGGAGGGGATCACTCATAATGTGCGGAGGCTTCTTATACATGGAGGGGGACACTCACAATGTGTGGGGGCTTCTCACCCATGGAGGGGATCACTCACAATGTACAGAGGCTTCTCATCCATGGAGGTGATCACTCACAATGTGCAGGGGCTTCTCATCCTTGGATCATTCACAATGTGCGGGGGCTTCTCATATATGGATCACTCACAATGTGTGGGGGCTTCTCATCCATGGAGGGGATCACTCACAATGTGCGGGGGCTTCTCACCCATGGAGGGGATCACTCAAAATGTGCAGAGGCTTCTCATCTATGGAGGTGATCACTCAAAATGTGCGGGGGCTTCTTATCCATGGAGTGGATCACTCACAATGTGCGGGGGCTTCTCATCCATGGAGGGGATCACTCACAATGTGCAGAGGCTTCTCATCCATGGAGGTGATCACTCTAAATGTGAGGGGGATTCTCATCCATGGAGGGGATCACTCACAATGTGCGGGGGCTTCCCATCCATGGAGGGCGTCACTCACAATGTGCGGGGGCTTCTCATCCAGTGAGGAGATCACTCACAATGTGTGGGGGCTTCTCATCCATGGAGGGGGATTAATCACAATGTGCGGGGGCTTCTCATCCATGGAGGGTATCACTCACAATGTGCGGGGGCTTTTCATCCATGGAGGTGCTCACTCACAATGTGTGAGGACTTCTCATCCATGGAGTGGATCATTCACAATGTGGTGGGGGCTTCTCATCGATGGAGGGGAACATTCACAATGTGTTGCGGCTTCTTTTACATGGAGGGGGATCACTCACAATGTGTGGGGGCTTCTAATCCAATGAGGGGGCTCACTCACAAAGTGCGGGGGCTTCTCATCTAAGGAGGGGTTCACTTACAATGTTTGGGGGCTTCTCATCCATGGAGGGGATCACTCACAATGTGCGGGAGTTTCTCATCCATGGAGGGGGCTCACTCACAATGTGCGGGGGCTTTTCATTTATGGATGGGGATCACTCACAATGTGCGGGGGCTTCTCATCCATGGAGGGGATCACTCACTATGTGTGGAGGCTTCTCATCCATGGAAGGGATCACTCACAATGTGTGGGGGCTTCTCATCCCAGGAGGGGATCACTCACAATTTGCGGAGGCTTCTTATACATGGAGGGGATCCCTCACAATGTGCTAGGGGATCACATCCATGGAGGGGATCACTCACAATGTGCAGAGGCTTCTCATCCATGGAGGGGATCACTCAAAATGTGCGAGGGCTTCTCATCCATGGAGGGGATCAGTCACAATGTGAGGGGTCTTCTCATCCATGGAAGGCGTCACTCACAATGTGTGGGGGCTTCTCATCCATGGAAGGGGTCACTCACAATGTGTGGGAGCTTCTCATCCATGGAGGGGATCACTCACAATGTGCGGAGGCTTCTCATCCATGGAGGGGATCACTCACAATGTGCGGGGGCTTCTCATCCATGGAGGGGGTCACTCACATTGTGCGGGGGCTTCTCATCCATGGAGGGGCTCACTCACAATGTGGGGGAGCTTCTCGTCCATAGAGGACATCACTCACAATGTGCGGGGGCTTCTCATCCTTTGAGGGGGTCACTCACAATGTATGGGGGCTTCTCATCCATGGAGGGGGTCAATCACAATGTGTGGGGGCTTCTCATTCATGGAAGGGATCACTAACAATGTGCGAGGGCTTCTCATCCATGCAGGGGATCACTCACAATGTGCGGGGGCTTCTCATCCATGCAGGAGATCACTCACAATGTGAGGGGGCTTCTCATCCATGGAAGGCGTCACTCACAATGTGCGAGGGCTTCTCATTCATGGAAGGGGTCACTCACAATGTGCGGGAGCTTCTCATTGAGGGTAAACTGATTAAATTTGCTGATGACACAAAGCTAGGAGGGATAGCTAATACTAGAGAAGAGAGAGAGAGGATTCAAAAAGACCTAAATAAACTGGAGCAGTGGGCAGCAACCAACAGAATGGTTTTTAACAGGGAAAAATGCAAAGTACTACATCTGGGCAATAAAAATGAAAAAAGCATATACAGAATGGGAGGAGTAGAGCTAAGCAACAGTACATGTGAAAAAGACTTAGGTATACTAATAGATCATAGACTGAACATGAGTCAACAGTGTGATGCAGCAGCAAAAAAGGCAAATACAATTCTGGGATGTATTAACAGAAGCATACAGTCTAGATCACGTGAAGTCATTATCGGTCTTTACTCCTCTTTGGTCAGACCTCATCTGGAATACTGTGTACAGTTTTGGGCACCACATTTTAAAAAAGACATAGACAAACTGGAGCAAGTTCAGAGAAGAGCGACCAGAATGGTGACTGGTCTGCAAACCATGTCCTATGAGGAACGGTTGCAGGATTTGGGAATGTTTAGCTTGCAAAAAAGAAGACTGAGAGGAGACTTAATAGCTGTCTACAAATATGTCAAGGGCTGTCACATTGTAGAAGGATCATCTTTATTCTCATTTGCACAAGGAAAGACTAGAAGCAATGGGATGAAACTAAATGGGAGGAGACACAGATTAGATATTAGAAAAAACTTTTTGACAGTTAGGGTGATTAATGAGTGGAACAGGCTGCCACGAGAGGTGGTGAGTTCCCCTTCAATGGACGTCTTCAAACAGAGGCTGGACAGACATCTGTCTGAGATGATCTAGTGAATCCTGCTTTGAGCAGGGGGTTGGACCAGATGACCCAGGAGGTCCCTTCCAACTCTACCATTCTATGATTCTATGATTCTATTATTCATCCATGGAGGGGATCACTCACAATTAGTGTTGAGCGATACCTTCCGATATCAGGAAATATCGTATCGGATTGGATCGGGCCGATACCCAAAAAGTATCGGATATCGCCGATTCCGATACCGGAAACCAATGCAAGTCTATGGGACACAAATATCGGAATGAAAATAAACCCTTTCTTTCCTTGTAGGTTAATTCTACATGAAGGAAAACAACTAAGAATAATGTAGAATGACATGAAAAGCCGGCAATTCATCAGCGGCATACACCGGTACCCGACAATTTACAACAGAAAGAATAGAGCTTCACACATAGATTAGATAGATAGAAACATGTCAGTCACATATATGTGAAGTACAGTGACAGTGTTGCTTACTGTACTTGTCATTTAGTGTAAAGGATTTATTTAAAAAAATAATAGTGTTTTCATGCACCGTCTCTTTAAGAAAGCCGGCCGGCAATTCAGCATCTGTACCCGACAATTTATAACAGAAAGAATAGAGGATCACACATAGATTAGATAGATAGAAACATGTCAGTCACATATATATGAAGTACAGTGACAGTGTTGATTACTGTACTTGTCATTTAGTGTTAAATAAAGGATTTATTTAAAAAAAAATTGGCGTGGGGTTCCCCTTAATTTTAGTCTCTAGCGGAGGTTAAGCAGACAGCTGGGGCAAATGTTTGAAGCCTGGGAAGGGGGTAATACCCACGGAGCTTCCCAGGCTACTAATATCAGCCCCCAGCTGAATACCTAGCCTTTACTAGCTATTAAAATGGGGGAACCCCCCCAAAAAAAATAACGTGGGGTCCCCCCTAATTTAATAGCTAGCAAAGGCTAGGCAGACAGCTGGGGGCTGATATTAATAGCCCAGGAAGGGAGCCATGAATATTGGCCCCCTCCCAGGCTAGAAACACCAGCCGTCAGCCGCCCCAGAAATGGCGCATCCATAGGATGCGACAATTCTGGCACTTAGCCTCGCTCTTCCACGCTGCCCTGGTGCGGTGGCAGGGGGTAATAGGGTTGGGGTTGATGTCAGCTTATAATGCCAGCTGACATCAAGCCCAGGTTAGTAATGGAGAGGCGTCTATAAGACACCCCCATTACTAACCCCATAGTCAAAGTTAAAAGAAAACACAAACACCCAGAATAAAGTCCTTTAATTGAAATAAAGACACAATTCTTTATTGTTCTAAATTAAACCATACTGGGTAATAAAGGGGTTAAGGCCAGCTTGGCATTATCAGCTGGCCCTAAGCCCGAAATTCATGGGGTCACGCCAATATTAGACATAACCACCATGAATTTCTAGTAAAGTATTTAAAAAAACACAACACCCAGAAAAAAGTCCTTTAATTGAAATAAACACACAATTCTTTATTGTTCTAAATTAAACCATACTTACCATCACGCCCATTCCAGCTGAAGCCAACGATCTCCTGCAATAAAAGTAAAATAATAAAGCAACCTCATCCTTACCTTTCCATGGTTCCCACGACAGCTTCAGCTCTGCTACATCGAGATGACAGGCTGGACCGCAGCAGAACGCTGCCATCCAGCCTGTCATCCCGCAGACACTGAGAAGCGCAGGCTTGCTTGCGCTCCTCAGTGTCTCTCTGTGACGTCATCCAGATGAGCCGAGTTCATGTCCAATGAACTCAGCTCACCTCATGCACGTCACTGACAGCGTGGGAAAATTCTCCTGCACTCAGCGCTTCAGCGTGAGAATTCTCCCACGCTGTCAGTGACATACATGAGGTGAGGTCATGTCCAATGAACTCAGCTCACCTCATGCACGTCACTGACAGCGTGGGAAAATTCTCACGCTGAAGCGCTGAGTGCAGGAGAATTTTCCCACGCTGTCAGTGACGTACATGAGGTGAGCTGAGTTCATTGGACATGACCTCGGCTCATCTGGATGCCGTCACAGCCAGACACTGAGGAGTGGAAGTATGCCTGCGCTTCTCAGTGTCTGCGGGATGACAGGATGGATGGCAGCGTTCTGCTGCGGTCCAGCCTGTCATCTCGATGTAGCAGAGCTGAAGCTGTCGTGGGAGCCATGGAAAGGTAAGGATGATGTTGCTTTATTATTTTACTTTTATTGCAGGAGATCGTTGGCTTCAGCTGGAATGGGCGTGATGGTAAGTATGGTTTAATTTAGAACAATAAAGAATTGTGTGTTTATTTCAATTAAAGGACTTTTTTCTGGGTGTTGTGTTTTTTTAAATACTTTACTAGAAATTCATGGTGGTTATGTCTAATATTGGCGTGACCCCATGAATTTCGGGCTTAGGGCCAGCTGATAATGCCAAGCTGGCCTTAACCCCTTTATTACCCAGTGAGCCACCGCACCAGGGCCCTGGATGAGTTGGGTACAGCGCCAGAAGATGGCGCTTCTATGAACGCGCCATTTTCTGGGGCGGCTGCGGACTGCAATTTGCAGCGGGGGGGGGGCCCAGAAAGCTTGGGTCTCCCTGCGCTGCGGATTCCAGCCCCCAGCTGCCTAGTTGTATCTGGCTGGGCACAAAAATAGGGCGAAGCCCCACGCATTTTTTTTTTAAATTATTTCATGAAATTCATGGAATAATTAAGAAAAAAAGGGCTTCCCTATATTGTTGTGTCCAACCAGGTACAAATAGGCAGCTGGTGGTTGGGGGCAGCCCATTCCTGCCTGCTGTACCTGGCTGGACACAAATATAGGGCGAAGCCCCACGTCAATTTTTTTTCAATTATTTCATGAAATAATTTTTTTAAAAGAGGGCTTCCCTATATTGTTGTGTCCGGCCAGGTACAAATAGGCAGCTGGTGGTTGGGGGCAGCCCATTCCTGCCTGCTGTACCTGGCTGGACACAAATATAGGGCGAAGCCCCACGTCAATTTTTTTTAAAATAAATCCTTTATTTTAACACTAAATGACATTTGAGGAGTTAATAAAGATGCAGTCCCTAAATTATTATTTATTTTTTAATTAATTTTTCCCAAAACTTTTGACGTGGGCTTCGCCATATTTTTGTATGCCAGCCAGGTACAGCATCCAGCTTCTATGAACGCGCCATTTTCCGGGGTGGCTGCGGACTGCAATTTTCAGCGGGGGGGGGGGGGGGGGCAGAAAGCTTGGGCCTCCCTGCGCTGCAGATTCCAGCCCCCAGCTGCCTAGTTGTACCTGGCTGGACACAAAAATAGGGAGAAGCTTCACGTATTTTTTTTTTTTAATTATTTCATGAAATTCATGAAATAATTAAGAAAAAAAGGGCTTCCCTATATTGTTGTGTCCAACCAGGTACAAATAGGCAGCTGGTGGTTGGGGGCAGCCCGTTCCTGCCTGCTGTACCTGGCTGGACACAAATATAGTGCGAAGCCCCACGTCAATTTTTTTTAAATCATTTCAGGAAATTCATGAAATAATTTAAAAAAATTGATGTGGGGCTTCGCCCTATATTTGTGTCCAGTCAGGTACAGCAGGCAGGAACGGGCTGCCCCCAACCACCAGCTGCCTATTTGTACCTAGCCGGACACAACAATATAGGGAAGCCCTTTTTTTCTTAATTATTCCATGAATTTCATGAATTTAAAAAAAAAAAACGTGGAGCTTCGCCCTATTTTTGTGTCCAGCCAGGTACAACTAGGCAGCTGGGGGCTGGAATCTGCAGCGCAGGGAGGCCCAAGCTTTCTGGGCCCCACCCGCTGCAAATTGCAGTCCGCAGCCGCCCCGGAAAATGGCGCGTTCATAGAAGCGCCATCTTCTGGCGCTGTACCCAACTCATCCAGGGCCCTGGTGCGGTGGCTCACTGGGTAATAAAGGGGTTAAGGCCAGCTTGGCATTATCAGCTGGCCCTAAGCCCGAAATTCATGGGGTCACGCCAATATTAGACATGACCACCATGAATTTCTAGTAAAGTATTTAAAAAAAACACAAACACCCAGAAAAAAGTCCTTTAATTGAAATAAACACACAATTCTTTATTGTTCTAAATTAAACCATACTTACCATCACGCCCATTCCAGCTGAAGCCAACGATCTCCTGCAATAAAAGAAAAATAATAAAGCAACCTCATCCTTACCTTTCCATGGCTCCCACGATGGCTCCAGCTCTGCAACATCGAGATGACAGGCTGGACCGCAGCAGAACGCTGCCATCCAGCCTGTCATCCCGCAGACACTGAGAAGCGCAGGCATACTTCCACTCCTCAGTGTCTGGCTGTGACGGCATCCAGATGAGCCGACAATGAACTCGGCTCACCTTATGTACGTCACTGACAGCGTGGGAGAATTCTCCTGCACTCAGCGCTTCAGCGTGAGAATTTTCCCACGCTGTCAGTGACGTGCATGAGGTGAGGTCATGTCCAATGAACTCGGCGCACCTCATGCACGTCACTGACAGCGTGGGAGAATTCTCACGCTGAAGCGCTGAGTGCAGGAGAATTTTCCCACGCTGTCAGTGACGTGCATGAGGTGAGCTGAGTTCATTGGACATGACCTCGGCTCATCTGGATGACGTCACAGAGAGACACTGAGGAGCGCAAGCATGCCTGCGCTTCTCAGTGTCCGCGGGATGATAGGCTGGATGGCAGCGTTCTGCTGCGGTCCAGCCTGTCATCTCGATGTAGCAGAGCTGAAGCTGTCCTGGGAACCATGGAAAGGTAAGGATGAGGTTGCTTTATTATTTTACTTTTATTGCAGGAGATCGTTGGCTTCAGCTGGAATGGGCGTGGCGGTAAGTATGGTTTAATTTAGAACAATAAAGAATTGTGTCTTTATTTCAATTAAAGGACTTTTTTCTGGGTGTTTGTGTTTTTTTTAAATACTTTACTAGAAATTCATGGCGGTCATGTCTAATATTGGCGTGACCCCATGAATTTCGGGCTTAGGGCCAGCTGATAATGCCAAGCTGGCCTTAACCCCTTTATTACCCAGTGAGCCACCGCACCAGGGCCCTGGATGAGTTGGGTACAGCGCCAGAAGATGGCGCTTCTATGAACGCGCCATTTTCCGGGGCGGCTGCGGACTGCAATTTGCAGCGGGTGGGGCCCAGAAAGCTTGGGTCTCCCTGCGCTGCAGATTCCAGCCCCCAGCTGCCTAGTTGTACCTGGCTGGACACAAAAATAGGGCGAAGCGCCACACATTTTTTTTTTTAATTATTTCATGAAATTCATGGGATAATTAAGAAAAAAAGGGCTTCCCTATATTGTTGTGTCCGGCTAGGTACAAATAGGCAGCTGGTGGTTGGGGGCAGCCCGTTCCTGCCTGCTGTACCTGGCTGGACACAAATATAGGGCGAAGCCCCACATAATTTTTTTTTAATTATTTCATGAATTTCCTGAAATAATTAAAAAAAAATTGACGTGGGGCTTCACACTATATTTGTGTCCAGCCAGGTACAGCAGGCAGGAACGGGCTGCCCCCAACCACCAGCTGCCTATTTGTACCTGGCCGGACACAACAATATAGGGAAGCCCTTTTTTTCTTAATTATTCCATGAATTTCATGAAATAATTAAAAAAAAAAAAACGTGGAGCTTCTCCCTATTTTTGTGTCCAGCCAGGTACAACTAGGCAGCTGGGGGATGGAATCTGCAGCGCAGGGAGGCCCAAGCTTTCTGCCCCCCCCCCCCCCCCGCTGAAAATTGCAGTCCGCGGCCGCCCCGGAAAATGGCGCGTTCATAGAAGCTGGATGCTGTACCTGGCTGGCATACAAAAATATGGCGAAGCCCACGTCAAAAGTTTTGGGAAAAATTTATTAAAAAATAAATAATAATTTAGGGACTGCATCTTTATTAAGTCCTCAAATGTCATTTAGTGTTAAAATAAAGGATTTATTTAAAAAAAAAATGGCGTGGGATCCCCCATAATTTTAGTCTCTAGCGGAGGTTAAGCAGACGGCTGGGGCAGATGTTTGAAGCCTGGGAAGGGGGTAAAACCCACGGAGCTTCCCAGGCTACTAATATCAGCCCCCAGCTGAATACCTAGCCTTTACTAGCTATTAAAATGGGGGACCCCCCCAAAAAAAATGACGTGGGGTCCCCCCTATTTTAATAGCTAGCAAAGGCTAGGCAGACAGCTGGGGGCTGATATTAATAGCTCAGGAAGGGTGCCATGAATATTGGCCCCCTCCCAGGCTAGAAACACCAGCCGTCAGCCGCCCCAGAAATGGCGCATCCATAGGATGCGCCAATTCTGGCACTTAGCCTCGCTCTTCCACACTGCCCTGGTGCGGTGGCAGGGGGTAATAGTGGTGGGGTTCATGTCACCGCCAGCTGCCATGAAGCCCAGGTTAGTAATGATGGCCGTCTATATGACACCCCCATTACTAACCTACAAAGTGTTAAAAAGAAAAAACACACTACACCCAGAAAAAAATAATTTATTTGAAATAAAACACCATTTTATTTAATTCTTAGTTTACTAAAAAAAAAATAGTTACCTGTCCACGTTCCTGCGCTGATCTCCCATGCACAGCTGTCACATCTGGAGATGGTGACAGCTGTCATGGCTGCTGTAAGCTCACGCTGCCGGGAACACGTCCGCTCCCGGCAGCGGGAGCCACTGACTGAGGTCACCGGAGTGCATTCAGGCAGCGCAGCTCCGGAGACCTCCTTTACGGCAGTGCTGTACCGTGGGAATTTCTCACGATACAGCAGTGCCGTAAAGGAGCTAACCGGAGCAGCGCTGCCTGAACTCCGGTGAACCCTTACGGCCCCGTCATTCTAGCGGCGGCGGCAGTTCAGAGCGGTCACATTCTATGTGGCTGCTCTGAACTGGAGATCTTCGTGGGACACTCGTGGACTGCTACGGAGGGGTAAGGATAAGGATGTGGTTTATTATTTTATATTTTATTACAGGAGATCGATGGCTTCGGGGAATTAGGTGTCTTGGTGAGTATAGGTGTAGTTTTTTATTTTTTACTTTATTTTAGGTGGCGATCGGCGGGGACAGGTAATGTATGAACTAATTTATTGTAGGTAACCACTGGCCACCAATGACATGTATCTAACATTTATTGGGGACACAGTAGGGCAATTTAAATAGCAGGATCAGGCTGATGGGAACTACTGCTCCCATCGAGCTGATCCTGCTGGCAGGAGTGGACGGGGGACAGACATAGGCCGATGGGAGTAGTAGTGTCACATCGGCCTATGTCTGCCTGCACGCACACACACCGCACACACACCCGCACACACACCCGCACACACACACACACACCCCGCACACACACACACCCCGCACACACACACCCCGCACACACACACACCCCGCACACACACACCCCGCACACACACACACCCCGCACACACACACACCCCGCACACACACACCCCGCACACACACACACCCCGCACACACACACACCCCGCACACACACACACCCCGCACACACATACACCCCGCACACACACACACCCCGCACACACTAATCATGACGGGTCTGGGAGGTGAGGCTGACCTGTGCGGCCGTGGGAAAGTTGATGTGAGTTCATGCAATGCAGTCAAGCATGAACTCACATGAACCCTCTGAGGGCACCGCGGCGACTTCAAATGAACAGCTGATCGGCATCACCTGATACCTCAGCTGTTCATTTGAAATAACCGGCGGGAAAGCGCAGCACAGAACGGGAAAGCCGGCGGTGAAGTCTTTTCACTGCCGGCTTCCCCGCCCGGGTCCTTCGCTCCTTGGTGCTGCGCTCCCCGCCCGGTCCTAATTTACGATTGGGATTGGAGGTGGCGAGGGGAGTGGAGGATCGGGGTGGGAGGCTGCGGGGAAGCAGTATGGGGCTGTGTGATTGTTTAAAAGCCGGCGGCTTTTTACCGCGCGCCGGCTTTTAAACAATCAGGAGAATTCTCCCACGCTGGGATGGCATTCTGATGACAAGCTGGATCGCAGCTGAGCGCTGCCATCCAGCTTGTCATCCTTCACAGACACTGCAGAGCGCAGGCATTATGGGAACTTCCGATTCCGGTATTCGATATTATAAAAGTATCGGAATTAAGTATCGGAATTCCGATACAGTGAATATCGGCCGATACCCGATATTTCAGTATCGGAATGCTCAACACTACTCACAATGTGCGGGGGCTTCTCATCCATGGAGGGGATCACTCACAATGTGCGGGGGCTTCTCATCCATGGAGGGGGACACTCACATTGTGCGGGGGCTTCTCATCCATGGAGGGGCTCACTCACAATGTGCGGGAGCTTCTCGTCCATGGAGGAGATCACTCACAATGTGCGGGGGCTTCTCATCCTTTGAGGGGGTCACTCACAATGTATTGGGTCTTCTCATCCATGGAGGGGGTCAATCACAATGTGTGGGGGCTTCTCATCCATGGAAGGGATCACTAACAATGTGCGAGGGCTTCTCATCCATGCAGGGGATCACTCACAATGTGCGGGGGCTTCTCATCCATGGATCACTCACAATGTGCATGGGCTTCTCATCCATGGATCACTCACAATGTGCGGGGGCTTCTAATCCATGGATGGGATCGCTCATAATGTGTGGGGGTTTCTCATCCGTGGAGAGGATCACTCACAATGTGCGGGGACTTCTCACCCATGGAGGGGATCACTCACAATGTGTGGGGGCTTCTCATCCATGGAGGGCGGGTCAATCACAATGTGCGGGGGCTTCTCACCCATGTAGGGGATCACTCACAATGTGCGGGGGCTTCTCATCCATGGAGGGGATCACGCACAATGTGCGGGGGCTTCTCATCCATGGAGGGGGACACTCACATTGTGCGGGGGCTTCTCATCCATGGAGGGGCTCACTCACAATGTGCGGGAGCTTCTCGTCCATGGAGGAGATCACTCACAATGTGAGGGGGCTTCTCATCCTTTGAGGGGCTCACTCACAATGTATTGGGTCTTCTCATCCATGGAGGGGGTCAATCACAAAGTGTGGGGGCTTCTCATCCATCGAAGGGATCACTAACAATGTGCGAGGGCTTCTCATCCATGCAGGGGATCACTCACAATGTGTTGGGGCTTCTCATCCATGGATCACTCACAATGTGCCTGGGCTTCTCATCCATGGATCACTCACAATGTGCGGGGGCTTCTCATCCATGGATAGGATCGCTCATAATGTGTGGGGGTTTCTCATCCGTGGAGAGGATCACTCACAATGTGCGGGGACTACTCACCCATGGAGGGGATCACTCACAATGTGTGGGGGCTTCTCATCCATGGAGGGCGGGTCAATCACAATGTGCGGGGGCTTCTCACCCATGTAGGGGATCACTCACAATGTGCGGGGGCTTCTCATCCATGGAGGGGATCACTCACAATGTGCGGGGGCTTCTCATCCATGGAGGGGGACACTCACATTGTGCGGGGGCTTCTCATCCATGGAGGGGCTCACTCACAATGTGCGGGAGCTTCTCGTCCATGGAGGAGATCACTCACAATGTGCGGGGGCTTCTCATCCTTTGAGGGGCTCACTCACAATGTATTGGGTCTTCTCATCCATGGAGGGGGTCAATCACAAAGTGTGGGGGCTTCTCATCCATCGAAGGGATCTCTAACAATGTGCGAGGGCTTCTCATCCATGCAGGTGATCACTCACAATGTGCGGGGGCTTCTCATCCATGGATCACTCACAATGTGCCTGGGCTTCTCATCCATGGATCACTCACAATGTGCGGGGGCTTCTCATCCATGGATGGGATCGCTCATAATGTGTGCGGGTTTCTCATCCGTGGAGAGGATCACTCACAATGTGCGGGGACTTCTCACCCATGGAGGGGATCACTCACAATGTGTGGGGGCTTCTCATCCATGGAGGGGGGGTCAATCACAATGTGCGGGGGCTTCTCATCCATGTAGGGGATCACTCACAATGTGCGGGGCCTTCTCATCCATGGAGGTGCTCACCGACAATGTGTGAGGACTTCTCATCCATGGAGGGGATCATTCACAATGTGTGGGGGCTTCTCATCCATGGAGGGGATCATTCACAATGTGCAGGGGCTTCTCATCCATGGAGGGGATCACTTACAATGTGTGGGGGCTTCTCATCCATGGACGGGATCAATCACATTGTGCGAAAGCTTCTTATAAATGGAGAGGGTCACTCACAATGTGTGGGGGCTTCTCATCCATAGAGGGGATCACTCACAATGTGAAAAGGCTTCACATCCATGGAGGGGGCTCACTTACAATGTGTGTAGGCTTCTCATCCATGGTGGGGCTCACTCACAATGTGCGGGGGCTTCTCATCCATGGAGAAGCTCACTCACAATGTGCGGGGGCTTCTCATACATGGAGGGGATCACTCACAATGTGCGGGGGCTTCTCATCCATAGAGGGGATCACTCACAATGTGCGGGAGATTCTCATCCATGGAGGGGCTCACTCACAATGTGCGGGAGCTTCTCATCCATGGAGGAGATCACTCACAATGTGTGGGGGCTTCTCATCCATGGAGGGGGTCAATCACAATGTGTGGGGGCTTCTCATCCATGGAGGTGATCACTCACAATGTGCGAGGGCTTCTCATCCATGGATCATTCACAATATGCGGGGGCTTCTTATCCATGGATCACTCACAATGTGCGAGGGCTTCTCATCCATGGAGGCGATCACTCATAATGTGTGGGGGAATCTCATCCATGGAGGGGATCACTCACAATGTGTGGAGGCTTCTTATATATGGAGGGGGTCACTCACAATGTGTGGGGGCTTCTCATCTATGGAGGGGATCACTCAAAATGTGCGAGGGTTTCTCAGCCACGGAGGTGCTCACTCACAATGTGTGAGGACTGCTCATCCATGGACAGGATCATTCACAATGTGTGGGGGGTTCTCATCCATGGAGGGGATCACTCACAATGTGTGGGGGCTTCTCATCCATGGAGGGGATCACTCACAATGTGCGGAGGCTTCTTATACATGGAGGGTGTCACTCACAGTGTGTGGGGGCTTCTCATTCATGGAGGGGATCACTCACAATGTGCAGAGGCTTTTCTTCCACGGAGGGGATCACTCAAAATGTGCGGGGGCTTCTCATCTATGGAGGGGATCACTCACAATATGCGGGGGCTTCTCATCCATGGAGGGGTTCACTCACAATGTGCGGGGGCTTCTCATCCATGGAGGGGGTCACTCACAATGTGCGGGGGCTTCTCATCCATGGCGGGGCTCACTCACAATGTGCGGGAGCTTCTCCTCCATGGAGGAGATAACTCACAATGTTCGGGGGCTTCTCATCCATTGAGGGGGTCACTCACAATGTGTGGGGGCTTCTCATCCATGGAGAGGGTCAATCACAATGTGTGGGGGCTCCTCATCCATGGAGGGGATCACTAACAATGTGCGGGGGCTTCTCATCCATGCAGGGGATCACTTACAATGTGCAGGGGCTTCTCATCCATGGATCATTCACAATGTGCGGGGACTTCTCATCCATGGATCACTCACAATGTGTGGGGGCTTCTCATCCATGGAGGGGATCACTCACAATGTGCGGGGGCTTCTTATCCATGGAGGGGATCACTCACAATGTGTGGGGGCTTCTCATCCATGGAGGGGATCACTCACATTGTGCGGAGGCTTCTTATACATAGAGGGGGTCACTCACAATGTGTGGAGGCTTCTCATCCATAGAGGGGATCACTCACAATGTGCAGAGGCTTCTCATCCATGGAGGGGATCACTTAAAATGTGCGGGGGCTTCTCATCCATGGAGGGGATCACTCACAATGTGTGGGGGCTTCTCATCCATGGAGGGGGTCACTCACAATGTGCGGGGGCTTCTCATCCAATGAGGAGATCACTCACAATGTGCGGGGGCTTCTCATCCATTGAGGGGGTCACTCACATTGTATGGGGGCTTCTCATCCATGGAGGGGGACAATCACAATGTGTGGGGGCTTCTCATCCATGGAAGGGATCACTAACAATGTGCGAGGGCTTCTCATCCATGCAGGGTATCTCTCACAATGTGCGGGGGCTTCTCATCCATGGATCACTCACAATGTGCGGGGACTTCTCATCCATGGATGGGATCGCTCATAATGTGTGGGGGCTTCTCATCCATGGAGAGGATCACTAACAATGTGCAGGGACTTCTAACCCATGGACAGGATCACTCACAATGTGTGGGGGCTTCTCATCCATGGAGGGGGGTCAATCACAATGTGCGGGGGCTTCTCATCCATGTAGGGGATCACTCACAATGTGCGGGGGCTTCTCATCCATGGAGGTGCTCACCGTCAATGTGTGAGGACTTCTCATCCATGGAGGGGATTATTCACAATGTGTGGGGGCTTCTCATCCATGGAGGGGATCACTCACAATGTGCGGGGGCTTCTCATCCAAGGAGGGGCTCACTCACAATGCATTGCGGCTTCTTTTACATGGAGGGGGATCACTCACAATGTGCGGGGGCTTCTCATCCAATGAGGGGGCTCACTCACAATGTGCAGGTGCTTCTCATCTATGGAGGGGGTCACTCACAATGTGCGGGAGCTTCTCATCCATGGAGGGGATCACTCACAATGTGCGGGGGCTTCTCATCCATGGAGGGGATCACTCACAATGTGCGGGCGCTTCTCATCCATGGAGGGGGTCACTCACAATGTGCGGGGGCTTCTCATCCATGGAGGGGCTCACTCACAATGTGCGGGAGCTTCTCATCCATGGAGGAGATCACTCACAATGTATGGGGGCTTCTCATCCATGGAGGGGGTCAATCACAATGTGTGGGGGCTTCTGATCCATGTAAGGGATCACTAACAATTTGCGAGGGCTTCTCATCCATGCAGGGGATCACTCACAATGTGCGGGGGCTTCTCATCCATGGATCACTCACAATGTGCGTGGGCTTCTCATCCATGGATCACTCACAATGGATGGGATCGCTCATAATGTGTGGGGACTTCTCATCCATGAAGGGGATCACTCACAATGTGTGGGGGCTTCTCATCCATGGAAGGGGGTCAATCACAATGTGCGGGGGTTTCTCATCCATGTAGGGGATCACTCACAATGTGCGGGGGCTTCTCAACCATGGAGGTGCTCACCGGCAATGTGTGAGGACTTCTCATCCATGGAGGGGATCATTCACAATGTGTTGGGGCTTCTCATCCATGGAGGGGATCACTCACAATGTGCAGGGGCTTCTCATCCAAGGAGGGGCTCACTCACAATGTGTTGCGGCTTCTTTTACATGGAGGGGGATCACTCACAATGTGCGGGGGCTTCTCATCCAATGAGGGGGCTCACTCACAATGTGCAGGTGCTTCTCATCTATGGAGAGGGTCACTTACAATGTGCGGGGGCTACTCATCCATCTAGGGGATCACTCACAATGTGCGGGGGCTTCTCATCCATGGAGGGGATCACTCACAATGTGTGGGGGCTTCTCATCCAATGAGGGGGCTCACTCACAATGTGTGGGGGCTTCTTATTGTCGCAGAGTGCATCTTCTTACAGTCACCACTGTACTTACGAGAGCTTCAATCAGCAAGATATCTTGAGTAAACAGTATTTACTTCATACTGGTTAAACATGAGAGACAATTCAGTGTCACACAGTCCATGTGCTGCTGACATAACACATTCAGGAAAGAAAGAAAACACACAGGAAGTAAAAACAACCAACAATTGAGAGCTTTCCTCCCACCATTACAGCAGGCCTATAACTTTACACACTATCGCCATCTGCTGTCTGGTTAGTATAAAGTCCTCCTTTCACTTATAATAAGTCCTAATCTGTTGTATATGCCAACACCCTTTCTCAACAGTAAGGACTTATTCAATCAAACCCAACTTTTTTATCAGTCTCTGGTGTTTATCAGCATTCAACGCCTTCGTGAAGATGTCTGCTGTCATTTCTTCAGTAGGACAACACTCTAACTTCAAGACTCCTTGTTCCTGATGATCTCTCAAGAAATTATATTTAACATCAATATGCTTGGTTCTTAGATTGACTCTTTCCATCTGAGCAAGAACAAGACATCCTTGATTGTCCTCTTTCAGTTTTGTTGGTTCCAACTGTGGTTGTCCTAATTCTGTCATCAATTGTCTTAACCACAGTACTTCTTGCCTCGCATGTGCTGCGGCAACATATTCTGCTTCTGTTGAAGACAGTGTCACAATTGACTGTTTCTTACTTGTCCAACTTATTGGTCCACCTGAGAGAAAAAAAATATGACCACTGGTAGATCTTCTGTCAGTTGGATCTCCAGCCCAATCTGCATCAACATATCCTGTTAAAATGCAATTATCACTTGTGGGTAATTTCAGCTTAACATTGCTAGTTCCTTTCAAATAACGCATTACTCTCTTCACGGCATTCCAATCAGCTTTTTTGGTTTTGATACCTTTCTACTCAGGATTCCTACTGCTGCTGCGATGTCTGGTCTTGTAACGGTCGCTAGATACAGTAGTTTTCCTATTGCTGTTCTGTATTCTTCATTATTTGGTAGCATATTTTTTTCACTGTTCATCTCTTTGAGATAATTAGTTTCCATTGGAGACTTTACTGTTTTTGCATCCTTTAATCCAAATTTTTCTGTTATGTCTTGAATCATGTGATTTTGATTCAGTAGGAAACTTCCATCTTCTTCTCTTTCTACCTGTATTCCTAGGTACTGTTTTACATTTCCCAAGTCTTTAATTTCAAAATGTTGCTTCAGGATTTTTAGAATGTTTTCTTTATCCCTTTCTTGTTTAAAACAAATCAAAATGTCGTCTACATATATGAGTACATAAATACATCTATTAATCAGCCTTTTTGTGTACAAGCATGGATCAGCTTTGCTTCTTTGAAATTTTTCATTTGTAAGTACTTCCGTGATTTTGTCATTCCACGCTTTAGCTGCTTGCTTTAAACCATATATGCTTTTCTGTAGTTTGCAAACTTTGTTTGGATTTCTTTCATCTTTGAATCCTGGAGGTTGCTCCATGTAAATGTCTTCTGTTAAATCTCCATTCAGAAAAGCTGTCTTTACATCCAGATGTCTCAGTTCCATCTGTTTCATTGCTGCAACTGTAAGTAAAGTTCTTATTGTAGTGTGTTTGACAACTGGAGCAAATTTCTCATCATAGTCTTCTCCATATTTTTGAGAATACCCTTTAGTCTTGCTCGGTATCTTTCAGCTGTGCCATCTGTTTGGTATTTTACTTTAAAAATCCATTTACATCCTATGGCTTTTCTTCCTTCTGGTAAATCTGTTAGTGTCCATGTATTTGAATCATGCATGGATTTAATTTCTCTTTCTGTTGCTTCTATCCATTTATTAGCTTCTTCTTCAGGAAGTTTCGATATGTCTTCCCAAGAGGTAGGCTCATAGATTTTTCTTATGCTTGTCTTGTATGAGAGACGTTTTGGTGGTTTTCCTTTGTTCTCTCTCATTGAACGTCTTGGTTCTGTGTCTGTTTGTAGTTGTGATTCTTCACTTTCAGTATTTTGTTCTTCATTCATTTCTACTTCTTTCTCATCAGATATTTCTTCTGTTATGTCACTATTGTTTTTCTCATTTTTTGTTTCAACTGAAATCATAATGTCTTCATTTAAATCTTCAATGAATGTCACACTGTTACTCACCGTAACTCTGTCGGTTTTGGGATCTAGGATTCTATATCCTTTGCAATTTTCACTATATCCAGCAAATATTCCTTCCATGGATCTGTTTTGAAGTTTGGAATGTTTTTCTGTTGGAATGAATATAAAAACTTTACATCCAAAAATTTTTAAATGATTGACACTCGGTTTCATACCTTGCCACAGTTCATATGGAGTGTTCGTCAGTTTTCTGGAAAAAGTCGGTTCTGTAGATATGTAGCTGTCATTGCTGCCTCACCCCAATATTTCCCTGGTAGTTTAGAATCCGTCAGCATACATCTTATCATTTCTGTTAGAGTTCTGTTTCTCCTTTCTGCTACTCCATTTTGTTCAGGTGTGTATGGAACAGTTTTCAGGTGTTCTATTCCATTTTGTCTTAAGTATTCTTCTATTCTGTGACCTGTAAATTCACCTCCATTATCACTTCTGATGACAATTGGCTTCCTTTGAAATTTGTTACTTGATCTTGTTACATAGTCTACAAGTTTATCAAAAACTTCACTTTTGTTCTTAATTAAGTATGTAACTGTGTATCTTGAGTACTCGTCTATAAAAGTCAACATGTATCTATTGCCTCCTGATGTAGTCACTATCATGGGTCCACATACGTCAGTATGCACCAAATCAAGTGGTCTTTCGCTTTTCATCTCACTTTCTTTTGGAATAGATATCCTTGTGGCTTTGGATTTTATACAACATTCACATCTTACGGTAATTGAGCAATCTGATATCTTTAAATCTTTTGTCAATTCTTTTCTCTGTAGTTCCCTTATACTGTCAGGGTGTCTATGTCCTAGATGTCTATGCCACATGTGAATACAGTTTTTGTGATCATGTGTACATACCTTCATCTGTTCCTTTGGTGTGTCAAAATGATATAATTGTTCATCTGCCTTGACTTTGGTTATCACCTTGTTTCCTGCAATAATTGAACACTCATTGTCTTTGAATTTTACTGTAAGTCCTTTTGCTGTTAAATGTTTCACAGATAATAATCCGCCTTCCAATTTTGGAACAAACAACACATCCTGTACAAGTATCTTTGAATCTTGTCCGAACTTGTTTGAACAATTTAGCATACCTTGTCCGATACCTTCTGCGGTTATTTTGCTTCCATCTGCAAGATAAATGGCTTCTTTCTTATCTAAATCAAGATCAGTAAAGAAATACTTGTCACTTGTCATATGACTCGTTGCTCCTGAATCAATAAACCAACCAAGTGATGATTTCTTGTCTGTTAGTTTAAATGTGCCATTCCAGTTATTCTCACATGAATCGGAAATTGTGTTTTTTACTTTCTGTGTATGCTTTTTATGTTGTCATTTTTGTTGTTCTGCTTTCCATATGGTACAGTCTTTCTTTAAATGACCTTTTTTCTTACATCTGAAGCATTCTCTTGTCTATTTATTATAAGGTTTTTTAAATTCTGCAGCTTTAAGAGCGTTATCCCTGTCCTTTTCAGTAGAAGAATCATTTCTTTGTTCTTTTCTTCTCTGATATTCATCTATCAGTCTTGTTTTCACAAAATCTAATGTAATGTCAGTTTCTGGTCTCGTCTCAAGGGCATTTATCAAGGCTGTATACGAATCTGGTAAACTGCACAATAATATGGCTGCTACATGACTTTCTTTAATGTCTTCACTAATAGATCTTAGCTGTGATATCACTTCCATCATTGAGAATATGTGCTTCTGCATGTTGTCATTTGCACTCAATCTCATACTGTAAAGCTTTCTTAATAAAAATAACTTGTGATTCAAGCTAGGTCTTTCATACAGTTTTCTTAATTCTTCCCACATTGCTTCAGCTGTTTCTTCATTTCTTATATGTATTAATTGAGCATCATCCACTAATAAGCTAATGGTGGCTCTCGCTTGTCTATTCTTCTTATCCCATGTCTGATTATCTTGATCTGGTCTTTCTGTAACAATTACTTCCCATAAATCATCCTTAGATAACAACATCTCTACTTTGAATTTCCATAACTGATAATTTTCACTATTCAGTTTAGCTACAGTGAATTTCAGTTCTGTGTTACTCATCATCTTTATATAGTCTTACTTGTTTAGAGAGTTGTACTGAAGATATTCTCATGTTTTTTTTCTTGCTGATAGTTCCTGTATGTCCTGCCTGTGTTGAATTCTCTGTAATTATATCCAGCTCCTGGGATCATGAATTCCTTTGTCACTCTGTATCTGGATTCATTTCCTTCTGTTTACAGAGCTTATCTGTGTGCTCCGATATCTGGGGTTATAAACCAAGATGCTCTTGTAGTGCGGGCCAGTAGTGTCTGGACTTTAGTGTCTGGGTTCCGGCCAGGGCCTATAACCTGTCGCAGAGTGCATCATCTTACAGTCACCACTGTACTCACGAGAGCTTCAATCAGGAAGATATCTTTAGTAAACAGTATTTACTTCATACTGGTTAAACATGAGAAACAATTCAGTGTCACACAGTCCGTGTGCTGATGATATAACACATTCAGGAAAGAAAGGAAACACACAGGAAGTAAAAACATCCAACAATTGAGAGCTTTCCTCCCACTATTACAGCAGGCATATAACTTTAGACACTATCGCCATCTGCTGTCTGGTTAGTATAAAGTCCTCCTTTCACTTATAATAAGTCCTAATCTGTTGTATATGCCAACACTTATACATGGAGGGGATCACACACAATGTGCGGCGGCTTCTCATCCATGGAGGGGGATAATTCACAATGTGCGGGGGCTTCTTATACATGGAGGGGCTCACTCACAATGTGCGGGGGCTTCTCATCCATGGAGGTGCTCACTCACAATGTGTGAGGACTTCTCATCCATGGAGGGGATCATTGACAATGTGTGGGGGCTTCTCATCCATGGAGGGGATCACTTACAATGTGTGGGGACTTCTCATCTATGGAGGGGCTCACTCCCAATGTGTGGGGGCTTCTCCTCCATGGAGGGGGGAGGGGGATGACTCCCAATGTGCTGGGGCTTCTCATCTATGGAGGGGCTCACTCACAGTGAGGGGGCTTCCCCTCCAGTTGCAGTATTCATGGAGTCTTTTGCGGTGGTGCAGTTGCCAAGACATCAATGATATCAACAAATAAGGAAAGAAGAAAGGCCACACTCACTAAATCCAGAATATAAGATCGTCCTTTATTGATGCATATAGGACATATAAGCAGCATGCAGGATCAGGGAGAGGCAGTGCGAAGGAGGTAGTTGCTGGACGACGGCCGTTTCGCGCTCACGATGCTTCCACGGATCCAAGGTACCTCTGACGTGTCACTACTTCTTTTTATGTGGAATTCTCAATTAGTGCACAGGTGTGAACAATTAAAGGGTGAAAAGAATTGGTATTGCAATGGCTTCAGACAATTTGCAGAAATGCTGACATGTCTAGTTTTTCACTTAACACTTGCGGCTCTGGGCTGGCCAGACGAAATAAGGCGGAACCAAGTTATTCCAGAAGTGTTGGAGGGGGAAGAGATTCAGATGCTGCACCTGATCAGGTGTCCTCCAGGAAGGATTTCCTGGATATAAAAGCCCCACGTGCCAAGACAGAGAGATTTGGTGCCAGGCTGCAGAGTGGAGCAGACGTGCTCCAGAGGGACCGCAGATCCCAGCGCAACAGGCCTCAGCCAGAGGCCTGCACTGCATCAGAGTCAGACGATGCCTGAGAAGTTCTGGACTCCTCACAGAAGCGCCCTGAGCTCTGCACGTGTGGCCCAGAGTCAGGACCTGCGCTCCGCACAGAGTAAGTTCCTGGGACTCGACGCCGCTTGCCAAGAGCCGAGGTCTGGATCCCCTTACCCCAAGCGTGAGAGACTACAGTCGACGGTCAAGCCAAGAAGAGCTGAGAGAGGACTGCGACAGGAGAGACGTGCTAGCAGCAGCGGATGAATCGCGTAAGTGAACATGACTTCCAATTTCCACTCACGGTACCGGGGACAGTTGGAATTAGGATTTCAGGTTGGGTGGGGGCCGTTTGGTGCGTGGGAGGCTAAACGGGATCTGATAGACTTTATCCGGAAGCGACTTGTGGCGTAGCGAGAATAACTGGTGACTCCCGCTAGGCCCATACAAAGAGAACTCACGTGGTGACTCCCACGACCGTTATTCACTGAAACTGTTTCTCATTGTTTTTCCAATTTGCTGTTTATTATCCCTGTTACTAATCCCCTTGCATAATACTTGTTATTAGTGTTGAGCGAGCAGGCTAGACACTGCTCGGTACTCGCCCGAGCATCTCACTACTCGGGATGTTCGGCGAGCGACGAGCATTTCCGGGTTACTCGGGCGGGAGCTCGGGTCTCCGCCCTGCATGTTTGGCGCTCTTTACAGAGCCAATGAACATGCAGGGATTGCCAGCCAGTCACTGTAATGCCGCAGTCATATTGTTTGTGGGCATTACAGTGATTGGCTGGCCGCACAGCGTCACCTCGAGTATTTAAAACCGGGCGCCGCCATCTTGGACACAGTCGCTCCAGATCAGATAGTGTAGGGAGAGTGCTGCTGAGCTAGGGAGAGATTTATACTGCGAAATAGTTAGTGTAGGGTCTGTAAAGGCAGCCAAATCAAACAAACAGTCCTTCTCAGGACTAATATCCATCCCAGATATCAGGCAGGCAGGCGGTATAGGAGACGCAGTGGTTATACCAGCAAACACTGCATTACAGCCCTGTGTGCTCCTGTTGGTCAAATTGCTAGACTTATCCCCCGGTCTCAGGGGCCAGGAAAAATCCTTTTTTTTTCATCTAAATCCTGTATTTTTTTTTTCATCAGTCAGATTGTCCAAATACATGTCTTATTAACCTTTTGGTATTTTCCCCCCGCCCCCCCCCCAAAAAAAAAATTGAGTGTGTCTGTGACTGTTCAGACACCAATATATCTGTTTAAAAGAGTCGGGTGTAGGCCAGAGAAATAGAACTGTGGTTTTGCAGTTCCACGGGTCAAATCTCTGTATTATCCTGCTTTTGGCATTTTTTCCGTAAAAAAAAACAGTAATAGTGTCTCGCTGACTGTTCAGACACAAATATATCTGTTTAAAAGATTCTGGTGTAGGCCAGAGAAATAGAACTGTGGTTTTCCTCTTCCACGGTTCTAATCTCCTTTTTGTTACCCTTTTTCCATTGATAGTGCGAGTGTAAGCTATTTTACTTCATTTACAATGGGCAAGGTGCGTGGCAAGGGACGTGGAAGTGGACGTTCTGGTGATGGTGCGTGCAGAGGATGGGGCCGTGGCCAAGGTGAAAATGTGCCACAACCAACAGCCACACCTTGCTCTCACTTCTTGACCGAATTACTAGGGAACCACACTACAACACCAGTATTGCGAACTGATCAGTGTGAACAGGTTATTAATTGGATAGCAGATAATACTTCCAGTTTCCTGGGCACCACCACCTCCGGTCTGTCTTCCACACGGTCAAGTTTTAGTAGCCGTGAGTCTCGACCGCATACTCCTCCTCACCCTGATGCTCCTTCCTCCCACCATGCCGAGTGTCGTCAGACAGCAACTGATCCCACACTTGGACACTCTGAAGAGCTGTTCACTGGTCCATTTCCAGATTTGTGCCCCTCGCCTGCTCCACTTGAAGTGGTAGAAGAGAAGATTCCATGTAGCGATGGCCAAATATTTGAACAGCCACGGCCAGAGGAAGTCGACGCTGGCAATTTGGCACAAGAGGTGGACGATGACGAGACACAATTGCCACGAAGTGAGGAGGAGGATCGTGGTGCACAAGTGGAAGAGGAGAAGGTGGTGGATGATCTAGTAACTGACCCAACGTGGCAGGAGGACACGCAGAGCGAGGCCAGCAGCACACAGGGGGAGGGAGGCAGAGTACCCCAACAGGCAGGAAGAAGCAGTGTGGTGGCCGCACACAGAAGGTGGGCAACAGTTCCCCGTAACACCAACACGAGGGATGTTGCCAGTACAACCGGTAGGTCTTCCAGAGTCTGGAATTTTTTTAAAGACTCTGCTGATAACCCCAAAAAGGCCATTTGTACCACCTGCCATGCCAGCATCAGCAGGGGTGACAAAACTACCAGCCTGACCACCACCAGCATGATCAAGCACATGTCAGCAAAGCACCCGACTTTGTGGGGCGAACCCCAGGGTCCACGACCAGTGTCAGCGGGTGTCACCACTCCTTCTTCCGCTGTTGTGCACGTAATAGAACCCCCTGTTGTGCGTGCAAGGCAATCCCCTGTCCATACTGCATGCAAAGATGCCCCCTCCTCTCAGTCTTCACTTGTTATGGCAGTTTCTCAAGAAACAGCATCAATGTCCATGTCCATGTCCCACTGCAGCGTTCAATTGTCCATATCCCAGAGCTTTGAACGAAAGCGCAAATTCGCAGCCAACGCCCCACAGGCCACAGTCCTAAAATCACACATTTCACGACTGCTTGCGTTGGAAATGCTGCCTTTTAGGCTGGTGGAGACTGAATCCTTCCACAACCTTATGGCGGTGGCCGTCCCTCGGTACTCGGTCCCCAGCCGACACTATTTTGCCCAGTGTGCCATCCCCGCACTACACAAGCACGTGTCCCAAAACATCTGCCGTGCCCTCAACAAAGCAGTTACTGGGAAAGTCCACATGACAACGGACACATGGACAAGTGCTTGTGGCCAGGGATGGTACATCTCCCTGACGGCACACTGGGTAAGCATAGTGGAAGCCGGGACCCAGTCGGACCTTGGGACGGAACACATCCTCCCCACACCGAGGATTGCGGGCCCTATGTCAGTCATAGTTGCCCCCACAGTGTACAGTTCCTGCGCATCATCCTCCTCCTCCTCCTCATGTTCAGCCTCCATCTCAGATATCACCACATCAGTTACAAGCTGGAAGCACTGCAGTACTGCCTCAGCCAAGCGGCAACAAGCTGTAGTGAAACTCATAAGCTTAGGTGATAAACTTCACACTGCTTGTGAGTTGTGGACAGCTGTGAAAGAGCAGGCAGATCTGTGGCTGAGACCGCTGAACCTACATCCAGGCATGGTTGTGTGTGACAATGGCCGTAACCTGAGGCGAGGCGAGATCACACACGTACCATGCCTGGCTCATGTGCTTAACCTCGTGGTTCAGCGGTTTCTTAAATTGTACCCCGAGTTGCCAAATCTGCTCATCAAAGTACGCCGCCTGTCACCTCATTTTCGCAAGTCGGCTACAGCTTCCGCTGCCCTTGCTGTGTTGCGGCAGCGTTTGCAGCTTCCGGCACACCGACTAGTGTGTGATGTCCCCACAAGTTGGAACTCTACCCTCCACATGCTGCAAAGGTTTTGTGAGCAGAAGAGAGCAGTTGTGGAGTACCAGCTGCAACAAGGCCGTCGATATTTAGGTCAGACTCCACAAATAAGACCTCAGGAGTGGACCTGGATGTCTGACATATGTACCATCCTGACAAACTTTGAGGAGTCCACCAAGATGGTGAGTGGCGATGACGCCATCATTAGCGTCAGCATCCCACTTGTCTGTATTTTGCAACGCTCTCTGCAGAGAATTAAAGAGGAGGCATTGCAGCCAGAGTATGATGAGATGGATCAAGAAGCCGTAATGGGCGATTACACACAGCCCAGCCTCATCTCATCCCAACGTGCATTGGGGGACAATGAGGGAGAGGAGGAGGAGGAAGAACAGGAGCTGGTATCATGCGCTGTAGTCGGTAGTACCCGTACAACTGTCATACAGTCGGTTCAGCGTGGGTGGCCTGAGGACAGGGGGGAGGAGGAGGAGGAGAGCATGGTCAGTTGTCATCTTGGTGAGGACACGGAAGTCTTGCCCGTTACCAGTCTGGCACGCATGGCTGACTTTATGTTACGCTGCATTAACCGTGACCCTCACGTTGTCAAAATGTTGGGTGACAGTCATTACTGGTTGGTGACACTTTTAAACCCCCGCTACAAGGAGAACTTTCACTCTCTTATTCCTGAGGTAGGGAGGTCTACAAAAATGGGGCAGTACCAGAAGGCCCTTGCTGCAGAACTGTTAAAAAAATTCCCATCTGAACACGCTAGCGGCAGAGGTCACAGTTCGTTGACCAACCAAGGCGTACAGGCGAGAGAGACGCAACTCCAATCCAGCAGAGGCAGGGGAACACTGTCAACATTCTGGGACAGTTTTCTGAGACCCGCCCAGCTTACAGGCCCTGTGGCGCAGGGTACTCTCACAAGGAGTGGAAAGTTTCAAAAGATGGTGAGGGAGTACCTTGCCGACCATACCAGCGTCCTCCGTGATTCCTCTGTGCCTTTTAATTATTGGGTATCCAAGCTGGACACTTGGAATGAAATCACTCTGTACGCCTTGGAGGTCCTGGCCTGTCCTGCCACTAGCGTGTTATCGGAGCATGTTTTTAGTGCTGCTGGGGGAATTATAACTGATAAGTGCACTCGCCTGTCAACTGACAATGCTGACAAGCTGACCCTTATCAAAATGAACAAGGGCTGGATTGGGCCAGACTTCTCATCACCACCAAATGACAGCAGAGTAACATAAAGTCAAATCCACTGTTTTATTTCAGGAGGTGTATTACCATGCACCGCTTCACACCCACACATGGGTATATGCTTCCTCATTTCGACTGTTTTTTGCTCTTCTCCTTATACTCAGCCTCCACCACCACTATACCACCAGGGTGACCGTGGTCCGTGTTGCCAGCATTGCAAGTTCCTCCGTCCTAATTTTTGGCAGCTTTTGCTTGGAAGGCATAGGCAAAGACTATGGGAGACCCACTCCCCAATAATGGAAATAATGTTTTTAATATGCTGTACTGCATGGCTCTTGTAAGGGGCATTAAACCGTCTTGTTAAGCTACTGTGACCTCCACCACTCTTCCAAGGGGCATTAAAACCGTCTTGCTAAGCTACTCTGACCTCCACGTCTCTTCCAAGGGGCATTAAAACGGTCTTGTTAAACCACTCTGACCTCCACGTCTCTTCCAAGGGGCATTAAAACCATCTTGTTAAGCTACTGCGACCTCCACCACTCTTCCAAGGGGCATTGATATTGTCTTTTTATTCCACTCTGACCTCCACGTCTCTTCCAAGGGGCATTTAAACCGTCTTGTTAAGATACTGCGACCTCCACCACTTCTCCAAGAGGCATTAAAACCGTCTTGTTAAGCTACTGCGACCTCCACCACTTTTCCAAGGGGCATTAAAACCGTCTTGTTAAACCACTCTGAGCTCCACGTCTCTTCCAAGGGGCATTAAAACCGTCTTGTTAAGCGACTGCGACCTCCACCGCTCTTCCAAAGGGCATTAAAACCGTCTTCTTAAGCTACTGCGACCTCCACCACTTTTCCAAGGGGCATTAAAACCATCTTGTTAAGCTACTGCGACCTCCACCACTCTTCCAAGGGGCATTGATATTGTCTTTTTATTCCACTGCGACCTCCACCATTCTTCCAAGGGGTATTAAAACCGTCTTGTTAAGCTACTGTGACCTCCACCACTTTTCCAAGGGGCATTAAAACAATCTTGTTAAGCTACTGCGACCTCCACGTCTCTTCCATGGGGCATTGATATTGTCTTTTTATTCCACTATAACCTCCACCACTCTTCCAAGGGACATTATAACCGTCTTGTTAAGCTACTGCGACCTCCACCGCTCTTCCAAGGGGCATTAAACCCGTCTTATTAAGCTACTGTGACCTCCACCACTTTTCCAAGGGGCATTAAAACCGTCTTGTTAAGCTACTGCGGCCTCCACGTCTCTTCCATGGGGCATTGATATTGTCTTTTTATTCCACTATAACCTCCACCACTCTTGCAAGGGACATTAAAACTGTTTTGTTAAGCTCCTGCGACCTCCACCACTTCTCCAAGGGGCATTAAAACAGTCTTGTTAAGCTAATGCGACCTCCACCACTTTTCCAAGGGGCATTAAAACCGTCTTGTTAAGCTACTGCGACCTCCACCACTCTTCCATGGGGCATTGATATTGTCTTTTTATTCCACTGCGACCTCCACCATTCTTCCAAGCGGCATTAAAACCGTCTTGTTAAGCTACTGTGACCTCCATGTCTCTTCCACGGGGCATTGATATTGTCTTTTTATTCCACTGTAACCTCCACCACTCTTCCAAGGGGCATTAAAACCGTCTTGATAAGCTACTGTGACCTCCACGTCTCTTCCAAGGGGCATTAAAACCGTCTTCTTAAGCCACTCTGAACTCCACAGTTCTTCCAAGGGGCATTGAAATGTTGTTTTTAATTAACTCTAACCTCCATGACTCTTCCAACGGGCATTGCATTTCCTCCTAATTTTAGTCAGCTTTTGCTTTTCAATGCATAGGCGAACACTAAGAGAGACCCACTTCCCAATAATGGGTAGAAGGTTTTTAGTATGCTGTAATCCACGTCTGTTTCAAGGGGCATTGCAGTTCCTCATAATTTTTGGAAAGCCTTACATTCACTGCTTAGGCCAACAGTGCACAGGAGACCCAGTTGCTATAAATGGAAAAAACTGTTTAGTTAAGGCCCCCTGACCTCCATGTCACTTCCAAGGGGCATTGGAGTACCTCAAAATTTTTGGTAGGCATTGAACTCACTGTATGCCCTATAACTGTGTAGCCGAACCGCTCCTTTTGGTACAGAAACATATCCTACAAGACATGTGTGGCTGACTGGCCTGATATTGATGTGAATGGTCCCTGTTCCACCTGCTCTTTCTCCTTTGCCACCTCCTCATCCATCATTCATCACCTGAAGCTTTATTTTAACGGGAGTCATAGAACTGGGATAGTAGCAGGAAAACATCCAGCAATGCTCGGAGGAGGTAGGATATGCGCCAAAACGCTGACCACCTCAGGCCTAGCCGCTACTACATACATGCGCTTGCATTCCAAGGAACAGAAAGCTAAGGAGATGTATGGCCTCATGATCATGAATAATTTACTCGTTGTGTAGGAGGCCGACCACTGCTGCCGTCTACCTTCCGGAACTTTGTGTTGAAGCCTGATTGACCCAGGACCCGCAATCCTCTATGTCTGGAGGACGTGTTGCATCCCAGTGTCCAACTGTGTCCCGGCTTCCACAATATTAAACCAGTTTGAAGGCGTCAGTCAGATGGACCATCCCTGGCCACATTCACTTGTCCACGTGTTTGTGGTTAGGCTGTCCTTCAAATAGGGGTGGCTGGGGATCGTTTATGGACACCCGGCCGGGGGGCGGCTGGTAACCGAGCGTGGACACCCGGCCGCCCCCTTGTGGCTGGGGACCGAGCGTGGACACCCTGGCCACACCCTGGCGGCTGGGGACCGAGCGTGGACACCCGGCCGCGAGGCGGCTGGGGACTGAGTATGGATACCAGGCTGCCAACGCAGCCATGACATCTGCCTCCACATTTCAAGTGCAAGCAAGCTAGCAATATGGTATTGCAGCCTGGGGGTGGGTGGGTGGCAGGTTGCACACTTACGCTTGCATTCCAACAAAACAAAGCAGATGCTAACTTCTATCATCATCATCATGCTCCTCACCTTATCACTCTCAACTCCCCTGATGAAGAAGCCAGGGCCCACCGGAGGAGTCTGATTCTCTGGTGGGCTCATCCAATGCTGCCCTAAAGCAGGTCAGGCTAAGAAAAGTGTGGGGGAAGTTCCCAGGAGAAATAGGGGCGGCTGGGGACCGTTTATGGACACCCGGCCGCCCCCAGGCGGCTGGGGACCGTGTGTGGGCACCCGGCCGTGGGGTGGCTGGGGACCGAGTATGGACACCCGGCCGCCCCCTGACAGCTGGGGACCGAGCGTGGACACCCGGCCGCCCCCTGGCGGCTGGGGACCGAGCGTGGACACCCGGCCACCGGGGACTGAGCGTGGACACCCGGCCGCCAACGCAGCCATGACATGGTGGCCGGCGTCTGCCTCCACATGCCTAAAAGGCCCAATTTCAAGTGCAAGCAAGCTAGCAGCATGGTATCGCAGCCTGGGGGTGGGTGGGTGGCAGGCTGCATACTTGCGCTTGCATTGCAAGGAATGGGGGAGGTACAATTGAACACTGCCCTGGGACAAGGACTTGCACGCGGATAGTTGCAAGTCTGCATCTTCTGATGCGGAAAGGATCACTTCTGATGGGCACACTTTTAGGCAGTGACCTGGGTGTCAGAGATGCTTCCAGGGGTCTTCCCCATGCTGTTCCCATGTCTTTTCAGCACTGTATGCATGCGTCACACAGCACAAGGCCAGATAAGGTTGTAAAATGTTAAAATGACATTTCCCGGTGAATGCATTTGTCACGGTTGAAAGCAATACAAAAGTGCAAAAACGCATAAAAAATGCTACTTGTGAGCATAGCCCAAGGTGTGGAGGAGTATTTTTGTTTTTGGTTATTTATTTTACCTTATACACAAGTCTTTACACTGGAAAGGATGTTCCTTGACATATTTCACAGGAAAGCAGTTTCCGTTTCGTTTTTGAACGTTTTATTGTGAGCCCGTAAAAGTGGCTTAATACCTCTGACCACGTTGTTGACAGCAGTGACCTGGGGGTCAGAAATGCTTCCTGGGGCGATCCCCATGCTGTCCCCATGTCATTTGAGCACTGTCACTATCGTTTTGGGCACTTTTTAGGCTTTCTACAGACTGCCGGGGGTGCCGCAGCAAAAATGCTCGGGTCTCCCATAGACTAACATTGGACTCGTTGCTCGGGTCGAGCACCCGAGTATCACGGCGAGCTCGGCCCGAGCTTCGAGCACCCGAGCATTTTAGTGCTCACTCAACACTACTTGTTATACATATAAAGTGGTTTTATATATATCCCTGACTGTTCCCGACTTGTGTCTCTGTGCGTTGTATTCCGGCACCTGTGTTACACCCCCATAATGGAGACCGTGCCATAAGGCAAAAGTGAGAAATCAGTCCTTGAGGAACAGAACATTGACATTTTGGGTCCAGGCCAGAAACTCCCCAGATCTCAGTCTTGCACTTGCACTTGCGCTCAATCCTCAAAAAGCGACAAACAAGAATCTGAAACTGTGATAACTCCGAGCTATGATGAGACAAGAACGGGCAACCATCAGTCAGGATTAGTGTTGAGCCACCCCCGTAGTGTTCGAGTTCGGTTCGGTTCGTCGAACACCCGTGTGTTCGCCGAACTGTTCGTCGAACTGTTCGTCGAACACCTTCGAACACCGTTAAAACCAATGGCAGGCAAACAAAAACACATAGAAACACATAGAAAACTCCTTCAAAGGTGTCCAAAAGCTGACAAACTGCTCAGAAGACACAACTAACACATGGAAAAGTGACAAGTACATATAGTCATGCGAAAAGAAAAGAGGTGGAGGAGTAAAAGGAGGGGGAGACACAGATATAGGCATGTCATGCCCTTCTAAAATCCAAAAAGTGAGAAGCCGACACGTTCAGTCCGCTCCTGCCCGTGCCACCTCCGTGTCGCCGGGTTTGTACCAGAGCCGCGGTGAACCCTGACGGCCAGCCCCCCTCTCCCAATACTGGTGCCTGTCCGCTGGTGGGTCGAGCGAGCCCCCCTGTGGTGGAGGCAGCTCTAAGCTTTTTAATTTAAATTGTCTCTCTAATTTGAATGAATACACTTTAAATCCATTTACAAGGATCTATTGGAGGGCAAGTCTCATGCCAGCAGCCGCGTAATTCCAGCTCCAGTAGCGTCCACTAAAGCTGCTGCAGTTAAAAAGCTTTTATAAGGATCGAGCTCGGCTGTCCACCGCAAGGCATCCTACTGCCAGTCCCAGCCCCTATGCCTTGGGGTGCCTCCTGATGCTCTTCACTGAGTATCCCGTGGTCCCGAAGCATTTCCTTTGAAAAAATTAAGTGTCCAAACTACAGGTGGTGTAGCTTGCTTAACAGCCGGGATAATCCGCTGACTAGCAGACACTGCTACTAGGCACAAAGTATTTCCTGGGCTAGATGCAGTTAAAAATTTGTAATTAGATACTCTCGCTGGATGCTGAGAAAGCATTCCATAGAGTCTCCTGGCACGCCATATATGATTCTCTTAAAAAGCTTGGGGTAGGGGTCTAGGGGACCCTTTTCTAGCTAAAATCACAGCCCTGTATCACAATACGTCACCTAGGCTGAAGATAAATGGAACTGTAGCACCCTGAGGGCTCGGTTGCTACAGAGGTATTGCACCTCACCCAGAGGTGTGATATCTCACTCTCAGGTAAGGATGGAGTGTGGATCAGGACCCGACACCTGCATGCATTACACCACATTGTCGTGGGGCAGGGCGACCAATATGCCCCTGAGATGGGCACGACAGTCCCTGTCCCTGGCTGGAGTGGGGGGAGGGAACACTGAGGAAGGGGAACCCTGTAGTGCAGGAGCAGGGAGGAAGCAGTTCCTGGGTGCATTGAGAAGGGAGTATAAAAGGTGGGCACCATCTTAGTTCAGTGCAGAGAAGTCTGAGCAGAAGTGGCAGGGAGCAGGGGCTCTGCATGAGCTCTGCTCCGGAGGCGGGCCTAGTAACAGAGGCCCAGGCCTGGAAGAGGGAGAAGGAAGGAAGAGGAGCGGAGAAGGCTCCAGGAACGAGGAACGAAGGGATCTCAGGGGTGCGGACGGGCGAGTCGCCACCGCACGCCCGAATCCACCTGCGTGGAGGGGTCAGGCCAAAGGGGGAGACCGGTCCCCGAAACTAGTGGAGGCAGGAAACGACCCTCAGCTAGAAACAGGAGGCTGTGACATTTTATGTGGCGCAGCCCCTCGCTACACCCGCTAGGAAGGCACCACATAGGGTCAGGGAAACTGGCGCCAAGTTTACCAAGAGGAGGCCCGAGGCAGCCGGACAGAAGGGTTGGTAAGAAAGGCCAGACAAAGGACACACAAAGGGGGTCCTGTGAAGCACTCCAAAGTTATCTGGGAGTTGTCTGAGCCCCTCACCTGGTGAGCACAGTACGACGTGGGCAGCCGTTACCTGCAGACGTGGTCTGGATAATAAGAACTGTGAGTAAAGGCCCTGGACTGCATCACTGACTCCGTGTCATTACTGCTGCTGCCCTGCACCATCACCCCCATCCTCCGCATACACTGCCCTGAGGCTATACTCCTCCCGTGGGGAGTTATGCTACGCTCTGCTGCACCCACAACACCAGCCTCAGCGGTCTGCCCTGGAGCGGCGGTTCACTCTGACCGCAATCCACGGGTGGCGTAGTCGGACATTTAAACATCAAAACCACATAAATAGTTCCGCCACTGGTTTGACCGCCCTGAGCCACGGAACCGGGTTGCCGCCACGGAGACTACAACCACCAGCATCCACCAAAAAGGGTCCGGCTCCGGGTGTCCCAAGGCCCAGGGGGCGCGTCAGAACATTTTCATCACCTTTCACAATCACCAATGAGACAAGGCAGGGATGTTCTCTGTCCCCTCTCTTATACATCCTAGTGACGGAGCACCTGCTCTCATCAATTCGCCATAACCCCAATATTAGGTGGATTGAGGTGGGAGGCACCGAGTACAAGTGCTCTCTATTTGCTGATGATGTCCTAGTATATATCACTCAATCACATATATCCATCCATGCTGTTATGGCTGAAATAAATCACTTTGTTACATGGTCAAATTTTAAAATCAATGCAGCGAAGTCTGAGGCCCTCGATGTCTCCCTCCCCAAATCCATATAGGATTCCATCCAGTCCAACTTTCCCTTTGCCTGGCCCTCACAGGGTATCAAATACTTAGGAATTCCTATTCATAGAGACCTCTCCCATCTATGTTATCTTAATTTTGGGCCCTTTATTGAACAACTCCATACAGACCACGGTTGGCAAGTTAGAACTGTAAGATTCACTACGTGAACCACTGGTGTTTTGTGGAAAAGCACATGTACACTGCGTTCCAAATTATTATGCAAAAAGTGTTTAGGAGTGATAAGGGAAGAATTTGTTTGTTTGTCAGTTAAACTCATTGATGGTGATGTGTGTCAGGGCTCTTTATATCACTGTAAGCAATTGCAGACACCTGTGCTAATTAGTTTGGCAGGTGTGTCCAATGAAAGGCAAGACTACTTAAGAAGGCTGTCTCACATTATTAAGCAGCCTACATTTTCTGCCAAAATGGGAAAGAAAAAGGATGTGTCGGCTGCTGAGAAGCAACAAATTGTGGAGTGTTTAGGTCAAGGCATGACTACAATCAACATTGTGCGATGATCAGGATGAAGTGTCTTGGCAATCAAGAAGTATGTAGCTGATTCACAGTACACACGTGTGCGTGCTGATAAGGGCAAATTGAGGACTCTTTCCTACAGGCAATTACGTCAGGTTGAAAGAGCAGCGGCAAAAAAGACTTGTCATAGCAGCAGACAAGTTTTTGAAGCTGCTGGTGCCTCCAACGTCCCCCGAACAACAAGATGCAGGGTCCTTCAGAGGTTTGCAGCTGTGCATACGCCATCCTGTCGACCTCCTCTATCCACTTCACACAAGCAGAAACGGCTCCAGTGGGCCAAACATTACATGAAGACTGATTTCAAAACTGTTTTGTTTACGGATGGGTGCCGTGCAGCGCTCGATGGTCCAGATGGATGGAGTGGAGGATGGCTGGTTGATGGACACCCCACGCAAACACGGCTACAGCGCCAACAAGGAGGAGGTGGAGTAATGTTTTGGACTGGAATCATGGGGAGAGAGATTGTCGGCCCCTTTAGGATCCCTGAAGGCGCTAAAGATGAACTCCATAATGTATGTGGATTTTCTCAAACAGCACTTCCTGCCATGGTTCAAGAAGAAGAACCGTGTATTTCACAGCAAGATCATTTTTCTGCATGATAATGCACCATCTCATGCTGCACATAAAACATCTGCATCTCTGGCTGATATGGGCATAAAAGGGGACAAACTTATGGTGTGACCCCCATGCTCCCCTGACCTCTACCCCATTCAGAACCTTTGGAGCATCATTAAAAGGAGTGTCTATGATGGCGGGAGGCAGTTCACATCTAAGCAACAGCTCTGGGAGGGTATTCTGTCCTCATGCAAAACAATTGAAGCAGAAACCATCCAAAACCTGACAAATTCAATGGACGAGAGAGTTCAGAAGCTCCTTTCGAACAAGGGGTCCTATGTGAAAATGTAACATCACCTAGAATAAAGTTTTGAGTTGAAAACTGTTTGATTTCAGTTTCTAACAACCTTCTAATGCTTATAATTTCAAAAATGACCATTTTTTTGGTCTTTATTAAAATGAAAAGGTTGATCGAAAAGTTTGGGGGATCTAAGAGTGTGGCAACCCAGTAGTCATGATTACTTCGAATTCTGACAATATGAGGGTCATGCTGCAGGTAGTGCAGCAAGAAGGCACTTATGTGTCTTGCGCATCTCGGAGCCCCAAAATTATTTTCCGGGCTAGATGCAGCTAAAAATTATTATTAATTTTAAATCTGGTGAAGCTTTAGTATAGATGGCCTAATAGGATCAGTGCTGCACACTGCTACAAAGCCCAAATTATTTTCCAGTCAAGATACAGATAAACATGATTAGTAATTTTAAATCTGGTGGAGCTTATTATAGATGGCCTAATAGAATCAGTGCTGCACACTGCTACAAAGCCCAAATTATTTTCCAGCCAAGATACAGATAAACATGATTAGTAATTTGAAAGCTTAAAACGGTTGGTAGGGTGATTTTAACCAATCATCAAGCTTTTACTCTCCCCAGGATGACACAGGGGTAGAAAAGTCATTTCTGATCCATGATTTGTTCATCTTTATGAACGTGAGTCTGTCTACATTATCAGTGGAGAGCCGCGTGCGCTTATCTGTCAGCACACCACCAGCAGAGCTGAACACACGTTCAGACAGAACGCTGGCTGCGGGGCATGACAAGATCTCCAAGGCGTAAGTGGCTAGCTCCGGCCATTTATCCAGATTGGAAGCCCAAAAAGAGCAAGGGTCCAGTGACACAGTCGTGGCTTCAATGTTTACTTGGAGATACTCCTGTACCATCGTCTCTAGGCGTTGACTATGTGTCAGACTTCTTGTCTCCTGTGGCCTTGCAAAGGATGGGCTAAAAAAGTGGTGAAATGATTCCGCAAAATTGATGTTACCAGCAGATACTGTGGTTCTGTTACGGTTTGAGTGCTGAACACTTGACGGTCCCACGGTTGGCAAGTTGGAACTGTGAGATTCACTACGTGCACCACTGGTATTTTGTGGAAAAGCACATGTAAGATTCTGCAACAGTCTCTGCTGATACTCCTGCATGCGTGCATCCCTTTCTATGGCAGGAATAATTTCTGCAAATTTACTTTTGTACCGGGGATCTAACAGTGTGGCAACCCAGTAGTCAGGATTATTTCTAATTCTCACAATTCGAGGGTCATGTTGCAGGTAGTGCAGCAAGAAGGCACTCATGTGTGTTGCGCATCCAGGAGCACCAAGTCCCTGTTGTGTTGGTGGCGAGGTAACTGTGGAACCCCAGGGGTCTGGTTACCACAGTAATAGTAATATTACGTCTGTGAGCAGGTGGGAGGTCTCCTGGTCAGGAATCCTAAGCATGCCACACCTCCTGCCCAGTCCTGGGAGGGGAAGAACTTCCCCTATATAAACTGGGGCTGAGGTAGGGTTAGTGAGTAGAGAAGAAGAACACAGACAGAGACAGAGACACAGTCTGGTCTGGTGTGGATCAGTTACAGGGAAAATAAGAACAGGAGCTCTGTGGGAGCAGTGATAAAAGGAGTCCGGGACTGGAAGCTGTAGAGCTCGTCCGGACTGGAGAGATCTCACCGGACACGGAGTCCGAGGCTGTGGGGACTGTTCCATACCCAGCAGCAGAAACCGACCGGCAGGGGATT
The DNA here is from genome assembly GCF_046119375.1 of Phyllobates terribilis. Lineage (NCBI taxonomy): Eukaryota > Metazoa > Chordata > Amphibia > Anura > Dendrobatidae > Phyllobates > Phyllobates terribilis. The sequence continues at coordinate 17,683,552 of NW_027362763.1, forward strand.
TCAGGTCCTCTGGCCAAGAAACCCGAAGGCACGGTCACACGCAAGGGACCAGCACCGCCATCGTGGAGCGGAGGCTACCAGAAGGCCCCGAGTCACCGGCCATACGGGTGAGCACCACACGGTACACTCAGGGACGTGGGCTACTTTTACCCGCTTCTAGCAAGGTAGCCAAGAAGAGTACAGTTAGTTGGGGAGGCCTACAACTCCGCCTGGCCAGGGGAGATCCTGTCTGCTCACGGACTGACCAGACCCCGACCGCTAGCCAGTACTCCCGGGAGGGTCTATCTTTGTCACCAGTAAAGACCCTGAAATACACCACACCGTCTCTGAGTGGTTCCTGGTGCCTGCGTGCAATTCTACCATCCCCATCATCCACGTCCGCTGCCCTGAGGCCATACCCCTCCCGTTGGGGGTTATACTACCCACGCTGCACAACTGTACCACCGGCCTCAGCGGTCTGCCCTGCAGCGGCGGTTTCGTAACCACATTCAACGGGTGGCGTAGTCGAACAATATCACATCTGCCACTAAAAACATCGCCACTTAGTTTGACACCCTGGGCACGGACCGGGTCACCGCCACGAGGACTACCACCCCCAACAGATCCGGCTCCGGGTATTCCCCAAACATGGCCCAGGGGGCGCGTCAACTTTTGGCGTAGTCGGCAGGATACCGTGCCCGCAACCACCGGGTACTGCGTGCCTGAAAAAGACTGTTAAACTTACCTGTGGTGAAGATTCCCGCCATCCGACGCCATCTTTTGCCTTCTTCCCGCCATCCGTGGAGTTTTCCCGCCATCCGACGCCATCTTTTGCCTTCTTCCCGCCATCCGTGGAGTCTTCCCGCCATTGGACGCCATCTTGAGGACGCCGCGCGGGAAGAAGAGGGGCGTGGACTCCGAAAGCGCGCGAGAACTGAAGCCCCGCCTCACGTCCGGACGTTGCGTAAGATCCTGGAAGGAGCCCAGCAGACGCCGACGTCACAGGAGCGCGACGGAAGGTCCTCAACCCTGACGATCCACTGCGGAGCCGCGGCCTACAGAAGAGGATCATCGCAAGGTAGGCCACGGTCCACTAGGGGGGAGGAGGATGTCGGATACGGAGGAGAGCTTCACTGCCACAGCCACCGCCAGCACCACCGCTGCGGCGGTCATGCCTTTCACCATGCCCTATATCCCGGGGGCAGCCTGGCTACCCCAGTACTCAGGGGAGTCACATACCCTAAATGACTTCAGAGAAAGGCTGGATGGCCTCTTCCAGGTGTACCCCCTCACAGAAGAGCAAAAAGTGAGCATCCTGGTGGCTCAATTAACAGGGGCAGCCCAAAGGGAGGTAAAGTCCTGGCCACTTGGGAGGAGGAGGACTGTCGCAGAGATACTAGCCCGGCTGAAGGACACCTTTGATACCCGTACCTCAGCCGAGATCAAGCTTAGATTCTACGGGTGCAAGCAGCGAGCACATGAGAATATAAGGGACTATGCGCTAAACCTACAAGAGGCCCTGAGAGCCATTAAGCAGGCCGACCCTGACGGCGTGGGAAACGAAGACAAACTGTTGACTGAACAATTTATAGAGGGTCTACATTGTAATGCCCACCGAACCCAGTTGCGGGCCATGGCCTTACAGGACCCTCATCTGGACTTTGCACAGTTCAAGGACAGAGCCATCCGGGTGCTCCGAGAACCGGCACCAGGTGGCGCTGTGACCCACAAACGCCCTGCTACCACTTACCACCAGGAGGCGGCGCCCTTGTCGGCAGGGCCTGTGGGAGCTGATGCGCAGGCTTTAAACAATGACCCGGCTACAGACCTGCACCATCAGGTCCAAGAGCTAACTAAAAGCGTTGCCGCGCTAACCCGAACTGTGCAGTCTTTACAGGTTTCTACTCCAGGGAAGACCCAGCTGGCATCCGGACCGGAGGATATCCCGTGGCGCCGACCAAGGAGGACCCCACCGGCCAGAGGAAGACCCAGCGACCGATACAACGAGGACGGACAACCCATCTGCCGCCGCTGCAATCAACCCGGACATATGGCAAGGTACTGTCCTTTAAAACTGGCACAACCTGGGGTAGAGGGCCAACCCCTAGGAATAAGATCACCAGGCCCATCGAACTGGCGTGACAAATACGTGGGAGGACGTCCAGTCTTGCCTGTAGTACTGGATGGCATTCCTATGAGTGCCCTACTTGACACCGGGCCACAGGTCACCACCATCCCGTACGTGCTCTTCAAGCAGTACTGGAATGACTCGGATATAACCCGCTACCCAGACGACGACTTGAGTATCATCGCCAGCAATGGTCAGCCCGTGCCACAGATCGGATTTAAAGAGATGACCATTAAAATCGGTAAAGTCGAACTGGCAGCACAGGGACTGATCATTGTGGACATTGACAAGCGCGAGAGTCACCCAAAGATAACTCTAGGAACTAATGTGATTGAAAATTGTCTTGCAGAGGTGATTCTCATTTTACAGCAGGTTGCCAAGAACGCCAGCTCCGGCCAGCAGCGAGTGCTCCAAAAAGAGATCCGGGCACTGATGCGACGGCAACAAGTGGAACTCTCCGGTGGTGAGATTGGTAGCGTGAGAATGTGTGACCCTTTCCCTATTGCCATGCCCCCGAAAAGTGAAATGATGATTTGGTGCCGGGCAGCTATTGGTCTGAGAGGTAGAGATTACCAGGCAATGGTAGAACCAGTCTACTCAGATAGTAGGCCCACCATTTTGACGGCACGGGGGGTGGTTGATGTACGCCATGGGAGGGTGCCCGTTCGCATAATAAATATCGGGAAGAGGGAAGTGTACCTGCCCCGGTATGCTATGCTAGCCAAATTGTATACTATCAACCAAAATTCTGTACAGTCCGTGGAACCCTTGCCTCCATCTCATCCAGAGGAAGGTAACGGCTCTAGGCAACAAATGGAGGACTGGTGTCAGCAACTGCATTTGGGTACTGACTCCACACCCGCTCACCAAAAGCAGGGAGTCTACCGGGTGCTCCAGGAATACGAGAGAGTGTTCAGTAAGCACCCGCTAGACTTCGGGCGAGTGAAGGGAGTGGAACATCACATCCCCACGGGAGACCATCCTCCCATAAAAGAGAGGTATCGACCCGTACCCCCTGCACACTACCAACACGCCAAGGGGATGCTTAGAGACATGAAGGAGGCTGGGGTAATCAGGGATAGCTGTAGCCCCTGGGCAGCTCCACTAGTCTTGGTTAAAAAGAAAGACAACACCATGAGAATGTGTGTAGATTACCGGAAAATCAAACGTATCACACACAAAGATGCGTACCCCTTACCAAGGATAGAGGAGTCTTTGGCTGCTTTAAAATCTGCTAACTTCTTCTCCACTTTGGATCTCACTAGCGGGTACTGGCAGGTTCCTGTAGCAGAGGCGGACCGGGAGAAGACCGCATTCACCACCCCGATGGGACTTAGCGAGTTTACCTGCATGCCGTTTGGACTCTGCAACGCACCAGGAACCTTCCAACGATTGATGGAATGCTGTCTGGGACACCAGAACTTTGAGACGGTCCTGCTGTACCTGGACGATGTTATAGTTTATTCCAAAACCTACGAGGACCACCTGAAACACCTGGCGGAGGTGTTTGAAGCCCTGGCAAACTACGGTCTGAAGGTGAAACCGTCGAAGTGTCACCTGCTAAAACCAAAAGTGCAGTACCTGGGACACGTGGTGAGTGCTGACGGAGTGGCTCCCGACCCTGATAAGATCACCGCGATTAAGGAATGGCCAAGACCCTCCAGCGTAAAGGAAGTGCGGCAGTTCCTCGGGTTGGTAGGCTACTACCGAAGGTTCATTCCCGGTTTCACCAAAAAGGCAGCTCCTATGAAGGACCTCCTGATAGGCCAGTCCAGGAAGGCCAAGAACCAGAAGCCGCCCTTCAGATGGGAGAAGCTGGAAGAAGAGTCCTTCCGCCAGCTGAAGATGGCCCTCACGGGGGATGAAATCCTGGCGAACCCGGATTACAGCCAGCCCTTTATCCTCTACACCGACGCAAGTAACATCGGGCTAGGAGCCGTACTGTCCCAGATCCAGCAGGGGAGAGAACGGGTAATTGCTTACGCCAGCCGAAAACTGCGACCCACCGAAAGAAACCCCGAGAATTACAGCTCATTCAAGCTAGAGTTCCTGGCAGTGGTGTGGGCAGTCACCGAACGCTTTAAGCACTACCTCGCCTCTTCCCGGTTCACCGTGTACACGGATAACAACCCGTTGACACACCTGGACACTGCAAGACTCGGTGCCCTGGAGCAGAGATGGATGGCCCGCCTGTCCAACTATGAGTTCACGATCAAATACCGGGCAGGATGCTCCAATACCAACGCGGATGCCTTGTCCAGAATGCCAAACCTACCGGACGTAGGGGAAGATCCAGGGGAACTGGAAGAAGTTGAACTCCCCGCGTTCCACCGTCATGGGACTACCCAGTATTCCCACCGTGTAAGGGGTAAGCAATCCACTACGTTCAACCCCTTACCTCATTACAACTGGGCAGAAACGCAAGACAGTGACCCCGCCGTCCGACTGGTGAAGGAGATGCTGACTCAGCCAGATGCCCGCCTTGACCCAGACGCTCCGGAGGAGACCAAGCAACTGTGGGCTGAGAAGAGTTGACTGTTCCTTTACAAGGGGAAGTTGTGCCGCAGAATGGTTAACTCCCGGACGCATGAACTGATCTGGCAAGTAGTGGTGCCAAGAAGAGACGCGGCTATGGTACTGGAGGCATACCACGACGGAGCTGGGCACTTCGGATGGAAGAAGCTGGAGTTCCTGCTGCGCGGGCGGTTCCACTGGGTAGGCATGAGAGGAACCATCGAGAGGTGGTGCAGAGACTGTGGCCCATGCAACCTAAGAAGGAAGGACCGTGCCAGCCAGAAGACTCCCCTGCAGTCCATCGTCACCAGGCAGCCGTTGGAACTGGTAGCCTTGGACCATGTAAAACTGACCCCCAGCAGAAGTGGCTACGTCTATGCGTTAACCATCGTGGATCACTACTCCCGGTTCTTGGTTGTAGTCCCCGTCAAGGACTTAACGGCTCAAACAGCAGCTAGAGCCTTCCAGCAGCACTTCTGCCGTCCACACGGATACCCAGAGCAGGTGCTGACGGACCAAGGACCTGCCTTTGAAGCGGAAGTCTTCCAGGAGTTCTGCACCCTGTATGGCTGCCGGAAGATAAGAACAACACCCTATCATCCGCAAACCAATGGACTTTGCGAGAAGATGAACCAGGTGGTGATAGACCTTCTGAAAACATTGCCCCTGGAAGAACGCAGTCTGTGGCCTGAGAAACTGCCTGATCTGGTGGACCTATACAACCACATCCCTGGAGGTTCTAACAACTGTACCCCGGCTTACCTAATGAGAGCAAGACCTGGTAAGCTGCCTGTTGATCTGGATATGGGAGTCCTGACACCCGAGGACACTTCACCAGAAGCAGACTGGGACACAGAGAGGCAGCAGCAGTACCGGAAAGTACAGGAGAGCGTTGAGCGAAGTCTCCGTCAAGCAAGAGAAAGACAGGAGAAGACTTACAACCAGTATGCTCCCGCTGTTCCCCTGGTACCTGGAGAGCAGGTCTTGAAGAGGAAAAGACGGCTCCACAAGTTGGACGACCAGTGGGAAAAGGACCCGTACACCGTACTGCCATCAAGCCATGAAAACCCAAAAATCTGCACAATCAGTAAGGATGGAGGAGAAACCACAGCCATTGTCTCCCGAGATCACCTGAAGAAGTGTCCCGAGCAACTACGAAACCCTGAAGAAGATCACGAAAACCCTCGACCCGCAGAGCCTGCCGTGCCCCTAGTGAGCCAAAGAGTCCGTAGACAGCTGCCCAGCTTACCTTTAACAGCTCCTACACCCTGTAGCTCAGGACCGGTCAGTAAGCTCCGTAGGTCTACTAGGGCCACTAGAGGCCAGTTGCCCGTACGTTGGAGGATCTAAAGTGTTCAGACTGTTTTATTGGTATTTACCTGTTTACTGTTGCTTGTAAATAATTATGTTTTTCCAGTTATTTTATAGGTATCTTTTGTGGATTTACTAGAACTCTATTGTATATATGTTTGGAGCGTAACCCAGGAACGGACAAAAGACTGTTAAAGACTCGGGGCAGGACAGACCCCTACCTGGTTACGGCTCCCTGTTCTTTGGTGAAATGGACACCCTTTTTGTTTCAAAAATTGCACCCGGTTGCGAACACGCCGTGACCACTTTAACATGTTTTTCCTTATTGTATTGTTCCTGTTTATACCCTGTTATGTTTTCAAAAAAATATGTTTAGTCCCGGAGTACTAAATTTTACTAGGGGGGAATGTGGAACCCCAGGGGTCTGGTTACCACAGTAATAGCAATATTACATCTGTGAGCAGGTGGGAGGTCTCCTGGTCAGGAATCCTAAGCATGCCACACCTCCTGCCCAGTCCTGGGAGGGGAAGAACTTCCCCTATATAAACTGGGGCTGAGGTAGGGTTAGTGAGTAGAGAAGAAGAACACAGACAGAGACAGAGACACAGTCTGGTCTGGTGTGGATCAGTTACAGGGAAAATAAGAACAGGAGCTCTTTGGGAGCAGTGATAAAAGGAGTCCGGGACTGGAAGCTGTAGAGCTCGTCCGGACTGGAGAGATCTCACCGGACACGGAGTCCGAGGCTGTGGGGACTGTTCCATACCCAGCAGCAGAAACCGACCGGCAGGGGATTTCAGGTCCTCTGGCCAAGAAACCCGAAAGCACGGTCACACGCAAGGGACCAGCACCGCTGTCGTGGAGCGGAGGCTACCAGAAGGCCCCGAGTCACCGGCCATACGGGTGAGCACCACACGGTACACTCAGGGACGTGGGCTACTTTTACCCGCTTCTAGCAAGGTAGCCAAGAAGAGTACAGTTAGTTGGGGAGGCCTACAACTCCGCCTGGCCAGGGGAGATCCTGTCTGCTCACGGACTGACCAGACCCCGACCGCTAGCCAGTACTCCCTGGAGGGTCTATCTTTGTCACCAGTAAAGACCCTGAACTACACCGCACAGTCTCTGAGTGGTTCCTGGTGCCTGCGTGCAATTCTACCATCCCCATCATCCACGTCCGCTGCCCTGAGGCCATACCCCTCCCGTTGGGGGTTATACTACCCACGCTGCACAACTGTACCACCGGCCTCAGCGGTCTGCCCTGCAGCGGCGGTTTCGTAACCACATTCAACGGGTGGCGTAGTCGAACAATATCACATCTGCCACTAAAAACATCGCCACTTAGTTTGACACCCTGGGCACGGACCGGGTCACCGCCACGAGGACTACCACCCCCAACAGATCCGGCTCCGGGTATTCCCCAAACATGGCCCAGAGGGCGCGTCATAACAATCATGCTTCCTTCCTCTGTCCTCTCCCCCCAACCTCGCACAACAGAAATATGATCAAGGTCTCCCTCATCTGATGAGTCTTCCATCAGTTCGTCCTCCACTTCTTCCTGGGCTCCTGCACCTTCCTCACTAGTTTGGCTGCTACCATGCGCCCTGGTAAAACCATCTCCCCCACCCTCACATGCCTGCCGCCTTGGTGCTGCCGACCGTCTGGACCTTGCAGATGTTAGCCCTTCCGCATACAACTCCTCCTCCTCTACTTCCTCCACCTCCTCTTGTGCCACCACCTGACTCCGAATTCTGTTTAACATGTGCTCCAGCATGTAAATCACCGGAATAGTCATGCTGATAATGGCATCGTCAGCACTAAACATCTTCGTCGCCATTACAAAACTGTGCAGAAGGGTGCATAGGTCCCTGATCTGAGACCACTCCTCCAGCGTGATTTGCCCCACCTCTGGATCTCGTTGGCCCAGGCTATACGTCAGAACGTATTGCACCAGGGCTTGTCGGTGCTGCCACAGTCGCTGCAACATGTGCAGAGTTGAATTCCACCGGGTAGGCAGATCGCATTTTAGCCGGTGAAGTGGCAGGCCCAACGACTTCTGTAGAGATGTAAGTCGCTGAGCTGCGGGATGCGAACGGCGAAAGTGAGCACACAGCGACCGTGCCCTCTGCAGAAGGCCATCTAGTCTGGGATAGTGGGCTAAAAATTGCTGGACAACCAGGTTCAACACGTGAGCCATACAAGGCACGTGTGTGACATTGCCCCGGCGAAGGGCCGCACCCAGGTTTGCAGCATTGTCGCACACGGCCTTCCCTGGTTTCAGGTCCAGTGGAGACAACCATTCATGAAATTGGTTCTCCAGAGCTGACCACAACTCCTCAGCTGTGTGACTCACATTTCCCAGACATTTCAATGTAAAAACCGCCTGATGACGTTGAGCCCTACTGCCAGCATAGTAAGGAGGTGTGCAGGATCCCTTCTGCGCAGTTAGAAAGCTTGTGGCATGACCAGACAGGCTTTGGGTGCAGGTGGAAGACCGAGAGGAGGTTGAGGAGGCAGAAGCAGTGGAGGAACTTTGACATAAAGAGGATTGACGCACAACTCGTGGGGACGGCAAGACTTGGACAGCAGCCCCTTGTCCTGCTGTCACCATAGTTACCCAGTGCCCAGTCAGCGACATGTAACGCCCCTGTCCATGCCTACTCGTCCAAGTGTCTGTGGTGAAATGCACCCTGTCACACACAGAGTTTCTCAAAGAAGCGGTGATGTTGTGTGCGACATGCTGGTGGAGCGCAGGCACACCTTTCTTTGAGAAGTAGTGCCGACTGGGCATCTGGTACTGGGGCACTGCGACGGACATAAGGTCTCGAAAATCCTCTGTGTCCACCAGGCGGAAAGGCAGCATTTCTGTAGCCAAGAACTTGCAGATGGTGAAATTCAACCTCTTAGCTTTCTCATGGCTAGGAGGAAATGGTCTTTTACTTGTCCACATCTGAGGGACCGAGGGCTGGCTATTGTGCTTAGACGGGGTTGATAAGGGTGTCCCCGGCAAACTGCCGGTCTGTGAGGAAGATGCAGGCGGACATGTTAGGTTGCCTTGATCCAAAGGTAGTGCTATCGATGTCGGACAGCGCTCAACACCAGCTGGTGTTACCACCTCCAAAGAAAATGATGACCTGCCAATCACGCTGGCTGTTGCGGGTAAAGAGGTGGCAGGTCTGCGCCCCAAAACAGGTGTGACTGCTGTCCCCCCAGTCACAGAGGATGAAGAGGCCGCGGATGCACAAGATATGGCAGACGGTGGTTGGCCCGGCCGGCTAGGCCGCATTGTAGCACACTGAGCTTCCCACTGCAACTTATGCTTCATGTCCATGTGCCGGTTCATGCATGAAGTACTCAAACTATGTATTTTTTGGCCTCTACTTAGCTTTTGCTGACAAATGTTACAGATAACACGAGTTGGGTCATCTTTATCGATCTGAAAAAATGCCCAGGCTATGCAAGGCTTAGCACCCATGCGACCTGAAGAGCCACCACGACTTGTGGTGAGAGGCAGAGTTGTGTTTGAGGATGCAGTTGTTGACGTGCTTCCAGTACTACGTCTCTGTCCAGGAAGGCGCAACCTGACCTCGTCGTCACTAGCATCTTCCTCCACCTCCTCTGCTGACCTCATCTCTTGGCTGACTGTGGGTTGACAGTAAGTGGGATCTCCAACCTCATCATCATCACCCTGTGCGTTATCACACCCGTCGTCCTCAGAGCCAACCTGTTCCTGCCCTGACAAAAAACTAAAGTTGTCGCTCCAATCAGGTATTTGAGTCTTATCATCGTCTTCCTCATTGTCTCCACCAACAGGAGTTACAGTTTGGGAATGAGGGTCTACATTATGGTCAGAACCTTCTGTGTCTGGTCCTGGATCCGACTCATAAAGATTCTGGGCATCAGTGCAGATCATTTCCTCGTCTGGATTCACAGAAGCGCTGGAGTCGACCTCTGATTCCCAGGCTATAGTATGAGTAAACAGCTCTGCAGACTCAACCATCTGTTCTACCTCATACTCAGACGGGCAGCTGGAGATTTGGGAGCTGTGAGGAAGCAAGTGCGATTGGGGTGACACCTTTGAGGACTGGAGTATTTGTGATGTTGAAGTTGATGTGGAGGAGAGCCCACTTAAAGGAGCACTTGATATCCGTTGAAGCACCTGCTGTTTTTGTGCCTCATCTGGAATTTGTAGCGATTGGCGTGGCCGTAAGAAAGGGATCTTATCACATTGTCCGCTAAAAGAAGTAGACATTTTAGTTTGGCTGGAAGATGGCCTTTCTTCTGCAGATGTTACTGTTGCTTTAACACCTACCCCACGGACACAACCTTTTTTCCCCTTCCCAACACGCCTATTCCCCTTTCCACCAGCAGCAGGCCTTTTTCCACTCATTTTGGTGGTTAACTAATTAACAACTCTGGAGTTGTTTGCACAAAAAAACAATGGATGGGAACCGAGCGGAGCTGAGTGGCCAAACTGTGGTATTAGGCCAAAACTATTGGCTGGGTTAGATGCAGAAAAAAATTATATTCAATTTGCAACCTGATGGAGGTCAGTATAGATGGACTAATAGAGAAAGTCCCACACACTGCTAGAAGGCCAAATATTTTTTCAGAGCTAGATGCAGATAAAAATTATTTTTAATTTGCAACCTGATGGAGGTCAGTATAGATGGACTAATAGAGAAAGTCCCACACACTGCTAGAAGGCCAAATATTTTTTCAGAGCTAGATGCAGATAAAAATTATTTTTAATTTGCAACCTGATGGAGGTCAGTATAGATGGACTAATAGAGAAAGTCCCACACACTGCTAGAAGGCCAAATATTTTTTCAGAGGTAGATGCAGAAAAAAATATATTCAGTTTGCAACCTGATGGAGGTCTGTATAGATGGATTAATAGAACAAGTCCCACACACAGCTAGAAGCCCAATATTTTTTCAGAGGTAGATGCAGAAAAAAATATATTCAGTTTGCAACCTGATGGAGGTCAGTATAGATGGACTAATACAACAAGTCCCACACACAGCTAGAAGCCCAATATTTTTTCAGAGGTAGATGCAGAAAAAAATATATTCAGTTTGCAACCTGATGGAGGTCTGTATAGATAGATTAATAGAACAAGTCCCACACACAGCTAGAAGCCCAATATTTTTTCAGAGGTAGATGCAGAAAAAAATATATTCAGTTTGCAACCTGATGGAGGTCAGTATAGATGGACTAATACAACAAGTCCCACACACAGCTAGAAGCCCAATATTTTTTCAGAGGTAGATGCAGAAAAAAATATATTCAGTTTGCAACCTGATGGAGGTCTGTATAGATGGATTAATAGAACAAGTCCCACACACAGCTAGAAGCCCAATATTTTTTCAGAGGTAGATGCAGAAAAAAATATATTCAGTTTGCAACCTGATGGAGGTCAGTATAGATGGACTAATACAACAAGTCCCACACACAGCTAGAAGCCCAATATTTTTTCAGAGGTAGATGCAGAAAAAAATATATTCAGTTTGCAACCTGATGGAGGTCTGTATAGATGGATTAATAGAACAAGTCCCACACACAGCTAGAAGCCCAATATTTTTTCAGAGGTAGATGCAGAAAAAAATATATTCAGTTTGCAACCTGATGGAGGTCAGTATAGATGGACTAATACAACAAGTCCCACACACAGCTAGAAGCCCAATATTTTTTCGGAGGTAGATGCAGAAAAAAATATATTCAGTTTGCAACCTGATGGAGGTCAGTATAGATGGACTAATACAACAAGTCCCACACACAGCTAGAAGCCCAATATTTTTTCAGAGGTAGATGCAGAAAAAAATATATTCAGTTTGCAACCTGATGGAGGTCTGTATAGATGGATTAATAGAACAAGTCCCACACACAGCTAGAAGCCCAATATTTTTTCAGAGGTAGATGAAGAAAAAAATATATGCAGTTTGCAACCTGATGGAGGTCAGTATAGATGGACTAATACAACAAGTCCCACACACAGCTAGAAGCCCAATATTTTTTCAGAGCTAGATGCAGAAAAAAATTATATTCAATTTGCAACCTGATGGAGGTCAGTATAGATGGACTAATAGAATGATGCTATGCCCAAAAGATTTTACTTCACTAGGTGCAGTAAAAAAATTGGTATTCTATACACAGGTGGTATATCTTGCAACACAGATAGGCTACTCCACTGACTAACACACTCTGCAATAGGCCAAAAAGGATTAGCTTTGCTAGATTCAGCCAAATGCTGTGAAAAAAACTTGCACAGCACTGGCACAGACCTGCCTGGCAAAAAACTGATAGGAACTGATGTAACCTAGTCCTGAAAAGGACTGCAATTACAATTAGTCTTTACTCCCACAACCTATCTATTTAAGAGCACAGACCTGCCTGATAAAAGTCGTAGGAAATGCTGTAACCTAGTCCTTAAAAGGACTGCAATCACAACTATTCCCTACTCCCAAGCTATCTGTAGATTTGTGCGAAAATTGGCTTGAAATTAACAAGGTATAGCGCACACAGCAACAGCGGTGCAGTCTAACACGCAGCTGCAGCAGTGAGAAAATGGTGGCGACGGGGAAAATGGCTTGGTCTTATAGGGCAAGGACATGTGACATAAACTGCCAATGACACATGCCCTTGCTTGTGTGAAAAAAAGCACTTCGCTCCGTGTGTGCGCTGCTGATAGGCTGACAGATTGCACCTCCCCACTGCAAATGCGGGAAAGAGAAAAAAAAATGGAGATCTTCATTGTTCCTGCAGAGATCCATCCCCTGCCCCTCCCCCCACCCCGCTGTACACTCAAACTGCGTATTAACATTAATTTTCATCATTACTGAGAAAAAATCCAGTTATGATTTTGGTGCACGAACAGTTATCGAACATAACCTCGAACAGCCGAATTTTTCTCAAATTGTTCGTGTTCGCCGAACGGCTCGAACACCGCCCAAAACAGCTCGAATTTGAGATTGGCGAACAGTTCGAGTAGAACAACGCTCATCTCTAGTCAGGATCTGCCCAGAAGATGATATCACCTCCCGGGGGAAGGGAAGGGGTGTGGAGGATAAGGGGCAGGATAAGTCACACAGTGCTATAAGCCAGATACTACGTCAGTGGCAGTCAAATTCAGCTTGTACGCACAGTCAAACCTATATATATTTTTGGTTGGCAGGCAGAGTTCACCAAAGGTTTTTTACTGTGGCAAAATTGATCCAGTCTGCTAAAAGGAAGATCGTATTTTAGTGGCATTAAACTTGTCCTGGTTTCACAGTAAAAAAAAAAAAAAAAAAAACTTCTCTTACCAGGCACAGTCTAAAAAATATATTTTCCTGTGCCAAAAGCCATACAGTGCTCTAAGCCAGCTACTACGTCAGTGGCGGTCAAAGTCAGCTGGACGCAGAGCTTATGCAAAGTAACCCAAAAATATTTTTTGCTCTGAGTAAAGTGATACAGCCGGCTAGATCTGAGTTTGAAATATTTTGGAGCATATATTCTATGTCATATTGGCCTCATCCACATTAAAAAAAAAATTCTTCTGTTCCTAACGTTATACAGCAGGGGACATCTCAATTTGGAGGAGGAAGACTAGGAGGTTACATTTCGCCCTACGGCGCAGACACGGAGTGATGCAAGCATGAGGAGCACTGCATCCTTAGCCACAACCTGTGGCCAGCAGCGGTCACGGGTCTGCAGCTCAAAGGGGCAGCAAGGGTTGCCTAGCATGGGCCTTTTTTGTCACTGCAAAGGATGAGCCAACTCACGTTATCTGCAAACTTTGCGATAAAAAACTCAGTAGAGGGAAAAACTGCAATAATTTGACTACTACATGCATGAACGTTCACTTGCTCAAACAACATTCTTTATGCTGGGAATCTTACCGCGCTGAAATGCAGACCAGCGCACCTCAACAACCATCAGCTGCCCCATCAAAAGCATCTGCTGCTTCTTCCTCTTCCTCTGTTACTGTGCCAAGTATTGCCATGCAGGTCTCCCATCATAGAAACTCCGGTTCTTTACCCGCTCCAGTAAGGCTGAGTCAGAATCCGTCAGCTGTAACGGAAGCGGACACGCCTGCTGTGTTTGTTTCATTGAGCACACCGCATGTTTCTCAATCCACCGTAACATCTCCGCCTGCACCTCACTCATGCTCCACCAGTTTTTCCGGTTCACCATACTCCGCCCTCTCTCAGTACCTTAGCCAGCCCTCGGTCCCGCAGTTGTGGTCATGTAAAAGATTGTTTCATCCTACGCATGACAAAGCTAAGAACTCCACCATCTCCAATATGTTGACCACGGAAATGCTGCCTTTCCACCAGGTAGATACAGACGGTTTCCGAAAACTGATGGCCGTCACAGTCCCCCAGTAAAAGTTGCCAGTCGCCATTACTTCTCTAAGAAAGCTGTGCCTGCGCTACACCAGCATGTCGCAGACAACATCACCCGTTCCTTGTCTAAATCTACGTGTGCCAGGGTGCATTTCACCACAGACACCTGGACGAGTAAGCATGGCCAAGGGCGTTACATCTCACTGACTGGGCACTGGGTGACTCTGGTGGCTGTGGGGGCAGGTGGGAAAGGGGCTGCTCCACAAATCTTGGAATCCCCAAGGCTTGCAGAAGAAACCTCTGTATTTTCCCCTTCCTCCGCTCCTTCTGTTTCCTCCACCTCCTCTAGGGCCTCCACCTGCGCACTCAACCTCTGCCTTAACGAGACTGGTGTTCCAAGGGTGCGGAGCGAATACACACCACCTCCGTACTGCGCAGTCAGGGCTCACCGTAATCAGGCAGTCTTCAAATTAATATGCCTTGGAGATCGCAGTCATACAGGTGAAGAGTTGTTGGCAGCTCTCCAGGCTCAGTTTGAGCAATGGCTGTCTCCGCTGAACCTAGAGCCAGGGAAGGCCATGTGCGATAATGGTGTGAACCTGTTAGCGGCCCAAGGCCGAGGCAAGCTCGCACACGTGCCTTGCATGACTCACGTCCTCAACCTGGTGGTACAGCGATTTCTCCGCTACTATCCTTGCCTGGATGAGCTGCTTCACAAAGTACAGAAGCTGTGTGCTCACTTCCGCCGTTCGCACCCCTCATGTCATCGACTTGCATCAATATAGAGGTCTTTGTCCGTGCCAGTTAACAGGTTGATCTGTGATGTGCCAACGCGGTGGAATTCCACTCTACACATGTTGCAGCGACTGTGGCAGCAGCAACGAGCTCTGACGCAGTATGTCAAGACGTATAGCCTGGGCCAACGCAGTACGGACGTGGGGCATATCACATTTACGGAGTGGGAACAGATTAAGGACCTCTGCACCCTTCTGCATGGTTTTGAAATGGCTACTAAACTGGTTAGCGCTGACGATGCCATCATCAGCATCACTATTCCGGTCATATACATGCTGGAGCAAACTTTGAATAACCTGCGGCAGGAGGTGGTGGCCCCAGAAGAAGAGGAAGATGCGGAAGGGATACCAATATCTCAAATTTCCAGACTGTCGTCACACAGGCGGATGCCAAGTGATGGTGGATTACAGCAATCACGGGGGTTTGGTGATTCCAGGCAAACTGTTAGTGAAGGTGCAAGAGCCGAGGAACTAATGGAGGAGGAAGAGGTGATGGGCGAGCAACTGTCAGAGGATGAAGAAGATCATCATCCCCTCTCGTTTGAACGTGGTTGGCAGGAGGGGACAGAGGAAACAAGCATCAGTGTTACGCAGCCCACAATACAGCCTGGCTTTGGACCACCTGGAAGAGCCCCACATATGAGTGCCTTCTTGATGCACTATTTGCAACATGATCCCCGAATAGTTAGGATTCTAAATATTGCTGACTACTGGGTTGCCACTTTCTTAGATCCATGTTATAAGAGTCAATTTTATCAGATGCTTCCCGCACTGGAAAGGGACCCGCTTATGTTGGAGTATCGAAACAAGCTTTTAAGAAACCTTAATAGAGGTTTTCCACAAGATAACAGTGAGGCACACAGTGTGAATCGCAGCTGTAGTCTTTCAACCTCCGGCACGTCAGTTCGTCAATGCCAAAACATTAGCAGCAGCAGAGTAAGTGGCAGAAGCAATTTCTGTGAGTCCTTTCACACATATTTTAGACCAGCTCGTGCACCAGCACAACAGAGAACAAGTCTGACACGTGGTGAACGACTGGAGACGATGGTGCAGGAGTATCTAGAGTTCAATATGAATACCATCAGGGAGGGTTTGGACCCTTTTACATTTTGGTCTTCAAATTGGATGAATGGCCTCAGCTCGCCTCTCACACCTCGGAGGTTTTATCATGCCCGGCAGTCAGCGTTTTCTGTGAACGTGTCTTCAGCGCTGCTGGTGGTGTCTTGATGGATAAGCGCACCCGGCTGTCCCCTGAGAGTGTAGACCGCCTAACTTTCATCAAGATGAACAAGTCATGGATCTCCAAGGACTTTTGCACCCCAATTGCAGACTGTACAGAGTAGGCAATGTTGTCATTTTGAGTGTGCTGGATTGATCTCTTGAAATTGCAGTCTGTGATATGGCTTCTGCTCCATCTCTTACTGCTGCTGCTGCAGGTTTTAGGCCCTAATTTTGGGAAATGTTCAGAATTCTGATTGTGTCTCCGTCCATTGGGTTGGCTGTAGTGGGACAGGCTTTGGGTCTGCGTTAAACTACTTGTAGTCTGATGACATTGATGCCACTTCGGTGGTGTTAGGCCCTCATTTAGGGCAATGTGAACACTCCTGGTTAGGTCTCCTTCTCCTGGGTTGGCTGTACTGGAAGGGGCATTGGTCTTATTTACACTATTTGTACATTAGTGAAATTGATGCCACTTTGCTGGTGTCTGCCACTAATTTTTTTAAATGTGGAGAATCCTGAGTGGGTCTCCATCTATAGGGTTAGCTGTAGTGGAACTGGTTTTGGCCTCCTTTGCAATATTTATTCTCTAGTGAAATTGATGCCTCTTCGGTGGTGTTTGTTATACCCTCATTTAGGGCAATGTGAACACTCCTGGTTAGGTCTCCATCTCTTGGGTTGTCTGTACTGGAAGAGATGTGGGTCTCATTTACACTATTTCTACTGTAGTGAAATTGACTACACTTTGCTGGTATCTGCCGCTAATTTTTGGAAATGTGGGGAATCCTGAATGTGTCTCCATCCATTGGGTTGACTGTAGTGGAAGAGGTTTTGGTCTCCATGCATTTCAATAGTTATACTGTAGTCAAATTGAGCATTTGGTGCAGATGCTGTTCTCCCCAAATGGGTACACAAACATGATAAACTCTAAATTGATTTTCAGTAAACAACCATCAGCCGCCCCATCAGACACCTCTGCTGCTTCTTCCTCCTCCTCTGTTATCGTACCAAGTTGTGTCACGCAGGTGTCCAACAGAACCAGCTGTATACCTGCTGCAGTTAGGCTGAGTGACAGCCCATCAGCTGTAAGTGAAGCGGACATGCCTGCTGTGTTTTTTTCCCTGAGCACACCACACGTTTCTCAATCTACCGTAACATCTCCGCCTGCACCTCACTCACGGTCCAGCAGTTTGTCCGTTTCACCATACTCTGCCCTCTCTCAGCACTGCAGCCAGCCCTTAATCCCGCTGTTGTGGTCACGTAAAAGATTGTTTCATCCTACACATGACAAATCTAACGGGTTGAAATCCACTATCTCCTATCTGTTGGCCATGGAAATGGTGGTGTTAGGCCCTATTTTTTTTTAAATGTAAACACTTCCGATTGAGTCTGCATCTCCTGGGTTGGCTGTAGTGGGACAGGTTTGGGTCTGCATTAAACTACTTGTAGTCTGATGACATTGATGCCACTTCGGTGGTGTTAGGCCCTCATTTAGGGCAATGTGAACACTCCTGGTTAGGTCTCCATCTCCTGGGTTGGCTGTACTGGAAGAGGTGTGGGTATTATTTACACTATTTCTACTGTAGTGAAATTGATGCCACTTTGCTGGCGTCTGCCACTAATTTTTTGTAAATCAGAGAACAACTGCACGTAGCGTAATAAATTACGTTGCTAGTGCCACATGATATATAGTGTCTAATGTCAAAGGACCGAGAGCTATCAGAGGACGTGAATGAGGAGCTGCGCATGGCATTGGCGCAGGCAACACAGCGGCTGCATGGAAAAAATCCCACCCTTGAACCTTGTGATCCGAATGGGTTACGTTGCAGGGGAACATAATGACTTTTGATCAAAAGGTCACCAAGATTATGTGATTTTCTGGATGTCATTTGTGGGTGGTCACCCAAAAATGGTCGCAGGTTGGGCTCGGTGGTCAAGATGTACCAGTGTTTCTCAAAGATGTCTCTTGTGGACCACCACTTGTGATAATAAGTAGAAATATACCTGATTACCTCCTGTCCAGTCACAGATCTTTTTTTATGCTGATATAAAAGAGTTAGGCTGGGTGCCCACTGTTAGAACCCTCCTGTTAGTTTTTTTCTATTTTGTGGTCACGTGACCTGCTGCCTATTTATTCCAGCTCCGCCCTCCTGGCTTGGCTGGACTTCAGTGTTACTTTGACTCTTAATTTAGCCAGGTGCTTTGTACCTATCTCTATAGTTTGCTTGGTCCTTGGACCTCTAAGTACTTTTTGTCTGTTTGTCTTTGTGCTCCGCTACAACTTCTGCTAGGAGGTGTCCAATTTTGTCCCAGTCCTTAGTACTTTTAGGGACCCCTCCCTTATATCTATAGGTCTGCGTTCAGACTAGCTGAGGACGAAGGCGGGTCTGTTCACAAGGAACAGGTCGCCCACTGCATCGTAGGGAATCAGCTTAGTCCTATTGTAGGGACAGTTTTCCTTTCTTTCCTTAGTTCTTGTAGCAGATCATAACAGTAAGTCCAGCCCAAAACAAAAAAAACTCTTAGGAAAGAAATCCGGAGATCAGTATGGTGTCTGTTCAGGAATTGACTCAACGCCTGCAGGGATTGTCTCTTGAGGTGGCCGAGCTCCAGCAACACGTGAGTAGCTGTCCTGCAGCGCATTTTGTGGAACCGAAGGTAGAACAGCCTGATTTTTTTTATGGTAAACAACAAGATTTTTTTTCCTTTAAAAATGCTTGTTTATTATATTTTCGTTTGAGACCCAGGTCCTCTGGGAATGAATCACAGCGCATTGGGTTTATCATGTCACTTTTGCGCAAGGAACCACACGGGTGGACCTTTTCTCTCCAACCTAATGATCCGTGTTTTAGATCAGTGGAAGATTTTTTTTCTGCTATGGGGTTGTTGTATGACGATCCTGATCGAGTCTCATCTGCTGAGACAGAACTGAGACGTTTGAAGCAGGGGTCAGGTGATGTTGAAAATTATTGTACACACTTCAGAAGGTGGTCTTCTGAAGTGGAATGGAATGATTCGGCGTTAAAATGTTTGTTTCTTGCTGGTCTAAGTGAAAGGGTTAAGGATCTGCTGATTGCTTTCCCTGCACCTGGAACCTTACAAGAAGCCATGCAATTAGCTATACGTGTGGACAGGAGACTGCGTGCCAGGGTTAATGAGGAGAAAACTCCTGCTATGGCAGCTCCTAGTCATCAGAGGGTCTGCTCGGACGACAGAGAACCGATGGAGATTGGGGCGATGTCACTCCGCTCTCAGGAAAAAGACCGCAGGTTTTCCAGGGGATTGTGTTTTTATTGTGGTAAATCTGACCATTTTGTTAAGAACTGTGAGCTTCGGTTAAACAAAGAAAAAAAAAGGTCAGTAGGGAGTATTTCTTTCAGGGAGTACCTCATTGCAGGAGGAGTTGATTGAATTTCAGGTATTTGTGGATTGTGGTTCAACACTGAATGTGATTGATAAGGGATTTTTGGAAAAACTTAAATTAGAATCCAAACCTTTGTCATCTCCTATTTCTGTGGTTGCTGTTAATAATACTCATTTGAAATGTATTACTCACAAGGTTGCTGAATTTCCCCTCACTATTAATGGTATTCACCAAGAGAATTTGGATTTGGTGGTATTGGATAATTTACCTTCTCCAGTAGTTTTAGGTTTGCCTTGGTTAAAACTGCACAATCCTTTACTGGACTGGTCTACTAATGAGATTAAGTCATGGAGTCCTAAGTGCTATGATAAGTGTTGTAACGGTCACATTGCGGCTGTGGAAAAAGGGGAATTACCTGTACCCATTCAGGATTTTTGGAAGTTTTTTTCAGAGGAGGAGTCGCAAATTCTACCTCCTCATAGAGACTATGATTGCACCATTGAGTTTGTTCCGGGTGCTACTCTTCCCAAGATTCGTTTATTTAATATGACTATCCCTGAAAGAAAGGCCTTGGAGGAATACATACAGGCGAGCTTAGCTGCTGGTCACATTAGACCTTCTAAGTCACCTGTGGCTGTTTTGTAAAAAAAAAAGGACGGCGGTTTACGTCCATGTCTGGACTTTCGCAAAATTAATAAAATTACCGTACGCAATTCCTACCCACTGCCGTTAATTCCTGACTTGTTTAACCAGTTAGTAGGGGCCAAGTGGTTCTCTAAAATTGATCTCCGGGGGGCATACAATTTGTTGCGAATGAAGGAGAGTGATGAATGGAAAACTGCTTTTAACACTCCTGTGGGTCATTTTGAGAATCTGGTTATGCCTTTTGGTCTTACCAATGCGCCATCGTTTTTTCAGAACCTTATTAATGACATCCTGAGACCTTTGATTGGTAAGAATGTGGTTGTGTATTTGGATGACATTTTGATTTATTCGCCTGATCTGGAGTCTCATTGGCAGAGCGTATGTGAGGTATTGCAGTTATTAAGTGACAATTCACATTTTGCTAAGCTGGAGAAATGCGAGTTCGCTGTGCAGAGAATTTGTTTTTTGGGCTACATTATTTCCAGCGAGGGCTTTGAGATGGACCGGGTGAATTTTCAGGCTGTGTAGGAATGGCCTAGGCCTATTGGATTGAAATCGATACAGAGATTTTTGGGTTTCACCAATTATTACAGGAAATTCATTAAGAATTTTTCTATAATTGTTAAGCCACTGACCGATCTCACCAGGAAAGGTGTGAATACGGTCCAGTGGACTACTGAGGCCATTGAAGATTTTGTGTATCTCAAGGAGAGGTTCAGTTCTGCCCCCATCCTTATGCAGCCTGATGAGACCAAGCCCTTTTTGGTCGAGGTTGATGCTTCTTCGGTCGGGGTCGGTGCAGTTTTGTCTCAAGAGAACAAGGATGGAGTTCATCCCTGTGCCTTTTATTCGAAAAAAAATTCTGAAACCGAACTTAATTACGATGTTGGTAATCTGGAATTGCTGGCTATTAAACTTGCATTTGAACATTGGCGTCATTTCTTGGAAGGTGCTAAATTTCCCATTCAGGTTTTCACTGATCATAAGAATCTGATCTATCTAGATGCTGCCAAGTGCTTGAATGCCCGTCAGGCTAGGTGGGCACTTTTTTTTTCGCGGTTTAATTTTTCTGTTAGCTACATCCCGGGTACTAAGAATGTTAAAGCCGATGCTTTATCTCGCAGCTTTTCTCCCATGGTTGGTACCGAGGAGGAGAGCATTTTACAGAAAGGAGTTGTGGTAGCAGCATTGGACTCCGTTTTGGAAGATGGGATTCTGAAAGCCCAGGAGGATGCCCCATCTAACACTCCCCATGGGAGGTTGTTTGTGCCTAGAACCTTTAGGAGAGATTTGTTTGTTGAGTATCATAAGTCTCGGTTGGCAGGTCATCCAGGAATTTCTGAGAATAAGAGACTTGTAGGTCGCAGTTTTTGGTGGCCTGGGTGGCAGAAGGAAGTCATTAAGTGGGTGCATCAATGTACTGTGTGTGCTAGATCAAAGGCTTCACATGCTCCTGCTGCGGGGTTGCTTTGCCCTCTGGAGGCTCCTAGTGCACCTTAGACGCATCTTGCAATGGATTTTATTACTGACCTTCCTGTGTCCGAGGGTTTCACTGTCATCTGGGTGGTCGTGGACCGTTTTAGCAAGATGTGTCACTTGGTTCCTTTCATTAACCTACCCTGCGCTAAGACACTCGCTATGGCTTTTGTTAAGGAAATTGTCAGGCTCCATGGCGTTCCCACCGACATTGTTTCTGATAGGGCACCCCAGTTTGTGGCTCGTTTTTGGCGTGCCTTTTGTGACAGGTTGGGAGTCCATTTGTCATTTTCGTCTGGTTATCATCCTGAGTCTAATGGACAGACAGAAAGAAAGAACCAGGATGTTGAACAGTTTTTGCGTTGTTTTGTGGCAGACAATCAAGAGGGGTGGTCTGAGTTTCTGCCACTTGCTGACTTTGCTCTTAACAACCATACATCCTCTTCTGCTGGGTGTTCTCTGTTTTTTTTTTGTACTTGGAGACATCCGTCGTTTGGTTCGTTCTCCAAATTGGTGTCGGCCGTGCCGGAGGAGGATAATTTTTCCGGTGATTTGGAGAGAGTTTGGACTGATGTATGTTGTAACCTTCAAGAGGCTAACAAGAAGTCCAAGAAGTATTTTAACAGGAAACGTCAAGAGGTTTTGTTTACGGTGGGTGACATGGTTTGGTTGTCCTCAAAGAATCTGTGGTTGAGGATTCCCTTCTAAGAAATTGGGTCCGAAGTTTGTGGGACCATTTAAGGTGCTTCAGGTGGTGAACCAGTCTGCTGTTAGGTTGGAGGTTCCCACCTCCTGGAAGATTAATCCGGTGTTTCATGTTTCCTTGTTGAAAAGAGCTGATGTATCGGAGGGGGATGCCACTGTCACAGTTCCTCCGGTGGTGGAAGACGGTGAATATGAAATTTCTCGTATCCTGAATTCCAGAAGGCATAGAGGGAGATTGCAGTATCTCGTCGCTTGGAAAGGTTTCGGTCCTGAGGATAACTCCTGGGTAAGGGCAGACGATGTCTCTGCTCCTAGACTTATGAGAGCATTTCACAGGAGGTTTCCTGATAGGCCTGGGCCTGGAGGATCCGGAGGATCCTCATAGAAGAGGTGGTACTGTTAGAACCCTTCTGGTTTTTTTTTTCTATTTTGTGGTCACGTGACCTGCTGCCTATTTATTCCAGCTCCGCCCTCCTGGCTTTGCTGGACTTCATTGTTACTTTGACTCTTAATCTAGCCAGGTGCTTTGTACCTATCGCTATAGTTTGCTTGGTCCTTGAACCTTTAAGTACTTTTTGTCTGTTTGTCTTTTTTCTCCGCTACAACTTCTGCTAGGAGGTGTCCAATTTTGTCCCAGTCCTTAGTTCTTTTAGGGACCCCTCCCTTATATCTATAGGTCTGCTTCAGACTAGCTGAGGATGAAGGCGGGTCTGTTCACAAGGAACAGGTCGCCCGCTGCATCATAGGGAATCAGCTTAGTCCTATTGTAGGGACAGTTTTCCTTTCTTTCCTTAGTTCTTGTAGCAGATCATAACACCCACGTAGCGTTTTACAAGCGTTTATGCTGCGGAATTTCCGCAGCATAAACGCTTGGGAAACGCTTGGTAATCCGCCCCCCATGGTCCCCAATGACAAGCCGCACTTTCAATGCCTATGTTGCGGATTTTTCCGCAGCGTTTATGCTGCGCTCAAAAATCCGCAGCATGTCCATTAATTTTGCGGACACGCAGCGTAATCGCCGCCATTGACTAGCATTGGACCGCTTGACATCCGCATCACTGCATTTGCAGATGCGGATATCACACTCTTCAATGTGCGGATGGTACCCAAGTCTGGAGGAGAGAAGACTCTCATCCAGACCTGGGTACCATAGAAACTGTAAAAAAAGAATTTAAAATAAAAAATAAAGTTTATACTCACCTTCCGATGTCTTCCCGGTGTTTTGTCTGCTCCGTCCGGTGTCTTGCAATGTTCGCGTTGATGTGAAGGACCTGCCATGACGTCACTGAGTCATGTGACCCATCACATGGCCCATTGACGTGACCGCAGGTCCTTCACACCCCTGCAAGCAGTGCAAGACACCGGACGGAGCAGACAAAACACCGGGAAGACATCAGAAGGTGAGTATAAACTTTATTTTTTTTATTTTTCACCATTCTTATTCTTTTTTTTAACTAACTTGGTCACAGTACTATAAATGCCGGTTGCATGGATTTATATAGTGTGACCAAGTTGTCAAGCACTTTTCCAAGTGATGCTAATATCGCTTGGAAAAGTGCTTGATAACCCGCATGCAGAAATGCTGCAAAAACACTTGACAAACGCTTCTACCTGGCGGGAAAACCGCATTTAAAATCCGCATGCGTTTTTCCTGCCAGGGAGAAGCGTAAAAAATATGCAGCATTTCTGCATCGTGGGCACTTAGCCTTACGGGGGGTGTCTCTAGCTCTCAAAAATCCATGTTTTATACATCTGTCTCTAGGTCCTCTCTGACAGAACCTATGGGCCAAGTCAGAGGCCTGTTGTTCAACATAGGACAAGCAGATCCAACTCATCCTCAAGAATTGTTCGACCGGGACGGCCCTAATGGTGGTTGGATCATGGGCCGAATTCACGTAGATTAGGGCATTAACGGAAGTTGGCTTCCTATATACATCTGGACGGCAGATGATTAGTCAACCTCCAGAGTAATATCAAGGAAGTTAATACTCTAGACGTGATATTTATATGTCAGCCTAATTCCACGCGGATTACAATTTAACTTGCCCATAAAATCATCGAGCTCCTGCATTGTCCCTGACCAAAAAAAACAAAATATCATCAATATCCAGAAACCAGGACAGCACATGGTCTGCAGCCGTCACCCCCTCATAGCCAAAAATCTGTCTCTCCCAAACGCCCAGGAAGAGATTGGTGTACAAGGGGGCACAGGCCACTCCTATGGCCATCCCGTGTCTCTGAAGGTATACAGAGTCTTTGAACAGAAAATAATTGTAGGTGAGGATGAAGTGCAGGAGTTCGAGGATGAACTCACACAGTCCAGGTCGGAGGCCTCGTGCAAGAGACGGACCACATCAAGTCCAAGATCATGACTAATACAGGTGTACAAACTCTCCACTTCAGCTGTGACGAGCAGAGTCCCCTCATCAACAAGGACACCATCAACCCTGGTTAGTGCGTCCATCATGTCCTTGATGAACGAGGGTAACGTCTCCACGAGCGGCTTTAAGTAAAAATCAATGAACCTGCAGACCGGCTCACAGAGACTATTAATCCTGGACACGATCGGACGTCCCAATGGGTTGCCGGCGTCCTTGTGTATTTTGGGCAGGCGGTAAAGAGTGGCAGTCCTAGGGAAACGTACCATGAGGTCTTCTAGTGTTTTTTTATTTATGATGTTACGTTAGCATGCATTAGCAAGAATCCCCTGGAGGGCAACAGAGAAAGAGGAGGTAGGGTTATATGGCAGCTTCGTTTAGGTGTTTGAATACATATACACATATTTCATGCCTTGGAATCCGGAGGTGTGTACGCCATACGCTCTCTGCTCACTTGCCAATAGCTACCTAATGACTAATCGGGATTGTGTGCGCGCGAATCCCTGACAAGCCTGACAAAGTGACGGCAGTGGTGGGATATTGTGTGATCTCCCAGGTGTCGTCCCTGACTTCCCAGACAGGCAGTTTCGTGTAGATGTTTGAATCACAAAGCTGCCTAAATGCCTCTTTTTCATATTTTGAGCAGGGCCAGACCACGATGTTTCCCCCCTTGTCAGCTGCCTTAAAAACTACATCTTGAAGCGATTGTAACTGTACAATCGCCTCACGGATACAAAAGCTCCTTCTGCTTCCTGTCAATGTTCGCCTCTTGAAAAAGCCGCAAGATATGCCACGAAATGTGTTTTGAGGCTAGTTCCTGTCTGCCCCCTCCCCACCTCCTGGTCCACACATCCCAACTTCAATTGGTAAGGTTTTGATGTTGCTGCTATTTACCTTGGCACTGTCCTGTGATCTTTGTATGTAATATCACCTTGTCATATAACTATGGTCACTACCTGCACTTTGTTGTAGCAATGGCAATTGTGGGATCTGTGCCCCAGGTTGGTGGGTTGGTTTCACTGTCATTTTTCTGCAATTAACTATTTGTCCTTTGTATTGCTAATATAATATAATAATATAATGCTAGCTATAACATAATAAAGAAAAATGATTTTACATACTATTTAACCGATTCTCATTAGTCTTTCATATGGTTTTGGAGTTGGTATGCTTGCTTATATGGGCCACAGCATCAGTATGTGCCTGGTGCGTTTGCTTTATAATATGACATTGGCCATTTTTATATTGATAATTCTCTCTGTGTTTCCCACAGTTCATTTCTGGCCTATCATGGATTTTAGAGCCCGGGATAATGCCTGGCTCTCTCAACTTAATGAAACGCTTAATGACAGTGATGTGAACGAGGCAGGGGGGGATCTACATCTACGTGATGCAGTCATCAGGTTTAAAGACCTACTAAAAAGCAGAACACGCATTTGGTGGAACCATGCTTTTCTCACCAAATACATCGAAAAAGGTCCCATCCCCAGGGACCTGCGTGTGCAGGTTTTTCCATCCTTCCCCATTGAGGATGAGACCTTTAAGTTCAAATGGAAAACCTTATCAAATGCGTGCTCAGTGGGATACATGACCTGACTTAAAAAGATGAATAAAACTACCACTGATGAACTGGAACAAGACATAGACCAATTACAACAGGTGAGTGCGTCGCCGCCAGGGGGGCTCCAGGTGTTCAATCTGTCCATACACATACTCACCCATGCACAAGTGGAGGTCCTGAGTAAGGGTCTATCGTTTTCCCCAACTAACCAATTTAATTACTTCACAGCTTTGAAGGACCTTTTCTCTCATAAACTTATTCTTAAGAAACCACACTCAAGAACTTCCAGATCACTGGATCCCCTGAGTGCGGCGGAGAGAGAGGCGATACAGAATTTGGAGGAGATGCTCTTGGAGCAGGGACCATCTACATCAGGTGGGTTACCACCAAGTGTGTCCCCTAAGTCCACGAGCTTTCCCCCCCTGTCACTATGCCTGGCCGTAGAAATATTTACTAAGTTGGTCTCTGAGGACAAAGAGAAGGTTTGATAATCTTATGCATTATCAACGTGAGGCGATCGTACAGTTACAATCGCTTCAAGATGTAGTTTTGAAGGCAGCTGACAAGGGGGGAAACATTGTGGTCTGGCCCTGCTCAAAATAAGAAAAAGAGGCATTTAGGCAGCTTTGTGATTCAAACATCTACAAGAAGCTGCCTGTCAGGGAAGTCAGGGACGACACCGCGGAGATCACACAATATCCCTCCGCTGCCGTCACTTTGCCAGGATTGTCAGGGATTCATGCACACATGATTCCGATTACTCACTACGTACCTATCGGCAAGCGAGCAGAGAGCGTATGGTGTACACACCTCCGGATTCCAACACATGGAATATGTGATTATGCCCCTGTACGATCACTGCCAGCTTCACTATAGCCCAACTACGATTATCGCTGCCATCGCCGATCAGATTTGAAATACAATACAGGCCTGATTGTACGCCTGCTTTCTGGTAGTGTATGGCTTTGGGGAGGGCACGATTACAGAAAAAAAGAAACCGGACCATTAAATTTTATATTTAATCCAGAAGTGAGGCAGTGTTTATGAAAAATATACAAAGGTTTTACAAATGGAGACAATACAGTACAGAATATACAGGTACAACAAAATAAAAAGGATTAATAGAAGACTTACTAGACTGATCGCAGAGATGATTCAGTTTAGCTGGAGGGAAGGCGCTCCAATGGACCGTTATCAAACGGGACCCATGCTACAAAATATGTAACTTCCGCAAGAGTATGGACCTATCTTCAGCTGGGTCTTTTATACAGAAGGGGGGACCTGGCCATACACCCCCCTGTGATGACCTCACGTGGGTGGGGCTCTATCCTTCGTGTTTTTCTTAAAAACTCTAACTTCTGGGATAACTCCTAACTGGTTGATCGCAGAAGCTCGCAAGTGATACCATATTGTTTAAAGAAAGGTAAATTCAGAATAGAGACCGCACATGGCCTAGCTGCGGTCTGTTATTGTTGTACTTTTACATTATAGCTCACCGGAAGGGTTCACAGATCCGGAAAAATAATGCGTATTGTTCCTTAGCTGACCCTGCCGCTAAAAATGTGTCTCATTATTATCGGAACTGTAGAACTTCCGATATTCCATATTTCGTGTCGGTGCCGGCGAGACTGCAGATTTCTGTTGAGCAAATGGGGATGCCCTGGGTGTGAGAGAGAATTCTTTGGAAGCTAGGAGCTGCATCCTCCTCACCTAGGTGTATATTTACAACTACACTACACTACTACCACTGTGCCACTACAAGCTCCATTCGTATGGTAATGAGTTTGCCACCACTGGCCTATACTGCTATTTGTATAGAAGCAACTGGTTAATGCATCAGCTCTTCTACTCGGACAAATGGTAGACAGGGGAGGAGGGAAGAGCGATTTCAGAGGGAGAAATTCTTAATATTTGCTATGACACAGAAGATCACATAATCTTGGTGACCTTTTGATCAAAAGTCATTATGTTCCCCTGCAACGTAACCCATTCAGATCACGTGGTGCAAGGGTGGGATTTTTTCCATGCAGCCGCTGTCTTGCCTGTGCCAATACCCTGCGCAGCTCCTCATTCACGTCCTCTGATGGCTCTCTGTCCTTTGACATTAGACACTATATATCATGTGGCACTAGCAACATAATTTATTATGCTACGTGCAGTTGTTTTCTGATTTACATAGGACTAACATTAAGAGAGCTCAGGGTTCGTGTGTGGGAGCATGTGCGGGACATTGGCGCGGCCAGGACAGCGGCCGACCCCCGGGAACTCAAGACAATTCCTCGTCACTTTAGAACCTTTCACAATTGTGATGCAAGATCTCTGCAGGTGCGAGGAATTGATGTGGTCCATCTGGGTGCCTGGGGTGGAAACGTCAGGCAGATATTGGCCCAAAAGGAAACAAGATGGATGGTTACTCTTAACACCATGACTCCACATGCGATGAACGAATCTGTGAGTTTTGCCCCCTTTCTGTGATTTGGCCTTGGTCCATCGTAGTCCTTAACTTTTATGGTTCATTATTTATTTTTGATTTCTGTTCCTTGAGTATACTCTACCAATGGTAGTTTTTCCTTCCCTCCTTTGTCCCCTGTTCTTCGGCTCTATGGCTGGCGGAACTGTTTTTAACGTATTTTTATTTAGTTTTAATGTTTCTTCTCTCTATTATTTCTTACATCTATTTAGGTATTTGGTGTGCAGTTGGATCTTTTGTGGTGATTTGATTCATGCTTTTGGGATCATGTGTACAGCTATGTCCTTTCATGGATACCAAATCCTGCATGTTCTATATTAACTGGAAGATTGTCTCCAATGTTGTATTCTTTGCAGCTTTATTTGTGCATCTATTTTTGGAATTATCCATTGAATTGATTTGCACACTGCTCCTACTGTTCTTTGTTCTGTCTGTGGTGTTTTTTGATGACATAATGCAGTAGTCTCTGGACAATGTTTCATTGTCTTTCCAGCTATGTACCTGTTCAGCCCTGTCCACGGTGCGCCTGCATGGTGTGGTGTCGCCGCTGTGTGCATTCCCGGCCGTCTACATGCTTCCCACATGCGCCCGGGAGAATTATTCTCCTGCGCATGCACACTTTTCATGACGGCCGGGGACTGCGCGTCACCGCTGACGTAGCACGGCGCATGCGCCTGTGAGCACCCAGAGCTGCACCAGTTACTTATCACTTCCGGACCATGTACGGTCACGTGGTGACACATGTGATGGTCTGCATTGATACAAAAGGTCATTCTGCTCCCAGTCAATGATCGCCTCTTGAAAAAGCTGCAAGATACGCCGCGAAACGCGCGTTGAGGCTGGTTCCTGTCTGCCCCCTCCTGGTCCACACATCCCAACTTCTATTGGCAAGGTTTTGATGTGCTGCTATTTACCTTGGCACTATCCTGTGATCTTTGCATGTAATATCACCTTGTCATATAACTATGGTCACTACCTGCACTTTGCTGTAGCAGTGGCAATTGTGGGATCTATGCCCCAGGTTGGTGGGTTGGTTTCACTGTAGATTTTCTGCAATTAACTATTTGTCCTTTGTATTGCTAATATAATATAATAATATAATGCTAACTATACTATAATAAAGAAAAATTCTTTTACATACTATTTAACTCCCAATTCTCATTAGTCTTCCAGGGAGCAAGATTATGTAGCCTGCCTAATGATCAGGTGTTGATCACCTCCCACTCATCCCCAGCCAGCCACTCCCTGCTAGTTTCAACAGCAGACTGGACAACATCCCACCACTGCATAGTATCAGACAAAGCAGCGTTCTGTGTTCTCACACATCCCACACAAGAACGGGACGCTCCACAAGAATGGGACAGTTTTCCTCCACGTGTAGTAACTCCACCTCCAGGGTCAGGACAATGGCACCACTTGCGACCGCACCAGACCTGCTCAATTCCCAGGTGGGAGCACAGAACCACGATTCGCAACAAAAAGAATAAGTATTTCCATTGGGGAAATATTCCGGGCAGGCCTTTATTCTCACTCACAAAACCTATTAAATCTCATGCTAAAATCCTGGTTCTCTCTGCCTCTGAAACAGGCAAGACTAGAGGGGAGAGACCTGTGAGGCGGAGAGACCTGTGAGGCTGAGAGACCTGTGAGGCGGAGAGACCTGTGAGGCGGAGAGACCTGTGAGGGGGACAGACCTGTGAGGTGGAGAGACCTGTGAGGTGGAGAGACCTGTGAGGGGGAGAGACCTGTGAGGCAGAGTGACCAGTGAGGCGGAGAGACCTGTGAGGCGGAGAGACCTGTGAGGCGGAGAGACCGGTGAGGAGGAGAGACCTGTGAGGCGGACAGACCTGTGAAGCGGACAGACCTGTGAGGCGGAGTGACCTGTGAGGTGGCAGACCTGTGAGGGGGAGAGACCTGTGAGGCGGAGTGACCGGTGAGGCGGAGAGACCTGTGAGGCGGAGAGACCTGTGAGGGGGACAGACCTGTGAGGGGGACAGACCTGTGAGGTGGAGAGACCTGTGAGGCGGAGAGACCGGTGAGGCGGAGAGACCTGTGAGGCGGACAGACCTGTGAGGCGGAGTGACCTGTGAGGCGGACAGACCTGTGAGGGGGAGAGACCTGTGAGGCGGAGAGACCGGTGAGGCGGAGAGACCTGTGAGGCGGACAGACCTGTGAGGCGGACAGACCTGTGAGAGGGACAGACCTGTGAGGCGGAGAGACCTGTGAGGCGGAGAGACCGGTGAGGCGGAGAGACCGGTGAGGTGGAGAGACCTGTGAGGCGGACAGACCTGTGAGGCGGACAGACCTGTGAGAGGGACAGACCTGTGAGAGGTATTTCACAAGTAAACAATGGTGCAGCGGTCTCAGGGAGCGCCAAAGGAATACTGGACAATATAATA
Source organism: Phyllobates terribilis (assembly GCF_046119375.1). Classification (NCBI taxonomy): domain Eukaryota; kingdom Metazoa; phylum Chordata; class Amphibia; order Anura; family Dendrobatidae; genus Phyllobates; species Phyllobates terribilis. The sequence continues at coordinate 17,714,815 of NW_027362763.1, forward strand.
GATGGCAACCGACTTTTATTCTTCCTCCAATACCACTGCCACAACGCGTTTCAACGGTCTAAGCCGTCTTCATCAGGTGGGGTAAAACCCCACCTGATGAAGACGGCTTAGACCGTTGAAACGCGTTGTGGCAGTGGTATTGGAGGAAGAATAAAAGTCGGTTGCCATCTATTATATTGTCCAGTATTCCTTTGGCGCTCCCTGAGACCGCTGCACCATTGTTTACTTGTGAAATATCTCCATGCGGAGCCAAAGCGGCAGGAGCAGCCTGGTCTATGTGGATGTGTGAGGACCTGCGGTTATCCAGCCACCGGGTTAAACTACTGAGGACCTGCGGTGACGTGGTATCTGGTCCGGCAGGATCGTGTGACCACTTGAGGAGCACGGAGTTGCGAGGCAAACACCGACAGGACGGTACTACAAATAGAGGCGACCCGGAACCTCATTAATCAGACGCTTAATCTTGGTTGTGTAGACGTACACAACCATCACAGGTGAGTGTACTGGCACTTTTTAAATTAATTAAATAGCCCTGTGAGTCTACACATGCGCCCTTTCTTTTCTTTTCACATCAGACCTGTGAGAGGGACAGACCTGTGAGGCGGACAGACCTGTGAGGCGGACAGACCTGTGAGAGGGACAGACCTGTGAGGCGGAGAGACCTGTGAGGCGGAGAGACTGGTGAGGCGGAGAGAGCTGTGAGGCGGAGAGACCTGTGAGGCGGACAGACCTGTGAGGCGGACAGACCTGTGAGAGGGACAGACCTGTGAGGCGGAGAGACCTGTGAGGCGGAGAGACCGGTGAGGCGGAGAGACCGGTGAGGTGGAGAGACCTGTGAGGCGGACAGACCTGTGAGGTGGAGTGACCTGTGAGGTGGAGTGACCTGTGAGGCGGACAGACCTGCGAGGGGGAGAGACCTGTGAGGGGGAGAGACCTGTGAGGGGGACAGACCTGTGAGGGGGACAGACCTGTGAGGGGGAGAGACCTGTGAGGGGGAGAGACCTGTGAGGCGGACAGACCTGTGAGGGGGACAGACCTGTGAAGCGGACAGACCTGTGAGGGGAAGAGACCTGTGAGGCGGACAGACCTGTGAGGGGGATAGACCTGTGAAGCGGACAGACCTGTGAGGGGGAGAGACCTGTGAGGGGGACAGACCTGTGAGGTGTTTAGATCTCTGATGTACAGATTTATACAGCGCTCAGACGACCTATTTATCCCCTTACTGACATATGACGTACAGTTACATGGTTTTCTGGTCCCGTGACTTTGATTTGGGCTCAGGAACTCGAAGAGTCAGAAAATTTCATCATTATAAAGATCAGCCAGATCCTGTAAGGTTGAACGAGTCGCTTCATAGGAAGTAGAATGTGAACAGAGGGAAAGAGTTGAAAGGAAAAATGGATTTACTTAATTGACTGTGTGAACACGGTGCTCACTTGATAACTTTTTTTACTTATACAGTGACTGACATCAGTGGATCGATGCTTGGCTTCAGTATCAGACTTAGGCCACGTTCACATGTTGATTATTTGAGCAGTATTTTACCTCAGTATTTGTAAGTAAAACCAGGAGAGAAACAATCAGAGGAAAACTATAATAGAAACTCGTCAACAATTCTGTATTTTCATCCACTCCTGGTTTTGGCTTACAAATACTGATGTAAAATACTGAACGTGTGAACATGGCCTTAGCTTCATTCTTGTACTGAAATCTCTCACAGTTTTTACTGATTCCCAGCTGATTGGCTTCTCACACTATTGTTGGTTTATACGTATCAAAACCCAATTTTTTGGTGCACCTCGCCCCTGAGGAAGCCTGCAGAGTGTGTATTCACAATTGTCCATATTTTGGAGGATGAATTTCTCTGGTTTTATACAGGTAAGTTTGGTATAGCATGAGGGTTCATCTCATCATGGACTTCCCCTTGTAGTTACATAGGTTGAAAAAAGACCTGGGTTCATCAAGGTCAACCTTTCTCCACCAGCTCTACATTCTTTATCTCTAACCCACATTGCCATTTATTGTGAGAAAAGCATCCAAAAGCTGTAATAGTGTCAGCCATTACTAATTCTTGTGGTCGGACACTCCAAAGTCTGACTGCTCTGACTGTAAAGAACCCTTTCCTGTTTAGCTGCAGGAATCACCTTTCTTCCACTTGTAGTGAGTGCCCTCTGGTCCTTAGTATGGTCTTTGGAGAAATAAGTCCTCTGCTCATCCTTTGTGCTGACCACACATATATGGAAATGAGATATCCTCTGAGATGTGTTTTCTAAGCTAAAAACTTTTCCAGCCTCTCTGCCCTTTTTCTTTCCTTCTGCCCCCCAGGTTCTGTGGCTTCTGATGTGTCCTGTCTTGCATCTTTGTCTGTCTTTCAGCATAGCTTGTGGTCCAAGTTGTCGCTGATCCGTGTGTCTTCCAGCTTGCTGCTGTGCCATGCCCTGAGTCCATGTATCTACCAAACCCATGGCTTCATGAATCCACCTCACCAGATGAGCCAAACACAATAATAATGCCTATAGTTGGGGTGGAAGGGATACCCAAGATTGGGTTAGGAAAATAGGAGAAGGGGAACATAATTAATGGAGTAGTAATAAGGTAACACCAGCTCACCTGAGCAATGACGTCCTGAAGCATAGGTGCGATGAACCATTCGCAGTAGTTCCTGGCTATACTATGTGACTATGGAATCTGTTTTTAAAGAGCTTTTTTCACAATAAAGAAATCTATTTTTTGAACTATTCATGAAGCTGGTAATCCTTTCTCCTTATGCTGTGGAACATAATTAATAGCCAAGCCGAGCCTAGGAGGGTCGAAGATTGTGGGGACTTAAATATTCTGCCATTTATCTAATCTATCTCAACAAAAGTAAATATGTGGAAAAAAAATAAATGTAAATGCATTAATGAATCGGACCAAAAGTTTTAAAATTCTGGACAGGAGGTTTACATGTTTGATAAGTTGGAAAAAGCCCTCGGACCAAACTAATACCAAACCTGAAGGAATAGTTTCCGGCAAAGTATTGGTAAATATGGAGCAGAGAGAGATTGGTTTCTGGCTATGAAATAGCAGAGTGTGGCGTTGGTATGAGATGTAGGAACCAAGGCAGCACCCCAATATTATTATATGAAACTATGAAAGAAACAGGATTGTACAAACGTCCAGGTGAAGGATGGGATCGAGAAGATAAAAAGGACAATTGATGAGGAGCTTGCAGAAAACTGACTTATATAAACTCCATAAAACATACAGGTTAAAAATGAAGATTATCTAGGAATTGTAAAAAAATCATGGATGAAAAACAAGGCCAGACCATGAACTTCATGGCTTCATAGATAACAGAATCTCAGAGGGACAATACATCGAGTAACGTACACAAATCTCATCGCTGCAATCGTAACCCACAACACAGATGAATAACGTGTAGGGTGAGGGCCCATCCAGTCCTAAATATGGGATGGAGAAAGGGAACCTGACATCAGACTCACGCTATGGAAGAAAAGCTAATAAAGACAAAAGCGCAACAAGGTCTTATCCAGGTAAAATAGATCAAATAATTAATGGTTAAGCTAACCTGATACGTTGTGTTCACACATGTCAATGTAATCCCAGCTGCAGCAGGTCCATGGGTCCAAAGACCGAGGAGCAATATGCCGAAAGAAAAAAGTGGAAAATTCAGCGCTGCTGGTAGATGGTAACAAGTTCAGGTCCACACTAGGATCATATGCAGAGTTTTATTCTGTCTACGCGTTTCGAAGTACCATACTTCTTCACGGATATGTTTTCTTGTTCTGAGGAAGAAGTATGGTACTTCGAAATGCGTAGGCAATGAGACTCATGCTGGCAGAAGCACGGCCAGCAGGAATCAGAGTCTGGATGCGGCATTTAAGGGGAAACTTTGTCCTGAGACTTTTGGGGAGGTACGGAGGTGGTGGGAACCAGAAGGGATGAGAATAAAAGAAATATGAAAACATACATAGAAAAATTATTTTACTTTTAATATAAAAGAGCAACTTCATTAATAAAATCTAACCACTTCATCCCTTTGTCCCACAGTCCACCTGTACAGACCGGACCGGATTTGTTTCAGGCACGAGCCCCAGAAGCCATGAGGAGTTTCCTGACCTTGTTAGAGCTGCTGATGTGATGAATATCGATGGCTTAAAACGTTTCTTCACTACTTGTTAAATGCTTCAGAGCCCCATGTAAAATATAACAATTCTATACAAACCAGTGCCGCTCCAGCAATGTCCTCCTGGCACTTACAACATTCTCATATCTCACTTACCACGTACAGATAGTCTAATCTGAGGAAAGTGGGAGTGCTGCAGCCCATCATCAGCGTCACGCGAGTGCTGGAAGACAGCAGCGGTTCAGGAGGGAAGGGTATAGTGATTTCATTTTCTATGGGGCGTTGCTGTATTAGTGGATGACCTGTTTAATATCTTTCATAATTCCTTGTGTGTCACCCCTCAGCCTGTTTTCATGGACCATACTGTAATCAGGCCCATATTAGCATTTTCTGACCTGCATCTGGTGGGGGCATGGGGGTCTTAGTTCCTCTCTGCAGGGGGCTTGCCTGGTGCAGAGCACTGCAGACCTGCTGGAGATGGGAGTTCTGGAAGCTTCTTCATCCTTTGAGATACCTGTAGTAAATGTGTAAGGTAGTGGGGTGTGGGTATCTCGGCCCAACCAAGAGAACAAGAAGCCACATGTTTGGAGCTAGTTGATGCTGTGCTGTGTGAAGGGTTAGGATTAGTGTTGAGCCACCCCCGTAGTGTTCGAGTTCGGTTCGGTTCGTCGAACACCCGTGTGTTCGCCGAACTGTTCGTCGAACTGTTCGTCGAACACCTTCGAACACCGTTAAAACCAATGGCAGGCAAACAAAAACACATAGAAACACATAGAAAACACCTTCAAAGGTGTCCAAAAGCTGACAAACTGCTCAGAAGACACAACTAACACATGGAAAAGTGACAAGTACATATAGTCATGCGAAAAGAAAAGAGGTGGAGGAGTAAAAGGAGGGGGAGACACAGATATAGGCATGTCATGCCCTTCTAAAATCCAAAAAGTGAGAAGCCGAGACGGCCAGTCCGCTCCTGCCCGTGCCACCTCCGTGTCGCCAGGTTTGTGCCAGAGCCGCGGTGAACCCTGACGGCCAGCCCCCCTCTCCCAATACTGGTGCCTGTCCGCTGGTGGGTCGAGAGAGCCCCCCTGTGGTGGAGGCAGCTCTAAGCTTTTTAATTTAAATTGTCCCTCTAATTTGAATGAATACACTTTAAATCCATTTACAAGGATCTATTGGAGGGCAAGTCTCATGCCAGCAGCCGCGTAATTCCAGCTCCAGTAGCGTCCACTAAAGCTGCTGCAGTTAAAAAGCTTTTATAAGGATCGAGCTCGGCTGTCCACCGCAAGGCATCCTAGTGCCAGTCCCAGCCCCTATGCCTTGGGGTGCCTCCTGATGCTCTTCACTAAGTATCCCGTGGTCCCGAAGCATTTCCTTTGAAAAAATTAAGTGTCCAAACTACAGGTGGTGTAGCTTGCTTAACAGCCGGGATAATCCGCTGACTAGCAGACACTGCTACTAGGCACAAAGTATTTCCTGGGCTAGATGCAGTTAAAAATATGTAAGTAGATACTCTGGGTGGATGCTGAGAAAGCATTCCATAGAGTCTCCTGGCACGCCATATATGATTCTCTTAAAAAGCTTGGGGTAGGGGTCTAGGGGACCCTTTTATAGCCAAAATCACGGCCCTGTATCACAATACGTCACCTAGGCTGAAGATAAATGGAACTGTAGCACCGAGGGCTCGGTTGCTACAGACGTATTGCACCTCACCCAGAGGTGTGATATCTCACTCTCAGATAAGGATGGAGTGTGGATCAGGACCCGACACCTGCATGCATTACACCACATTGCCGTGGGGCAGGGCGACCAATATGCCCCTGAGATGGGCACGACAGTCCCTGTCCCTGGCTGGAGTGGGGGGAGGGAACACTGAGGAAGGGGAACCCTGCAGTGCAGGAGCAGGGAGGAAGCAGTTCCTGGGTGCATTGAGAAGGGAGTATAAAAGGTGGGCACCATCTTAGTTCAGTGCAGAGAAGTCTGAGCAGAAGTGGCAGGGAGCAGGGGCTCTGCATGAGCTCTGCTCCGGAGGCGGGCCTAGTAACAGAGGCCCAGGCCTGCAAGAGGGAGAAGGAAGGAAGAGGAGCGGAGAAGGCTCCAGGAACGAGGAATGAAGGGATCCCAGGGGTGCGGACGGGCGAGTCGCCACCGCACGCCCGAATCCACCTGCGTGGAGGGGTCAGGCCAAAGGGGGAGACCGGTCCCCGAACTAGTGGAGGCAGGAAACGACCCTCAGCTAGAAAACGGAGGCTCTGACATTTTATGTGGCGCAGCCCCTTGCTCCACCCGCTAGGAAGGCACCACATAGGGTCAGGGAAACTGGCGCCAAGTTTACCAAGAGGAGGCCCGAGGCAGCCGGACAGAAGTGTTGGTAAGAAAGGCCAGACAAAGGACACACAAAGGGGGTCCTGTGAAGCGCTCCAAAGTTATCTGGGAGTTGTCTGAGCCCCTCACCTGGTGAGCACAGTACGACGTGGGCAGCCGTTACCTGCAGACGTGGTCTGGATAATAAGAACTGTGAGTAAAGGCCCTGAACTGCATCACTGACTCCGTGTTGTTACTGCTGCTGCCCTGCACCATCACCCCCATCCTCCGCATACACTGCCCTGAGGCTATACTCCTCCCGTGGGGAGTTATGCTACGCTCTGCTGCACCCACAACACCAGCCTTAGCGGTCTGCCCTGTAGCGGCGGTTCACTCTGACCGCAATCCACGGGTGGCGTAGTCGGACATTTAAACATCAAAACCACATAAATAGTTCCGCCACTGGTTTGACCGCCCTGAGCCACGGAACCGGATCGCCGCCACGAAGACTACAACCACCAGCATCCACCAAAAAGGGTCCGGCTCCGGGTGTCCCAAGGCCCAGGGGGTGCGTCAGAACATTTTCATCACCTTTCACAATCACCAATGGGACAAGGCAGGGATGTCCTCTGTCCCCTCTCTTATACATCCTAGTGACGGAGCACCTGCTCTCATCAATTCGCCATAACCCCAATATTAGGTGGATTGAGGTGGGAGGCACCGAGTACAAGTGCTCTCTATTTGCTGATGATGTCCTAGTATATATCACTCAATCACATATATCCATCCCTGCTGTTATGGCTGAAATAGATCACTTTGTTACATGGTCAAATTTTAAAATCAATGCAGCGAAGTCTGAGGCCCTCGATGTCTCCCTCCCTAAATCCATATAGGATTCCATCCAGTCCAACTTTCCCTTTGCCTGGCCCTCACAGGGTATCAAATACTTAGGAATTCCTATTCATAGAGACCTCTCCCATCTATGTTATCTTAATTTTGGGCCCTTTATTGAACAATTCCATACAGACCACGGTTGGCAAGTTAGAACTGTAAGATTCACTACGTGAACCACTGGTGTTTTGTGGAAAAGCACATGTAAGATTCTGCAACAGTCTCTGCTGATACTCCTGCATGCGTGCATCCCTTTCTATGGCAGGAATAATTTCTGCAAATTTACTTTTGTACCGGGGATCTAACAGTGTGGCAACCCAGTAGTCAGGATTATTTCTAATTCTCACAATTCGAGGGTCATGTTGCAGGTAGTGCAGCAAGAAGGCACTCATGTGTGTTGCGCATCCAGGAGCACCAAGTCCCTGTTGTGTTGGTGGCGAGGTAACAATCATGCTTCCTTCCTCTGTCCTCTCCCCCCAACCTCGCACAACAGAAATGTGATCAAGGTCTCCCTCATCTGATGAGTCTTCCATCAGTTCGTCCTCCACTTCTTCCTGGGCTCCTGCACCTTCCTCACTAGTTTGGCTGCTACCATGCGCCCTGGTAAAATCATCTTCCCCACCCTCACATGCCTGCCGCCCTGGTGCTGCCGACCGTCTGGACCTTGCAGATGTTAGCCCTTCCGCATACAACTCCTCCTCCTCTACTTCCTCCACCTCCTCTTGTGCCACCACCTGACTCCGAATTCTGTTTAACATGTGCTCCAGCATGTAAATCACCGGAATAGTCATGCTGATAATGGCATCGTCAGCACTAAACATCTTCGTCGCCATTTCAAAACTGTGCAGAAGGGTGCATAGGTCCCTGATCTGAGACCACTCCTCCAGCGTGATTTGCCCCACCTCTGAATCTCGTTGGCCCAGGCTATACGTCAGAACGTATTGCACCAGGGCTTGTCGGTGCTGCCACAGTCGCTGCAACATGTGCAGAGTTGAATTCCACCGGGTAGGCACATCGCATTTTAGCCGGTGAAGTGGCAGGCCCAACGACTTCTGTAGAGATGTAAGTCGCTGAGCTGCGGGATGCGAACGGCGGAAGTGAGCACACAGCGACCGTGCCCTCTGCAGAAGGCCATCTAATCTGGGATAGTGGGCTAAAAATTGCTGGACAACCAGGTTCAACACGTGAGCCATACAAGGCACGTGTGTGACATTGCCCCGGCGAAGGGCCGCACCCAGGTTTGCAGCATTGTCGCACACGGCCTTCCCTGGTTTCAGGTCCAGTGGAGACAACCATTCATGAAATTGGTTCTCCAGAGCTGACCACAACTCCTCAGCTGTGTGACTCACATTTCCCAGACATTTCAATGTAAAAACCACCTGATGACGTTGAGCCCTACTGCCAGCATAGTAAGGAGGTGTGCAGGATCCCTTCTGCGCAGTTAGAAAGCTTGTGGCATGACCAGACAGGCTTTGGGTGCAGGTGGAAGACCGAGAGGAGGTTGAGGAGGCAGAAGCAGTGGAGGAAAAATGACATAAAGAGGATTGACGCACAACTCGTGGGGACGGCAAGACTTGGACAGCAGCCCCTTGTCCTGCTGTCACCATAGTTACCCAGTGCCCAGTCAGCGACATGTAACGCCCCTGTCCATGCCTACTCGTCCAAGTGTCTGTGGTGAAATGCACCCTGTCACACACAGAGTTTCTCAAAGAAGCGGTGATGTTGTGTGCGACATGCTGGTGGAGCGCAGGCACACCTTTCTTTGAGAAGTAGTGCCGACTGGGCATCTGGTACTGGGGCACTGCGACGGACATAAGGTCTCGAAAATCCTCTGTGTCCACCAGGCGGAAAGGCAGCATTTCTGTAGCCAAGAGCTTGCAGATGGTGAAATTCAACCTCTTAGCTTTCTCATGGCTAGGAGGAAATGGTCTTTTACTTGTCCACATCTGAGGGACCGAGGGCTGGCTATTGTGCTTAGACGGGGTTGATAAGGGTGTCCCCGGCAAACTGCTGGTCTGTGAGGAAGATGCAGGCGGACATGTTAGGTTGCCTTGATCCAAAGGTGGTGCTATCGATGTCGGACAGCGCTCAAGACCAGCTGGTGTTACCACCTCCAAAGAAAATGATGACCTGCCAATCACGCTGGCTGTTGCGGGTAAAGAGGTGGCAGGTCTGCGCCCCAAAACAGGTGTGACTGCTGTCCCCCCAGTCACAGAGGATGAAGAGGCCGCGGATGCACAAGATATGGCAGACGGTGGTTGGCCCGGCCGGCTAGACCGCATTGTAGCACACTGAGCTTCCCACTGCAACTTATGCTTCATGTCCATGTGCCGGTTCATGCATGAAGTACTCAAACTATGTATTTTTTGGCCTCTACTTAGCTTTTGCTGACAAATGTTACAGATAACACGAGTTGGGTCATCTTTATCGATCTGAAAAAATGCCCAGGCTATGCAAGGCTTAGCACCCATGCGACCTGAAGAGCCACCACGACTTGTGGTGAGAGGCAGAGTTGTGTTTGAGGATGCAGTTGTTGACGTGCTTCCAGTACTACGTCTCTGTCCAGGAAGGCGCAACCTGACCTCGTCGTCACTAGCATCTTCCTCCACCTCCTCTGCTGACCTCATCTCTTGGCTGACTGTGGGTTGACAGTAAGTGGGATCTCCGACCTCATCATCATCACCCTGTGCGTTATCACACCCGTCGTCCTCAGAGCCAACCTGTTCCTGCCCTGACAAAAAACTAAAGTTGTCGCTCCAATCAGGTATTTGAGTCTTATCATCGTCTTCCTCATTGTCTCCACCAACAGGAGTTACAGTTTGGGAATGAGGGTCTACATTATGGTCAGAACCTTCTGTGTCTGGTCCTGGATCCGACTCATAAAGATTCTGGGCATCAGTGCAGATCATTTCCTCGTCTGGATTCACAGAAGCGCTGGAGTCGACCTCTGATTCCCAGGCTATAGTATGAGTAAACAGCTCTGCAGACTCAACCATCTGTTCTACCTCATACTCAGACGGGCAGCTGGAGATTTGGGAGCTGTGAGGAAGCAAGTGCGATTTGGGTGACACCTTTGAGGACTGGAGTATTTGTGATGTTGAAGTTGATGTGGAGGAGAGCCCACTTAAAGGAGCACTTGATATCCGTTGAAGCACCTGCTGTTTTTGTGCCTCATCTGGAATTTGTAGCGATTGGCGTGGCCGTAAGAAAGGGATCTTATCACATTGTCCGCTAAAAGAAGTAGACATTTTAGTTTGGCTGGAAGATGGTCTTTCTTCTGCACCTACCCCACGGACACAACCTTTTTTCCCCTTCCCAACACGCCTATTCCCCTTTCCACCAGCAGCAGGCCTTTTTCCACTCATTTTGGTGGTTAACTAATTCACAACTCTGGAGTTGTTTGCACAAAAAAACAATGGATGGTAACCGAGCAGAGCTGAGTGGCCAAACTGTGGTATTAGGCCAAAACTATTGGCTGGGTTAGATGCAGAAAAAAATTATTTTTAATTTGCAACCTGATGGAGGTCAGTATAGAAGGACTAATAGACCAAGTCCCACACACCGCTAGAAGCCCAAATATTTTTTCAGAGCTAGATGCAGAAAATTTTTTTATTCAATTTGCAACCTGATGGAGGTCAGTATAGATGGACTAATAGACCAAGTCCCACACACTGCTAGAAGCCCAAATATTTTTTCAGAGCTAGATGCAGAAAAAAATTATTTTTAATTTGCAACCTGATGGAGGTCAGTATAGATGGACTAATAGACCAAGTCCCACACACCGCTAGAAGCCCAAATATTTTTTCAGAGCTAGATGCAGAAATTTTTTTTATTCAATTTGCAACCTGATGGAGGTCAGTATAGATGGACTAATAGACCAAGTCCCACACACTGCTAGAAGCCCAAATATTTTTTCAGAGCTAGATGCAGAAAAAAATTATTTTTAATTTGCAACCTGATGGAGGTCAGTATAGATGGACTAATAGACCAAGTCCCACACACCGCTAGAAGCCCAAATATTTTTTCAGAGCTAGATGCAGAAAAAAATTATATTCAATTTGCAACCTGCTGGAGGTCAGTATAGAAGGACTAATAGAACAAGTCCCACACACTGCTAGAAGCCCAAATATTTTTTCAGAGCTAAATGAAGAAAAAAATTATTTTTAATTTGCAACCTGATGGAGGTCAGTATAGATGGACTAATAGACCAAGTCCCACACACTGCTAGAAGCCCAAATATTTTTTCAGAGCTAGATGCAGAAAAAAATTATTTTTAATTTGCAACCTGATGGAGGTCAGTATAGATGGACTAATAGACCAAGTCCCACACACTGCTAGAAGCCCAAATATTTTTTCAGAGCTAGATGCAGAAAAAAATTATTTTTAATTTGCAACCTGATGGAGGTCAGTATAGATGGACTAATAGACCAAGTCCCACACACCGCTAGAAGCCCAAATATTTTTTCAGAGCTAGATGCAGAAAAAAATTATATTCAATTTGCAACCTGCTGGACATCAGTATAGAAGGACTAATAGAACAAGTCCCACACACTGCTAGAAGCCCAAATATTTTTTCAGAGCTAGATGCAGAAAAAAATTATTTTTAATTTGCAACCTGATGGAGGTCAGTATAGATGGACTAATAGAACAAGTCCCACACGCTGCTAGAAGCCCAAATATTTTTTCAGAGATAAATGAAGAAAAAAATTATTTTTAATTTGCAACCTGATGGAGGTCAGTATAGATGGACTAATAGACCAAGTCCCACACACTGCTAGAAGCCCAAATATTTTTTCAGAGCTAGATGCAGAAAAAAATTATTTTTAATTTGCAACCTGATGGAGGTCAGTATAGATGGACTAATAGACCAAGTCCCACACACCGCTAGAAGCCCAAATATTTTTTCAGAGCTAGATGCAGAAAAAAATTATATTCAATTTGCAACCTGCTGGAGGTCAGTATAGAAGGACTAATAGAACAAGTCCCACACACTGCTAGAAGCCCAAATATTTTTTCAGAGCTAAATGAAGAAAAAAATTATTTTTAATTTGCAACCTGATGGAGGTCAGTATAGATGGACTAATAGACCAAGTCCCACACACTGCTAGAAGCCCAAATATTTTTTCAGAGCTAGATGCAGAAAAAAATTATATTCAGTTTGCAACCTGATGGAGGTCAGTATAGATGGACTAATAGAATGATGCTATGCCCAAAAGATTTTACTTCACTAGGTGCAGTAAAAAAATTGGTATTCTATACACAGGTGGTATATCTTGCAACACAGATAGGCTACTCCACTGACTAACACACTCTGCAATAGGCCAAAAAGGATTAGCTTTGCTAGATTCAGCCAAATGCTGTGAAAAAAACTTGCACAGCACTGGCACAGACCTGCCTGGCAAAAACTGATAGGAACTGATGTAACCTAGTCCTGAAAAGGACTCCAATTACAATTAGTCTTTACTCCCACAATCTATCTATTTAAGAGCACAGACCTGCCTGATAAAAGTCATAGGAAATGCTGTAACCTAGTCCTTAAAAGGACTGCAATCACAACTATTCCCTACTCCCAAGCTATCTGTATATTTGTGCGAAAATTGGCTTGAAATTAACAAGGTATAGCGCACACAGCAACAGCAGTGCCGTCTAACACGCAGCTGCAGCAGTGAGAAAATGGTGGCGACGGGGAAAATGGCTTGGTCTTATAGGGCAAGGACATGTGACATACACTGCCAATCACACTTGCCCTTGCTTGTGTGAAAAAAAGCACTTCGCTCCGTGTGTGCGCTGCTGATAGGCTGACAGATTGCACCTCCCCACTGCAAATGCGGGAAAGAGAAAAAAAAATGGAGATCTTCATTGTTCCTGCAGAGATCCATCCCCTGCCCCTCCCCCCGCCCCGCTGTACACTCAAACTGCGTATTAATATTAATTTTCATCATTACTGAGAAAAAATCCAGTTATGATTTTGGTGCACGAACAGTTATCGAACATAACCTCGAACAGCCGAATTTTTATCAAATTGTTCGTGTTCGCCGACCGGCTCGAGCACCGCCCAAAACAGCTCGAATTTGAGATTGGCGAACAGTTCGAGTAGAACAACGCTCATCTCTAGTTAGGATCTGTTGCTGAGGCCAGGTCATGGTGCCGTGCATGGAGATTAGAGATCAGTTGCCACTTGGGATTGTGATGTCTTGCCACCCTGCTGGATTTGAGAACTTAGTCTAAAGACTGTTATTGCATTTTCCTTTTCGTCGGATTACTGGGTGGCGCCCCCCGGATTTGTTCTTTTTGTTTGGCCACATTGTAGGCTGTAAGGAATCATATCTAGGTTTGGTGTTATATTCTCCCAGTCAAAATAAAAATTGTTGGATTGTTCACCGGCCTGCTGTCTGTGCCTGCTCCGTCACACAACCTTGTACTCGTCGTCAGGAAGATTCGCGATAGAATTCGTATGAAAAAATATATAGCCAATATTGAATTTTCTTGGTGCAAATTTTGGAAATTGCAAAATAAGAAAAGCAGATTTAAGAAAACAATCCAGCAGTTGTGACTCGTCTGTTGTTTTAGTTGGGGGAGTAGAATATCTCCCTCATCTTTCTATGGAACCCTGCATGATCTTACTCATCATCTGTCATAGCGTATAATTGTCCATCCATCTATGACTGTGAGAGTACGACACACATATCAGAAGATGTCAAAGAGGCCCACAAGTGCTCAGCACCTCTGGGAACAAACTCAAAAAGTTAAGACACCACTCCAGATGAGGCCCTGATGAAACTGCAGATAGAACACCATGGGCGTGTAAAGCTGTCAAAACCACAAGCAACCAAAGCAAAAGAAACCCCTTAAAAATTAACTTTTAATAGATATATTTAAAAGTGTCAATAACAATATACACTGCGTGCAGAATTATTAGGCAAATGAGTATTTTGATCACATGATACTTTTTATACATCTTGTCCTACTCCAAGCTGCATAGACTTGAGAGCCAACTACCAATTAAGTAAATCTGGTGATGTGCATCTCTGTAATGAGGAGGGGTGTTGACTAATGACATCAACACCCTATATAAGGTGTGCTTAATTATTAGGCAACTTCCTTTCCTTTGGCAAAATGGGTCAGAAGAGAGATTTGACGGGCTCTGAAAAGTCCAAAATTGTGAGATGTCTTGCAGAGGGATGCAGCAGTCTTGAAATTTCCAAACTTTTGAAGCGTGATCACCGAACAATCAAGCGTTTCATGGCAAATAGACAACAGGGTCACAAGAAGCTGGTTGGCCAAAAAATGCGCAAAATAACTGCCCATGAATTGAGGAAAATCAAGTGTGAAGCTGCCAAGATGCCATTCACCACCAGTTTTACTATATTTCAGAGCTGCAACGTTACTGGAGTATTAAAAAGCACAAGGTGTGCGATACTCAGGGACATGGCCAAGGTAAGGAAGGCTGAAAAACCGCCACCTTTGAACAAGAAACATAAGATAAAATGTGAAGAATGGGACAAGAAATATCTTCAGACTGATTTTTCAAAGGTTTTATGGACTGATGAAATGAGAGTGACTTTTGATGGGCCAGATGGATGGGCCAGAGGCTGGACCAATAAAGGGCAGAGAGCTCCACTCTGACTCAGACGCCAGCAAGGTGGAGGTGGGGTACTGGTATGGGCTGGTATCATCAAAGATGAACTTGTGGGACCTTTTTGGGTTGAGGATGGAGTGAAGCTCAACTCCAAGACCTACTGCCAGTTTCTGGAAGACAATTTCTTCAAGCAGTGGTACAGGAAGAAGTCGGTATCATTCAAGAAAAACATGATTTTCATGCAGGACAATGCTCCATCACATGCATCCAACTACTCCACAGCATGGCTGGCCAGTAAAGGTCTAAAAAAAGAAAAAATAATGGCATGGTGCCCTTGTTCACCTGATCTGGACCCCATAGAGAACCTGTGGTCCATCATAAAATGTGAGATCTACAGGGAGGGAAAACAGTACACTTTTCAGAACAGTGTCTGGGAGGCTGTGGTGGCTGCTGCATGCAATGTTGATCGAAAACAGATCAAGCAACTGACAGAATCTATGGATGGAAGGCTGTTGAGTGTCATCATAAAGAAAGGTGGCTATATTCATCACTAATTTTTTTTGTTTTCGCATGTCAGAAATGTTTATTTCTAAATTTTGTGCACTGATATTGGTTTACCTGGTGAAAATAAACAAGTGAGATGGGATTATATTTGGTTTTTATTAAGTTGCCTAATAATTCTGCACAGTAATAGTTACCTGCACAAACAGATATCCTCCTAAGATAGCCAAATATAAAAAAAAAACACTCCAACTTCCAAAAATATTAAGCTTGGATATTTATGAGTCTTTTGGGTTGATTGAGAACATAGTTGTTGATCAATAATAAAAATAATCCTCTAAAATACAACTTGCCTAATACTTCTGCACACAGTGTATATAGACAAACCCCATTAAAAACCATAGGTGAAGATTGAAGGGGACAATGAGGTATATAGAGTGCTGCTCACCATTATTGGCACCCCTTTGTTTTTTCATAGACTGTACAGTATCTTCAGAAATAAATGGAAATGTAGTTATATCCTCAGGATTTTTTAATTAGTGTCCAAAGTAATACAACAATAAAACATTATTCTTTGAAATTACAACATGAAAGTTGAAAAACAAACAATAAACAGCATGTGCAGCAATAAAGGCCCCCTAATTAATACTTGGTTGCACAACCTTTAGCATTGGTGACGGCCTCCACACGTTTCTTGGAGCCATCTATAAGCTTCTTGCACTTCTCAGCTGGAGTTTTCTCCCATCACACCTGGGACCCGTTGAAGCGCCAGAAGGCAGGGAAACGGCCGTCGTCCTCAGTCTCACTCACCCGCACACCCCTTGGGATCGCTATCCCAAGCCACTGGCCAGCATGCTTTATTGGTGATAATAAAGGATTTTTTCAGATATATCAGTGAGTGCTACCTTTATTCTTCTCTTCAAGTTTTATGATTACTTACTTGGTAATGCACCACCGTTGATCTGGGAGCTTATAATCTAAAAGGTGAATCGAATTGGAATAGAGGTGGTGCTCCATTTGCTTCTCTATGCATGTAAACTGTTGCTTTGCATCGCCAAAAAGCTCTATTTTTTTCATCTGTCCATAGTACATTTTTCCAGGATTGGGGTTTGTCAAGGTAATCTTTGGCAAAAATTAGTCATTCCTTTTTATGTATTTCTTCAGAAATGGTTTCTTCCCTGGCCTTTGCCCATAAAGCTCTGCTTGGTTTAATGTGCGGCGTTTGGTACTTGTTGGAACCATAACCCCAGACTGTTCCAGGTTGGCCTTCAGGTCTTTGGATGTTTGATGTCGTGTTTTTTTCCACCATTTGCACAAACCTTCGAAGACATCTCTTGTCAATTTTCCTCTTTCCCCCACGTCCAGGGAGGTTATTGACGGCTCCATGCTTGGCAAACTTTTTAATAACATTGCACACTGTTGAAACTGGGATACCAAGGTCTTTGGAGATGGACTTATACCCTTTGGAAATCTTCTGTTTGCTAATAATAGCAGTTCTGATGTCTTCAGACAGTTCTTTGTCTTCACCATTGTGACAAAGGAACAGGGCCTACCATGTGGCTTTTTAAAACAGTGAAGTCATCATTCATTGGCTAATTCATGTTACATGGGCACTGACAATTATTCACAGGAGAATCTCTTTTGTGATTTACCACAGGCGAGTCAAAATGTGTTCCCATACTAAATGAATGTAAATGGTGCCAATAGCAGTGACAGCAGCTTTAGGTTTTTCTATTTTTCCCTCTCATTGTTTTTGGTTTTAAATTATAGTTTATCTTTTGCATTTAACATGAGTGCTCTATTCACTCTATTCACTTGATTCATTTTTTTCAGGAGATATTCCACATTATGTACTTAAACATCATGTGTTAGAACTCTCCTGTTAGGTTTTTTTTAGTTTGCTGGTCACATGACCATTTTTGCCTATTTAATCCGGCTCCGCCCTCCTGGTCTTGCTGGACTTCATTGTATTTACTACTCTTGAGCTAGCTTGGTGCTCTGTTGCCGTTCTCTGTTAGTTTTGCTAGGTCTTCTGACCTCTATGCTCTTTGTTGTGTGTTTGTCTTTGACTGCTACTATTTCTGCTAGGAGGTGTCCAACTTATCCCAGTCCCTAGTTCTTGTAGGGATCCCTCCCTCACATCTATAGGTCTTCGTTCAGACTAGCCGAGGACTTTAGCGGGTCTGATCGCAGGATCAGGTTCCCCGTTACATCGTAGGGATCTAGTTTAGTTCTAATGTAGGGACAGTTCTCCTGTCTTTCCTTAGTCCCTGTAGCAGATCATAACAGGAAGTCCAGCCGTAAAAGAAAAAAAAAAATTTCTCTAAGGAAAGACCTCCAGTTTTCCATCATGGTCTCGGTTCAAGATTTGGCTCAACGCTTGCAGGGACTCTCTCTGGAGGTGGCCAAGCTCCAACAACACGTGAGTAGCTGTTCTGGAGCACATTTTGTGGAACCAAAGGTACGTCTGCCTGATTTATTTTTTGGCGAACAACAAGATTTTTTTTCTTTTAAAAATGCTTGTTTATTGTATTTTCGTTTGAGACCCGGATCCTCTGGTGATGAATCACAGCGCATAGGGTTCATAATGTCACTTTTGCGCAAAGATCCTCAGGGATGGGCCTTCTCTCTCCAACCTAGTGATCCGTGCTTTAGATCAGTGGATAGTTTTTTTTCTGCTTTGGGTTTGTTGTATGATGATCCTGATCGTGTCTCATCTGCTGAGTCTGAATTGAGACGTTTGAGGCAGGGATCAGGTAATGTGGAAAAATATTGTTCTCACTTCCGTCGGTGGTCTGCCCAGGTGGGGTGGAACGATTCAGCTTTGAAAAGCTTGTTTCTTGCAGGGCTAGGTGAAAGGGTTAAGGATTTACTGATTGCTTATCCCACACCTGGAAACTTGCAGGAGGCTATGCAATTAGCTATACGGGTGGACAGGAGACTGCGTGCAAGGGTTAATGAGAGCAAATCCTCTGCTATGTCAGCTCCGAGTCTTGAGAGGGTCTGTGCTGACAATGGAGAGCCGATGGAGATTGGGGCGATGCCACCCCGCTCTCAGGAAAAAGATTGCAGGCTTTCTGAAGGCTTGTGCTTCTATTGCGGAAATTCTGGTCATTTTATTAAGAACTGTGTGCTTCGTTTGAAGAAAGAAAAAAAAATGGTCAGTTATGCCCGTATTGCCTGTTTAAATTCTAAGGGAGTATTCCTATCTGCCACTACTGCTGCTCAGGATGAATTAATTGAATTTCGGGTATTTGTGGATTGTGGTTCTACTCTGAATGTGATTGATGGGGGATTCTTGGAAAAACTTAGATTAGAACCTAAA
Source organism: Phyllobates terribilis (assembly GCF_046119375.1). Taxonomy (NCBI): domain Eukaryota; kingdom Metazoa; phylum Chordata; class Amphibia; order Anura; family Dendrobatidae; genus Phyllobates; species Phyllobates terribilis. Next base: position 17,733,541 of record NW_027362763.1, read on the forward strand.
ACTTTGTCATCCCTTATTGCTGTGGTTTCTGCTGATGGCTCTCCCTTGAAGAGTGTTACTCATAAGGTCTGTGAATTTCCCCTCACTATTAATGGTATTCACCAAGAAAATTTGGATTTGGTGGTATTGGATAATTTGCCTTCTCCAGTAATACTGGGGTTACCCTGGTTAAAATTGCACAATCCTGTACTGGATTGGTCTACCAATGAAATTAAGTCCTGGAGCCCTAAGTGTTATGACAAGTGTTGTAACGGACGTATTGCTGCTGTGGATAAAGGGGAATTGCCTGTACCTATTCAGGATTTTTGGAGAGTTTTTTCTGAGGAGGAGTCACAAATTTTGCCTCCCCATAGAGACTATGATTGTACCATTGAATTTGTCCCTGGAGCGACTCTTCCTAAAAGTCGTTTATTTAATCTTACTATTCCTGAGAGAAAGGCTTTGGAGGAATACATACAGACAAGCTTGGCCGCCGGTCACATTAGGCCTTCCAAGTCTCCTGTGGCTGTTGGATTTTTTTTTGTAAAAAAAAAAGATGGCGGTTTACGTCCTTGTCTGGACTTTCGTGAGATTAATAAAATTACTGTACGCAATCCTTACCCACTGCCATTGATTCCTGATTTATTTAACCAGTTAGTGGGGGCCAAGTGGTTCTCTAAAATTGATCTCCGGGGGGCATACAATTTGTTACGCATGAAGGAGGGTGATGAATGGAAAACTGCTTTTAACACTCCTGTGGGTCATTTTGAGAATCTGGTTATGCCTTTTGGTCTTACCAATGCTCCAGCATTTTTTCAGAATCTTATTAATGACATCCTTAGACCTTTAATCGGCAAAAATGTGGTTGTGTATTTGGATGACATTCTGATTTATTCGCCTGATCTGGAGTCTCATTGGCGGAGCGTACGTGAGGTATTACAGTTATTAATGGACAATTCGCTTTTTGCTAAGCTGGAGAAATGTGAGTTCGCTGTACAGAGAATTAGTTTTTTGGGCTACATTATCTCCAGCGAGGGCTTTGAGATGGACCCGGTTAAAGTTCAAGCTGTGCAGGAATGGCCTAGGCCTATTGGTTTGAAATCGATACAGAGGTTTTTGGGTTTCGCCAATTATTACAGAAAATTCATAAAAAATGTTTCTATTATTGTCAAACCGCTGACCGATCTCACCAGGAAAGGTGCTAATGCGGTTCAGTGGACTTCTGAGGCCATTGAAGCTTTTGTGTTTCTAAAGGAGAGGTTCACCTCTGCTCCCATCCTTATGCAGCCTGATGTGACTAAGCCGTTTTTGGTTGAGGTTGATGCTTCTTCGGTGGGGGTCGGTGCGGTGTTGTCTCAGGAAACAAGGATGGAGTACATCCCTGTGCCTTTTTTTCAAAAAAATTTTCTGAGACTGAACTTAATTACGATATTGGTAATCGGGAATTGCTGGCGATTAAACTCGCATTTGAACACTGGCGTCACCTCTTGGAAGGTGCTGAATTTCCCATTCAGGTTTTCACTGATCATAAAAATCTGAACTATCTTGATGCTGCCAAGCGCTTGAATGCCCGTCAGGCTAGGTGGGCACTTTTTTTCTCGCGGTTTAATTTTTCCGTTACTTACATCCCGGGTACCAAGAATGTTAAAGCGGATGCTTTGTCTCGCAGCTTTTCTCCCATGGTCGGTGTTGAGGAGGAAGAGGAGAGCATGTTACAAGAAGGTGTTGTGATTGCTGCTTTGGACTCCGTTTTGGAGGATGAGATTCTTAAAGCTCAGGAGAATGCCCCATCTAACACTCCCCATGGGAGGTTGTTTGTGCCTAGGACCTTTAGGAGAGATTTGTTTGTTGAGTGTCATGAGTCTCGGTTGGCAGGTCATCCAGGAATTTCTGAGACCAAGAGACTTGTGGGTCGCAGTTTTTGGTGGCCTGGATGGCAGAAGGAAGTCATTAAGTGGGTGCGCCAATGTACTGTGTGTGCTAGATCCAAGTCTTCGCATGCTCCTGCTGCGGGGTTGCTTTGCCCTCTGGAGGTTCCTAGTGCACCTTGGACACATCTGGCTATGGACTTTATTACTGACCTTCCCCCCTCTGAAGGTTTCACGGTCATCTGGGTGGTCGTGGACCGTTTTAGCAAGATGTGTCACTTGGTTCCCTTCATCAAACTGCCTTGCGCTAAGACACTCGCTAAGGCCTTTGTCAAGGAAATTGTCAGACTACATGGTGTTCCTACTGACATTGTTTCTGATAGGGGACCTCAGTTCGTGGCTCGTTTTTGGCGTGCCTTTTGTGACAGGTTGGGAGTTCATTTGTCGTTTTCATCTGGATATCATCCTGAGTCTAATGGCCAGACAGAAAGGAAGAACCAGGATGTTGAGCAGTTCTTGCGTTGTTTTGTGGCAGACAATCAAGAGGGGTGGTCTGAGTTTCTGCCACTTGCTGAATTTGCTCTTAACAACCATACATCCTCTTCTGCTGGGTGTTCGCCTTTTTTTTGTTGTTCTGGGAGACATCCGTCTTTTGGGTCATTCTCCAAATTGGTTTCGGCTGTGCCTGAAGAGGAGAGTTTTTCCGGTGATTTGGAGAGAGTTTGGACGGATGTGCGTGGTAATCTTCAGGAGGCTAACAAAAAATCTAAGAGGTACTTTGATAGGAAACGGCAAGAGGTTTTGTTTGCTGTTGGTGACATGGTTTGGTTGTCCTCTAAGAATCTGCGATTGAGGATTCCTTCTAAAAAATTGGGTCCCAAGTTCGTAGGGCCCTTTAAGGTGCTTCAGATAGTTAACCAATCTGCTGTTAGGTTGGAGGTTCCTACGTCCTGGAAGATTAACCCGGTGTTTCATGTTTCTCTGTTGAAAAAAGCTGATGTGTCTGATGGTGACGCCTCTGCCACTGTTCCTCCGGTGGTGGAGGACGGGGAATATGAAATTTCCCGCATCCTAAATTCTAGACGGTATAGAGGGAGTTTGCAGTATCTCGTCGCTTGGAAGGGTTTCGGACCTGAGGATAACTCATGGGTGAGGGCGGATGATGTTTCTGCTTCCAGACTTGTCAGAGCGTTTCACAGGAGGTTTCCTGGTAAGCCTGGGCCTAGGGGATCCGGAGGATCCTCTTAGAAGAGGGGGTACTGTTAGAACTCTCCTGTTAGGTTTTTTTTAGTTTGCTGGTCACATGACCATTTTTGCCTATTTAATCCGGCTCCGCCCTCCTGGTCTTGCTGGACTTCATTGTATTTACTACTCTTGAGCTAACTTGGTGCTCTGTTGCCGTTCTCTGTTAGTTTTGCTAGGTCTTCTGACCTCTATGCTCTTTGTTGTGTGTTTGTCTTTGACTGCTACTATTTCTGCTACGAGGAGTCCAACTTATCCCAGTCCCTAGTTCTTGTAGGGATCCCTCCCTCACATCTATAGGTCTTCGTTCAGACTAGCCGAGGACTTTAGCGGGTCTGATCGCAGGATCAGGTTCCCCGTTACATCGTAGGGATCTAGTTTAGTTCTATTGTAGGGACAGTTCTCCTGTCTTTCCTTAGTCCCTGTAGCAGATCATAACATCATGGTTGCCAATAATGATGAGAAGGACTGTATAGATCCAACAGGCAGGCTGAGCCTAAACAGTCCCTAAATACCCGATTCCCGGGCTGCGATAATCTTGACACAGGGTAGGTCACGCCGAACCACCCGCTGTGATCTCTTGAGTGAACAGCTCTCTGCTGCCCCCTATCGTCCGGACAACTACGCGATTGGCCAGCGATCAATGTAGGAGGAAGCAGGCTGCTTGCATTAACAAGCCAGTTATTGGAAAGCTAATAGTGCGCGCATGATATATACACCTCCGTATTCCAACACATGGAATATATGTATATACCGCCGTACAATCACTGCTAACGTCACGATAATCCAAGAAAGATTAGCTTCCACCACCAGTTGGGTTTATACAGGCTGACTGGACGCCTGGTTCTGGTAGCGTATATGGCTTCGGGGTGCAGTTTACAGAACACAAGGAACAAAATTATTAACTTTTATATTTAATCCAGAACAATAGCTAGTGTTTATAAAAATATACACAAGACAAAATAATACAAAATATACAGTTACATAAAATAAAAGGATAATCCAAGAAAACTTACCCCACCTGTCATCACAGATATGGCTTCAGGTATATGGAGGGAGGCGTCTCCAGAGAAACAGACAGAACCTACAGTGAGCTGTGCCTCCAAGTTCTGAGATGCCTAAAAGTTGTCAGTTGCCTTTTATTAGCTCGTAAATTACATCCACACCCCCTCCGATCCTTAGTCCTGCAGGGTTGGACTTTTAAGTTTCAGAAAATTATTAGATTCTCTAAATTGACTATATCTTTGCTTCGGAACGTCGCATATGCTGGATATCGATGTCATCTTTTATGTCATGATTTTATCTTTACATAAAGACCAAATATGCTAGGTGTAGCCTCGTGTATCAGCTCCTTTTTCAATTGACATGATTCTGGTCATCGTGCAGCGACTTGAAATGGTACTTTGCATTCGCCACTTCATCAAGTTTCCAAAAATATGATTTTCCTATCTATTGGATTGAAGCAGTTCATGCTAACTTCCCTTATTATTTTTCTAATAAGCACACACAGACATTCCAGACACTTAGTTTCTAAAGTGCTTATCTCGGTCATAAATCAGCTCCATATTCCTTATGCCAGGCCTCACATCTGTTTAGTCATTGGCGTATCTATGGTTACTAAATTCCAAAAAAGGGGGTCAGCTGCAAAAAGAAGAGTGCAAGCTCTTCTTTCTCATCTCTGTAAGCATTTTACTTTTCTCCATGACACCCTGTCTGGCAGCGGAGGTTGGCACCCTAAGAATTCGACATGGTGCACCCGCTCAAAGTCAGCTTTCCCTCTTCACCCTGTAAGGCAGCACTAGTCATCATACTGGGGGATACTCGCTGCACCGGGTCAATTAAAGCACACCAGCCACGTTTTTCAGTTTTCACACTTCAGCAGTTTATTGCACTTCATAACTGGTTATCACACAGTCCATCTTAGTGGCTCATCGGCATATTACACACATAACATTCGGGAGCCTTTCCAGCGACAGACACGTCCACTTGGCTCCAGTTACAGCCCTCAGCTAGGCAACAACATAAATGTCTATATAACGCAGTGTCTTTACCTTTGGCGGGTTTTTAGCTGCTTCAGGTTTATTCTGCCACTCCTGTGGCTTTATGGCTTCCCAGATGGGAGTCTCCAGCCCTCGTACCATCCAAGACTACTGGTATGCTTACACAGCCAACATCCAGTCTATGCCTTTCAGGCTCTTGCCTTCCAAGTCTCTGGCCCTCCAAGGCTACTGGGATCGCTTACACCGCTAAGGATCTAGCCTCCGCCTTTCAGGCTTCACCAGACTTCAATAGGCCTCACACTCTAGCGGTGTCACACACAGGAACAGGCCTCACGCCTTACTCACACCACTGTGTCAAGTCTATCAGGGTTTATATATCCTGTAGTATACCCCCACAAGACCTGTGCTGATGTCACAGTCATGTGATCAGACATTCTGTGTGCACAGGACCTGCACTATGTCACAGTCATGTGACCAGTCACCTGAGGGGGAAGGTCCATGGTCAGCCCAAAACACATCCTGGATCATTACAGTAATGCCAAGCAAGCCGCTGCATTACAACACATAAAACAGCATACACACATATATGGAACAAAAAGATTATATCAGCAGCAACATGACTCCATTAATATTAGATAATGAGCGTCAAAAAATTGTAATCTACAAATCATTCATTATCAAAGGAGGTACACACTTGGACACCTAGTGTAAATTAGGTGTATCAGAGATAATCATTCAGACAGAATCACTGAAATTTGTAACATCCCTGGTGGTGTGCCGGCATGGTTTCCCATCCCGCACCATGCAAGTCCGCCGACTTAATAGTCCAGGTTGCGCGGTGTGTTCCTCTGCTTGCTTTGTGCATGTGTCTTGGATGCATGCTTAGGAAGGCAGCACCAGCACTTCCTGATTCTTAAAGGAACAGTGCGCGCATTCCTAATGTGTCCACAACCTATTGCTATGAGGCACTGGGTACTTAAAGCACCTCCACCCATTGGGAGGTGCCTGAGCAACACTATCTTTCAGTGCAACTACTGAGTTGCCAGGTTCTGTTTCTAGTCTGTTTTCCACCACCCTGGGGGCTGAGTAACCAGGCCTGTACCTGTATCCAGTTCTCTTATCAGTTGCTGTCTGAACTAGGACCTATTCCTGAACCTGTTTTCATCTATGTCTGATCTTTCCCTTTACCTCCTGTGTCTGTTCCAGTACCTTTCTAATAACCTGCAGTGTCTGTTCCAGAACATATCTCTAATCTGTTGTCTCTGTACTGCATTTTGCGAGTTGTGTGTCTACGCTTTACTTCATTGTAAGTACTCTGTGCAAATCTGGCTCTGTCCCATTACCCTGTCCTTGTATTTATCCTCTGTGTACTTGCTATTTTCCTGTGCTTTCCTTACCCTGTCTGTTCTATGTGAACAGAGCCCTGTCTTGCCTGACCGCACCTATGGTATTCCTGCCTGACCGCGCCTGTGGTATTCCTGCCTGACCGCTCCTGTGATATTCCTGCCTGATCGCGCCTGTCCGCACCTGTGGTTCCGTTCCTGTATTCCAGTCTGTACTGGGCCCTATGCGTTTCTGTCTACCAGCCTGTCTGTATACCAACCATGCCCGCCAGTACCTATCTGTATACCAGTCGTGCCTACCAGCACCTACCTGCATACCCACCGGACCTACCAGTGCTTATCTGCATACCTCGTTGTGGGTCAGCCATGTGACCGAGGTCTGCCCTGGTTTAGCGCCTGGTCTACCTCCCTCGTCCCTCCTCTGATCATGGAGCCGTCAAGCCGCCGTGCATCCGAGGTCGGATTTGGTAAGGCACTTAGTCACGTCCCTCCAGGCACTCCTTGGTCCAAGGCAGAGTGGGACAACAATCCACGCTCACACCAGACAGTCCGGGCATGAGCGGAACAAAATTGCTACATGATTGTTGTGGAAATATCTGAAGCACAACTGCTCCTTACTTTTCTGTCTGAATGATTATCTCGGATATGTGTAGGGTCAGCCTGGATCTATAGAGACCTCACTGCCCCCTATGTTTTTTAATGGGGTTTGTCACTATATATTGACACCTAAATATATCTATTAAAAGTTAATTTTTAAAAGGTTTTTTTTTTTTCTTCTGTTGTTCGTGTTTTTGATAAGTGGACCCCATGTTCTACATTTACCTTTAGGCCACAGCCCCACTATCAGTATTTAGTCAGTATTCGGTCAGTATTTTTTCTCAGGAGTGGGAGCCAAAACCAGGTGAGGAACAATCAGAGAAAAGGTAGAATAGAAACAAGTGACCAATTCTGCATTTATCACTCACTCCTGGTTTTGTCTCCCACTCTTGAGAAATACTGACCAAACACTGATAGTGGGACCGTGGCTTTACGTTTTTTCCGGTGTAAAGCGGTCAGCAGAGTCACAGAGGGGTCGTGAGGAATCTGAGGTGTAATATATTCACACGTATTTCTTTACATCTGTTCCTTCATAGTTTTGCTGCCTTCAGTCTGAATCTACAATATTCACATTCCAATAAGAACAAGGAAAACCATTGCAGGAGCGTCCAAACTTTTTATACGTACAAAATACCAATAAATAGAACAACTCTATAATAACCTCTTTAATTTAATCAAGAAAACCAATCAACACAAATAGAGGTTTCTTAAACATTAACAACTCTTTATTTCATTCACAGTTAAAAACATAAAACTAAAAAAGGCATAGAAATACTGCAGTAATGGGCATCAAGTGGCAACAATCAATGACATCTTTATTCCTAAACAGGATAAATAGTAAACAAGTCTTTAAGGTGCAAAATGCTGAAATGGTATTATAATGTCGCCATCTAATGACGATATCTTATAAGAAATAAGCAACAAATCTTTGATTTAATAATTAAGAATTCATTTTTCACCACAACTTGCTAAATACCATTATCATCCTGTTATCTATCATGCTAATGGTGTTGCATGGGCACTAAACATTAAGCATAATCCAGCACATCATAACACAATATATCCATGCCCAGGGAACACCATCCCTTCACACAGGTCCTCATAGATCCTCATAGGTTCTTTAGAATTCTTTTAAAACATATTTACCAAATAAAGAGTGGTCAGCCACGCGAAAATGTCCCCCTTAACGCGCGTTTCGCACGAGCTTCTTCAAGAAGGGGTGAGCACAGACAAGGAGCAAACATTAAATACCCTACCTCATGTGCAGCACGTGATCACGCGCTGTCCCGCGAACATAAACAGAGCACGCCCGGACCTCGGCGTCTGACGTCAGACTCCCACAATCCTCTGCCCGACGCGTCAGAGCTTAAGGCAGGGAGTCCTACGTCAGTGAGACGCTCGTGGCTGTCATGGCTGCACAGCACATCTGCGGACAAGCGCGCCCCACGCTGCCATCTAGAGGCAATTTTAATACATAGCAGACATCCAGACTTTCTAACAGAGAAGATTAGTAATTGCACCGAGCCCTATGTAATTTGGAATCCCACTCCATTATAAATAGTTATTAAACAGGAAAATGTATATATAGATAATTCAATACCCCTAGAACATTATTTCACATTCTAATAAATAAATAAATCCATAACAATCATCACGGTGCATAATACATTATTCATCAAAAAATATTACAAATAAATAATGAATATCTCCTCAAAAAAGTCATCATTATCCATTTAAATAAATAAATAGAATGATAACCATATACTTAATATATTAATGTATATATAAATATGTAAAGTGCATATAGTGTGTAAAGTGCAATAAAAAGAAAATTTGGAAACCATATTGAGAACAATGATACTTATGTGCATACTTCCATAAACACACATACCCATCCTTGCTGCATGTATAGATAAATCCATAAATCCAGGTATATTTATATACTTAACAAAATCCTTATGTGTAAAGAACAAAGAGAAAACATCCTGTAAATCAAATAGTGACTGAAACACCTGTGTAAGGTTATAAAGACCCGGAAAAATTCAGGGAAGGAAGTGAAAGTGATTAAACCAAAAGAATATATATATACTAGATGGTGGCCCGATTCTAGCGCATCGGGTATTCTAGAATATGTATGCGGCCGACCGGGCGCAATCAGCAGAGCGGTGTTTAAATTATGGCGACAATATCGCTGATTGGTCGCGGCCGGCGGCCAATCAGCGAACCCTGTTAGTGAGGACCGGAGAGCGTGTTTAAATTTGGTGCCAAATCGCTGATAGGTCGCAGCCGGCGGCCGCGACCAATCAGCGAATCGTATTGGTGAGGACCGGGGAGCGGCGCTGCCTGTGCGGGTACTTTCGCTGCGAGCAGCCGGGAGATGACCGCCTGCTCGCAGCAGAAGTATCCCGACCGACGGCGCCACTCCCCGGTCCTCCCTTCACACTTGCCGTCGGTACATCAGCGGCCCTAGCCGCTGATCTCCCGACGGTAGCCGCATGGAGGTCAGCCGCGCCGCTGGTCGGGGTACTTCTGCTGCGAGCAGCCGGTCATCTCCCGGCTGCATCGCCACTTACCTCCGTGCGGCAGATGAGCAGCTAACGGCCACCATCTTTTTCTGAAATCCCGCGTCGCTGATTGGCCGCGGCCGGACCAATCAGCGATGCGGGATTTCCTGGACAGAAGGACAGACAGACGGGATAAGACGATTATATATATTAGATTATAAACGGCCATACAGGTGGACCAACTGTTTAGACCTTTGGGACTCATAGTGTCTACCTTCCATATCCATCGTGCCTCAATCTGGGCCAACAACTTTCTCAAATTGCCCCCTCTATTATTTAACAGGACCCGGTCTATTCCCCTAACCTTCAATAATCTAGCATTACAATCATGTTTAAGCTTAAAATGTTTGGGGATTGGTTTAAGTGTTGTTACATCATCTATCTCTTTGGCTTTCCCAATGTCCAGTATACACTGTGTGCAGAATTATTAGGCAAGTTGTATTTTAGGATTATTTTTATTATTGATCAACAACTATGTTCTCAATCAACCCAAAAGACTCATAAATATCCAAGCTTAATATTTTTGGAAGTTGGAGTAGGGTTTTTTTAGATTTGGCTATCTTAGGAGGATATCTGTTTGTGCAGGTAATTATTACTGTGCAGAATTATTAGGCAACTTAATAAAAACCATATATAATCCCATCTCACTTGTTTATTTTCACCAGGTAAACCAATAACAGTGCACAATATTTAGAAATAAACATTTCTGACATGCAAAAACAAAAACCAAAAAAATTAGTGATGAATATAGCCACCTTTCTTTATGATGACACTCAACAGCCTTCCATCCATAGATTCTGTCAGTTGCTTGATCTGTTTTCAATTAACATTGCATGCAGCAGCCACCACAGCCTCCCAGACACTGCTCCCAGAGGTGTACTGTTTTCCCTCCCTGTAGATCTCACATTTTATGATGAACCACAGGTTCTCTATGGGGTTCAGATCAGGTGAACAAGGGCACCATGCCATTATTTTTTCTTCTTTTAGACCTTTACTGGCCCGCCATGCTGCGGAGTAGTTGGATGCATGTGATGGAGCATTGTCCTGCATGAAAATCATGTTTTTCTTGAATGATACCGACTTCTTCCTGTACCACTGCTTGAAGAAATTGTCTTCCAGAAACTGGCAGTAGGTCTGGGAGTTGAGCTTCACTCCATCCTCAACCCGAAAAGGTCCCATAAGTTCATCTTTGATGATACCAGCCCATACTAGTACTCCACCTCCACCTTGTTGGCATCTGAGTCGGAGTGGAGCTCTCTGCCCTTTACTGATCCAGCCTCTGGCCCATCAAGAGTCACTTTCATTTCATCAGTCCATAAAACCTTTGAAAAATCAGTCTGAAGATATTTCTTGTCCCATTCTTGATGTTTTATCTTATGTTTCTTGTTCAAAGGTGGTCGTCTTTCAGCCTTCCTTACCTTGGCCATGTCCTTGAGTATCGCACACCTTGTGCTTTTTAATACTCCAGTAACGTTGCAGCTCTGAACTATGGCAAAACTGGTGGCGAACGGCATCTTGGCAGCTTCACGCTTCATTTTCCTCAATTCATGGGCAGTTATTTTGCGCCTTTTTTGGCCAACACAGTTCTTGTGACCCTGTTGTCTATTTGCCATGAAACGCTTGATTGTTCGGTGATCACGCTTCAAAAGTTTGGAAATTTCAAGACTGCTGCATCCCTCTGCAAGACATCGCACAATTTTGGACTTTTCAGAGCCCGTCAAATCTCTCTTCTGACCCATTTTACCAAAGGAAAGGAAGTTGCCTAATAATTAAGCACACCTTATATAGGGTGTTGATGTCATTAGACAAAACCCCTCTTCATTACTGAGATGCACATAACCAGATTTACATCATTGGTAGTTGGCTCTCAAGCCTATGCAGCTTGGAGTAGGACCACATGTATAAAAAGTATCATGTGATCAAAATACTCATTTGCCTAATAATTCTGCACGCGGTATATGCTCCCTTATTCTGACTCTAAGTTTTCTAAAAGTCAGTCCAATGTAAATGAGTCCACAGGGGCAAGTGGTATAATATACCACCCCCGCAGTATCACATGTAATATGTTGTGTAATTTTGAATGTCCTAGTCCAATCACTAGAGTCAAAGGTCCTTACAAGCCAAGCGAAACATTGGCCACACGGGTAAAGCCCCATTTTGGGCCTTTTGTACCAAAGGCATTGTGTACAGTCGTGCCCTTATATTGGCTTTTCACAAGCATGTCTTTCAGGTTTTCAGCTCTTCTGTAAGTAATCGATGGAGTTGCAGGGACATACTTACCTAGTACTGGATCACTAGTCAAAATAGACCAGTATTTATCCAGGGCCCCCCGCATCTCTCCCCAATGATCGTTATATGAGGAAATGAATCTCACCTGGTCATTTTCTATGTGTCTATTCTTGGATTTGAGTAATTCCTCTCTTTTAGTTGATCTTGCCCTTTGGAATCCTTTCTGGATGACTTTCTTGTTATATCCTCTTTCTTGGAATTTAAAGGATAATTCGTCCGCCTGTTGAAGAAAGGTCATATCATCAGAGCAATTTCTCCTGACTCTAAGAAACTGTCCTACTGGTATACCGTCCTTTGTTGGTTTAGAGTGTGCTCAGCTTGCATGTAGCACTGCATTTACTGCTGTTTGTTTTTGATACGTTTTAGTCTGTATCCAACCGCCATCATCTTAATACAACAAAAGATCCAAGAATTCAATTGAATTCTGGCTATGTTTGTAGGACAGTTTGATGTTTTTATTATTAGTGTTCAATCTACTAATGAACATCTTCAAATCATACTCACATCTGCCAAATGACTAGGATGTCGTCTATATACCTCGCCCACAACAACACATTTTCTATCTTCTCAATGGGGTTGAGAAAGAAAATGTCTCTCTCCCACAGCCCCAGGAATAAATTGGCATATGAGGGCACAAAAGCTGCCCCCATAGCCGTTCCCTGGAGCTGTAGGAATATTGTCTCCTTGAAAAGAAAAAAGTTGTGGGTCAAGTTAAATTCTAGACAAGTCAGGAGAAATTGCCTGAGATTAGGTTGGTAGGGGGACATAGATAGAAAGATGTCTACTGCTCCTATACCATCAGAGTGTTTTATAGAGGTATAGAGAGATTCAATATCATGGTAATGTAATGTACCACATATTATCCTCCATTTGAATATTGTTGACCTTATTCAATACATCCATTGTGTCTTTTAAATAAGACGGTAACATTTCCACCAAAGGTTTTAAGTGAGAATCCAAAAATTTACACAAAGGTTTCCAACCCCCCTGGACTTAGCTTGGCTTTCAATTTAGACTGTAATACTTCAATCTCTACCTCGAGCTGGGTGAGCTTGGACAACACAAGAAGAGGAAGCTATACAGATATTGGAAGAATTACAGGGAACAACGGCTGTCATGGGTTCTATAGGTAAGGAGATGAATGTCTTTAAAGCTAAATCACAAAAATTCCCTCTATTGAATATGTACCCAGTAATTGAGATTTTTGTGAAACTTGTGTTTGAGGAGTTAAAGAAAATTCCAGTGAAACCAACAAAGGATAATCTTACGTTTACACAGAGGAAGGCATTGAGAGATTTGAGAAATTGGAAGGGAGTGGTCTTTAAACAGGCCGACAAAGGAGGGAATGTGGTGGTGTGGCCAAATAGCCTCTATGAGAAAGAAGCATTTCACCAATTATGCAACGGTGAATGATATAAGCGACTGACGTTTAATCCCTCCACTATTTACCAAAAACAATTGATGAGTATTTTGTACACTGCACGTTCTACTAAAGAACAACATGACTTTATGTCTGTGGATTTTCCAAGAACTCCGTGTTTCTATATGCTGCCGAAAGTACATAAAAATAGCAAGACTCCTCCAGGCCGTCCAATCATATCCGGCAATGGTAATCTCTGTGAACCTTTGTGTAAATTTTTGGATTCTCACTTAAAACCTTTGGTGGAAATGTTACCATCTTATTTAAAAGACACAATGGATGTATTGAATAAGGTCAATAATATTCAAATGGAGGATAATATGTGGTTCATTACCATGGATATTGAATCCTCTATACCTCTATAAAACACTCTGATGGTATAGGAGCAGTAGACATCTTTCTATCTATGTCCCCCTACCCACCTAAGGCAATTTCTCCTGACTTGTCTAGAATTTACCTTGACCCACAACTTCTTTCTTTTCAAGGAGACCATATTCCTACAGCTTTTGCGCCCTCATATGCCAATTCATTCCTCGGGATGTGGGAGAGAGAAATTTTCTTTCTCTACCCCATTGAGAAAATAGAAAATGTGTTGTTGTGGGCGAGATATATAGACGACATCCTAGTCATTTGGCAGTTGTGAGTATGATTTGAAGATGTTCATTAGTAGATTGAACACTAATAATAAAAACATCAAACTGTCCTACAAACATAGCCAGAATTCAATTGAATTTTTGGATCTTATGTTGCGTAAAGATGATGGTGGTTGTATACAGACTAAAACGTATCAAAAACAAACGGCAGTAAATGCAGTGCTACATGCAAGCTCAGCGCACCCTAAACCAACAAAGGACGGTATACCAGTAGGACAGTTTCTTAGAGTCAGAAGAAATTGCTCTGATGATATGACCTTTCTTCAACAGGCGGACGAATTATCCTTTAAATTCCAAGAAAGAGGATATAACAAGAAAGTCATCCAGAAAGGATTCCAAAGGGCAAGATCAACTAAAAGAGAGGAATTACTCAAATCCAAGAATAGACACATAGAAAATGACCAGGTGAGATTCATTTCCTCATATAACGATCATTGGGGAGAGATGCGGGGGACCCTGGATAAATACTGGTCTATTTTGACTAGTGATCCAGTACTAGGTAAGTATGTCCCTGCAACTCCATCGATTACTTATAGAAGAGCTGAAAACCTGAAAGACATGCTTGTGAAAAGCCAATATAAGGGCACGACTGTACACAATGCCTTTGGTACAAAAGGCCCAAAATGGGGCTTTTACCCGTGTGGCCAATGTTTGGCTTGACTTGTAAGGACCTTTGACTCTAGTGATTGGACTAGGACATTCAAAATTACACAGCATATTACATGTGATACTGCGGGGGTGGTATATTATGCCACTTGCCTCTGTGGACTCATTTACATTGGACTGACTTCTAGAAAACTTAGAGTCAGAATAAGGGAGCATATACTGGACATTGGGAAAGCCAAAGAGATAGATGATGTGACAACACTTAAACCAATCCCCAAACATTTTAAGCTTAAACATGATTGTAATGCTAGATTATTGAAGGTTAGGGGAATAGACCGGGTCCTGTTAAATAATAGAGGGGGCAATTTGAGAAAGTTGTTAGCCCAGATTGAGGCACGATGGATATGGAAGGTAGACACTATGAGTCCCAAAGGTCTAAACGAAGTTTTGAGCTTTGCACCGTTCTTATGACTTGGGCGCAAGTCATTTTCTGATAAGCTTCGCTTTTTAAATGTTTTTTATTTTTATTTATTTCTTTTTTTCTTATTTTTTGTTTTTAATAGTTCTTTTTACCCATTGACCTCATCTATCTACCATATGGCTTTATTTTGAAGATTGGCACACATCGAAAGTCGACTTTGGGACCCTACTCTCAATAAAGTATATACATCATATTTTCCTTCTGACCGGTGTAAATTATATATCTGGTGGGCGATTTTCCGCCTGCATGGTTCTTTTCTATATTTTTTACCATGCAACTGTACCATTGGTCCACCATTTCGGTGGACTAATGGTCCACCTGTATGGCCGTTTATAATCTAATATATATAATCGTCTTATCCCGTCTGTCTGTCTGTCCTTCTGTCCAGGAAATCCCGCATCGCTGATTGGTCCGGCCGCGGGCAATCACCGACGCGGGATTTCAGAAAAAGATGGCGGCCGTTAGCTGCTCATCTGCCGCACGGAGGTAAGCGGCGATGCAGCCGGGAGATGACCAGCTGCTCGCAGCAGAAATACCCCGACCAGCGGCGCGGCTGACCTCCATGCGGCTACTATCGGGAGATCAGCGGCTAGGGCCGCTGATGTCCCGACGGCAAGTGTGAAGGGAGGACCGGGGAGCGGCACCGCCGGTCGGGATACTTCTGCTGCGAGCAGCCGGTCATCTCCCGGCTGCTCGCAGCGGAAGTACCCGCACAGGCAGCGCCGCTCCCCGGTCCTCACCAATAAGATTCGCTGATTGGTCACGGCAGCCGGCTGTGACCAATCAGCGATATTGGCGCCAAATTTAAACACCGCTCTGCTGATTGCGCCCGGTCGGCCGCATACATATTCTAGAATACTTGATGCGTTAGAATCGGGCCACCATCTAGTATATATATATACAGTACAGACCAAAAGTTTGGACACACCTTCTCATTTAAAGATTTTTCTGTATTTTCATGACTATTAAAATTGTACATTCACACTGAAGGCATCAAAACTATGAATTACCACATGTGGAATTATATACTTAACAAAAAAGTGTGAAACAGCTGAAAATATGTCTTATATTCTAGGTTCTTCAAAGTAGCCACCTTTTGCTTTGATGACTGCTTTGCACACTCTTGGCATTCAATCTCGGACAGCGTCATTTAACATTGCTGCTCCGGAAGCGCGGCATTAGCCCCGCCCATCGGTGACCCCGTCACATGATCGCGGGTCACCGATGGGTTGGCATGACAACCCGGGGTCTGCAGCAGAACTCTGTGGTTGTCATGTCGTGATTGCTATGCGCACTGCCCAGTGGTCGGCGCTCATAGCAAGTGAGCATTTCTGCTGCATAGAGGTGATCTGCTCGTCGTCTGTATGCAGCAGAGGCGATCGGACAAGTGCTGCTTCTAGTCTCCTTTGGAGACTATTGAACCAAGCAAAAAGTGTAAAAAAATGTTTTTAAAAATATTTATAAAATAAAAAATATATAAAAGTTTAAATCCTTTCACCCCATTCAAAATAAAATAATAATAAAAAAAACACATATATTTGGCATCGCCGCGTTCAGAATCGCCCGATCTATCAATATAAAAAAATTAATCCGATTGGTAAACGGCGTAACGAGAAAAGAATACTCAACGCCAGAATTAGGTTTTTTGTTCGTCGCAACATTGCAATAAAATGCAATAACGGGCGATCAAAACATCGGATTTATCCCAAAATAGTTTTAATAAAAACGTCAGCTCGGCGCGCAAAAAATAAGTCATTACCCGGCCCCAGATCCCAAAAAAATGGAGAAGCTACGGGTCTTGGAAAATGGCGCCATTTTTTTTTTAGCAAACTTTGGATTTTTTTCACCACTTAAATAAAAAAGAACCTATACATGTTTGGGGTCTACGAACTCGTAATGACCTGGAAAATAATTATGGCAGCTCAGTTTTAGCATCCAGTGAACGTGGTAAAAAAACAAACTAAAACAACTGTGCATTTTTTTTGCAATTTCACCGCACTTTTTTTCCCGTTTTCCAGTACACGATATGGTAAACCAGTTATTTCATTCAAAAGTACAACTCGTCCCTCAAAAAATAATCCCTCACACGGCCATACCGACAGAAAAATAAAAAAGTTATGGCTCTGGGAAGAAAGGGAGCAAAAAATGAAAACGCAAAAACAGAAAATCGCAAGGTCATTAAGGGGTTAAAGACATAGTAATCTTAGTGTATGGAAACTTTTGACTTTGCAGTAAGTAATAAAAATGCCTTAAAACATTCTCTCTCATTATTCTGGCATTTGCCAAATATTAAAAATGATGGCAATCCTAATTGACCTAAGGTTAAGTTCACACAATGCGTTTTAATGCGTTTTCACGGCGGTTTTCCCGCCGCGGAAATGCTGCAAAAACGATTGTTAATAGGTCTGCTAGGTATTGCAATGGTAATCCGGATGTCCCGTGAACATGATGCGGAAATTTCCGCTCCGTATTTACATTGCGTCAAAAGCCGCAGCATTACCATTGTTTGGGCGTTTCCGCCGCAAATTTGCACCCATTGACTTGCATTGAATCACAGCAAACCCGCAGGTATAATATCTATACCTGCGGATTAACTGCGCTTCAATGAAAGTCAATAGGAGCGAATTCGAGCCGGAAACGTGCTGCAGATGGTACCCGGGTCAGGAGAGGAGACTACTACTTCTCTCATCCGACCGCTGCTCGCGCTGATAACAACGAGAGTGGTGTGGATGGGAGGAGCAGTAGTCTGCTCTTCCCAGCCTGCGGTAAAAAAAATAAAATTAAAAAAATAAACCTCTATACTCACCTGTCCGGCGGCCTCCAGTGTCCTCCTGGTCCCCGAGGGCGATGTCTTCAACCCGGCACCCAGCGGTATACTGCAGGGAGCGGGCTCGCTCCCCACAGTATACTGTGCTTCCAGAACCTGCACCGACGTCGCCGATCAGCTGATCGGTCTCGTGACCATCAGCTGATCAGTGACAATAGCGATCAGATGATCGGTCACGTGACCGATCAGCTGACGCTCACCTGACACTGGGAACATTCACAAGAATGTTCCCAGGGTGGTAAGCTCACCGGGGCTGATCAGCTGATCTTCAGCTGATCAACCCCAGTGACCTCCCGCAGCCTGTATACTGACAGGAGTGATTTTACACTCTGTCAGTACACAGTGCTGTCTTCTACAGCAGTGACATCAGTGATGGCTGATGTCACTGCTGTAGAAGTGACATGGATCGTCATGGGACAATTGTTGGCGGTACGTGGACTACGTTGTTGACGGCGGACAGGTGAGGAATATGGTTGTTTTTTTCAGGAGATCGAGGGCTTCGGGGTAATAAAAAAATTGTAGAACCGTGTGCTTTTTATTTTATTAAAATACCTTATTCTGGCCGTGTCTTTTTTTGAAAAAGCGATGACCATTTTACTACGCGGTTAGTAATGGGGGCATCTTATAGACGCCCTCCATTACTAACCTGGGCTTCACGTCAGCCGCCAATACAAGGCTGATGTCAGGAATTCCACGAACACACAGTCAGGAACGACACTGGGGAGATCACGCAATCTCTCACCATGCCGTCACGCTGTCCGTATTTTGTTCGGAGTCGCGAGCACGCGATCTAGACTACTCTCTACGTAGGTATCGGTAAGCGACCAGTGAGAGTATGGCGTAACACCCTGGGCTCCATAGCCTGGAATCCGTGTTTAACAGCCTCCGTACAGTCACTGTCAGCTTCACTATAGCCCAATTATTAATACTCTCTGCCACCACCGGCCGAGTTTAAAATATAATACAGGCCTGGCCGGACGCCCGCGTTTTGATAGCGTATATGGCTTCGGGGGAGGGAACGATTACAGAACAAAAGAAACAGAACTATAAAATTTTATATTTAATCCAAAAGGGAGGCAGTGTTTAGGAAAAATATATACAAGGATGTTACAAAGGGAACATTAAAATACAAAGGCAGTTACATAAAATAAAACAGGATAAAAAAAGCATTCCGGTTGGAATATGCTGTTATTGAACAGGACCCATTCCTTATAATTCCTATTCCCCCCTGGCAATGAGTGCTCCTGTCTTCTCCATAGATTCTCTTACACCTTGTGCTGAATGGTAAAATCATACTGCTGTAGAGTCAGGCTCCACCGTAGTAGTTTACCATTGACACCCGGTGCAGCCAGCTGAGTGGGTTGTGGTCAGTCATTATGGTGAAGTTGCGCCTGTATAGATAGGGCTGCAGCTTCCGCAGGGCCCACACTATAGCGAGGCACTCCTCCACAGTAGCGTATGCCACTTCCCAGGGTAAGAGCTTGAGGCTGAGGAACATCACCGGATGCTCTTCCCCCTGCCCATTTACCTGGCTGAGCACAGCACCCAGGCCAAACGCACTGGCGTCCGTTTGGACTACAAACCGCCAGGTGAAGTCCGGGGCCTGTAGAACTGGGGAATTGGCCAGGGCAGCTTTCAGTGCCGTGAAGGACCGCTCACAGTCAGCTGTCCAGTCAACTGTCTGCGGCAGCTTCTTTTTCGTGAGGTCCGTCAGAGGCTTAGCAAGGGCACTATAGTTGGGAACAAACTTCCTATAGTACCATGCCATACCCAAGAAGGACATCACCTACTTCTTGGTTTTGGGGGAGGGCCAGGAGGTGATGGCATCAACCTTTCCCGGGCTCGGGTTTCAGAGTTCCGCCACCCACTCTGTGTTCGAGGTACTGCACCTCCGTCATGCCTACCTGACACTTTGCAAGCTTTATAATCAACCCAGCGCCCTGGACCCGCCTGAGCACCTGCTCCAGGTGCGCCAGATGTTCCTCCCAGGTGGGACTGAAGATGGCAATGTCATTAAGGTACGCAACCGCGAACCCCTTCAGTCCCTCGAGCAGCTGATTGACTAATCGCTGGAAAGTGGCAGGTGCATTCCTCATGCCAAAGGGCATGACAAGGGATTCATACAACCCGAATGGTGTAATGAAGGCAGACCTCTCCTGGGCCTCCTGAGACAGAGGAATCTGCCAGTATCCTCGACTCAGGTCCATAATTGTCAAGTACCGGGCCCCAGCTAAGCGATCCAGCAGCTCATCGATGCGTGGCATCGGGTACGCATCAGGAGCTGTGATGGCATTTAGCCTCCTGTAGTCCACGCAGAACCGGGTGGTCCGGTCCTTTTTCGGGACCAGGACTACAGGTGAGGCCCAGGCACTTTTTGACCGCTGGATCACACCTAGGTCCAACATCTCATCTATCTCCGCCTTCATGTCTTTCTGCACCTCTAGAGAGACACGGTAAGCAGATTGACGAACTGAGGGGTGACTCCCTGTGTCAACCTGGTGGAAAGCTAGCTGTGTCCTCCCGGGGACACCTGTGAAGAGGGTCAAGTAAGGCCAGAACACCTCTCGCAGCTGGGACTTCTGGTCCGTGGATAGCTGTGGATTGAATTCCGCGTCCTCAATAGACCCTTCGACCCGGGCGGTGGCCAGTAAGTCCACGAGGACTTCAGTCTCGCCTTCTTCGGGGACGCTACATACAGGAAGGGCACAGGCCTCCCTGTCATGATGAGCTTTTATAATGTTGACGTGGAAGACCTTCTGCCTCTTCCTGGCATGGTCAATGGTGACCACGTAGTTCACGTCATTGAGGCGCTGACATATGGTGTATGGGCCTTCCCAGGCCGCCTGAAGCTTGTTCTGGGTCATTGGGACTAGGACCCACACCTTCTAACCCACTTTGTACACCCGCTCCCGGGCGTTCCTGTCGTACCACAGCTTCTGGCTGGCCTGGGCCTGCACCATATTCTCATGCACCAGCTGCGTCATTGCCTGCATTTTGTCACGGAGCCGCATGACATACTCTATGACGGACCCTAAGGTGCTGCACCTGCATTTTCTTACAGAGAGCTTCCATTAGGCGAGACATGAACTGAGTCCCCTGGTCTATGAGCATCTCCCTGGGAAATACTACCCATCAAAAAATGGCCAGCAGGGCATCCACCACCTTATCTGCTCGAATGGAGGACAGAGCTACTGCCTCCGGGTACCGGGTAGCATAGTCTACCACAGTAAGGATGAACTGCTTTCCAGAGCTGCTGGGGATGGCAAGAGGGCCAATGATGTCCACAACAATCCTCTGGAAAGGCTCCTCTATCACGGGCAAAGGGATCAGGGGAGCCTTGGGGGCATGCCCCGAATTCCCCACTCTTTGGCACATGATACAAGAGCGGCAGTAGTTGGCAATGGCTGTCCACATTTGGGGCCAATAGAAGTGGTGCGACAGCCGGGCCAGTGTCCAGCTAGAGGAATCTCATGGGCAACCAGCAACAACTCCTCCCTAAACTGATAGGGCACGACCAGCTGTCTCTCCCTCATCCACTCCTGTTGGGGGCTACAGGGGATCATTTTTCGGTACAACCTCCCCTTATCCCAGAATACCCT
Organism: Phyllobates terribilis; assembly: GCF_046119375.1. NCBI lineage: Eukaryota > Metazoa > Chordata > Amphibia > Anura > Dendrobatidae > Phyllobates > Phyllobates terribilis. Next base: position 17,755,009 of record NW_027362763.1, read on the forward strand.
CTCCTTATCGGATTCGGAGATGGGCTTCTCCGCGAGGTCCCTTAACGCCTCTAGGCTGACATCTGTGCACAGAGCCGCCTGGAACTCCTGACTGGAGGTAGCCAGAAGTGAAGTTAGGGCCCCAACCTCACTGGAACCGTCTGGGACCGGCTCTGGGTCCACAGCCAGTTCTGTTGTCCCACCATGGGATGAGGGCCCAGAAGGCAGCACAACGCATGCGTTCTGGGTACTCATACTCCGGGTGACAGCAGCTATGTAGGCCGTCTTCCCGGAGGAAAACAAACCCTTACCATCAGCCTGACAGGCTGGAGGCACCACCTCCCCACCATCCCCCAATACCTCAGGAGCCGTGCCAGTCATGGGGCAGCTGCCACCAGCTAAGTCACAGTCCATCGTGACACTGGGCGGCGGCACTGGACCACTGGCTTCAAGGTTCCCGGGCCTGCTCCCATCGCCCTCATCACTCATGCTGGCTCCGTCTTGGGGGTCCTCAGCAACATCACCCTGCCGGGCGACGTGGTTGAGCACTCCGTTACCACAATACATATCATCATTATACATCATATTAGTGTTCATATCACTGGAATTCTCATCACAGACGTCGACAGTGGCATTATATGACATATCAGATCTGGGAGGGTTGTCAGGAACATATTGGGCAATCAACCGTCCCAGATCAGTCCCCAATAAAACATTGGTCGGGAGGTTCTCTGACACCCCCACTTCCCGCAACCCCCTCCCCGCACCCCAGTCTAGGAAAACCCGGGCCATGGGCAAAGGACGGTGAACACCCCCAATCCCGGTGACAGTCAGGGTTTTCCCAGGGATAAGATCTTCAGGGGACACCAACTCAGGGCGGATGAGGGTCCGTTAGGCTCCGGTATCCTTGAGCCCCATAGTGACTTTATCACCCACGGTGACTGATTGAAAATTGTCACAGACCCCCCCAACCACAAAAAGAACTGCTGCAGCAGGCCCCAGGGCCTTAGGTGTGGGGGTCTTCTTCTGCCTCTGCAGGCAGGTGAGGCTGATGTGACCAGTCTTGTCACAGGTATAACACTTACGGAAGTCAAATGCGGGCAGGGTGCTAAAAGATGGGGCAGGACCCGCTGAGTGCCGGCTGGCTGGAACACTGGGGGTGGTCGTCGGCTTACAGCTGGTGGTGGCTGACTTCCACACCTCTGGTGTGCGGTTGGCCTCATAGGTATCTGCGATCTGGGCTGCTTTGGCGGCTTCCCTCGGCTCCCGGTCAAGCACAAACTGTCGCACTTCCACTGGGCAAAGATGAAGAAACTGGTCCGTCACCATCAGATCCTTCAGGTCCTCGAAGGTGGTGACTGACAGTCCTCGGATCCACTGCTCAAAGTTGGTTCTGAGCCCGTCTACCACATCACTGTAGGTGTCATGTGGTCCACATTGGAGGGCTCTTAACTTTTTCCATGTTGGCCGGAGCCGTGCAGTGTACATCTTGCGCAATGTATGCATTCCGTGAGCAACCGCTCGAGGATCCATACTGCTGCGAGAGATGTGAGCATATCGTGCACTTGGAAGCCCAAATTCTGGATCTAAGTGCTCAGATAGCGATACTGAGGAGCATCGACAACATGGAACGGAGTTTGCTGCTCACCGAGCAGACACTCAATGGGTCAATACTGGGGGTGGAGCATAGAGGGGAAGTGCAGGCTGAACAGGCAGGGAGCTGGATAACAGTTAGGAGGGATAGAGGGAAGAAGTATAGGAAGGCTGGTTCAGAACCGGCATTATTGGAGCACGACAGATCCTCTGACCGCCGGGGGAGTGTATGCTCCGGTAATGAGGGGGAGGGGGGAAGTGTAGGGCAGGCAAGACAGGTTCTGGTAGTGGGTGACTCTATTATTAGGGGGACAGACAGGGCAATCTGTCACAAAGACCGGGATCGCCGAACGGTGTGCTGCCTCCCTGGCGCTCGAGTCCGGCACATCGCGGATCGGGTTGACAGGTTACTGGGTGGGGCTGGCGAAGACCCAGCGGTCATGGTCCACATGGGCACCAATGACAAAGTGAGTAGTAGATGGAGGGTCCTTAAAAATGATTTCAGGGACCTAGGTAAGAAGCTTAGGGCAAGGACCTCCAAGGTAGTTTTCTCAGAAATACTACCAATCCCGCGAGCCACACAGGAGCGCCAATGGGAAGTTAGGGAGGTGAATAAGTGGTTAAAGAGTTGGTGTAAGGCAGAAGGGTTTCGGTTCATGGAGAACTGGGCCGACTTCGCGGTCGGCTACAGGCTCTACCGTAGGGACGGGCTGCACCTCAATGGGGAGGGTGCAGCGGTGCTGGGGAAGAAGATGGCTAATAGGTTAGAGGAGTTTTTAAACTAGAGACGGGGGGGGAACCAAGGAAATAGGTGGGATGTGAGGCAAGCAAGGGGGAAGGGGAGAAGTGAATATAATGAGGGTGGAGAGGGGGGTGGGGATAGTTGTTAGAACCTTGCTCTTAGGTTTTTTCCTTTGCTGGTCACATGACCTTGTTGGCCTATTTAATCCTGCTCCGCCCTTCTGGCTTTGCTGGACTTCATTGTATAACTACTTTCTAGCTAGCCTGTGCTCTGTATCTTACTCTGTTAGTTTGCTTGGTCTACGGACCTCTATGTTCTATATATTTTGTTTGTTCGTCTGTTTGCTACTATTTCTGTTAGGAGGTGTCCCATTTTCCTCCCAGTCCTTAGTACTTGTAGGGATTCCTTCCCCACATCTATAGGTCTCCGTACAGACTAGCTTAGGACTTTAGCAGGTCTGATCGCAGGATCAGGTTCCCTGTTACATCGTAGGGATTCAGCTGAGTTCTATCGTAGGGACAGATCTCCTCTCTTTCCTTAGCTCTGGTAGCAGAACATAACAGTAAGTCCAGCCCAGCAAATGCTCTAAGGAAAGATTTTTCTGTTCCATCATGGTGTCGGTTCAGGATTTGGCTCATCGCCTGCAGGGACTCTCTCTGGAGGTGGCCGAGCTCCGTCAGCACGTGAGTAACTGTCCTGGAGCACATTTCTTGGAGCCTAAGGTATGTTTGCCGGATTTATTTTTTGGTGAACACCGAGAATTTTTTTCATTTAAAAATGCTTGCTTATTGTATTTTCGTTTGAGACCCAAGTCCTCTGGGGATGAATCCCAGCGCATAGGGTTCATAATGTCACTTTTGCGCAAAGAGCCTCAGGAGTGGGCCTTTTCTTTGCAACCTAGTGATACATGCTTCAGATCAGTGGATAGTTTTTTTTCTGCTTTGGGACTATTATATGATGATCCTGACCGTGTCGCATCAGCTGAGACTGAGTTGAGACGTTTGAAACAGGGATCAGGTAATGTGGAAAAATATTGTACTCATTTCCGTCGTTGGTCTACTCAAACAGGGTGGAACGATTCTGCTCTGAAAAGTCTATTTCTTGCTGGGCTCAATGAAAGGGTTAAAGACCTGCTAATTGCTTATCCTACACCTGAAGATTTGCAACAGGCTATGCAATTAGCTATACGGGTGGATAGGAGACTGCGTGCAAGGGTTAATGAGAGCAAATCCTCTGCTATGTCAGTTTATGGTTATGAGAATGTGTGTACTAACAGTGGTGAACCGATGGAGATTGGATCGGTGGCACCTCGCTCTCAAGAAAAAGACCGTAGATTTTTTGAAGGCTTGTGTTTCTATTGCGGAAAATCTGGTCATTTGATTGAAGGCTGTGAGCTTCGTATGAAGAAAGAAAAAAAAATGGTCAGTCATGCCCGTATTGCCTGTTTAAATTCCAAGGGTGTATTTTTAGCTGCTTCCACGATTGCTCAGGAAAAATTAATGGAATTTCGGGTGTTTGTTGATTGTGGGTCTACTCTGAATGTAATTGATGGGGGATTCTTGGAAAGACTCAATTTAAAACCCGAACCTTTATCATCCCCCATTGCTGTGGTTTCTGTGGATGGTTCCCCTTTGAAGAATATTACTCTCAAGGTCTGTGAATTTCCTCTCACTATTAATGGTGTTCACCATGAGAAATTGGATTTGGTAGTTTTGAATAACTTGCCTTCTCCAGTAATATTGGGATTGCCCTGGTTAAAATTTCACAATCCTGTACTGGATTGGTCTACCAGTGAAATTAAATCCTGGAGCCATAAATGTTATGACAAGTGTTGTAACGGGCGTATTGCAGCTTTGGATAGGGGAGAATCGCCTGTTCCTATTCAGGATTTTTGGAGAGTTTTGCCTCCCCATAGAGACTATGATTGTTCTATTGAATTTGTCCCTGGAGCGACTCTTCCTAAAAGTCGTTTATTTAACCTTACTATTCCTGAGAGGAAGGCTTTGGAGGAATACATACAGACAAGTTTGGCCGCCGGTCACATTAGGCCCTCTAAGTCTCCTGTGGCGGTTGGATTTTTTTTTGTAAAAAAAAAGGACGGCGGTTTACGTCCTCGTCTGGATTTTCGTGAGATTAACAAAATTACTGTACGCAATCCTTACCCACTGCCATTGATTCCTGATCTGTTTAACCAGTTAATGGGGGCCAAGTGGTTCTCTAAAATTGACCTTAAGGGGGCATACAATCTGTTGCGCATGAAGGAGGGTGATGAATGGAAGACTGCTTTTAACACTCCTGTGGGTCATTTTGAGAATCTGGTTATGCCCTTTGGTCTTACTAATGCTCCTGCATTTTTTCAGAATCTTATTAATGACATCCTTAGACCTTTGATCGGCAATAATGTGGTTGTGTATTTGGATGACATTTTGATTTATTCGCCGGATCTGGAGTCTCATTGGCGGAGCGTACGTGAGGTATTACAGTTATTAATGGACAATTCGCTTTTTGCTAAGCTGGAGAAATGTGAGTTCGCTGTACAGAGAATTAGTTTTTTGGGTTACATTATCTCCAGCGATGGTTTTGAGATGGACCCGGTTAAAGTTCAAGCTGTACAGGAATGGCCTAGGCCTATTGGTTTGAAATCGATACAGAGGTTTTTAGGTTTCGCCAATTATTACAGAAAATTCATAAAAAATTTTTCTAGTATTGTCAAACCTCTGACCGATCTCACCAGGAAAGGTGCTGATGCGGTTCAGTGGTCTTCTGAGGCCATTGAAGCTTTTGTGTATCTCAAGGAGAGGTTCACCTCTGCTCCCATCCTTATGCAGCCTGATGTGACTAAGCCGTTTTTGGTTGAGGTTGATGCTTCCTCTGTGGGGGTTGGCGCAGTATTGTCTCAGGATAACGGGGATGGATTACATCCCTGTGCCTTTTTTTCAAAAAAATTTTCGGAGACTGAACTGAATTACGATATTGGTAATCGGGAATTATTGGCTATTAAACTCGCATTTGAACACTGGCGCCACTTCTTGGAAGGTGCGGAATTTCCCGTTCAGGTTCTTACGGATCATAAAAATCTGATATATCTTGATGCTGCCAAGCGCCTGAATGCCCGTCAGGCTAGGTGGGCACTGTTTTTCTCGCGGTTTAATTTCTCCGTTACTTACATCCCTGGTACTAAGAATGTTAAGGCGGATGCCTTGTCTCGCAGTTTTTCTCCCATAGTCGGTGCTGAGAAAGAGGAGAACATTTTACAAGAAGGTGTTGTGATAGCTGCTTTGGACTCCGTTTTGGAAGATGAGATTCTTAAAGCACAGGAGAATGCCCCATCTAACACTCCTCATGGGAGGTTGTTTGTGCCTGGGACCTTTAGGAGAGATTTGTTTGTTGAGTGTCACGAATCTCGGTTGGCAGGTCATCCCGGAATCTCTGAGACCAAGAGACTGGTGGGTCGCAGTTTTTGGTGGCCTGGATGGCAGAAGGAGGTCATTAAGTGGGTGCGTCAATGTACTATATGTGCTAGATCTAAGTCCTCACATACTCCTGCTGCGGGGTTGCTTTGTCCTTTGGAGGTTCCCAGTGCTCCTTGGACACATTTGGCTATGGACTTTATAACTGACCTTTCCCCCTCTGAGGGTTTTACTGTCATCTGGGTGGTCGTGGACCGTTTTAGCAAGATGTGTCACTTGGTTCCCTTCGTCAAACTGCCCTGCGCTAAAACTCTCGCTAAGGCCTTTGTCAAGGAAATTGTCAGACTTCATGGCGTTCCTACTGACATTGTTTCTGATAGGGGTCCTCAGTTCGTGGCTCGTTTTTGGCGTGCCTTTTGTGACAGGTTGGGAGTTCATTTGTCGTTCTCGTCCGGATATCATCCTGAATCTAATGGCCAGACAGAAAGGAAAAACCAGGATGTTGAGCAGTTCTTGCGTTGTTTTGTGGCAGACAATCAAGAGGGGTGGTCTGAGTTTCTGCCACTTGCTGAATTTGCTCTGAACAATCATACATCTTCTTCTGCTGGTTGTTCGCCTTTTTTTTGTTGTTCTGGGAGACATCCGTCGTTTGGGTCGTTCTCCAAGTTGGGATCTGCCGTGCCTGAGGAGGAGAATTTTTCCGGTGATTTGGAGAGAGTTTGGACGGATGTGCGTGGTAATCTTCAGGAGGCCAACAGAAAATCTAAAGACTACTTTGATAGGAAACGACAGGAGGTTTTGTTCGCTGTTGGTGACATGGTTTGGTTGTCCTCTAGGAATCTGCGGTTGAGGATTCCTTCTAAGAAATTGGGTCCCAAGTTTGTAGGGCCCTTTAAGGTGCTTCAGGTTGTCAACCAATCTGCTGTTAGGTTGGAGGTTCCTACCTCCTGGAGAATTAATCCGGTATTTCATGTCTCTCTGTTAAAAAAAAGCTGTTGTGTCGGATGGTGACGCCTCTGCCTCTGTTCCTCCGGTGGTGGAGGACGGGGAATATGAAATTTCTCGTATCCTTAACTCTAGACGGTATAGAGGTAGTTTGCAGTATCTTGTGGCCTGGAAAGGTTTCGGACCCGAGGATAACTCTTGGGTGAGGTCAGATGATGTTTCCGCGTCCAGACTTATCAGAGCGTTTCACAGGAGATTTCCTGATAAGCCTGGTCCTAGGGGATCCGGAGGATCCTCTTAGAAGGAGGGGTACTGTTAGAACCTTGCTCTTAGGTTTTTTCCTTTGCTGGTCACATGACCTTGTTGGCCTATTTAATCCTGCTCCGCCCTTCTGGCTTTGCTGGACTTCATTGTATAACTACTTTCTAGCTAGCCTGTGCTCTGTATCTTACTCTGTTAGTTTGCTTGGTCTACGGACCTCTATGTTCTATATATTTTGTTTGTTCGTCTGTTTGCTACTATTTCTGTTAGGAGGTGTCCCATTTTCCTCCCAGTCCTTAGTACTTGTAGGGATTCCTTCCCCACATCTATAGGTCTCCGTACAGACTAGCTTAGGACTTTAGCAGGTCTGATCGCAGGATCAGGTTCCCTGTTACATCGTAGGGATTCAGCTGAGTTCTATCGTAGGGACAGATCTCCTCTCTTTCCTTAGCTCTGGTAGCAGAACATAACAATAGTACAGTTAGATCGTTAGAGAAGAATAGGATGCTAAATAACTCCAAAGTTTTATCTTGCATGCTGACCAACGCAAGAAGCCTGACCAAAAAGGCGGATGAGCTGCGGGCGCTTATATCGGAGGAGAGGTATGACATCGTAGGTATAACAGAGACTTGGCTAGACGATAGCTACGACTGGGCGGTAAATTTATTAGATTATAGTTTATTTAGAAGGGACCGGAAACAGGGGAAAGGCGGAGGAGTCTGCTTATATGTAAAGTCATGTCTAAAACCCAGACTAAGGGAAGATATAGGAGAGGGAGAAGAGGGGGTCGAGTCCATGTGGGTAGAGATAGAGGGGGCAAAAAATAATAATAAAATATTACTGGGGGTCTGCTATAAGCCACCAAATATAACAGAGGAGAATGAGAATCTGCTATTAGGACAAATAGACAAAGTAGCAAAACATAATGAAGTGATTGTAATGGGGGATTTCAACTTCCCGGATATTGACTGGGAAACAGAAACCTGTAGATCGCAGAAAGGAAAAAGGTTCTTGACAAATATTAAGGATAATTATCTCTCCCAACTAGTGCAGGAACCAACGAGAGGGAAGGCCGTGTTGGACTTAATATTGACTAATAGGCCTGATAGAATAACTGAGGTACAGATAGGGGGGTACCTAGGTAATAGCGATCATAATATTATCGACTTCAAAATGCCCTTCAGTAGGGTTATCAATAAGGGAACAACAAAAACATTAAACTTTAGGAGGGCGAAGTTTGATCAGCTGATAGAAAACCTTCAACTTATTGACTGGGACAAAGTACTTAATCAAAGGAATACGAATAGTAAATGGGAAACCTTCAAAAGAATTCTGAATACTCAGTGCGAGAAGTATATACCGTATGGGAATAAAAGGGCCAGAAATAAGAGGAAACCAATATGGTTGAACAAGAACGTAAAAGGGGCGTTAAATAGCAAAAAAGAGGCATTCAAGAGATTAAAACAGGAAAACAGTAAGGAGGCACTAATGTGTTACAAGGAAAAAACGAGAACCTGCAAAAAACAAATAAAAATAGCGAAGGAGGAAACAGAGAGAGACGTATTGCTAGGGAAAGTAGATCAAATCCCAAACTGTTCTTTACGTATATAAATAGTAAAAGGATTAAATCGGATAATATTGGACAGATAAAAAGTGAGGAAGGCAAAATCATAGAGAAAGATGAGGATAAAGCTAATCTATTAAATAATTTTTTTTCGACAACTTTCACAAAGGAAATAGAACTAACAGGAGAAATGAGAAGTGACAAGCTTAATCCTCCACTAAGTATGACAAATCTAACCCAAGTTGAGGTACAGAAACGCCTCAGTAACATTAAAATAAACAAATCACCAGGACCTGATGGCATACACCCACGGGTTCTAAGGGAACTAAGTAATGTGATAGACAGACCGTTATATCTTATATTTAAGGACTCTGTTGAGACTGGGTCTGTACCACTTGATTGGCGACAGGCGAATGTAGTGCCAATATTCAAAAAGGGAGCCAAAAGTGACGCCGGAAACTATCGGCCGGTGAGTCTGACGTCCGTTGTGGGCAAAATTTTTGAAAGCTTCATTAAAGAGGCAATTACGGAGCATCTTGATGCTAATAATCTTTTAATCCTGAACCAACATGGATTCATGAGGAATCGCTCCTGCCAAACAAACCTGATTGACTTCTACGAGGAGGTTAGCTCTCGAGTAGATCAGGGGGAACCAGTGGATGTCGTGTATCTCGACTTCTCAAAAGCGTTCGATAGCGTGCCACATAATAGGTTGGTATACAAAATGAGAATGATGGGGCTGGGGGAAAATGTCTGCAAGTGGGTATCTAACTGGCTAAAGGATGGAAGGCAGAGGGTGGTTATAAATGGAATATACTCAGATTGGGTAAGCGTCACTAGTGGGGTACCACAGGGGTCTGTACTAGGCCCAATGTTATTTAATATCTTTATTAACGACATAGTCAACGGGATAAATAGTAAAATGTCAATATTTGCAGATGACACAAAGTTATGTAAAACAATTAATACAAAAGAGGACAGTGCAGACCTACAGAGGGATTTGGATAAGCTGGGTAGGTGGAGCATTAAATGGCAAATGAGGTTTAACGAGGAGAAATGTAAGGTCATACATATGGGAAGGAAAAATGGAAGTCACCAGTACTCACTGAATGGGAAATCATTGGGGCATTCAGAGATGGAGAAGGACTTGGGCATCTTGATTGATAGCAAACTAAATTGGAGTGCCCAAAGTCGGGCGGCTGCTGTAAGGGCAAACATGGTAATGGGATGTATCAGAAGAGGTATAGCTGCAAAGGATAAGAACATTGTTCTTCCACTGTACAAAGCACTGGTCAGACCACACTTGGAATACTGTGCTCAGTTATGGGCCCCAATATATAGAAAGGATATAAATGAGCTTGAAAAGGTACAAAGGACGGCAACAAAATTAATAAAGGGAATGGAGGGACTGCAATACCCAGAGAGGTTGGCAAAACTAGGACTATTCAGCCTGGAAAAGAGAAGGTTGAGGGGGGACATAATAAATGTGTACAAATATGTTAGGGGACAGTATAGAGACCTTGCCCGGGATTTGTTCAAAAGGAGGAATATTACGGTAACAAGAGGGCATTCACTAAGACTAGAAGAGAAAAGGTTTCAGCACCAGCATAGGAAGGGGTTCTTTACGGTAAGAGCAGTGAGAATATGGAATTCACTGAGTGAGGAGACGGTAATGTCAGATTCACTACACCAGTTCAAGCGGGGACTGGATGCATTTCTAGATACCAGGCAGATTTCAGCGTATACTTAAAAATAAAATAAAATAGTAGGTTGATACAGGGATTTATTCTGACTGCTGGTTTCAGAGCCGGGAGGGAATTTTTCCTCAGGTGAAGATTGGCTAAATCATTTGGGGTTTTTGCCCTCCTCTGGATCAACTTTAGAAATTACAGAACTAACAGGTCGAACTTGATGGACGCAAGTCTTTATTCGGCTTTACAAACTATGTTACTATGTTACTATGTTCCAGTAAACCTCCGGAGTCAGCTGGCACTTTTTTATCAGGGCCTGCTTGACGGCCTCATAGTCTCCATCTTGTTCTCGAAGGAGGGAAGCAAACACCTCCAAGGCTTTTCCTCGGAGCCCTGGAGTTAAGTACCTAGCCCACTGGTCGATGGGCAGCTGATACTACCTGCAGGCCTTTTCAAAGCCTCGCAGGAATGTGTCCAAGTCCCCATCCTTTTCCATCACAGGGAAGTGCTCAGGACGGGGTTTAAAGCAGTTGGCACTGTTGGACTCACGGGTCTGCGTGGAGGATGATTCCTTCGGAATCCGGGCTAGCTCCAACTGGTGTTGTCGGTCAGCTTGGCGCTCAGCAGCCTCTCGGTCAGCTTGTGCCTGGCGCTCCTCACGGTCAGCTTGTGCCTGGCGCTCAGCAGCCTCCCGGTCAGCTTGGGCCTGGTGCTCCGCTCGCTCCTGGAATTTCAGGATCAGCTACAGTCGTCCAAGGCCATCTGCAGGTGGGGGTCCACACTACCCTGGTTGCGGGTATGGCTGGCAATCACAGGTGGGACCCCTGCAGCAGCGCCATCTGGGCCTTGGCTGGCCGCCCCATCAGGGCTCTGTCGGACAGGCTCTGCATCACCTTGCAACAGTTCAGCAATCATTTGGATCTTGGTTTTGCCCGTGGGGTCAATCTGCCTCAGCTCACAGAGGGCAGTGATAGTGGTCTTCGTCTGCTGGTGATACCAGGGCTCTCCACGTGTAGCCATTATTGCCAAATAAAAGATAGGATAGAAAAACAAGAGAAGGGGAGGGGATGCAACTGCTACACGCATAGTAATGTCCCAGATAAAAAATAATAAAACATTGAGTCTGATTTTTTAAAACTCTGCACAGAATTCTCACAAGAACCGTGCAAGTTTTCAGTGACAGGAATGATTGCTCAATCCACCCACTGATGTTCTGTAATGTCCCACCGCTGTCACCAATTTGTCAGGAATTCCACCCACACACAGTCAGGAACGACACCGGGGAGATCACGCAATATCTCACCGTGCCGTCACGCTGTCCGTATTTTGTCCGGAGTCACGAGCACGCGATCCAGACTACTCTCTACGTAGGTAACGGTAAGCGACCAGTGAGAGTATGGCGTAACACCCTGGGTTCCACAGCCTGGAATCCGTGTTTAACACCCTCCGTACGGTCACTGTCAGCTTCACGATAGCCCAATTATTAATACTCTCTGCCACCACCTGCCGAGTTTAAAATATAATAGAGGCCTGGCCGGACGCCTGCGCTTTGGTAGCGTATATGCCTTCGGGGGAGGGAACGATTACAGAACAAAAGAAACAGAACTATTAAATTTTATATTTAATCCAAAAGGGAGGCAGTGTTTAGGAAAAATATATACAAGGATGTTACAAAAGGGACATTAAAATACAAAGGCAGTTACATAAAATAAAACAGGATAAAAGAGTGAAACTTACACTATAAAGTTCGCTGCGACGACTCAATATAGGTGGAGAAGGGGCTCCCCGGTTGGAATATACTGTTATTGAACAGGACCCATTGCTTATAATTCTTATTCCCCCCTGGCAATGAGTGCTCCTGTCTTCTCCATAGATTCTCTTATACCTAAGGTATATCTGGCCCCACGCCTCTTATGGTGACATTTTGTGGACCGGTCTCCAGCCTGTACAGTTTTATTAAAAACGCTGACTTCTGTGATAACTCATCGCTCATTGATCGCAGAAGTGTGCAAACTATGTAATTTTTCCCTTATGATTTTATCTTTATTTAGATAGCACACATCCCATAGCTGCAGTCTGCTATTCTGGTGTTTTTGCGCTGCAGCTCCCTGATTTTGATTACAGCCCTGGAAAACTACCTATACATTCTTGGGCTGATTTGGTCACTACACATATGGGTCCCGTTACTGTCGGACCTATGGAACTCATGATATTTCATAATTTATATCGGAGTCAGTTCGTCTCCAAATTTACCTTTGAGGCTCGGGAACCAGCCTCACAGGTACACGCAAATTAGTGCCAGCTTGCGTTTGCATAAACTATTTCCCAGGCGTGTGTTAATTGGGGCTTTTGTGCTGAGCAGAAGGGGAATAAGGGATGGGGGTGAACATCTATGTCAGGCAGATATGGAAGAACATTTTCCTGACATTAATATTTTCCTTACAGATGACGTTAACCCCAACCCAGTTACCCCACCACTTCAGGGCAGTGGGAAGAGCGAGGAAAAGAGCCAGATTTGGCGCATCTTATGGATGCGCCATTTCTGGGACTGCTGAGGGGTGATATTAATAGCGACGGAGGGGGCTAGTATCCATGGCCCCTTCCCTGCCTATTAATATCAGCCCGCAGCTGTCTAGTTTAACCTTTGCTGGTGAAAATAATGAAATAAAAAACACATGGTTCTACAATTTTTTTTATTACCCTCCCAGTCCCCGAAGCCTTCGATCTCCTGAAAAAAACGTAAAATAACAAACAACCATATCCCTCACCTATCCGCCGCCAACGACGTAGTCCACGATTACGCCGAGTTTCCCACGGTGATCTGGGTCACTTCTACAGCAGTGACATCAGGAATCACTAATGTCACTGCTGTAGAAGACAGCATTGCACACTGACAAGGAGTGTAAAATCACCCCTGTCAGTGTACATTAATGTGCAGGAGTGAGGTCACTGGGGTTGATCAGCTGAAGATCAGCTGATCAGCCCCGGTGAGCTTACCACCCTGGGAACATTCTTGCAAATGTTCCCAGGGTCAGGTCCCGTGACCGATCAGCTGATCGCTGACGTCACCACAGGTCCTGGTAGCTCGGTACACAGCGTGAGCTTGCGCGCCGGCCGAGCTGGCCGCCGGGAGGAGAGGGTCGACGCCGTGGACCAGGAGGACACCGGGGCACTGGACAGGTGAGTATAAGGGTTTTTTTTTTATTTTTTACTTCTTTTTTTACCATGGACTACTGCTCCTCCCATCCACGCCGCTCTCGCTGTTATCAGCGGGAGTGGCGATCGGATGAGAGTAGCAGTAGTCCTCTCCCGACCCGGGTACCACACGCACCAAGTTTCTACCGCAAATTCGCGGCCATTGGCTTTAATTGAAAAGCAGCAAATCCGCAGGTATAGATATTATACCTGCAGGTTTGCTGCGATTCAATGCAAGTCAATGGGCGCAAATTTGCAGCGAGATCGCGCAAGAAATGGTCATACATCAGGACTGGTTAGAACTGGTGTGAAAATTATTTATTTTACTTGAACTGTAGAGGGACAGGCAAATAGTTAAATAAAATAGTAGCCAGAGCTGTATTTTGGAAAATACATTTTTTTGTAAAATTCAAGTAGAATTCAATTAAACTTTAATACTTCACTCATCTCTAGTAAGAAAACATTTCCCTCAAGGGGAATATGAAAGCAACTTTTCACCTGTGTGAATTTTCTCATGCGTAACTAGATGTGCTTTTTGCAAAAAACATTTTCCACATTCAGAACATGAATACGGCTTCTCTCGTGTATGAATTCTCTCATGCTTAACAAGATTTGATTCATCTATAAATAATTTCCCACAATGAGAACATGAATACGGCTTCTCTCCTGTGTGAATTCGCTCATGCGTAACTAGATGTGCTTTCTGCATAAAACATTTTCCACATTCAGAACATGAATGCGGCTTCTTTCCTGTATGAATTCTCTCATGCTTAACAAGATTTGATTCATCTATAAATGATTTTCCACACAGTGAACATGAATACAGCTTCTCTCCTGTATGAATTCTCTCATGCGTAACTAGATGTGCTTTCTGCGCAAAACATTTTCCACATTCTGAACATGAATACGGCTTCTCTCCTGTATGAATTCTCTCATGTATAACAAGATTTGTTTTTTCTGAAAAACATTTCCCACATTCTGAACATGAGTACGGCTTCTCCCCTGTGTGACTTCTCTCATGTGAAACTAGATGTGATTTATTTGTAAAACATTTCCCACATTCTGAACAAGAATATGGCTTCTCCTTTGTGGGAATTCTTTCATGTGTACAATATTTTCCAAATTGTGAACATGAATACGGCTTCTCTACTGCATGAATGCTCTGATGTGTATTGAGATGTGATCTACATGTAAAATGTTTCCCACATTCTGAACATGAATACGGCTTCTCTCCTGTGTGAATTCGCTCATGTCTAACAAGACTCGATTTATTTGTAAAACTTTTCCCACATTCTGAACATGAATACGGCTTCTCCCCTGTGTGAATTCGCTCATGTATAACAAGATGGGATTTATCTAGAAAACATTTCCCACATTCTGAACATGAATATGGCGTCTCTCCTGTGTGACGTCTCTGATGTGTATTAAGATTTGACTTCTTCGTAAAACATTTCCCACATTGGGAACATGAAAACAAGTTTTCTCCTTTGTGACTTGAGTTTTTTGGAAACATTTTTGCACCACACTGAAACTCTTTACCCCCTTTCTGAACTGTACTTGTGGTAACAATTTGTGATTGTTCAGGAGCAGGTTCCGCATTATTAGGGGGGTAATATAACAGATCTGGACATTGAGGTCCTGAATGTACAGTAAGGGTATTGATGCTTTGTCCTGAAGAATGCAGCATGATATCCTCATCTTCTACTTTACAACTTAGCGATGCCATCAGGTTTCCTGCACAGTTCTTGCTGGGATATTCTGTTGAGATTAAAAACATGGATTTCACGATTTTTTTTTCCCCCCAAAACAAAAAAAAATATATGAATATTTCAAACACTCCTGTGGGGCAATAAACACAGTGGCCAACGGAGCATTGGCAAGTGGTTTTAAACTTATCTGTCGGCATTTGGTTTGCATATTACGACTATGACCGAACAACCGAAGCGAGTCAACAAAATGTGCTGCCATGGATGTCTGAATAGAGCACAATACAGATTTTAATCAGAAGGGCCAGCTTTTATCTTCATGGATTCCCAATTTTATGACATAATTCTAGACTTGTCTAAGCCCAATCTTCTCTAGTAATAAAGTCTACCCTTTGCGGTATGTGATCTTTCAATACTCATGGGGCATCACTTTAATACAAATGTTCTTCTAATGTTACTTTCCTATGCCATCTGACACCAGGGATGGAGAGGTGGAGTACAATTACCAAGGCACAGGTCCCATGCTGATTAACATGTGCAAGACATTGTTTGGACCTTTTTTTTTTTTTTTTTTACTTTTAAGAGTATCTCTCCACAGAAAATCTCAGATTTTGATAGAGAGTAAAGGCACATTTACATTGCATGATTATCAGGTAACGATAATTTTCCAGATAACCAGCAAGTTTAAACAGGTTACCACCCAATGAATCCGTAAAACATTTTGAATCGGAAAAAATAACTTCTAAGCTTGCTTAAAATTATTGTTCTTGGCAGCACACAGTCCTGTGTGATTAGTATGTGCTGCCAAGAACGATAGTCTGTGTGCACTGTGTCATAGAAAATATTAAGAATTTCTCTCTCCCCCCAAACCCCTTTTCCCCCTCCGCTATACTATTTGTCAGAGTAGAAGAGCTTGCAGTCTACGGTGCTGTCTCTATGCAAATCGACGTACCCAGGAGAGGTGGCAAGCTCAATTGTCCATTCCAATTAACATACAAATGTATTTCTTAGTAGCACAGGCCTGTCATAATTATACACCTGGGTGAGGAGGATGCAGCTCCTAGCTTCAAAGGAGTCCTCCCTCAAACCAAGACATCTCCATTTGCATATGTGTTTAATCTGCAGTCTCGCTGGCACCGACACGAAATATGGAAAGTTCTATACTTCCGATAATAATGGGACATATTTTTAGTGGCAAGGTCAGTTAAGGAACAATACGCATATTTTTCCGGATCTGTACGCCCTTCTGGTGAGCTATAATGCCTAAGTACAAAAATAATAGACCGCAGCTATGCCATGTGTAGTCTCTAAAGAAAGTAAAATTCGTAATAAAAAATTTGATATCACTTGCGAGCTTCTGCGATCAACCAGTGAGGAGTTATCGAAGCAGGGGTCACATTCGCGGAAAGGGCATTGGAGTGCTTCCCTCCAGCTAAACTGAATCATCTCTGCGATCGGTCTAGTAAGTTCTTCTTTAATCCCATTTTATTTTGTGCAACTGCATATGTATTGAATTGTCCCCTTTGTAAAATCTTTGTATATTTTTCATAAACACTCCCTCCCTTTTGGATTAAATAAAAAATTTATGGTAAAATTTGTTCTGTAATCGTTCCCTCCCCCGAAGCCACACACTACCAGAAAGCAGGCGTTTGATAATAATAATCGTAATTGGGCTATCGTGAATCTGCCAATAAGCATACAGGGACATATACACATATGCGTTGGAATCTGGATGTGTGTACGCCATACCCTCACGGCTCACTTGCCGATAGCTTCATATTGAGTAATCGGGATAGTGTGTGTGCAAATCCCTGACGTATCTGACAAACTGGTGGCATTGGTGAGATTTTGTATGATCCCGCCGGTGTCGTTCCTGATGTCCGTGACAAATTGGTGGCAAGCGGTGAGATATTACACAACATTAGTGGCTTGATTGAGCAATCATTCCAGTCACTGAAAACTTGCACGGTTCTTGCGAGAATTCTGTGCAAAGTTTTAAGGAACCAGACTCAGTGTATTCATTTTTTTTTATGTGGGACATTACTGTACGTGTAGCAGTTACATCCCCCTCCTTCTCTTGTTTTTCTGTCCTATTTTTTGTTTGCCAATGATGGCTATGCGTGGAGAGCCCTGGTATCACCAGCAGTCAAAGGCCACTCTCACTGCCGTCTGTGAGCTGGGACAGATTGACCTCACGGGCAAAACCAAGGCCCAACTGTAGCTGAACTGTTGCAATATACCACAGAGTCAGTCCAACAGCAGAGCACTGATGATGGGGCCACCAGTCAAGGCCCCGATGGCGCTGCTGCTGCAGGGGTTTCACCTGTGATTGCCAGCCATGTCCACAGCAAGGGTAGTGTGGACCCCCACCAGCAGATAGCCGTGGAGCAGTGCGCCGCAGACGATCGTGACGGAAGACTACAGCCGATCCTGAAATTCCAGGAGCGAGCAGAGCAACGAGAGGCTGCCGAGTGGGAGCAACAGTACCAGCTAGAGCTAGCTCGGATTCAGAAGAAGCCATCCCCCACGCAGACTCATGAGTCCAACAGTGGCAACTGCTTTAAACCCCCTCAGGAGCATTTTCCTGTAATGGAAAAGGACGGGGACTTGGACATATTTCTGCGAGGGTTTGAAAAAGCCTGCAGACAGTACCAGCTGCCTGAAGACCAGTGGGCCAGATATCTAACTCCAGGGCTCAGAGGGAAAGCTCTGGATGTGTTTGCTTCTCTCCCTCGAGACCAAGATGGAGACTGCGGGGCCATCAAGCAGGCCCTGATAAAAAAAGTATCAGCTGACTCCGGAGGTTTACCGGAAAAAAAGTTCCGAGCCCTCCAGCGTGGACCACATGACAGCTACGGTGATGTGGTGGATGGGCTCAGGACCAACTTCGAGCAGTGGGTCCAAGGTCTGTCAGTCACCACCTTCGAGTACCTGAAGGATCTGATGGTGAAGGACCAATTTCTTCATCTTTGCCCTGTGGAAGTGAGACAGATTGGGCTTGACAGGGAGCCAAAAGGAAGCAGCCAAAGCAGCTCAGATCGCGGATGCCTATGAGGCCAACCACACCCCAGAGGTGCGGAAGTCAGCTGCTGCCAGCTGGAAAGGGGGTAAGTTGACAGCCACACCCAGTGCCCCCTGCCAGCCGGCAGTCAGCGGGTCCTGTCTAATATTCCAGCACCCGGCATGCATTTGAATCACGTGTTATATTTGTGACCAAATGGGTCACATCAGCCTTGTCTGCCCAGAGAGGCAGAAGATGAACCCCACACCTGAGGTGCCAGGGCCCACTGCAGCCATTCTTTTTGTGGGTGTGGGGGTGGGCTGGGCCCATGAGAATTTACAACTGGTTACTGTGAGCAACACCATTACTGTCGGGTTTAAGGACACTGGAGTCGAAAGGACCCTCATCCACCTTGAGTTCGTGTTACCAGAACTCATCCCTGGGAAGACCCTGACTGTCATCGGGTGTGGGGGTGTTTGCCGTCCCATACCAATGGCCCGAGTTTTCCTAAACTGGGGTGCAGGGAGAAGGTTAAAGGAAGTGGGGGTGTTGGAGAATCTCTCCTCTAACGTGCTATTGGGAACTGATCTGGGTCAGTTGGTTTCCCAATACATTCCTGACCACCCTCCCAGATCTGATATGTCATGTTATGCAAATGTCAACGTGATGCATAATAAGAATGTGTGTAGTGGTAAAGGGGACTCAGCCACCTCACACCACGGGTTGATGCTGATCCCCTAAAACGAGCCAGTATAAGTACTATGGGCAATGGGAGCAGACACGGAGACCAGGAAACAGGTCGTCCTGTTCAGGTGACCAGTGTCACACCAGATGGTGACATGGTCGGTGGTAGCTGTCCCATGACTAGTACGGCTCCAGACGTAACAGGAAAAGATGGTGAGAAACACGACGACCATAGGGAAAGTGGTCCCGTTCCACCGACCAGTGTCGCAATGGACTGTGACATGGCCGGTCGTAGCTGCCCCATAAGCAGCACAGCTCCCCAGGTAACAATGAGGGGTGAAAAGGTAGGCCCCACGACTGGGCAAGGTAAAAGAAATGTGTGTCCCACTGTCTGTCAGGAGTATGGGAGGAAGGTACCCATAGCCTGTCAGAGAGGTGGGAAGAATGGACCCCGAACTGGTCAGGGTGATCGAAAAGCTGGATCCACAGTCAGTCAGGGTGGTGGGCGAGTTGGGTCCACGGCTTGTCGGATTAGCAGGAAAGGTGGGCCATAAGGTAGGCTTTAGGGGAGATCTGTAAATCGGCCCCTACGCTACCTCAAAGAGGGGGAGATGTCATTGAAAATATAAAGAATTTCTCTCTCCCCCAAACCCCTCTTCTATACTATTTGTCAGAGTAGAAGAGCTTGCAATCTACGGAGCTGTCTCTATGCAAATCGCCATACCCAGGAGAGGTGGCAAGCTCAATTGTCTATTCTAATTAACATACGAATATATTTAGCAGCACAGGCCTGTGATAATTATACACCTGGGTGAGGAGGATGCAGCTCCTAGCTTCAAAGGAGTTCTCCCTCACACCAAGACATCTCCATTTCCATATGTGTTCATTCTGCAGTCTCACTGGCACCGACGAGAAATATGGAATATCTGAAGTTCTATACTTCCGATAATAATGGGACACATTTTTAGCGGCGGGGTTAGCTAAGGAACAATACACATTTTTCCGTAGCTGTATGCTCCTCCGGTGAGCTATAATGCAACAGACCGCAGCTATGCCTTGTACAGTCTGTAAAGAAAAGTAAATTTGTAATAAAAAATATGACATCACTTGCGAGCTTCTCCGATCAACCAGCGAGAAGTTATCGCAGAAATTTGAGTTTTTAATAAAAAACATGAAGGGTGGAGTCCACATGAGGTCATCGCAGGGTATAGTCCATGCGTTGGAATTCGGAGGCGTGTACGCCATACGCTCTCTGCTCGCTTTCCGATAGCTATGCAGTGAATAATTGGGATCGTGTGTACATGAATCCCTGACGTACCTGACAAATTGGTGGCAGCGGTGGGATATTGTATGATCCCGCCGGTGTCGTTCCTGACGTCCCTGACACACTGATCTATTGCTGATTGTTCTGTGCGCGTGGGACGGTCGGTTGACCTGTCTAAGCAGGCTATTACACGACAAACGATCAGCAAACATATAGCAGATTGGCAATCGTATAATTGTTGCTATCGACTAATGTAAATGCACCCTAATATTGGAGAGTAATGTTAACTTAAAGGGGCTGTCTTGTGAAAACATGCGATATCTTGTTGATTGGCGGAGGTCCAACCACTGGGAACCGCACTGATCATCGATAGAACACAGACTTTTTATTTCCAATATCAAATGGAGCAGCAGCAGGATAGATGCCAAATGCCTGCTTCTTTCACCCTCTATGGAGCTGCCAGAGAAGCCAAGGGCAGTGCTCGGCAGACCCATGGGAAATGACTGCTGCTTCATCCTATAACCTGGATAAAAAGCTCTCCTGGCTGCCAATCGGAGCAGGTCTCAGGGTTTGGCCCCACTAATGAATAATTTGTCACCTAATCCTGTGGACAGGAGATTATTTTCTTTCACCATTCAATCCCTTCAGTATTATTATTGACCATCTAATCAAGTGCACGCTCTTGACAAGATAATGTGTCATGACTGAAAGCACAAATCTCAGGCCGATATCATGACCTTGACGGTTGTGCAGCCGGCATCACACAGTCACTGATGCTAATTATAGACCCAGGATGTAACAGAATAGATATAACAAAGTGAAAAAAAGAGCGCGGTCAATCAGTATCTGCAATGAAGATCTCCAGGACCTTGTCGAATCCATTCCACCTAGACTTCAGGCTGATCTCAGGCGAAAGAGGCTTCTATCGAGTACTTAAAAGGTGGAACTGAAGAAGTGGCCTCTGGGTGCAGATAATCATCACTGGAGCACCAACGTCTGTACATAAGGGATAATTATTCACCTAAGAAACAAGCAAATTTTCGGCTTCGCTCTTTTTTTTTTATTAACATAGCAGTGTGTGGCTAGCTTTTTGGGGGACAAGTTGTAGTTTGTAACTACACCAATCATTTTACTATATAATGTAATGAGAACTGGGAAAAAAATCCAAGTGGGAAGAATTGGTGAAAAAAATGCAAGTTCGCCATTGACTTTTGGTTTTCCATTTTACAGTAAAAATGCCCAGGCAACATGATTCTTCTGGGTCAGAGTGATTACGACAACCCCAAACTTGTTCTGTTTTTTTTTTACCATGTTGGTGGTTGAAAAAAAAAACCAGAAGCTTGTAAGAAAAAATAATACATAAATTCATTTTTGTCACCATTTTCTGAGACCCACAATTTTCTTTTTTGTCAGCAATGGAGCCATGTTTGTGTGTGGTGGGTTGGCGTTTTAATTTTGGGATAGATACAAAATTTACTGCATTTTATTCACGTTCTGGAATTGTTGATCACTTTGTATTAGACTTTTTGGAAGGTAAAATCAGCAGTTTTCCACAGAGTTCACTATTCATTCAGTAGAATTGTTGACTTCATGTTGCAGGTCGATAGTATCAAATCTGTACAATGTTGTATGTTGTCGTTGTCTCACGATGAAAGGAGCGTGAAGATAATAAGAGTGTGCTTTCAGGTCTTCTCCATCACCAGGAATGTCAAAGTTTCTCTCCCAACGTTTGCTCCCCAAACCCTTTTGAATACAGTGCCTTGAAAAAGTATTTATACCTGTGAATTTTTTCACATTACAGCAACAAACTTAAAAGTTTTTATTTGGATTTTTCTGCGATACCAACACCAAGTAACAACCATTTGTGAAGTGCAAAGGAAATTATACATATTTTTAAAATAATTAGAAAACAATAAATTTTTCATGGCACTATAGCTGGTCAAGCTATGTCTCTGGTGTTGAGGCGCCTTCACCACACTGCAGGTCTTAGCTCCTTCCACAGATATTCTGTAGAATTTAGATCAGGGTTGATAGAACTCTCTTCAGAAGAGTCCAATGCTTTGCTTTTAGTCATTCTTGGATGTTTTTAGCGGTTTTGTGCCATTATCCTGTTGGGGGAGCTATGACCTGCGACTCATACTGCGCTTTCTGACTCTGGAAAGCACATTTGTCTCCAGAATGCCATGATAATTTTGAAATCTCATTGGACCATATTCAAGACCCCCTGTGCCAGATGCAGCTAAGCCACTGAAAAACACAACAAAACCTCCTCCATATTTCACAGCAGGTACATTGTTCTTTTCTTTGTATGCTGATGGTCACGGATGGCAGACTGCCTCAGTCTTTGAGAGAAGGAATGGTCATGATCCTGTACAAGCAAAAGGGAGAGAGGTGCGACCTGAAGAATTGGCGTTCCATCACCCTTCTGAACATGGACTACAAGATCCTGGCCAAAGTAATCACAAAGAGACTGATGACAGTGATTGCGTGGATCATCCACCTGGACGAGACCTGCGACAATCCCGGCAAACACCCCCAAATCCATTGACAGTCAGGGTCTTCCTAGGGATGAGTTCTTCCGATAACACAAACTCCGGGTGGAGGAGGGTTCGCTTGGCGCCGGTGTATTTAAGTCCAACAGTAATGGTGTTGCCCACCGTAACCGGTTACAAATTCTCACGGGCCCTCCCAACAGCCCCACCCACAAAAGGAATAGCTGCACTAGGTTACAGGTGTGGGGTTCATCTTCTGCCTCACCAGGCAGACAGGCTGATGTGACCAGTTCGGTCACAGGTATAGCACCGCCAGGAGTCATATGCAGGCCAGGTGCTGGAAGATGAAGCAGGACTCCCTGAGGGCTGGCTGGGGCACTGGGGGTGGTTGTCAGCTTACCCCCTTTCCAGCTGGCGACGGCTGACTTCCACACCTCAGGCGTATGGTTGGCCTCATAGGTATCTGCAATCTGTGCTGCTTTAGTGGCCTCCTTTGGCTCCCGATCCAGCACAAACTGTTGAACCTCCACAGGGCAAATATTAAGAAATTGGTCTTTTATGATCAGATCCTTCAGTTCCTTGAAGGGGGTGACGGACAGTCCTTAGCCCTATTGCTCAAAGTTGTTTCTGAGCCCATCCACCACATCACTATAGATGTCATGTGGTCCACGCTGGAGGGCTCGGAACTCAGGAGTAAGTTGGAACTTTGGGTTATCAGGGCCTGCTTGATGGCCTGATAGTCTCCATCTTGGTCTCGAGGAAGAGATGCAAACACCACCAGAGCTTTTCCTCGGAGCCCTGGGGTTAAATAATCGGGCCCACTGGTCCTCAGGCAGCTGGTACTGCCTGCAGGCTTTTTCAAACCCCCTGCAAAAATATGTCCAAGTCCCCATACTTGTCCATCATAGGAAAATTCTCAGGCCGGGGTTTAAAGCAGTGGACATGGCTGGACTCACTATTTGATGAGGTGGATGGCTCCTTCTGGATTCGGGCTAACTCCAGCTGGTAAAGAAGCTCGTCTTGCCTCTCTCGCTCAGCAGCCTCTCGGTACTGCTGAATCAGCCCCAGACATTCCTCACGATCATTAAAGTGTTGCTTCAAGGCCATCTGCAAGAGGGGGTCCACCCTACACTGGTTGTGGGTATGGCTAGCATTCACTTTTTGGAACTCTGCAGCAGCGCCAATGGTGCCTTGGCTGGCCTTCCCATCATTAGGGCTCTGGTGAAGGACTGGCTCTGTGGCATCTTGCAACAGTTCAGCAATCATTTGGGGCTTGGTTCTTCCCATGGAGTCAATCTGTCTCTGCGCACAGAGGGCAATAAGAGTGTCCTTGGACTGCTGGTTATACCAGGGCTCTTCAAATGTAGCCATCATTGTCAAACAAAAGATAGGACAGAAAAACAAGAGAAGGGTAGGGATGTAATGGCTACATGTAAAGTAATGTCCCAGATACAAAATATTAAAACAGTGAGTCTAATACTTTGCATAGTATCTCACAAGAACTGTGCAAGCTTGCAGTTACCGGAATGATTTTTCAAACCAGCTCACTGATGTTCTGAAATATGCCACCGCTTGCAACCAGTTTGTCAGAGATTTATTTACCAGTATCACAGGCCAGGAGTCACGTAGAACCACCCGCTGTGATCTTAGGATCGAACAGCTTTCTGCTGCCCCCTATTGTCCGGACATGAATGGCAAACGATCAACTGAGGAGGCTGCAGGCTGTTTGCACTAACCGGCCGGTTGTAAAAAACTATTAGTGAGCGTATGGTATATACACCTCCAGATTCCAACACATGGAATATGTATATACCTTAGTACGATCACAGCTAGCTCCACGATAACCCCAGACTACTTGCTGCCACCACCAGTAGTTTTTTCTTTTTTTTGTACAAAATACAGGCTGACTGGATAACTGATAGGTAGCGTGTGGCTTCGAAGAGTGGTTACAAAACAGAAGAAACTGAACTATTAAATTTTATATTTAATCTAAAAGGAGGCAGTAATTATGAAAAATATACAAAAGATTTTACAAAGGGGACAAAACAATACAGCATATACAGTGTGACAGGGTCACTGGTGTTATATGCGAGGGGAGGTATGTGTCACTCAGGCTGCTAGCCTGTGTGAACTGAAACCTACAAACTTTCTTCCAGCATGTTATATCTTGGGGGTTAACTCACCTAAAGGGTGTGGTTTTATGTGAATGACAAAGAGGGTGGGAAGTCATTCACCCTACCTCCCTCAGGGTGTGGCTGAGCAAGCTTAAATACTCAGAAACTATTTTTTTTTTTTGTGTTTGGAGAGGCAAGGTCTCCAGATTGGACAGCCATAGCTCAGGAAGGTGCTGAAGGCTGGTCTACAACCTGTGTGGGCGAACCCCACACTACTATCGTTTATCTTTTGTCTTGGTGTTTTGCCAGTAAGACAGTGTTTATTTTGCTGGAGCTGCAGGGCTTTATGCCATACAATAAAGGCTGCATAGAAAACCCGGTTCCTGATTCTACTTCTGAAATTGGCCGAATGAGCCTTCTTACCACAGTTGGTGCGACAGTGTGTGCAAGATTCCAGGAACACATATACCTGCTACAGAGACCAGTGGATGTCCTGGGTGAAGGCAGGCAGCCAGCCAGCCAGCAGAAGACGTCCAGCAGCATGGAAGCGCTAATTAAGCACCTAGTGCAAAGCCAGCAGAGCATGCAGCAGAGCCAACAGAGCATGCAGCAGAGCCAGCAGAGCATGCAGCAACAGCACCATGAGCAACTACAGCAGCAACAAGAGACCACTAAGCTGCTGATGCAACAGGTACAGCTCCAGAAACAGAAGCAACAAGATCAGCATCGTCAACAGCAGCAGCAGATTGATT
The DNA here is from genome assembly GCF_046119375.1 of Phyllobates terribilis. Classification (NCBI taxonomy): domain Eukaryota; kingdom Metazoa; phylum Chordata; class Amphibia; order Anura; family Dendrobatidae; genus Phyllobates; species Phyllobates terribilis. The sequence continues at coordinate 17,780,402 of NW_027362763.1, forward strand.
TACTTGCAGAGGCGATCCGTGGCAAGGCGACAGCTCTGACAAGTTTAGGTGATGACGGATACGTCAAGAAGACGGTAAGGAGAGGGTTACAGAACATGACCCCGGGGAATCATATTGAGGCGTTCCTGACTGTTTTTGAGAGGGAGGCGGAACAGGAGAGATTGCCACTGGAGCAGTGGGCGAAGGTTTTGGCGCCATTTTTGACCGGAGAGCCGCAGAAGGCCTATTGCGATCTGACTTTACAGGACGCAAATGAATACGGCAAATTAAAAACCGAGAGATTGGCAGTGTCAGGGATACACTGGCGAGATCATGCAATGCCCCGCCGCTGTCACCAATTTGTCAGGGATTCGGCACATGCACGATCCCGATTACTCACTATGTAGTTATCAGCAAGCGAGAAGTGAGCGTATGGTGTACACACCTCCGAATTCCAATGCATGGAATATGTGTGTATGCCCCCGTATGATCACTGCCAGCTACACAATAACGCAATTAGATTATTCGCTGCCACCACCAATCAGTTCTGAATATTCAATACAGGCCTGATTGGACGCCTGCATTCTGGTAGCGTATATGGCTTTGGGGGAGGAAAGATTACGGAACAGAAGAAACAGAACTGTTACATTTTATATTTAATCCAAAAGGGAGGCAGTGTTTATGAAAAAATATACAAAGATTTTACAAGGGGGGACAAGACGATACAGTATATACAGTTACACAAAATAAAAGGGATTAACAGAAGAAACTTACTAGACCGATCGCAGAGACGATTCAGTTTAGCTGGAGGCAGACACTCCAATCCTGGCCGTTATGGAACGGGACCAGTGAACACAAATATGTATCCCCCAGCATGAGTATAGATTCATATTCATCTGGATCTTTTATGCCGAAGGGGGGCCCTGCCCACACACTCCCCTGTGTTGACCTCACGTGGGCTGGTCTCTGTCTTTTATGGTTTTCTTAAATCTCTAATTTCTGCAATAACTTCTCGCTGGTTGATCGCAGAAGTTAGCAAGTGAAGCCATATTTTATTACGATTTTACCGTTCTTTAGAGACCACACATCACATAACCAACATCAGTTATGTTTGCCCTCTTGTGTTACAGCTCACCGGCAGGGCGTATCGATATGGAAAAATATGCATATTGTTCCTTAGCTAATCCCGCCGCTAAAAATGTGTCCCATCGCAATCGGAATTCTAGAAACTCCGATATTCCATATTTCACGTTGGTGCCTAAAAGTCTGCCTGATGTCTGATGGTTGCAGCTTCGAATGGCCTGGCTATTGTGGAAAGTGAGATTCCCTTTGAAGTTTTAATGAATTGTTTCCCATCTCTTTCAATCTCTGGCCCATGTTCAAAGGTGTCTATACATAATAAAGGTATATTCCCGGCACACATATGAAAAGGCAGAAAGTTTGATGCAAATAAAATTATATTTATTGATATGACAGATCCTCAAAAAATCCGACGATCATTTCAATCAATTTGATTTTCATCAGGGACTGGGATCTCAAATCAAATATATTGAATAGGATGCCAGTGTCATGGCTCAGTGCCCGCAAGCCGGGTCCTAATGGTATATAGAGAAATAGAATCACCCAGTAGTATACATAGAAGGATCTTCTTCCCAAAAGGATACTTGCACAGGGAGAACCCAATATGAGAAAGAGGGGAGGAAGATCAATACCACACACATGGGATCCGTAATGCAAGGACTTTGGAATTATAAGTGAAAGGTAAGTGCAGGGCATAGGATGGCAACTTAGGAGCCGCACCAGGTGATTCTGCCGTCAGATCACATCTCATATTGGGTTCTCCCTGTGCAAGTATCCTTTTGGGAAGAAGATCCTTCTATGTATACTACTGGGTGATTCTATTTCTCTATATACCATTAGGACCCGGGTTGCGGGCACTGAGCCATGACACTGGCATCCTATTCAATATATTTGATTTGAGATCCCAGTCCCTGATGAAAATCAAATTGATTGAAACGATCGTCGGATTTTTTGAGGACCTGTCATATCAATAAATATAATTATATTTGCATCAAACTTTCTGCCTTTTCATATGTGTGCCGGGAATATACCTTTATTATATTTAGACTATTTTTTCTTGAGCACCTATCTTTTCGGTTGAGCACAGCCTTCATTCTCTATATACTTCAAAGGTGTCTATAGGTCACCAGGAGTTCCATTTGGTATGCTAAATAGCCTGGATAATTGAGTTTGTTACTTGTTTTGTGTGCCCTGCCATTTGCATTGAAGCAGCCTTCTAGATTGCTAGCTCCTTCTCCTTTGACAAATAGTAGAGGGGAGGGGGGAAGAGGGGAGTGACAATACAACGTAAAATTTTAATTAACCAGACGATTAGATTTGTTAAGCCAAGAGAAATACATTATTGTGTTTTATTAGAGATTGCTGGCTGTGTATTATTAATGTTCTGCTTGCTCATCAGTTTATGTACACTCATTTAACTTGTAATGTGTCCAGCATTCCACTAATATCTTTAGTATCTCAGGAGCCTCTAACCATTGTTGAAAAATCGTCTAGGCCCATTGTGTAAGTGTTGAAAGAAGATCCGGTGGAGCCTTCACCACAGGGAGTCTAACATGTAGACCCAGATGATGCCGTCGACCTGAGAAACCTCCAGACACTAATGGATACTTAGCTTTGGGGGAAGGGGGGAGGGTGAGAGCAGTTCTGCCATTCTGGGAGCTGAGCCCAGAAAAGCAGAAGGGACATGTGTTTTTGTAGCAGTCAGACTTGGGAAGGAGAATCAAGGAGGGTCAGGAAGACTTTACAAGGAGAATGAGAGACATCCTTCAGGACAGCAGATGGATTGCATGGCATTACCCAAGGAGAGACAGATTTAAATTCTATATCATTCTAGCCTAAGGGTACGGCCCTGACTGGAAAGATACGGATCTGCTCCACTAACCATCAGGGAGACCATGGAGACATTCGGAAAAGCCAGATTGGGACCAACTGGTAATCTGGCCCCATGGAAACTCTCAGAGAGGCCAGGGTGGGACTCTCGGGTCTCCTGGTCTTGTGCCTCGATGGACTGCTGGCTTCCTAAGCTTGCCGCTACCTTCTTTCTGTGGGGGACCGCCAGAATCGGGGGGCCACTGGTTGAGGAAGTCGGCCCTGGAAGTCTCCAAAGACGCAGTTGTTCTATCCCAGGCGGCGAAGGAAGGGTGAGACTGTGTAATGTTGTACCATTTTGGGCATTTGATGGGACTGTTCTGTGTGTTTAATGTCCGCTTGGTGGTTCAATAAAGTATTGCCACGCTGTTTTACCCTCACCCTGTGTTGTCTGAGTAGCTTACGCCCACGGAAAACCCCTGGTCTTTACAAGGAGTTTGGAGGGAGAGAGAGATTTTTAATATTTCTATGACAGGCACGCTCAGGAGTGACTACGTCTGTCAGAGCGCAAAGGGTCCACCACTGGGTGTATGCTGGCGACAAACCTCCACGCCCACAGATGTTCGACTTGCTACATCTAGTCCAGAAGTGGCTGCAGCCAGTCTTCTTCTCCTGCCCAGATGGTTGAGCGTATAGTAATGGACAGGTTCATCCATAACCTACCCAGGCCGCTGCAGACCTGGGTTGCCCAGGGTGACCCTCGGAATGCGGGCAACCTTGTGGGTCTGGTAGAGAGGTACCAAATGGTTGAAAAATCTCTAGGGAAACCCGACATGGTCACCTCCCTGTACTGGAGTGTTCAAAAGGGGGCGGGTTCACCATGAAAGGGGTTTAGAGCCAAAACTGGGGGGCATCCCACTTCGACGGTAGGTGCCGCAAGGACTGTAAAGGATGTGATCTGTTGGAGGTGTCACAATCCAGGACACGTAGCCACCCAGTGTCATATGTCTGCTGAGCCAATGGACTGAAGCCTAGGCAGACGATGTTCATATTGTGCTTACCCAGCCTGCAGTGTGGACTATCAATCCGGCGAGGGGCCGCAGGCGTGTGCAGTATCCGTTAATGCAGTGATGGTTCTGGGGCTGTTGGACTCCAGGAGTCTGGTAACCTTAATCAGTGCCACCCTTCCCCACCAGCTGATCCCTACCAAATCTGTGGGTGACCGCTGCATACATGGGGACACCATAAACTACCCGGTGGCCAGAGTGACAGTTGGAACAGACTGTGGTACCCAATCACACAAGATCGGGGTGGTCAAGGACCTGATACATCCCATCATATTGGGGCACAATTTTCCCTTGTTCTGGGACTTGTGGGGGAAGGGATCCAGACTGAGTCACATGTACAAAAGCCAGGACCAGAGAGAAATACCCCGGTCGATATCGGAAGTGGATGAGTTCCCTCTGTGTGTCCTTGCCGGCGACGAGGATGAGACTGTGACCGAGGTGGCTGACCTCCCTGAATTAGAGGTGCCCGGAGAGAACTTTGGGTCAGCTCAAGTTAGGGACTTGACCTTGAAAGAGGCGTGGGACAATGTTACTGTTTGTAATAGTGTTGCTCAAGAGTCGGGGTTGGACATCAGGTGCCCACACTTTGCAGTTCAGGGGGAACTATTATACCGGGTGACTAAACTAAAAAGTGAAGAGGTAGTGGAACAGCTGTTAGTTCCAGGGCCAGACAGGTATTAGACATGGACCACTCACATATTCTGGGGGGACACCTAGGGGTTGAGAAAACCCAGGAGAAAATAATGAGGAGGTTCTATTTGCCAGGATGTTACCGGGAAATCTTAAACTATTGTAGGTCCTGCCCCACCTGCCAAATAACAGCGCCCACCTCCGCCTTCCGTAATCTCTTAGTTCCACTACCTGTGATAGAGGTTCCCTTTGAGAGGATTGCCATCGATCTCGTGGGTCCCTTAGTTAAATCAGCTCAGGGCCACCAATACATCCTGGTGGTCATGGACTATGCCACCCGATACCCCAAAGCGGTACCCGTAATGAACTCATCCAGTAAAAGTATAGCCCGAGAGCTGGTCCATATTTTTGCTAGGACAGGTCTGCCAAAAGAGATTTTGACAGCCCAAGGAACCCCCTTCATGAGCAAAATGATGAAGGAGCTATGCAGAGTTCTTCAGATTGCCCAGATTCTGACCTCAGTTTACCATCCGCAGACGGACGGCCTAGGGGAATGCTTCAACAAGACCTTAAAGGTGATGCTCAGGAAGGTCGCTGAAAAGGATGGGCGAGACTGGGACTACCTGCTCCCATTTTTACTTTTCTCCGTCAGAGAAGTTTCTCAAGCCTCCACTGGCTTCTCTCCGTTTGAGCTCCTGTATGGACGGCATTCAAGAGGTCTCCTAGACATAGCCATGGAAACCTGGGAGGCAAAGGTCACGCCCCATCGGAGCATCATCGAACAGGTCGCCCAGTTACATAAGAGAATGGCAAAGGTGATGCGCATCATGAAGGAACATCTCCTCCAGGCGCAAGAAGTCCAGACGAGGGTGTATAACCGGTCGGCAAAACTGAGACATTTCCAGCCAGGGGATCGTATTCTGGTTCTCATTCCCACCATTGAAAGTAAGTTCCTGTCCAAGTGGCAAGGCCGTATGAGGTGGTGGAGAAACTCGGTTAAGTGAACTACAGAGTCCATCAGCCTGGCCGAAGAAAGCCACACCAGGTGTACCATGTATACCTGCTCAAGCCGTGGCGAGATCGGGAACCTGTAGAAACTTCTTGCCTGGGAGCCACTACCGAAGGCCAGGTGGAAGGTGTCACGATAGCGGTGACCCTTTCGCCAGCCCAAAAGCAACAGTGTCAAGAACTACTCCAGCAGAATCGAGACCTGTTCTTAGAGTTGCCGTGACAGAGAAGCATGTAAGGGTGAACCTGAAACTGTACAGGATTCCTGAAGCACGCCAGGAGGTGATCTCGGCCGAGGTGAAGAGGATGTTAGACCTCGGTGTGATAGAGGAGTCAAAGAGTGGATGGTCGATCCCCATCGTCCTCATGCCAAAACCCAACAGAGAGTTTTGTAACGACTACCGCCGGTTGAATGAGGTGTCCAAGTGCGATGCATACCCGATGCCCTGCGTCGACGAGCTTATCGAGAGGCTGGGACCGGCGAGGTATATTACCACACTCGACCTGACGAAGGGCTATTGGCAGATCCCCATGTCCAAGACGGCCAAGGAGAAGACGGCTTTCTCGACACCTGATGGTTGCTTTCAATACATTCGGATGCCATTCGGACTACAGGGGGCCTCAGCCATCTTCCAGAGAGCTATGGATCGGATCCTAGCCCCACATAAGAAGTATGCTGCAGCCTACCTTGATGACATTGTAGTCTTTAGCCCAGACTTGGTTAGTCATCTACCTAAACTACAGGCCGTTCTGGATGCTCTGAGGAAGGCGGGATTTACTATAAATCTGAGAAAATGTGCCGTTGGAAAAGAGGAAGCCAGTACTTGGGCTGTGTTGTCGGTAGAGGTGAAAGAAAGCTACAAGTCAATAAAGTGGAGGCAATCCTGACCTAGCTGCAACTGGTTTCCAAGAAGCAAGTGAGAGAGTACCTGGGAATGGTGGGATATTACCGGCGGTTTATCCCAAATTTTGCCATGATGGCCGCGCCACTTATGGATCTCCTAAAAGGCAACAGATCAACCATGTTGAAGTGGACGGAGGAAACAGAGACTGCTTTTCAACAGTTGAGGCTAGCACTGTGTAAGCAGGTAGTCCTGGTCGCACCAGACTAAAAGAATTTGTGGTCCTGACAGACGCTTCAGAGGTTGGCCTAGGAGCTGTAATCTCTCAAGAGATAAATGAGGAAGAACATCCCATTCTCTAACTGAGCCGGAAGCTCTCGTTCTGCGAGAAGAACTATGCAATAGTAGAAACAGAGTGTTTAGCCATAAAATGGGCCGTAGATACACTAAGATATTACCTACTAGGCTGGAAATTTAATTAGTGTCAGACCATGCCCCTTTGAGATGGTTGAGGGAAAAGAGGGGTAAAAATGCCAGGGTAACTAGATGGTTCTTAGGTCTTCAGAACTTTAATTTTCACGTGGAGCATAGGCCCGGGAAGTTACACGGAAACGCTGATGCCCGCTCTAGAATTTCCTGTCTGCTGTCTGAAGGTGCCCAAACCCCTGGCTTTAGGCCAAGGGGGGTAATATGTGACAGAGTCACTGGTGTTATATGTGAGGGGAGGTATGTGTCACTCCGGCTGCTACCCTATGTGAAATGAAACCTACAAACTTTCCTCCAGCATGTTAGATGTTGGGGGTTAACTCACCTAAAGGGTGTGGTTTTATGTGAATGGCACAGAGGATGGGAAGTCATTCACCCTACCTCCCCTCAGGGTGTGGCTGAGCAAGCTTAAATGCTCAGTCACTACTTTTTTTTCCTGTTGTTGTGTGTGGAGAGGCAAGGTCTCCAGACTGGACAGCCATAGTTCATTGTTGTTTATGCGTAAACACAGATACCCTTTCGTTGCCAACTCTCTGAAAAAGACTTCTCCTGCCTCAATTATCTGTCTACTGTATAGCTCTTTGTCTATGCACAATATACATCCTCAGTCTTTGACCTAAAAGAGGCTATTGCATGTTAATTCAGCTGATTCACTATTCGGCCATGTGAAGACCCGGGGTTCTTCCGTGGGCATAGTGCTACTCAGACAACACAGGGTGAGGGTAAAACAGTGCGGTAATACTTTATTGAACCACCAAATGGACAAACACCGAACAGTCCCAGCAAATACCCAAAATGGAACAAAATTACAGTCTCACCCTTCTGCTGGCCCGCCTGGGATAAAACAACGGCGACTTTGGAAATTCCAGGGCTAACTACCTCAACCAGTGGCCCCCTGCTTTTGGCAGGCCTCCACAGAGAGGAGGTAGCGGCAAGCTTAGGAAGTTGACAGTCCATCAAGGTACAAGGCCAGGAGACCTGAGGGTCCCACCCTGGCCTCTCTGAGTTTCCATGGGGCCAGATGACCAGCTGGTCCCAATCTGGCTTCTCCGAATGTCTCCATGGGTTCCAGGTGACCGGAGGGTCCTACCTGGCAACCGAAAACAACATATCCATAGGGCTGGGTGACTTTATCGTCCCAACATGGTCTCCCCAAATGTATCAATGGATTCTCTGATGGTCACTGGAGCAGAACCATATCTTTCCAGTCAGGACCATATACCCTTAGGCTGGAATCATGTAGAATCCAAATCTGTGTCTCTTTGGATAAAGCCATGCTACTAAACTGATGGTCTGAAGGGAATCTAATTTTGATTCTCCTTGTAAAGTCTCTTTCAATTCTCTGTTTCAAATCTGCCTGCTACAGAGGCATATATTCCTTTTAAGTCCACATCCACAGGTCAAGGGTTAGGGAGGGTATTATTCCACAGGGCTCAGGTCTCATTGTTTGAGCATTTAATCAATTTACATAGATGGTATAGCAGGGGGCTTTTTAAATCAACATCTAGCTGGCTTTAGTATAATATGCAATTAGCATAGTAACAAACATCATTGTTTCAAAACAAAGAGAAGAAAAAATTCAGGGTTATACAAATACTGGTCTGTCCTTCTTGACCCACCAAAGAAAGACACATCAGTTCTAAAAGTTAACACAAACTCAATAGTGTATTTCTCTTGACTTAACAAACCTAACCATCCGGCTGATTAAGGTTAGAAGCTGTTTCATCACAGGCCACATTCAATTTCCTACTTGTATTAGTCCATTGTCTAAGTCAGTACTTGCTTCCTTACTGGAAATTTGTATGATAAGAAAAAGGAGTGAGGGGGGGGGGCAGTGAGTGACCTTTTACTATTTTCTATGACAAATACCTTTCTACTTTGAAGTAGGGTGGAGAAAAGACTGGGAGAGAAACCCCTTTCCTTCAACAGCGCCCTCTCAAATTCCATGCATTCACATGAAGGTTGGTTACTCGTTGATGGTAGATTAGCCCCTAAGAGGGAGATTCTGAACTTCTGGGAGGACCCATGGGTCGGTGACTGACATTATCCTCAACTATGAGAACCATGGTCTTCTGGACCAAAAGGGAGAGATTAAGACAACCCTTGATTTGTCTTCTCTGATCTTCCTTACAACCAGCAGGATCAGGGCTATTGGAGGAAAACCATTAAGGATCTGGCTGTACATGTAGCAGCCACTGACGGTTTTAAGACTCCAGCTGACTTCTCCCATGTACCTTTAAGGAAGAGTACTCCTTTTTTTTTTATCGAGGAGGTCCTTCAAATTCCCCATATCTTCAAAGGGGAGAGAGGTTCGTCTAGAAGCCTTTGCTACACCCACATCCAGTTTTGGGGTTTTGTCCCAGTTTGACGAGGAAGGCTCAACAAAGGGATATTGCCTCTTAAATGACGGGGGAAGGGAACCTCTGTATTCGAGTTTTCTGCATTCCCTCTGTATTAAGGTGGAGATTTTTTTCATTTAAAGGAAATGACATGCCTTTTTTGGTCCAAGACTCCAACATAATGTCCTTGCCATAGAAAAATTTTAAATCTTTTCCCCTCTCATAGATATTAAGAAGATATTAAGAAGTCTTTCTCCCAAACCCCTCTTGCCTCTCATCCCTCCCTTATCCCCCATTCGTCACAAGAGGAGAGCTAACAGTCCAGCATCTGTCTCTCTCCAAATTATCACCCACAGCAGAAGTAGCTGAAACAAAAGCTGGCACACAAGAGGTGCCACCAACCCAATTAAAATGCGAGGGTCTTTTCCCCTGGCAGAGGCAGGGGATAATTAGACACAGGCTGTGATCAATTTACGTGTAGCCGAGGAAATTCTATTCCCAGGACATCAAAGGGAATTTAATAGGGAGTCCCAGGCCGTCCGGCACCGATACGAAATATGGAATAGCTCAAGTTCAATAATTCTGATAATAACGAGACCCATATTTTTAGGGTCAGCCAAGGAGCAATATGCTTATTTTTCCATAGCTGTGAGCCCCCCCGGGGAGCTGTGGCGCAAAAGTACCAGAATAACGTATCGCAGCTATGCCATGTGTAGTCTCTATGGAAAGGTAAATTTATAATGGAAAATATGGCGTCGCTTGCAAGTTTCTGCGAGCAACCAGGGATGATTTATCGCAGAAGTTAGCGTTTTTAATAAAAACATGAAGGGTGGAGCCGTGCCTGCATGATGTCATCCCAGGGGGTGTGTAAGCCGTTCTCCCACTTCGGCATAAAAGATCCAACTGAAGGTTGATGGATATTCATTGCGGGAGTTATATTTAATATAGCAACAGATCCTGTTAGCTGAACGGTCAGAGAAAAGCTCCCCTCCACCTATACGGAGTCATCCCTGCGATCTGTATAGAGTAAGTTTCTTCTTTTATTCTGTAAATTTTTCATAACACTGCCTCCCTTTTGGATTAAATATAAAATTTAATAGTTGTTTCTTTTGTTCTGTAATCGCTCCCTCCTCCAAAGCCATAAGCTACCAGAACACAGGCGTCCAACCAGGTCTGTATTATATTTAAAATCTGGCCAGTGGTGGCAGAGAATAATAATAATTGGGCTATCATGAAGCTGACAGTGACCGTACGGGGGCGTATACATATATTCCATGTGTTGGAATCTGGAGGTGTTACGCCATACGCTCACTGGTGACTTGCCGATACCTATGTAGTAAGTAGTCTGGATCGTGTGCTCGCGAAATCCTGACAGAGTGATGGCAATGGTGAGATATCGTGTGATCTCCCCGGTGTCGTCTCTGTGGAACCCTAACAGTCCTGAACAAATTTTTCGGGTCTGGACTCGACTATCCCCTTTATGGTCCTAACTGCTTTTACGAGTTTGTCTATCTGTTCTATAGGGAAACAGAGATGGCCAGTGCTATTGTCTGAGGAGGAGGCCGATGAGCAGAATTAGAAGGAGTGGCCATCATTATTTGAAACACTAGACACATCCGACCCTGGGGACCGCTGGCTACCCTTTTTACTCTTCTTCCCCTATGAACCTCTTCCTGGGAAAGGGATTTAAGGGACTCTACAACTTCAGCAGGTTACTGAGTGAGGACCAAAAACTCCAAATACTAAATGTTCACTTAATTCCTAAAACAGTGCAGAAACTATGAACCCAGGTGATGGCTTATGAGTGTAAGGTTTCCGATGTCTGAAGGAAAGAGACACCTGTATGTGTTATATTAATTATAGCTGATGGAGGACATTTGGGAGATAAAGCAGAATAGTATGCTCATTTGTTAAGGAGTGTATGATGATGTTCTGAAGCACCAGAGTTTAGTGCAATAACAGGTGGTTTTGCACATGATGTAAAATAAATAATCATATAGACACCGGGTTTTTGCACGAGTGTGAGAATATTTTAATAATACTAGTATCTGTCTGTCCGTGCATAAGGAATCAGAGGAGATAGACTGTGTTTAAGTACGGTGGAGGATTAAATATGTTTTTAATGTCCTAACAAATTTTATAATAGATTGTTCACCACAGTCTGTAAACACTCTCTAACTTCCGCCCTGATGATTGATCTTAAGTAAGAGGCAAAGTTAGGGGTCTCCTCTGCGACTGTCTGCTCTATATAAGACTGGCCAAGTCTATTTGGTAGGAGTCAGGCAATAGACTTCTGCAAATCGCACACTCCTTTTGCTTAGACTTTGCTGTACACTTCTTTCCCTGGCAACAAATAACAAAAAAGGAGAAAGGCTACATCACCGAGTGAACTTTCACAAAGATCACTGACCAGTGTGAGGCAATCAAATGGTACCAGATTTAGAGGGGGACAAATCTCCGCTGAAAGACCATCTCGAGAGGCTGAAAACTCGTCTACTCTGCTGGAGCTCCTCTGACTGGATCTTCCACGGCCTGCAGAACTCCCATCTCTCACTGACATGGCCGATGCCAGTGCTACGAGGTAAAAGCCGTTTCCAGCGCTTCCCAACAGGCTGCAGCTCGGTTGCATCCATTCTCTTGGAGGAGACAAAGGGCAAGGAAGCACCGATTCATGCTCCGGATCAGTGCTATTGCCTGCCCCTCCAGGATCATGTACCTCAGGGTCAGCAGGTTGGTCACATGGCTTGCGGGTGATCTAGGCACGCCCCGGCTGTGTCATCCAGACACGCTCCGTCATCTCGGCCTTGACACGCTTCTCTAGCTGTCAGAGTGGTGCGTCTCTGGTCCAGAATATGCCAACTGCCGTGTCCCAGGAGCACTGCACGCTGTATCTTCTTTTCCGGCGTATGACAGCGCCGGATAAACTACGCCAGAGTCAGCTATTCCCGCCTGGAATGCTGCTCACCTGCGCCTGCACACAATCGTGAATGTCCCCTGGACCACTGTGGCGCTTCCAGGGACCCCGCACAGTCCAAGGCAGGGAAAATACCGCTGCCTGAACAGACCGGCCGGGCCTAGGAAAGCAATAATCCATCTTTGGATCTTCAGGTACGCCTGTAAGAGGTTCACCCATCAAGGACAGGACACCAACTGATGCGTGGGAGGGGTGCCGCCCCTTTTAAGCCTGTAGGTTTCCTGTCCTTGAAGGACTGATCCCCTCTCTTGTGGTGCTGGTCATGGGTGATAGATAAATATTCGATACCATCATCGCCCCAATCCTCCTGTACTGCAGCAAAGTCTGGGGACCCTCACACATACCCAGATTGGTCAAGGTGGGATTCCAGCCCAATAGAAATATTCCACCTGGAATTCTGTAAGCACCTTCTCCAGGTCCATCGGAGCACCACCAGCAATGCCTGTCGGGCTGAACTGGGCAAATTCCCACTGCACCTAGCAGTCCTGAAGAGGACGCTGTCCTTCCAGGCTCACCTACATAGTAGCAGTCCGAGCTCCCATCATCATAAAGCCCTGCTACATGTAAGGGGGTCAAACAAACCAGGACCCCAGAGCAGCTCACACACACCCAACTTGACTGAAACAACAACCACAGCAGCCCAACATAAGCCAGAATCAGAAAGATGGTAGACGAAGGCCAAGAGAGATACGTCAGTGACTGGAGTAACGATATCATAACCTCGCAGAAACTGACCATGTACCGGAGCCTACAGAGAGACTACAGACTGGCTCCATATCTGGAGAAACTCCCGGACCCCAGACACCGCCAGATCCTGAGCCGGTATAGACCCAGTGCCCACAATCTGGCCAACGAGTCCTGCCGGCACAGTCAGAGCTATAAGCCCAGGGAGGACAGACTGTGCCCACACTGTGACCTGGAGGATGAGACCCACTTCCTGCTACACTGCACCAAATACTCAGCAGTGAGGGACACTCACTTCAGGAGAATCTCTGATCTCTTCCCGGAATTCAACTTTAAGAAGGAGGAAGAGAAAACATATATCCTCTGGGGGAAGAAGAGAGCTAGGGGGAGAGAGCGGCGCAGTATGTGAGCACGGGGGGAGAGAGAGGAACAGTAGGTGAGCGTGGGGGGAGAGAGTGGTGCAGTATGTGAGTGTGGGGGGAGAGAGTGGCTCAGTATGTGAGCGCGGTGGAGAGCGGCACAGTATGTGAGCGCAGGGGAGAGAGCGACACAGTATGGTGCAGGTTAATCTTCAGCAGGATCAACAGCAGCAGCAGTGGCAACAACAGCATCAACAGCAGCAGACACAGCAGCAGCGGCAACAGTAGCAGCAGACACTGCAGCAGCAGCATCAACAGCGGCAACAACAGCAGATGGAGCCCCTAGCCGAGGTGATCCATGGCAGAGCAATCGCCCCACCCCCAAGTTCAGGTGACGACTCACACGTCAGGAAGACAGTAAGAAGAGCCTTACAAAAGATGACCCCGGGTGATGACTTCGAGATGTTCCTGACTGTATTTGAAAGGGTGGTAAAACGGGAGGAATTGTCTCCGGAGCAGTGGGCGGAAGTTCTGGCGCCATATTTAACAGGGGAACCTCAGAAGGCCTATTATGACCTGGCCTTGCAAGATGCAAAGGAGTATGCCAAAGTGAAAATGGAGATCTTGGCGCGCTCGGGAGTGACAGTCAGGGCGCAACGGGTGCACCACTGGGCCTACTGCAATGACAAACCTCCCCAGTCCCAAATGTTAGACCTCCTACACCTGGTCCATAAGTGGTTGCAACCTGAATTTTCCTCCCCAGCACAGATGGTGGAGAAAGTGGACAGGTTCATACACTCTCTTCCAAGGTCGGTGCAATCCTGGGTTGCCCACGGAGATCCCCGTAATGCCGAGGACCTGGTGGGGTTAGTGGAAAGGTACCAGGCGGTAGAGAGTTCCTTGGGGAAGCAAGGTGTAGTAGCGTCTCCATACTGGGGTTCCCAAAGGGGGAGGACACCCAAAAGAAGGGCACTAGAGCCATATCTGGGGGGCGTCCTAGAGCCCAGGAGGGGTCCAAGTTGCTGCCAAAGGCCCCGTTCAATTACTTATTTGTTGGAGATGTCACACCCCAGGTCACATAGCTGCCTGTTGCCCCATGACCAACGAGCCAATGAACTGCAGTGCAGGACGGCGCTGCTTGTATTTTGCATATCCTGCCTGCAGTGCTGTTTCTCAACCAGGCAAGGGACCGCAAGCACACCCCGTGTCAGTGAATGGAGTGCAAGTGACTGCTCTGTTAGACTCTGGGAGTTTGGTTACCCTAGTGAGGGCCACAATTCCTCATCGGCTGATTCCGGGGAAAAAGGTTGGCGTTCGTTGTATCCATAGGGACGCTAAGAACTACCCTGTGGCCCGAGTGGTCATAGACACAAACTGTGGCGCTGAGTCCCATGAGGTGGGCGTAGTCAAGGACCCGTTGCACTCTGTTATAATATGGCGGGACTTTGCCTTGTTTTGGGACTTGTGGGAGAAAGGAAGATGCCGGCTTGTTCAGACAAGAACCAGGTTGGTCCTAAAGAAACCTCATCGCAGGCTGCAGCCGATGGGTTTCCTTTTGTGTGCTTGTTGGGGATGAGGATAAGGCAGCATCTCCGGAGGCCAACATCCTTGAGCTGGAGGTGTCCTTGGGAAACTTTGGAACCGCCCAGCTCAGAGACTTAACTGTAAAAGGGGCGTTTGATAGTGTTACTGTTCTGAATGGTGTTGCTCAAGAGCCGGGGGCTGACACCCGATATCCGTACTTTGCCATAAATGGGGAGTTACTATATCGGGTCACCAAGCTCAGAGGGGAGGTAGTAGAGCAGTTACTAGTGCCAGGGCTGCACAGACGCAGGGTGTTAGATATCGCCAATGCACATGTCTTACGTGGTCATCTGGGGGTATAAAAAAAACAGAAAAGGATCCTCCAGAGGTTCTACTGGCCCGGGTGTCACCGAAAGATCATGAATTATTGTAGGTCCTGTCCCACCTGTCAAGTGACCTCCCCGGTGGCTCACTTACGTAGCCCCTTAGTGCCACTGGCCATCATTAAGGTCCCGTTCAATCGCATCGCCATGGATCTAGTGGGACCCCTGGTAAAGTCCGCCAGAGGACATCAGTATATCCTTGTGGTACTGGACTATGCTACACGGTATCCAGAGGCCATACCACTACGAAACTCCTCCTCCAAATGTATAGCCTGGGAGTTGGCCCATATCTTTTCCAGGACAGGGTTGATTAAAGAGATCCTAACAGACTAAAGGACTCCATTTATGTCAAAGGTGATGAGGGAGTTGTGCAAAGACCCTGCAAATCACACAACTCAGTCTACCTCCCACAGACAGATGGCTGGGTGGAGAGGTTTAATAAAACCTTGAAGGCCATGTTGAAGAAGGTCAAAGAGAAAAACGTCCGGGACTGGGACTGTCTACTGCCATACCTTCTATTCTCCAGAGAAGTCCCACAGGCCTCTACTGAATTCTCCCCTTTTGAGCTATTGTATGGCTGACACCCCCACGGACTCCTGGACGTAGCGAAGGAGACCTGGGAGGCGAAGTCTACACCCTACAGGTGTAATGGAACATGTGGCCCAGATGCAAGAGAGGATTGCAGAGGTGATGCCCATTGTAAAGGAACATCTCCTCAATGCACAAGAGACGCAGTCAAGGGTGTACAATAGATCGGCGAGAGCGAGACACTTCAACCCTGGGGATCGGGTACTGGTGGTGGTACCTATGGTGGAGAGCAAATTCCTATCCAAATGGCAGGGCCCGTATGAAGTAGTTGAAAAAGTGGGCGACAAACTATAAAGTCCACCAATCAGGGGGAAGGAAGCCCTACTAGGCGTACCATGTCAATCTGATTAAGCCATGGCGAGATAGGGAGCCCGTGGAAGCTCTATGTTTGGTGGCCAAGTCTGAAGCCGACGTGAAAGAAGTTAAGGTGGCAGAATGACTGTCACGTGCCGCAAAGCAAAAGTGCTGAGAGAGTTGCTACATCGGAACAGAGACCTGTTGTCTGAACTACCAGGTTGTACCAAGATCATAGAGCATGAGGTTCTTACGGAGCCTCATGTCCAGGTAAACCTGAAGCTGTATCGGATTCCCGAAGACCGCCAAGAGGTGATCTCGAAAGAAGTGAAGGGGATGCTAAGTCTGGGAGTCATTGCAGAGTCCAAGAGTGGCTGGTCGAGTCCCATAGCCTTAGTGCCGAAACTAGATGGAGAATGGCAGTTTTGAAATTACTACAGGAAACTGAATGAGGTCTCTAAGTTCGATTCGTACCCAATGACCAGGGTAGATGAACTAATTGAAAGGCTAGGGCCAGCCAGATAAATTACTACCCTTGACCTCACAAAAGGGCATTGGCAAATTCCTATGTCGCAGGATGCCAAGGAGAAGACGGCCCTTCCAACACCAGATGGATGTTTCCAGTACACTAAAATGCCGTTTGGGTTGCAAGGAGCTCCAGCTACCTTCCAGAGAGCCATGGACCGGATTCTAGCTCCCCTCAAGAAGTATGCAGCGGCCTACCTGGATGATATCGTGATTTACAGCCAGGATTGGGGAAGCCATCTGAGCAAAGTTGAGGCGATATTCGATGCTCTACGGAAGGCGGGGTTTTCCATCAACCCAAACAAATGTGCCATGGGCATGGAGGAAGCCAGATATTTGGGCTATGTCGTAGGCAGTGGTGAGATAAAGCCGCAAATAAATAAAGTTGATGGGATCCAGGGTTGGCCACAACCTCTCTCAAAAAAGCAGGTCAGAGCGTTCCTGGGCATCATGGGCTATTACCGCCGGTTCATCCCTAACTTCACCATGATAGCCGCCCCTTTGACATACCTCCTTAACGGGACGAAATCGGCTATGGCTAAGTGGTCTCCAGAAGCTGAGATGGCCTTCCAGGAACTCAAGCAAGCCCAGTGTAAACAGCCAGCGTTGGTAGCACTGGATTTCTCTAAGGAGTCTGTGGTCCAAACAGATGAATCAGATACTGGGCTGGGTGCTGTTCTATCACAAGAGATGGGGAAGAGCACCCCATAATGTATTTAAGCAGGAATCAGACATCTTGTGAGAAGAATTACTCCATAGTAGAGAAGGAATGTTTGGCCATCAAGTGGGCACGGACACCCTAAAATACTACCTCTTAGGCAGGAAGTTCAGGCTGGTGTCAGACCATGCCCCACAAAGGTGGATGAGCAAGAAGAAGGTGAACAATGCCCGAGTGACCAGGTGGTTCCTAGCCCTTCAGGATTTTAGCTTCTATGTAGAACATAGGCCTAGGAAACTGCATGGCAATGCTGTCGCACTTTCGAGTGTCCACTGTATGATAGCAGAAGGTGCCAAGCCCCCTGGCTTTGGGCAGAGGGAGTATGTAAGATGGACACCGGACAGGTCCTTGAGGGGAGATATGTATCATCGAGGCTGGTAGCTTCGGTGATATAAACCTGGGAAAGCATGCTCCAGCACGTATAGTGCTGAGAGGGTTAAAAGGGTGTATCAGGGCCGGGTTTTAGGAGCAGTCATAAGAGATGGGAGGGAATGTCTGCTCACATATCTTCACCCCAGGGGGCGTGGTTTTGTAAATAAAATGGACACCAAGTGTCTCATTCTGTGTCTTTGGGTGGAGGTGTGGAGACCTTCAGCATGTTTGTGCTGAAGGACACTGACCACGAGCAGGCGAACCTGCGCTACTGTATGGACTGTTTATTTTCTGTTTTGTTACTCTGTTCCAGACAAGGCTGTGTTTTGTTTACTTCTGAAGTGCGGTTTATGAAGGTATAATAAACCTGCCTTGGACATTTTAAAGAAACCGCTTCCTGTGCCTACCTTAAAAACAGCTGAGTGAATAAAGGCCTACAATACATATATCTCATTGGCTAAAAGGTAATTCTGTCTTCACTCAACTTTTGGGTCCAGGAATCTCTGTACCTTCTAGTTTCGTTTCTTCCTCATCTCCAAGTCTCTAGACAAAGACAGTCCTAAAATCATCTTATCTGAAAACACACAAACTGGCTCAAACTCCATTTCAGAGAGCAAGGAGTTACATGTACAAAAATCAAAATGGAATTAGAATATCCAAGATGGAGTCAGGATAAATAAAGTATAAATTCTACTCTCACAATTTCCTTCTCTTGTGGCAGTGGGTGGCTGTTCCAGCCGAAGTGTCCGTCTACAAACTCCCCTAGAAACATTCTACCAAGGCCCATACAGACTTGGGTTGCCCAGGGTGATCCCCAAAATGCGAATGAACTGGTCGAGAGATACCAGGGGATTGAAGGTTTGGAAAGCAGCCCACTCCATACTGGGAGTCCCAACAGGGAGCGGAGGACCAAAAGGGGGTAGGGTGTCCAAAGGGGCAGGGGAGGTGGAGCCTAAGGTCCCTACGGGTGATGTGGTCTGCTGGAGGTGCCACGGCCCAGGCCATATAGCTGGCCATTGTCCCCTGACCCCTAAGCAGATGGACTGCAGCATAGGACGTCACTGTTCATATTACGCGTATCCGGCCTGCAGTGTGAACTGTCCACCCAGTGAGGGGCCACAGGCGTGTCCTGTGAAGGTGAACGGGCCGCAGGTAACGGCGCTGCAAGACTCGGGGAGTCTGGTGACCCATGTAAGGGCCACTCTTCCTCTCCAACTGATACCAGGAAAAAAAGTCGGGGTAAGGTGCATTCATGGCGATGCTAAGGACTATCCTTTGGCCAGAGTGGACATTGAAACGGCCCATGGTAAAGAGTCCCACGAGGTCGGCATTGTTCAGCACTTGTTGCACCCTATCATTATAGGCCAGAACTTTTGTTTATTTTGGAATCTGTGGGGGAAGGGTTCAGGGTTCAATGGAGCAGTTAAGAAACCAGGTAACCCTGAAAAGGTATCATCACACCCAGAGTCAGACAGATTTTCTTTTTGTGTCCTTGTGGGGGATGAGGAGGTGGGGCCCCCTGAGTCTGACTTTCCAGAGTTGGGGGTGACCAGCGAGAATTTTGGGTCTGCCCAACATAATGACCTAACTCTGAAGGAAGCCTTCAATAATGTCACGGTCATAAATGGGGTGGCACAGGAGGCGGAGCTGACAAAAGGTTTCCAGATGAAAAGTGGGGAATTGTTGTACTGGGTCAAAAAAAGTGAGGGAAGAGCTGGTGGAACAGTTAATAGTGCCGGGTCCCTATAGACGGAAGGTGTTGGGCATGGTACATTCGCATATCTAGGGGGGGGAAGGTGGGACATCTAGGGGTGGAAAAAATGCAGGAACGGATTATGCAGAAGTTCTATTGGCCCGGGTGTCACCGGGAAATATTAAAGTATTGCAGTTCCTGCCCTACGTGCCTGTTAACCGCCCCCACCTCTCACTTTCGAAGTCCCCTTGTGCCATAGCCCATTATTGAAGTGACGTTCGAAAATTTCCATGGACTTGGTTGGTCCCCTGGTTAAATCTGCTTGTGGGCCTTAATACATAATGGTCATCCTGGACTATGCCACACGCTATGCGGAAGCAATTTCCCTGAGAAACCCCTCTGCCAAGAATATATCCAGCGAGTTGGCCCACGTTTTTTTCCCGAACAGGTTTACCAAAGGAGATCCTGACCGACCAGGGAACTTTCTTTATGAGTAAGGTGATGAGGGAGTTGTGCAAGGTCTGCAAATCACTCAACTGAGGACTTCCGTATACCATCCTCAGACAGATGGCCTTGTGGAAATATTTAATAAAACTCTGAAGCGCATGCTGAGGAAGGCTATAGAAAAGGATGGGAGAGACTGAGACTGTCTCCTACCGTATCGGTTGTTCTCCATCCGAGAGGTTCTACAGGCCTCTATGGGGTTCTCGCCATTCGAACTCCTGTATGGCCGGCATCCACGGAGTCTCCTGGATGTAGCAAAGGAAAACTGGGAAGCCGAAGTCACACCCCAGAGGATCGACATCGAGCACGTCGCTATGATGCAGGAGAGGATTGTGAAGGTGATGGCCATCGTAAAAGAACATCTCCTCCAGGCACAAGGGGCGCAGGCCAGGGTATACAACCGCTCAGCCACAGTGCCGCAATTCAATCCTTCAATCCTGGTGACAGAGTCCTTGTTCTGATTCCTATCGTTGAAAGCAAATTCTTGGCCAAGTGGCAAGGGCCGTATGAGGTGGTGGAAAAAGTTGGTGAGGTGAACTACAAGGTTCATCAACTGGGATGACGTAAGCCGTACCAGATATACCACGTCACCCTTATCAAGCTGTGGCAAGACAGAGGCTGTGGAAGCTCCATGCTTACTGGGCAAGCCAGAAGGTGACGTTGGAGGGGTTCCAATAGCAGAAACGCTTATGAAGGCCCAAAAACAGCAATGTCGAGAGTTACTGCAGCAGAACAGGGATCTGTTCGCGGAATTGCCGGGCTGCACAAAGGTCATAGAACACGAGGTTCTGAAGGAGCCACATGTGCGGGTGAACTGAAGCCCTATCAGATACCTGCGGCCCGACGAGAGGTGATCTCCAAAGAGATGGCTTGTATGCTGAAACTCGGAGTTATAGAAGAATCCAAGAGCGGTTGGTCGAGCCCGACTGTCTTGATCCCAAAGCCCGATGCTGAATGGAGGTTCTGCAACGACTATTGTTGAAGTTGAAGTCTCCAAATTTGATGCATATCCCATGACACGCGTCGATGAGCTGATCAAGCGACTTTGGTCTGCAAAGTACATAACCACCTTGGATTTGACAAAGGGATATTGGCAGATCCCCATGGCACAGGGAGCCAAGGAAAAGACTGCGTTTTTTACGCCGGACGGATGCTTCCAGCATGCCCGGATGCCGTTTGGACAGCAATGGGGTCCTGCCACCTTCCAGAGTGCCATGGATCGAATCCTTGCACCCCATAAGAAATACGGCATACCTGGACGATATTGTTATCTTCAGCCCAGACTGGAGAGTCATCTGGAAAAGGTCCAGCGGTGTTTGATGCTCTAAGGAAGGTGGGGTTTTCAATAAACCCGAAGAAATGTGCCATGGGGAAAGAAGAGGCCAAATACCTCGGATATGTAGTGGGCAGAGGCGAGGTTAAACCCCAGATCAGTAAAGAGGAGGCAATCCAAACCTGGCCGAGACCGCTGTCGAAAAAGCAAGTTAGAGCCTTCCTGGAAATCATGGAATACTACAGGAGGTTCATCCCAAACTTCGCCATGATGGCCGCACCCCTGACTGACCTCCTTAAGAGTACAAAATCAGCCATGGCCAAGTAGACTGCAGAGGCAGAGACGGCCTTTCAAGAGATGAAAGTGTCTCTGTGTAGGCAACCGGTTCTGGTTGACCCCAACTTCAAGAAAGAGTGTGTACTCTAGACAGATGCCTCAGATGTCGGTTTAGGAGCACTCCTTTCCAAGGAGATACACGCGGAGGAGCACCCTGTCCTCATGTGAGAAAAATGATTCCGTCATAGAGGAGTGCTTGGCCATAAAGTGGGCGGTGGACACGTTACGATACTATCTGTTAGGTCAAAAATTTAGATTGGTATCCGACCATGCCCCACTCAGATGGATGAGGGAAACAAAGGGGAAAAATGACAGGGTCACCCGCTGGTTTTTAGCCCTACAGGATTTTAACTTCCATGTAGAACACAGAGCAGGAAAGCTACATGGTAATGCCGATGTCCTATTGAGAATCCCCTGTCTGGTAGTAGAAAGTGCCAAGCCCCACGGTTTAGAGAGATGGGCGTGTCTAGCTACCCACATAACCACACCCGGAGGTGAGGTAACAGCCTATATAATGGAGGCTGTATGGCACATGTTCTGTGTTTGGAGGGAGAAGGCCTCATGTGTGTTGTCTCCAGACTGAGCTGTGTGCTGGATGCTTACCAGCCTGTGTGACCACAGGTCAGGTTTACCAGAGACTTTGCTTAAAGGACTGTTTTCTTTTGCTTTTGCCTGGACTAAAGGCTGCTTGTTTGCATTTTGCTTTTGACGGTTTATGAAGCCAATAAACCGCTATGGACATTTAAAGGAACATGCCTCCTGTTTGCCTCTCATCTCACCTGAGTGAGTACAATCCCTACATCCCCTAATAGAAGAAGCAAGCCTTCCTACACTGCTTCACTGGATTCTTTGGATCGGTCTGTCTGTCACACCATTGGACGGACACACACACGCAAGCCACAACAAGCAAGGACACTATACGGGTGCCACATTCATGTGCTGGTCAGAGTTGGCATCCAACAGTTATTATAGACATTTATCCAGTCCACATTTTTATTCGCTGTAACAATGGGAAATAGTGGTTCCTGCGTATCTCTGGCTTTTAACTCGTCTGGTACTCCTCTTGGGACCCCAATAGCATTGATGTACACGTGAGGGTTGAATGAAGTAGGAATGTTGGCGTCACGCTTGTCTGTATTTGGTCTCATAATCTGGAGTGGTATCAGGAATTTAACAATAGCACATGTGCCCTCCCATTCCCCTGGTAGTACTGGATAAAAGTCACCATTTCCAAACAAACAGCACAAGTCAGCCCTAGCTAACGTCTGATTCAGGAGGGCATGGCGTCGTACCAAGTTAGTGGTAGTGTTGGGACTGCAATAGGAGGAGCATAAATGTTTTAGGTCAATGGTACATGTTAAACTCTGGAAACAAGTGTAATTCCCGGGCCCATTGGCTTTTATGTTTTTAGGGCTTATAAAGGGGATACAACTGCTGGAGCAGATTTCTGCTACAGAAGGAGAAAATACTTCAGAGTGTAAACAGCTGAATGGGGAGAAAACAATGGGGTTTGTCTGGCTGCTTTTAGGGAAGGACACCAGGAATGAGTCTTTGGAAGTATTAGGTTGCGGGGTGTCAGTCTTATTTAGAATAGGTCGGTCCCTGACATCCTTAAAGCAAACCTGTCAGCAGGATTTTGCAAAGTTAACTTCAGGCAGTGTCATGTTGGGGCTGCTGCACTGATTAATATAATACCTGAGGTGAAGAAATCAGTCTTGTGGTTCTGGTGTAATCAGTGTTTGCAGTCTTGAATTAATGATATGCCCGTGCTCCGGGACTGGACTGTAGGCAGGGTATTTCTTTGGTGCTCTAGGCCAGATCAGCAAGAAAAGACCTTGAAAATGTCTTTTCAAGGTCTTTTATGACATTCACGGGAATTTCATTAACTCAAAACTGCAAACACTGATTACACAAGAACCACAAGACAGATTTCTTCACCTCAGGTATCATATTAATCAGTGCAGCAGCCTCAACATGACACTGCTTGTAGTTTACTTAGCAAACTCCTGCTGACAGGGTCACGTGACTGCTGCTGTTCACATGACTGGACACAATCTTGCAGGACCTGCTGTGACACACCCCCGGATTGTCCACATGATAGGTCTGTGGATCACGGGACCGGATCCAGGAAATACCTGCACGCTAGCGGCAACTCTGTGCCTCCACTGTGGAGCAATTCACTGAGGTTGTGTAGGGGTGCCCAACCAGATGAAGTGAGAGGCCAACTTGCCTTACTTATTGTTTCCCTTGCCATTGACCACTGATACTTCTCATTGCACTCCTCCTTTCTTATTCCTCTAGTGTTGATGATTATGGCTTACAGCCAATGAAAACACAAAAGTCATTATCCCAGTAAATTATAATACTTTATAACACCAGCTTGAAAAATATTTTTAAAATCCAAAATGTTGTCCTACTGAAATGTATGTTCAATGAATGCCCTCAATACTTGGTCGGGCTCCTTGTGCATCAATTACTGCATCAATGCGGCAATGTGGCATGGAGGCGATCAGCCTGTGGCCCTGCTGAGGTGTTATGGAAGCCCAGGTGGCTTTGATAGCAGCCTTCAGCTCGTCTGCATTGTTGGGTCTGGGGTCTCTCATCTTCCTCTTGACAATACCCCATAGATTCTCTATAATAGATTCTCTATGGGGTTAAGGTCAGGCGAGTTTGCGGCCAATCAAGTACAGTGATACTGTTGTGTGTAAACCAGGTATTGGTACTTCTGGCCGTGTGGACAGGGGCCAAGTCCTGCTGGAGAATGACATTTCCATCTCCATAAAGCTTGTCGGCAGAGGGAAGCATGAAGTGCTGTAAAATGTCCTGGTAGACGGCTGCGCTGACTTTGGTCTTGATAAAACACAGTGGACCTCAACCAGCAGATGACATGGCTCCCCAAACCATCACTGATTGTGGAGACTTCACACTAGACCTTCAGCAGCTTGGATTGTGTCCTCTCCACTCTTCCTCCAGACTCTGGGACCTTGATTTCCAAATGAAATTCAAAATGTACTTTCATCTGAAAACAGCACCTTGGACCACTGAGAACAGTCCAGGTCTTCGTCTCCTTGGCCCAGGTAAGAAGCTTCTGGCGCTGTCTATTAGTCATGAGTGGCTTGACACAAGGAATGCGACACTTGTAGTCCATGTCCTGGATATGTTGGTGTGTGGTGGCTCTTTAACCAATGACTCCAGCAGCAGTCCGCTCCTTGTGAATCTCCCCCAAATTTTTGAATTTATTTTATTTTACTCACTTATAGAGCTATTAATTCCACAGAGCTTTATATACATTATCATCACTGTCACCATTGGGGATCACAATCTACATTCCCTATCAGTCTTTGGAATGTGGGAGGAAACCAGAGAACCCAGAGGAAACCCATGCAAACACGGGGAGAACATACAAACTCCTTGCAGATGGTGGGATTTGAACCCAGGACTCCAGCGCTGCAAGGCTGCAGTGCTAACAACCGAGCCACCGTGCTGCACCGAGTGGCCTTTTTTTAACAATCCTTTCAAGGCTGTAGTTATCCCAGTTGCTTGTACACCTTTTTCTACCACACTTTTTCCTTCCATTCAACTTTCTATTAATATCCTTGGATACTGCACTCTGTGAACAGCCAGCTTCTTTAGCAATGGCCTTTCGTGGCTTACCCTCCTTGTGGAGTGTGTCAGTGACTACCTTCTGGACATCTGTCAAGTCAGCAGTCTTCCCTATGATTGTGGAGCCTACTGAAACAGACTAAGAGACCTTTTTAAGCGCTTAGGAAGACTTTGCAGGTGTTTTTTGTTAATTATTCTAATTTACTGAGATAATGACTTTTGTGTTTTCATTGGCTGTAAGCCATAATCATCAACATTAACAGAAATAAACACTTGGAATAGATCACTCTATTTGTAATGACTCTATATAATATTAGCTTCACTTTTTGTATAAGAACTGAAATAAATTAACTTTTTGATGATATTCTAATTTAGTGAGAAGCACCTGTATATAATCAGAGGAAAATCATCAGCCACTATGTCTTAGGAGCCAGAACAACATGGGTTTCTTTAGCAATACAACAGGCTGCTGCTGACAATCACCAATGTCTGCTCCACCAGGTACAATCAACTAATCACTACAATCGAACCCCACGTCCAGATGACCAGTGAAATGCCAAATCCACACTCCCCATACAACATACCACACAGAAATTCAACGCACTACACAAGGCCTTATCAGGTTTCTTTGTATAAAAATAATGGACCCACTTACTATGAACAGATCAAATGAGCTGTGACATACTTACCCAACACACACCAAAACCACCAAAACAGAGGGACAAATTCAGGTACTGTAAAAATAAAACTTCTTACCAATTGCTGCAGCTGTCTCGAGTCATCTGTCTATCTGGGGTCCAGCAAATAGGTTGAGTCTGCATTATCATTAGCGGGTCCCTGTTGGGGCACCAGGTTTTGTCGTTGCCACATAATGTGGGACAGTCTGAGACGTTGTGTCTGCTCCAAATTAAAATGTAAAATCCAAATACGTGCATGTAAAAACTACACTGATAAACCTATCTTGATGCTCAGTGTCTCGTTATTTCCTCATGTGGTTAGGGTTTTAAAGGTTGTTAATAGTAAAACATGGTGTCAGGGATCGGCAAGCGAGCAGAAAGCGTATGGCGTACACATCTCCGGATTCCAACGCATGGAATATGTGTACAGTTGTGCTCAAAAGTTTACATACCCCGGCATAATTTTTGCTTTCTTGGCCTTGTTTCAGAGAATAATGATAACAAAAAGACTTTTTCCAAGAAGAATGGGCATCTGAGAAAATAAAGAACCTCATCCACAACTACCACAAAAGACTTCAAGCTGTCATTGATGTTAGAGGGGGCAATACACGATATTAAGAACTGGGGTATGTGAACTTTTGATCAGGGTCATTTGGATGTTTTTGGTTGTCATTAAGATTTCATATTCTCTGAAACAAGGCCAAGAAAGGAAAAATTCTGCCGGGGTATGTAAACTTTTGAGCACAGTGTATGGCTTTCGGGGGGGGGGGGGGGGGAGAGAACGATTACAGGACAGAAGGAATAGACTATTAAATTTTTAATTTAATCCAAAAGGGAGGCAGTGTTTATGAAAAATATACAAAAGGTTTTACAAAAGGAGACATTATAATACAGTGTATACAGTTACACAAAATAAAAAGGATTAATAGAAGACTTACTAGATGATACAGTTTAGCTGGAGGGAGGTGCTCCAATTGATTTGACAGTTATTGTAAAGGGAAGAGTCCTAGGTTGTACATGTATATAAGTATCTGCATGCTAGCCATGTTTGCAGATACGTATACATGTATATATTGGCCTCACATCTCCCTATGTGTTTCAGTCTGTTTGCTGCTGCTGGGGGAGGAACAACAAAATGTCCAGCCATGTAATAAAACAGGTTTTGCGAGTATGGTTGGACAAGACCTTAGCCAGTGGGCGGGGAATAATACCTCATTTCCTGTGCTGGACTTAAAACCCCAGAGCCCACATGTGCTAGGCCTCTTTTGGACTGTTGGAGTGATGGACATAACAACACATGGCTGAGTATCTCTCTTCCCTTGTAACTCTTTACTTCCTAGCCCTACATACCCTGTACTAAATATATATATATATATATATATATATATATATATATATATATATATATATATATATATATATATAGGGAAAGTTAGTATAGTTGGGTGGGCTAATATTGCATGAGTGATTAGGAAACGTGGGTGGAAAATATATTAGGTAATTGGGAATTGTATATCCATATTGTGTACTGTGTTAGTGGGATAAATAGTAGTATATTAACTGTAGACTTGTGTAATAAATACCTTTTATTAGCACACTGTTTTGTCTCAGTTGGTATATAGTATAAGGCACAGATAATGTTAGTGGATATTAATTATTAATAATCAAGTTTGATGTTAATAGTTAATATCGGACCTCAATAGAGGAGTAGGAGAGTTCCCCCATTAATTACTGATATTTTTGGAGGGAAATCCTAGCCCTTTTACAATGGTGAGCCAGGCCCAACTGTTGTGATTTTGTTTTTCGTGTTTTGCTCTGTAATTATCTCATCATTGTTTGTGAACTGATCAGGCCAGGGGGACATGGACAGATTACATTGATACAGAGTGAACTGTTGTGTAATTCCGTGTGTTCAGAGCACTGAAAGTTCAGACGAATGACACAGCTTTTCAGCACGAGCTGTACATGGGACAAAATCTATAACAGAGAACCAAATCTTTTGTCTTCTGATTTTTAACATTTTTCTGTTTGCTTTACAATCTTTGAGCATTTGGGGTGATCTATACCAAGGCATTCTTCCAAAGAGGCATAGTCGTTCTCAAGAGAAAGTCCAGCTGGTCAGGAAAAGGCGTTACGGAGGTAAAAGGAGCTTTTTCAAGCAGCACAGAAGGGACAAGGAGGATGACCGTGATGGCTCCAGGAAGAGTGAGTATGGATTTATCCACCCTGAAATGCTTGGGAAAACACAGTAGATTTAACCCAGTGCACCCCAGTACACCCAAATTTGCAGAATTGCTGTGGTCTGCTCTATTGGAGCAAGCATGTGCTCATGATAGCATGTGTATAGACAGACGGTCTGTTTTGAATAAAACAAGCAGACGGCTCCACATGCTAGCAAAACTGATTTGTGTATATGAGGACTCACTGTGTAAGGAAGATCCCCCAAAGTTTCACTGCCAGTGTTGTGTAACAAATTTGCAGAGAGTTTGTGCCTTACAGACACAACTGGCAGAGAATGGTAAATGTGATATGAATAGAGATAAGCAGATCTGCATGCTTGAATCGCAACTGCTTGAGATGAAAAAATCATTGTCTTGATATTGGTGCACAGCTGACTCGGTCTGGGGCTGAGATCAAAGCTTTTAAGGACAAGGCAGCAGCTAGTGATGCCATAATCAATCAGTTGAGTGTTGATCTTGATACTAGATCCCAACTGATTAAAAATTTGCAAAATATCATCAATGATTTTTCAAACATGGTACCGGCCTTCTCTTTGTCTCTGAGACCAAGGCCAGATTCTCTACCAATTGTGCCCTGTGCAGGGCAAAAAGGGGGGAGTGATGGATCAAATATTTCATCAAATTTTGATCCAATCAATAAATGTAACGACAAATGTAAAATAATTAGAAAATGCAAACGTAAAATTGTTAAAAGTGCATCCCTAGTGATGGAACAGTTTAAAATATCCAGACAAAAGGAAGTATGTTCTGTTAGGGGCCCTACATCAAGCATGGCATCCATTAGATGTTATGCCTGTGATGGCTCAGGTCATATTGCCAGGTACTGCAAATTGTCCGGTACAATGAGAGAGGAAATATTGCTCTGTTAAATGTTTTAAATGTGGTCAATTTGGGCACATTGCAAGGAATTTTCATTGGAGAATTAATTGTGAGAAGTCCAGCTTGGAGAACAGACATTTACAGAGACAAAATAGTATTTTCTCTCAGTCTCATGTGCCCCAACATGTGCAGATGTGTCAAAATGGCCGACTACAAGCAAGGGATGAAAGGGTAAATTTTGCTCCCTAGTAAGGTCTTGATTTAAACTCTATCAGCAGAGTTTCTAACAGACCTGTACTGTTCTATATGTATACAGTTGTTTGTCTTATTAGTTTATTTTACTGTTCTGTTGGTTACTAGGTTTGTTCTTTTACAGTTTAAATATATTGTTAAACCTGTGAGGCTCAGACAGGTGGAAGAAAGGCATTATAGGGGTCTCAATGTGTATGCAATTTATAACAGGATTTGTTAGTATGCTGGTTGCTTTCTGTTTTCTATCAGACCCCCTGTCAAGTAAATGAGGTTTATTTGCTGGTACTTTTATTTGTAGCTCCAGTTTTTCCATAGGATTCATAAGGTTAGGAGTAGCACAGATCACAGGAATGTGTATTTTATTATTTTTGTTTTCATTTGGTTATAGTCACATCCGTGGATGAGCTGGTTTTTCGGCATGGACTAAGATAGGTAGAGAGGTGTGGACAGGTATATATTGTGCACCTAGGCCTTGAAGTTCAGGCGGATAACTTGTTAATGGTTTGTTTTTTTGTTTTCTGTGCATTTTGGATTGAATAAAGGGAGTATTACGTGAGCTAAGACAGGCAGAGAAGCATGGACAGGTAACGGACGTACACGATGGAGTGTCATGTTATACTGTGTGCTTAGACCTTGAAGTTTGGACGGATAACCTGGTTTTGTTTAAATCTTGATGCAGGATACAACTTAAAACAGTGAACCTTCGTTTGACGTTTAGTTTTCCTAAGTGTATTAACATTTTCCCTTTGATAATAGAGCCATATCCACAAGTGAGCTGGTTTTTCGGCATGGACTAAGATAGGTAGAAAGGTGTGGATAGGTATATATTGTGCACCTAGGCCTTGAAGTTCCAGCTGGTTGTGGTTGCCTACATATCTTAATCGGTAGTATGTGGCAACGGGCAGTACCAAACCCAGGGATGGGCAGTTTCATGATGAGGCATGAGGCTGGCAAACTGGGATGTTACTCCAGAAATCCTGAATTAGTTCAAGCCAACTATACACGATGAGCCTTTGTCTCTGTGTAGTCTGTTTGAAGCTATGTATAGGAGAATAAGTAGCTGAGAGGGCTGTGTGTTACTTTTTTGTATTGTGAAAAACTGGAAGGGGTGTCTGTATGGGAAACAGAAGCAATTAACTAGGAGCATACTAAAGAAAAATTGCATTCATTTTGTGGGGTTCAAAAGAGTCCAGGCATTGCCTATGCAATAGGAACTTGCTAGGCAGCTGAGGAAGGTTAACAGGGGGAGGTCACCCTAAGGGAACAGGAGTTTGATGGGACAGGGAAGATATCCAGTGCCAGGATGTTGAATTACTACACCGGGAGAACTCCCAGGAGCGTATTGTTCCCTTTATCCCATTTTAGGTATCGATGTAGCAGAGCATAGTGCTGAAGAACACCTACATCACTCCTGAGAGAAGTCTTGACCTTCACCCAGATACCCCTGAGAGATGCCAGAAGACCCCTCTTGTGTTTGTCACAGAGCTGAAACATCTCCTCTCAGATTTCAGCCATGAGGAGGAGACTGTAATAAAGCCCCAAAGCTGCCTCTTCCGGTCATTGCCTCCTGGTCGTATTCTTATATATTGGACTGTTTATGATTTGCAGGAGGATCAAAAGACTGTCTGCCCAACTGCACAGATGTCAGGCTGAGCACCATGAGCTCAGCCAGAGACGGGGGTTAAGGACATAAGACAAACACAGTCCTTTACACCGAATCCAATATATATTGTGTATATATAATTTAATGTAAATTTGAGTTTTTACTGTATACTGAAATTCCATATGTGTGCATATAGACACTTTAAGTGTAAGTGCAGAACTACCTGTGCATGGACATACTCAGTCCACAGTAAGTATGTTCATGCATTTGCAGCCAGTAGTGAACTCCAATTGCACATGGGTCAATGATCTGCGTGTACTCTATGGATCAGTTAGAATACATGCTATTTTAGCTCAAGTCTCTATATGCATTCAAACCAAAAGCTTATTTTGGAATGGAATTGTAATGTGTGTTCTGTGTGAATGGGGGAATAGAGTTAGGTTCTCTAGGGACAGGTCCCCTCACTTTTTAAGGTATTTGCCACTTGAACCCTTGCTATTGTGAAGTTCGTAAGGGATGGATTGAATGTCTGTTAGAATCAGACGGTGTTTCTTCCCGCAGTCTACTTAGGTATTGTGACATCACTCCCTACTCGAGAAATTCTGACCTGCCTAGTAAAGATCTGCGTATCTATCCATGGAAGAAACTCATCAACGATCTTCAATCAAGACTACAGGAAGAGTGCCTGATGAAAGTCGTGCCTGAGGGATGTCGTGCCTCTACTGAAAGACCACGATTGAAGGAGGTGCTCAAAGAAACCACGTGGTGAGGCCCAACTACAGACTGTGACACCCAGCAGTCTCATCAAGCCAGGAGTACTCATAACCCTGCAGAAGCAAGCTGCGGGAGAGGACCAGAAAGACTGGCAGGGTGAGGGGTGTACACAGGATAGTGACTCAGGCCAACCTATACACTGAGGGTAAAGCCATTCCAGTCTGACCAGCATGATGACTTTGGGATAGGCAGATACCTGAAGACTGGCAACGACAGGACCACAGCAAAAAGACTTTAACAACAAAAAGACTTTGATTAAAGATCCAAGAAAGAAGCAGAGTGTATTCTGTGGAGGGATACGTTGGATTACGGTGAAAGGCAGGGAAGAGTTGATGGCCGTAATGGCTGATGTCTAGGTACCTAAGTGCAGAATTATACTTCATTCCATCCTGAACTGTCACAACTTAAAAATGGGGCTTGAGTAGGCAAATATATCCCAGTACAACACTTCCTTCAAATTTCATTGTCGTGTTCTCGACAACAGGGGGATTGTAAAGGGAAGTGTCCTAGGTTGTACATGTATATATGTATCTGCATGCTAGCCATGTTTGCAGATAAGTATACATGTATATATTGGCCTCACATCTCCCTATGTGTTTCAGTCTGTTTGCTGCTGCTGGGGAAGGAACAACAAAATGTCCAGCCATGTACTAAAACAGGTTTTGCGAGTATGGTTGGACATGAACAAAGACCTTAGCCAGTGGGCGGGGAATAATACATAATTTCCTGTGCTGGACTTAAGACCCCAGAGCCCACATGTGCTAGCCTTTTTGGACTGTTGGAGAGATGGACATAATAACACATGGCTGAGTATCTCTCTTCCCCTGTAACTCTTTACTTACTAGCCCTACATACCCTGTACTAACCCTCCTAGATATTGATATCCTTGTATCTATCTATATATATATAATCGTCTTATCCCGTCTGTCTGTCTGTCTGTCTTTCCAGAAAATCCCGCGTCGCTGATTGGTCCGGCCGCGGCCAATCAGACGCGGGATTTGAGAAAAAGATGGCGGCCGTTAGCGGCTCATCTGCAGGACGGAGGTCACGGCTTCTCGCAGCGGAAGTAGCCGCACATGCAGCGCCGCTCCCCGGTCCTCACTAATACGACGCTGATTGGTCGCGGTCGACGCCCGCGACCAATCAGCGATATGGAAGGCAAATTTAAACGCCGCTCTGCTGATTGGTTGCGGCCGGCGACCGCGACCAATCAGCATTATTGGCGCCAAATTTAAACCCCGCTCTGCTGTTTGGTAGCGGCCGCCAGCCGCGAACAATCATCGAGATTGGCGCCAAATTTAAACACCGCTCTGCTGTTTGGTCGCGGCCGCCAGCCGCGAACAATCTGTGAGATTGGCGCCAAATTTAAACACCGCTCTGCTGATTGGTAGCGGCCACCAGCCGCGACCAATCAGCAATTTTGGCGCCAAATTTAAACACAGCTCTGCTGATTGGTCGCTGGCCGCGACCAATCAGCGATTTTCGCGCCAAATTTAAACCCCGCTCTGCATCGCTCAGCTGATTGGTCGCGGTTGCCGGCCGTGAACAATTAGCAGTATTGCCGCCAAATTTAAAAACCGCTCTGCTGATTTGTCGCGGTCGCCGGCCGCGACCAATCAGCATTATTGGCGCCAAATTTAAACACCCCTCTGCTGATTGGTTGCATTTGCAGGCTGCGACCAATCAGCATTATTGGCGCCAAATTTAAAAACGCTCTCCAGTCCTCACTAACACGGTTTGTTGATTGGTCGCGGCCGCCGCCCGCGACCAATCACCGATATTGCTGCCAAATTTAAACACCGCTTTGCTGATTGGTCGCGGTTGCCGGCCGCGACCAATCAGCGACTTTGGCACCAAATTTAAACACCGCTCTGCTAATTGCACCCGGTCGGCCGCATACATATTCTAGAATACCCGATGCGTTAGAATCGGGCCACCATCTAGTATATATATATATATATATATATAGGGAAAGTTAGTATAGTTGGGTGGGCTGATATTGCATGAGTGATTAGGAAACGTGGGTGGAAAATATATTAGGTAATTGGGAATTGTATATCCATATTGTGTACTGTGCTAGTGGGATAAATAGTAGTATATTAACTGTAGACTTTTGTGTAATAAATACCTTTTATTAGCACACGGTTTTGTCTCAGTTGGTATATAGTATAAGGCACAGATAATGTTAGTGGATATTAATTATTAATAATCAAGTTTGATGTTAATAGTTAATAAAGGACCTCAATAGAGGAGTAGGAGAGTTCCCCCATTAATTACTGATATTTTTGGAGGGAAATCCCCGCCCTTTAACAGTTATCAAACGGGATCCCTTGCTTATAGAATATATACCTCCCGGCAATGAATATAGATCAATCTTCAGCTAGATCTTTTATGCCGAAGGGGGGACCTGCCCACACACCCTCCTGTGATGACCTCACGTGGGCGGGGCTCCACCCTTCATGTTTTTATTAAAAACTAACTTCTGCGATAACTTGTTGGTTGATCGCAGAAGCTCGCAAGTGATACCATATTTATTATTATGAATTTACCATTCTTTAGAGACTACACATGGCATAGCTGCGGTCTGTTATTTTGGTACTTTTGCCTTACAGCTCACCGGAAGGGCTCACAGATCCAGAAAAGTAATCGCATTGTTCCTTAGCTGATCCTGCCGCTAAAAATATGTGTCCCATTATTATCGGAAGTAAAGAATTTCCGATATTCTATATTTTGTGTCGGTGCCGGCGAGACTGCAGATTTCTGTTGACCAAATGGGGATGTCCTGGAGGTAAGAGAGAATTCTTTTTGAAGCTAGGAGCTGCATCCTCCTCACCTAGGTGTATATTTATCACAGGCCTGTGCTACTAGGAACCACATTCGTATGTTAATTAGAATGGACTATTGAGCTTGCCACCTTTGCATAGAAGCAGCTGGCCAGAGCCTCAGCTCTTGTTCCCTTGACAAACAGTATACGAGAGGGGGGGGGGGGGGAGAGAAATTCTTTATATTGTTACCATGTGTCATAGAAAATATTATTGACTCAGCTTATCTCTAAATATGTGCTGGTATTAGCATACATACATCTCATTGGCTAAAGGTAATTCTGTCTACACCCAGCTTTTGGGTCTAGGAATCTCTCTACCTTCTAGTTTAGTTTCTTATTTATCTCTCAGTCTCTAGACAAAGACAGTCCTAAAATCCTCTTATCTGAAAGCACACATACTGGCTCAAACTCCATTTCAGAAAGCAAGGAGTTACATGTACAAAAATCAAAATGGAATTAGAATATCCAAGATGGAGTCAGGATAGATAAAGTATAAATCCTGCTCTCACAGCTATAAGGACGAAACACCAAGGTTACTTACCGGTAGCCGGTTTTTCCTGAACCCATGACAGCACACCTTGGGAGAGAGGGATCCGCCCCACCAAGGACAGGAAACCGTCTGAAATAAAAGGGCGGTACCTCTCCCTCGCTTCAGTTGGATTACAGAGCATTGAGAGGACTTCCAGAAAAGGTTAGATTCATAACCAACACCTACAATATATATATAATCACCCAAAATGTAAAGTGCTTCACCAGGGCGTGAGAAAGACAGGGGGGGGGACTACGGGTGCTGTCATGGGTTCAGGAAAAACCGGCTACCGGTAAGTAACCTTGGTGTTTCCCCTCACCCATGACAGCACACCTTGAGAGAATTTTGGAGGACATGAGCACTCTAGGGAGGGACCACCGCCTGAAGTACCCTTCTCCCAAAGGTAAGGTCAGAGGAGGATAGATCCAACCGATAGTGCTTGTAGAAGGTGGATGGTGCAGACCAAGTAGCAGCTTTACATATCTGGTCAATCGAGACGTCTGCTCTCTCTGGCCAGGAGCTTGCGACAGCTCTGGTGGAATGAGCTTTAATACCGTCCGGTGCCGGAACACCTGTAGATGTATAAGCTAGACAAATGGCCTCCCTAAGCCACCTAGCAATAGTTCCCTTTGATACCCCGTGACCTTTCCTACTCCCCTGAAAGGCCAGAAACAAGGACTTGTCCTTCCTCCACTGACTAGTCATGTCTATGTACTGTAGTAATGCCCTTCTAACATCTAGATTGTGGAACCTAACCTCCCCGGGGTTTTTAGGGTTACTGCAGAAAGAGGGAAACACAATCTCCTGATTACAGTGGAATCTGGATACTACTTTCGGAAGGTACGCCGGATCTGTACGCAGAACGACCCGATCCTCATGAATTTGGGAGTATGGGGGATCAACAGAAAGGGCCTGCAGGTCACTCACCCTACGGGCCGATGTTAGGGCCACTAAGAGAATGGTTTTGAGGGTGAGGATCTTTGGAGAGATAACCTGCAGGGGTTCAAATGGGTCGCCAGAGAGTGCGTTTAAAACCAAATTCAGGTCCCAGGGAGGAACTCGGATAGCCCGAACTGGCTTAGCTCTGGAACAGGATTTAATGAATCTAGAGACCCATCTGTTCCCTGCCAGGTTACAATTATACAGCGCCCCTAGGGCGGACACCTGAACTTTAAGTGTTCCCGTAGCCAACCCCAGGTCACGTCCCTTTTGTAAAAACTCTAGGACTTCTCTAACTGGAGATTTATCCGACAATGGGGAGTCTATAAAATCCAGGAATTTTCCCCAGACTCTGGAATAAATTGTTATGGGCTTTCTACTACCCAACAGGGTAGAAACTAGGCCTGGTGAAAACCCCCTATTGCTCAGTAACAACCTCTCAAATTCCAAGCCGCCAGATGGAAACCTTTGGCTTGTGCATGGAATATTGGCCCCTGGATAAGAAGGTCCGGCCTGTTTGGCAGGACCCAGGGATCCGAGACCGACATTAGGCGAAGCAGGGAGAACCAGGGTCTTTTTGGCCAAAAGGGGGCTATTAGAATTATCCTCGCCCCCTCCTCCCGAATTTTCCTCACAACTGCCGGGATCATCACTATCAGTGGAAACGCGTAGGTCTTCCTGAACTTCCAGGGTATCTGGAGAGCGTCTACAGCATAGGGATTCTCTGTTGGATTTAGTGAACAGAATCTCTTCACCTTCCTGTTTGTCCTGGTGGCAAACAAATCTATGTCCGGTGACCCCCATAGCTGGATAATCTGTTGGAAGACTATCGGGTTTAAAGCCCACTCTCCTTGTTTTAAAGTGTGGCGACTGAGGAAATCTGCCCTTGAATTTTCTACCCCCTGGATGAAAAGAGCACTGAGGGATGGGAGATGCTGTTCTGCTAGATGCAGGATCCTGTTTGCTACTACCATAAGGGAGTGAGATCTTGTTCCTCCCTGGTGATTTATATACGCCACTGTCGTGAGTTTGTCAGACCTGATCTGGACATGGCGACCCTGTATGTGGGGAAGGAAGCCTATCAGGGATTTCTCTACTGCCAAAAGCTCCTTTAGGTTTGATGACGCTTCTATTTCGTGACGTAGCCAGAGCCCCTGAACTGAGAGCTCTGCTAGATGACCCCCCCAGCCGGAGCCACTTACATCTGTTGTAATTGTGTGGTCGACTGGTTTGGATCACTGTAAGCCTGCGGTCAGATTCTCCCTGTTTGTCCACCAGGAGAGGGAGTTTACTGTCTCCAAAGAAAGAGATAGTCTTTTCCCTAAATGTCCGTTGAAGGATTTCTGTGCTGACAGGACCTCCCACTGAAGAAGCCTCATATGACTCTGGGCCCATTTGACTGCCGGGAGACAGGTAGTCATGGAGCCTATTAGGGACATTGCTTCTCTCAAGGAAATCACGGGAGACTTTATGGCCCTTGAGACCAGGCTGATTATTTTGCAAACCTGGTCTTCCGGGAGGAAACAGGATTGGTGTTGGGAATCTAGGGTCAAGCCCAGAAAGATCTGCGTCCTTGAGGGGGATAGTTTTGATTTCTGAATATTTATTAACCACCCCCAGGTGATGTAAAGCTGTCCTGACCTCTAAAAGTTGAGAGGAACAGTGGTCCTCCGATTTCCCTATTATCAGATAGTCGTCCAGATATGGAACAATCACCACGTTCTTGATTCGGAGAAAAGCTGTCACCTCTGCTATAACCTTTGTAAACACTCTCGGTGCTATCGAGAGTCCAAAAGGTAGGGCAGTGAATTGGAAATGTCTCAATTGCCCTTGGATGAACAGGGCTACCCTTAGGTATTTCCGGTAGTCCAGATGGATTGGGATGTGATAGTAGGCATCTTTTAGGTCGATAACTGGCATGAAACAATTGTGGTGTAGGAGTTTTACTGCAGAGTTCACTGATTCCATCTTGAAAGTCTGGTTGATTTTCAGCTGATTTAGACTTTTGAGGTTGATAATGGTCCTTAAGGACCCATTTGTTTTTTTTATCACGAACAGGGGGGAATAAAATCCCCGTCCCCATTGTGAAACTGGAACTTCGTGAAGGACCTGCTTGTTGACTAAGTCTAACACTTCCGATTCTAGAGCCATCTGCTCCTCCCTGGACTTCCTTCGGGAGGTGATCATGAAGGTTTGGTGAGGGACCTGACTGAAGCGTATCTTTAGGCCGTTCTTTATGATATCCAATACCCAGGGATATGAAGTGATGGCTTTCCAAGCTGGGAAAAAATGGGAAAGCCTTCCCACGACCTCTAGCCTCACGTCATTGGGGAGATTTTTTGGTACTGGAGGATGGTCCTCCAAACATGTAACCAGAGTCCTTTTTAGATCTGGGCTCCCATCTTTTCCTTTCTCCTGGAGGGCGACCCCGGTTAAATCTCTTCCTCCGAAAATAGGACCTTTTTGTTTCCGCCCCTGGGAAACCTCTCTTTCTGTTGCCAGCTTTCTCCAAAAGCTCGTCCAGTTTTTGGCCAAACAAAAGTTTACCATCACAAGGAAGAGAACAAAGCTTATGCTTAGATTATAGGTCTCCTGGGCAACCCTTGAGGCACAGGGCTCGTCTGACAGCATTAGACAAATTTGCAGACCTGGCAGCGAGTTTAACTGAATCCGCTGAGGAGTCGGCCAAAAAAGCAGATGCTGCTTGTAGCAAAGGCAGATTGGAGAGGATTTTATCTCTGGACATATTTTTATCCTTGAGCTGGTCTCCTAATTGCTGAAGCCACACCATAAGTGACCTAGCGACACAAGTGCCTGCTACTGCTGGCTTCAGGCCCCCTGCCGCTGCTTCCCAGGTGTGACGCAGGAAGGAATCTGCCTTCTTATCCAAAGCATCCTTTAGACTGCCCGAATCTTCCAGGGGTAGGGACGATCTTTTGGATGATCGGGCGACAGACCCGTCTACTTTATGAATTTTGTCCCAGGGCTCAGAGACACTATCCTCGAAGGGGTACCTCCTTTTAGAGGATGAGGGCAATACTCCTGATTTCTCCGGGGATTCACTGGAAAGGAGCGTCTCTTTTTTACCTCCAGGCCTGCGAACATAATATCTTCCAGGGACCTGACTGCCTTTTCCTCCCTCAACCCCATGGTAGATCTGACCGCTCTGACCAACTTGTCAGTATCCTCAATAAGGAAACAGGGCCTACCACTGTCTGATGCAGAGGAGGATGCTGCATCACTGAGGCAAAGATCCTCTGACTGGGAGGATAAATCATAGTCGGAGGAGATATCTTTATGGGATCTCTTTTTCCCCTTTAGCAAGCCTTTCAGGGAATCCTGCACCTCTGACCGGATTACGGACCTCAAGTTAGAAGCGAAATCCGGGGTGCTCTCCGCTATAGTTTGGTTAATACAGCTTGCAAAAAGCTGCTTCTGCCAATCTATGGAAAGGGGGGCCTGGCATAAGGCACAAACTCTGTTCTTCTTTTTGGCGCTACTCTTCTTAGGTTCCTAAGGAATGAAGCACATAATAACTTTCCATTACTATTAAGTGACATTCACGAAGATCACTCACCCCTGAAGTCACAAAAGGGTACCGGATTTGGAGGCTGTGGCGGGACATAAGACGAATCCCTTCTGGATGGCCCTGAAGCCTCTGACACCTTACTCCTCCTGCTGCCGCTGCGGTTGCTGGAGCGGCCGTCCGTGTGCGAGGTGTCCGACTGCTTCTTCCGCTGGCGTTGATGAGGTGGAGGGGTCAGTTGCTGATGCTCCTGGCTGTCCTGGTCTGTCATAGCTGCTACACCATGAGCTTGAGCATAAGCAGCACTTGTCAGGAGAACAACCCCACCTTAAATAGGGCCACCTTAAATTTTGAAAAAAGCCGGCCGGCAAGCGTTTACAGGGCGCCGCCATCTTGGTTCTGGGTGCCGTCATACCCGGAAGACGCTGCTCCTGGTGTGCGACCAGCCAGGAGCCTGCGGCAGGGAGAGGACAACGCAGCGGTCTGCGGGGAGCCGGAGCCCTCCTCACCGCCAGCGCCCGCTCGGACACGGCTCCAGGGAACCGCGGACGGCGCTTCTGGGACCCGGAACCTGGTTCACAGGCAGGTGCCCGCTCTTCCACACCGGAACAGGCCCAGGTAAGTAATACACCTTTCTTCAGACAGGTTCCCATCAAGGACAGGAAACCAACTGAAGCGAGGGAGAGGTACCGCCCTTTTATTTCAGACAGTTTCCTGTCCTTGGTGGGGCGGATCCCTCTCTCCCAAGGTGTGCTGTCATGGGTGAGGGGAAAAATTGCGTTTGACATTGTTTTACCCCTTTATGTGTGATCGTTTTCAGCATTTGCTTGGCCAAATGTTTTGTATATTTTGCCTCGTCAGGGATTCTTAGGGACGACACCGGGAAGGATCATACAATATCCCACCGCTGGTACTTTTTGGTACTTTTGCGTTATAGCTCACCCGTAGGGCTCTCCGATATGGAAAAGTCTTAGTTACTTACCGGTAACGGCATTTTTCGGAACCCATGACAGCACCACGAGAGAGGGGATCCTCCCACCAAGGACAGGAAACCTACAGGTTAAAAGGGCGGCACCTCTCTCTTGCCTCAGTTTGGATTTCAGAGCATGAGAGGACCGCCAAGGCTAGTACAACAACAATACAAATATAACAACGTGCATAATCTTTTTTTTTTTTTACACCCTATAAGAGTGAGTTACAATAACTTATGGGAGTGCTCCCACAAACGTGAACGGAGGGAATATAAGGGTGCTGTTATGGGTTCTGAAAAATCCCGTTACCGGTAAGTAACTAAGACTTTATTCGTTCACCCATGACAGCACCACGAGAGAATTAC
The DNA here is from genome assembly GCF_046119375.1 of Phyllobates terribilis. NCBI lineage: Eukaryota > Metazoa > Chordata > Amphibia > Anura > Dendrobatidae > Phyllobates > Phyllobates terribilis. The sequence goes on from NW_027362763.1 coordinate 17,820,991, forward strand.
AGAGAAGAAAATTCTAGGGTGGGACCACAGCCTGGAGCACCCTCCTACCAAAGGCGAGGTCGGTAGAAACACCCATGTCTAGTCTGTAGTGTCTATAAAAGGTGGAAGGTGAGGACCAGGTAGCAGCCTTACATATATCTTCAATGGAGACATTGCCTTCTCCTCCCAGTAGGTCGCCATGGCCCGAGTGGAATGGGCTCTCAGACCTTCTGGTATTTCCTCGTCACTTGAAGAATAGGCAAGAGTGATGGTATTCCTTATCCATCTGGCGATAGTAGGCTTTGAGGCCCTACACCCCTTCCTAATGCCCTGGTGACATATAAAAAGGGACCTATTTTTCCTATACTCTTAAGTGACCAAAAGATATTTAAAAATGCATCTCCTCACATCTAACATGTGTAATTTGTCTTCCTTCCCGTTTTTTTGGAGAGGAACAGAAGGTGGGAAGGACTATCTCCTGAGTTCTGTGAAAGCGAGAAGATACTTTGGAGAGATAAGCCAGGTCTGGTTTAAGGATTATCCTATCTTCTAAAATTTGAGTAAATGGCTGGGCCATGGACAGAGCTTGAATGTCGCTCGCTCTCCTGGCTGATGTCAAAGCGACTAATAGGGCTGTTTTCAAGGTAATGAGTATAAGGGACGCTGAATCTAAGGGCTCAAAAGGAGGATTAGTCAGGGCAGTCAAAACGAAGTTTAAATCCCAAGGTATTAGCTTTAATTTAACAATGGGTCTAAATCTAAATGATGGTTTAATGAATCATGAGACCCAGTAATTTGCTGCCAAATTATGGGAAAATAGAGCCCTAAGATCTGAGACCTGGACCTTGAGAATACTGGTAGACAACCCGAACTCCATTCCTTTTTGTAGGAATTCTAACATCTTTCCTATGGGTGCACCCTCTTCTACTCCAACACCTGAGAAAGATAAGAACTTTCTCCAAGTTCTGGCATAAATGCGTGCAGTTACCAGCTTTCTAGTACATAAAAGGATGTTGGTGAGGTTTGATGAGAACTCTTTGCTAATTAAAAACGCCCTTTCAAATTCCACGCCGTCAGATGTACTCCTGGCGCTGGAGGATGAACAATCGGCCCTTGCAAGAGGAGGTTCGGGATCTCTAGTAAGATCCATGGGTCGATTACCGACATCTCTTTTGGGAAGGAGAACCAAGGTCTCATGGGGCAGAAGGGAGCTATGAGTATGACCCAAGCCCTGTCCGCTGTGATTTTTCTTATGTCCACTGGGAGAAGGGATGCAGGAGGAAACTCATATGCCAGGCTGGATTTACAAGTAATCAAGAGAGTGTCCACCATCAGAGGATTTTCCCTGGGATTCAGGGAACAGAATTCTCTCACCTTCCGATTCTGTTCGGTGGCAAACAGATCCACTACTGGAAGGGCCCACATCAGAACTATCTGAGAGAAGATCTGAGGACTCAGAACCCATTCTCCCTCCTTAAGAATGTTGCGGCTCCGGAAGTCTGCCTTGACGTTTTCCTTCCCTTTTAATTGTAAGGCAGTAAGGGAGAGTAAATGACTTTCTGCTTTTTGTAACAGCATGTCCGCAGCCCTGATTAGGCTTTTTGACTTGGTACCCCCTTGGTGGTTTATAAACGCCACGGATACTCGATTGTCTGATAGTATGCGGATGTCCTGGCCCTTTAGAGATATAAAGAACCCACTTACTGCCCGATCTGTAGCCAAAAGTTCCTTGACATTAGAGGAAAATTCTCTCTCGCTCTGTCCATACTTCCTGGATTATATCACTATCTAAGTGGGCTCCCGAAACCGTGGGACTTGTGTCTGTGGTTAACACGTGGGTTGGTCTAACCTCCTAGGGGACTCCCCAGACTGGGTTCCCAGTCACCAACCACCACTGAAGGGACTGTATCAAGTGAGTAAAAATATGTTCAAGACGCCCTCCAAGAATTGACTGATTATACAACACGTCCCACTGAAGGGTTCTAGAGTGGAATTGTGCCCACAGGACAGCGGGAAAACTGGACGTTAAGGTGCCTAATAAAGACATTGCACTATGAAGAGTCATGGCTCTAGCTATGGCTTTTTTAACAAGACGCTGGATCAGTCTAACTTTTAAGGCTGGTAGACGGGACTTCTGTTCCTCTGAAACCAGAATGACTCCCAGGAACTGCTGGGCTCTCATGGGAACTAACTTAGATTTTGGTAAGTTTAACAACCAACCCAGGCTGTCTGGGATGGACATTACTTCTACTAGATGGGTTTCACATTAATGGAAGGAGTTACCCACTATAAGGAAATCGTCGAGGTAGGGGATAATAAAGATATCTTTTTCTCTAACATGGGCCATGGCTTCTGCCACTACCTTAGTGAAAATTCTCGGTGCTACGGCTAAGCCTAAAGGAAGGGAAGTATATTGGAAATGTTTAACTACACCGTCCATCATCACTGTCACTCTTAGGTATTTTTGGTAGTCGTTGTGAATGGGTATGTGATAGTATGCATCTTTAAGATCCAAAACTGCCATGTAACAACCTGGAAAAATAAGTTTTATTGCTGCATTCAAGCATTCCGTTTTCAAAGTATGCACTTTCAGGTGTTTATTCAGTGACTTCAGATTAATTATAGTCCTGAAGGACCCGTCTGGCTTGGGAACTAGAAAGAGATGGGAGTAAAACCCCTTTCCTCTCTCTAACTCCGGCACCTCAATCAGTACAGATTTTTCAATTAGGTTATGGACCTCCAACTGGAGGGCAGACCGCTGTTCTGGGGAAGAATCGGAGGGAGTAACCATAAACCTTCTATGAGGAAGTGATTGGAACTCCAATTTCAGTCCTGATCTCACCAAGCCAAGGATCCAGCCGCTTGCTGTAATACATTCCCAGGCTGGGAAAAAGGAGGACAGCCTTCCCCCACCTGGGCTCGCCGTCATTGTCCCGATTTTCACGCGCCCTGGGAAGACGAGCCGAATAGTAGACCTCTACCTTTCTGCCTACGGTCTTCATATTTGTCCTGTTCTTTTTTTGGGTCTTCCTTGGACAAATTTCTTTTTCCTGACAGACCGCTTGTAAGTGGTGTAGGCATTGTACTCACTCAGGTGCGATGTGAGGCAAACATGAGGGATGTTCCTTTAAATGTCCAGTACGGTTTATTGGCTTCATAAACCGGCCAGAAAGCAAAATGCAAACAAACAGTTTTCAGTGCAGGCAAAAAGCAAAGTAAACAGTTCTTTTAGCAAAAGTCTCTGGTTAGCCAGCGCTGTGGTCACACAGGCTGGTGTAGCATCCAGTACACGGCCTAGTCTGGAGACAACCACAACAAGAGGCCTCCTCCCTCCAGACACACAGACCATGAGCCAAACCACAGCCTCCATTATATAGGCTGGTAACCACACCCAGAGGTGAGGTATGTGGGTTGCTGCACCCGCCCATTCTCTCCTAGCAACCCATAACCCGTCTCCCAGGTGCACCAATTAGACCTCTTAGTGCATGCGTGCACTAGAGAAATACTCCGGGTTACATCACAGAGACCAGCGACCTCTGTGATACATACCTCCCATCGACTACGCGACCATTAGCCAACTTACAGTGGGTAAGGACAAAGAGGGAAGCCCTTTTTTTTTAGAGTCCCCAGCCTTTTCCAATAAATCATCCATGGCAAGACCGAACAGGAACGGTCCTTCACAGGGGATAGAACACATTCTAGATCTGGCCTGTATGTCTCCCGGCCAAAATTTGAGCCATAAAGCCCGACGGGCCACATTTGATAGAGCTGCTGATCTTGCCGCCAATCTGACGGAGTCAGCCGAAGCATCGACAAGGAAAGCAGCAGCCCCCTGAACGAGAGGGATGGAAGATGAGATCTCTTCATGACACTCCATCTTTTAACTAGGTTCCTAACTGCTCTAACCAAATAATTAGGGATCTGGGAGGTGCAGGTGGCTGCTACTTCTGGTTTCAAGGCACCTGCCGCGGTTTCCCAGGTTCTTTTCAGGAAGGTATCTGCTCTCCTATCAAGTGGGTCCTTCAAGGCCCCCATATTATCAAAAGGCAAGGAAGATCTTCTAGAAGCCTTTGTTATGGCCATATCTAGTTTTGGCACCTTAGACCAAGAGGACTGGGTATCTTCGAAGGGGTATCTTCTTTTGAATGAGAGTGGTAAGAAACCTTTTTTCTATGGTTTCTTCCACTCCCTGTCAATTAGACCTTGAATCTTATTATTCATAGGAAAGCATTTTTCTTTTTATGATCTAGGCCCTTGAACATCACATCTTCCACTGATCTTGCAGACCTAGTATCCACAATGCCCATGGTGGTCCGGAAGGCCTTTATTAATGCGTCCACCGCACTAAAGAAAAAGCACTGGTGGCCCAAATCACTATTCATGGAGGAGGATGAGTGAGAGGGGTCATCAGAATCCTCGGGTAACAATGGATAGGGAGGAGTTACCGGATACTGGAGAAGGTGCCGTTTCCCGCCTACTTTTTGTGTTTTTTGCAAGGACTTTGAATATCTCCTCCTTGATTAGGGATCTCAACCCAGAAGAGAAACTAGGGGATTCCTCCATCACCGTCTGGTCAATACAAGATTGACAGAGCTTTTTAAAGTAGGTATCAGGCAGAGGGGTTTTACAGAAAGCACACTCCATGTGCTTCGACTTGGTATTACACTTCTTACTCTGAAAAACATTTAGCGAAAAGAAGAGGGAATCATTTACCAAGTGAACATTCAAAAAGATCCACTTACCCACTGCTCAAATACACGGTACTGGGTTTGTAGAAGACTCAGTCGGAGGGCCTTCCCTCGGGACTGCAGTAACTTTCCTTCTGCCTGAGCCTTTCTGGCTGGACCTCGTGGATCCATGCTTATTCGTGGAACAGCTGCTCCCACTAGTACGAGAGCAACGCTGGACCACAAGCTCTTGGGGCTCTCCAGGAAGCAGCTGATCTTGTTGCTTCTGCGGCTGAAGTTGCTGCTGTTCAATATCCTCCATCACTGTAATACACTAGATGGGCTGGGAAGCACCCTGGTAGTGGTGCCAGTAACCTTTATACCAGCCACTGCCCGGTACCGAGTCAGCTGACCCCGTGTGGCATGGATAACCCCACCCCCATCCGGCAGGAAACATCCCCCCTACCTGACGCCGAATGCCTCCAGGTGTGTCATTGGCAGTGACGCCGGCATCTAGGATGAGCAGTATCCAGGGCATGCCCTTCGCTGACCCCCCCCCCGGCCGCGCCTCCAATGGCGTCACCTGGACATGAACACCGCTCCCGGCCGCGTCATCCGCCACGTCTTCAGCCACTAGATCCGGCCGTGCCTGCAGCGACACCGGCCGGCGCGGCCCGAACTTCCTACTTGCGCAGATGGGGGGAGATAAGCCTCCAGAAACACGGCACCACCGCGGTCCGTGCCAAGCGTGAGCAGCATGTGCCCAAGCAGGGAAAGCGGCTCCTACCCCAAAGCACACGGAGCAGCCCCCCTGAGCCCTATTGTGGTGTCTCCAGGGACCCCGGACCGAGGCAGAGAAGATATCCCTGCCTGAACCGGTCGCCCAGTCCTGGGACAGGAAGTTTTTCTTCTTTCTTGCATAGGTAAGCCTGCAGAGGTTCCCATCAAGGACAGGAAACCAAAACTGAGGCGAGAGAGAGGTGCCGCTCTTTTAACCTGTAGGTTTCCTGTCCTTGGTGGGTGGATGCCCTCTCTCGTGGTGCACTCATGGGTGAATGAATAACATATGCGTATTGTTCCTTAGCTAACCCTGCCGCTAAAAATATGTGTCCCATTATTGTCGGAAGTATAGAAGTTCCGATATTTCATGTCGGTGCCTACGAGACTGCAGATCATACACATGTGTAAATGAGAATGTCCTGGCTATTGTGGAGAGGGATATGGATTTCCTTTTGAGGCTTAATGAGCAGTTTCCTCTTTAGCCAGGCGTCTACTCATCACAGGACTGTTCTACTAGGGGCTACATTAGTATGGTAATTAGTTTGACTCCTCTGGCCTGTGCTGCTATTTGCATAGCAACAGCTCCTTAGATTGTGAGCTCTTCTACTCTGATAAATGGTAAATAGAGGAAGAGGGAACAGTGAGAGAGATTTCAGAGGGAGAGGGAAATTTTTGATATTTTCTATGACATCTCCCGCTCTTTGAGGTAGAATACGGGACGATTTACAGATCGCCCCTTAAGTCTATCTTCTTGGCCAACCTTCCTGGATCCCATAATGCCCCCTCTTTCAGGGGTTCGGAGGTGGGCTTCTCCGGGGGGCTACTCAGTGTCACCGGATAGGGGTTGGACTCCTGGCTGGAGGTAGCTAGAAGTGACACTGGGGCCCCAACCTCCCAGGTGACAGGAGCTAGATAGGTGGTCTCCCTGGGGGATATCCACCTTTTCCTGTTAGGCCGACAAGCTGTGGACCCAGCTCGCCCACCACCCTGAACGACGGGAGACCCAGGTTTCTGATCACCCTGCCCGGTTCGGGGTACATTTTTCCCACCCCTCTGACAAGATATGGGTACCTTTCTCCCATACTCCTGACAGACAGTGGGACACACATTTCCCTCACCCTGCCTGGTTGGGGACCTACCTTCCCACCCCTCATTGTTACCTGGGGAGCCGTGCTAGTCATGGGGCAGCTACCACTGACCATCTGGTGTGACACGGGTCACCTGCACGGGACGACCTGCTTCCTGGTCGTCCCGTGCCTGCTCCCATTGCCCATAGCACTTATACTGGCTCGTTTTAAGGGATCCTCAGCAGCATCAACCCGCGGGGTGAGGTGGCTGAGTTCCCCTTTACCACAACACACATTTTATTATGCATTACATCGACATTGACAGTGGCATTACATGACATATCAGATCTGAGAGGGTGGTTAGGAATTTATCAGGCAACCAACCGTCCCAGATCAGTTCCCAATAGCACATAAGTAGGAAGATTCTCTGACACCCCCAATACAAAAGAGGACAATACAATACATATGCAGTTACACAAAATAAAATGGGATTAAAGAAGAACTTACTAGATCGATCGTAGAGACGATTCGGTTTAGCTGGAGGGAAGCACACCAATGCCCGTTCCACGAATGTGACCCCTGCTTACACATAAATATGTAACTTCCACCATGAGTATGGACCCATCTTCATCTGGATCTTTTATGCCGAAGGGGGACCTGCCCACAAAATCCCCTTCGATGACCTCACGTGGGCGTGGCTCCACCCTTCATGTTTTTATTAAAAACTCTAAACTTCTGCGATAACTCCTAGCCGGTTGATCGCAGAAGCTCGCAAGTGATACCATATTTTTTCTTACAAATTTACCTTTCTTTACAGACTATACAAGGCATAGCTGCGGTTTGTTGCATTATAGCTCACCGGAGGGGCTTACACCTACGGAAAAATATGTGTATTGTTCCTTAGCTAACACCGCCGCTAAAAATAGGTGTCCCATCACAATCGAAGTTATAGAACTTCCAATATTCCATATTTCATGTCGGTGCCGGCGAGACTGCAGATTTCTGTTGAGCAAGAAGATTTTGCAAATGAGGGTGACCCTGCTACTGTGTGGAGTGTGACAGCATTCCTTTGAAGTTTAAAGGAGCTGTTTCCTCTGTCATTCAATCCCATATGCTCAGGTGTCTTCATCACAGGCATGTGCTACTACAACTACATTCGAATGTTAATTAGAATGGACACTTGGCTCCTGCTATTTGCATAAAAGCCACTTCTCTAGAGTGTCAGCTCTTGTTCCCTTGACAAATAGTATAAGGGAGGGGGATGAGAGGTTTGGGTGGGGGATTCTTAATATTTTCTATGACACATAGCAACAGCTCCTTAGATTGTGAGCTCTTCTACTCTGACAAATGGTAGGGGAGGAGGGAAGAGTGGGAGAGATTTCAGAGGGAGAGAGAAATTCTTGATATTTTCTACAACAGTCATGAGTGGTAGAATTTTGTCAAAATTTTTTTTTAGGGGTGTTTTTAGGTTAAACATGGCAAAGACAAAGCCAAATCTATCACCAGATGTCCGGAAGCTTATTATTGTGAGAGTGAAGTCATAAAGAGGCAGCTATGAAATTCACCTGTTCTTAGAGTCAAGTGTCACGTATATTAAAGAAAAAAAAAGAAGGTTCTGGAACAGCTGACAAACCTAGAAGTGGACGACCATGGAAAAATTCCTCCAGAGCCGATCACATTAAGAAAAAGTCAGTATCTGATGTCCATAAAAGTGCTGTATAGATTTCACTCGAAATGAAGGCAGAATATTGGGTCAAAGAGAGTTGCCAAACGGTGGTGCGATGGCTAAGAGCAGTGGGGTTGAACGCACAAGGTCCAGTCAAGAAGCCTTTCATCTCTGCAAAGAAGTTGAACAAAGAACACAGCCAATAGGAAGAGACAGATTGGTCTAAAGTATTGTGGTCGGATGAATCCAAGTTCAATCTGTTTGGTAGTGATGGCAACACTATATATATCGCCCAACTGGAAAACGTAATGATGTAAGGTACCAAACACCTACAGTGAAGCATGGTGGTGGCAATGTCATGGATTGGGGCTGCTTTTTGGCATCTGCCATTGGCCCTCTGCATAGAATTAATGGAGATATGAATGCCACCATGTACAAGGATATACTGGAGAATGTAATGCTGCCACATGGTAAAACCAAAGTAGGCAGAGAATGGAAATTCCAGCAAGACAATGATCCTAAGCGCACATCCAATTTAGTCAAAAATTGGTTAGCAAAGAAAAATGTTCTCCTGTTGCAATGGCCGAGCCAATCGTCTGATTTACACCCTATAGAGGACCTCTGGGATGAGTTAGGGCGACGAGTTGGGACCTATACCCATAGCAAGAAAGATGAACTGTTTGCAGATTTGCAAATGGAATTGAGCGAGATCCCTCAAGATGTCTTGAATACCGAGTGGCTTCAATGCCCAGTCGGAGAGGTGCAGTAAGAGGTTATGCTACAAAATAAAAGTTAACAATCCAAACAAGTTCCAAATGGTATCCAAACAGAAAAATAATTTTCTACCAAAACTCTAGAATATAATATCAGCAACTTGTGTAGGACACATAAATTCAAAACACAACAAATAAGTATTAGGTTTAAAATATAATGTATTTATTAGATATTCTTTAAAATAAAGATATAAAAACAGATAAATACCCGTACTACAGCGCTCCTTGAAAAAGGTGTCGAAACGCGCGTTGGAGCAGTGGTGGTCCCCATACCTTCATCTTTATTCACAATTGTGTGAGGTAATGATGTCTTCTGTCTAATGTGATTTATTTACATATCCTGTGATGCGGATTGGTTATCTACCTGTTATATAGGATATTTTTCATATTAGCTGAGTTGACTATGCTATGGCTTTATAAACATCTGTGTTACCCATATATTTTTTGAATGGTTCATGGTTTGACACCCCATGTGTGTAGTACGGGTATTTATCTGTTTTTATATCTTTATTTTAAAGAATATCTAATAAATACATTATATTTTAAACCTAATACTTATTTGTTGTGTTTTGGATTTCTGTGTCCTACACAAGTTGCTGATAAAGTAAAAGTTATGGCATGGTAAGCAATGAATTACTCTCTATGCTGTGATCAATAAAAAGTAGATGCAAAACTTTTGGCAGTCAGTTTTCTATAATTAAAAGACCATACCTATATTCAGAAGCATTGTGGGTAAAATTAAGTTCTAGCGTGACGACAACTTCATGCACTTTCAATTCATCACCAGGGAAATGGCATCACAACAAGTCACTGCCACATATCTGTAAGGTGGAGCTTCACCAGAAGACACCGGTGACCCCATTATTACATACCCGCGGTGTCATCTCCTGGAGTCTCCTCCTTCACATCCCTCATACACGGCTGATCGTCCATCATCTGCTTTTCTTCATCTTCCACTTTAATGATGGTCAGCTCTGCACCCTGATGTCACATGTATAACAGCTTAGTACAATACAACAGACACATCATCATAAGAAGCCCCCAAATCTCTCACATCGCCCCATATAGATGTGGTGGAGGCGCAGCTTCATCTACCTGGTGACGCTCCGGACAGTCCTGGGAATACAGAGGAGCCGGGGGATTTCTTACACTGAGTCCATCTGTAGGAAACAGACAGACACGAGTTTGGTACATGGGTTGATGGGAGTAGTATCTAGATGACCATCTAACAGACATGAACGTGTCCCCCTCCTTACACTGCTGCTTGGCCATAAAATCCATCTTCTCTTCTCCATCTATGACCTCAACCTTAATATTAATCAGATCTTCACCCTAAAATACAAGAAAATGAGAAATAAGCCACAAATCAGAGATTTATGGTCATATTTGGGTGAGACGGTAGCGCCACCTACCCGAGGATTCTCTGGGACATTCTCCTCTGGACAATCCTGGAAATAGAGAGGAGCCGGACATCTCTCCTGGGGTTTTCTCCTCCAGGAACCATCTGTAGAAAACCATGATAGATGAACAGGACCAAGTGAGTTGAATTAGCTAATGGCTTCAAACACTGGAAGAAGCCAGAGCACCAAGTTGGTCAGTCAGAAAGAGTGATGCAAGTTATTCTGCATAATAATGTGAGTTTATGAATATAGCTACTTGATTGTGTGCAGTGTGGAGCCTAAGGTGATGGTGAGAAGCTTAAGGTGGCGGCACGGAGCCTAAGGAGTCAGCATCACTTTATTGTCAGCATGGCATTCTCCTGTAGGAACAGCTGTGTGACAGGAGCCGACCTCCGCTGCCAGGTACAGACTGGTTTCCTGTGACTCGTAAGACGATAGAAGGAGGCGGTGATCAGATAAGTGCACATTCTGCCCTTTATAGAGACCCCAAGACTGACACACTGCAGTAGTAGGACTGGAATAAGAGCCGAAACCTGGAGCTTCAACATCACCGGCCATTGTACCCCTGTGTGTATGCCCTGTACATGGCGAGACAGAGGGTCCGATAAGACCCCAGTGCAGCCTGTGCCCACAGTAATGATGTATAATACACAAGTCTCCGCTTACCTGGTGATGTATGAAAACGGTGCTCCTCCACCACAATGTCCGAGTACAGATCCCGATGCTCCTCAACCACAGCGTCTGAGTACAGATCCCGGTGCTCCTCCACCACCACAACATCTGAGTACAGATCCCGGTGCTCCTCCACCACAACGTCCGAGTACAGATCCCGGTGCTCCTCCACCACAACGTCCAAGTACAGATCCCGGTGCTCCTCCACTACAACGACCGAGTACTGATCCCGGTGCCCTTCTACATAATCCCATTCCTCCATTGGGAAATACAGAGCGACGTCCTGACACCGGAGAGAAACCTGACAACCAACGAGACCGACATCACTCAGAGTCTTCCAGTGTATACTGTATAATCTCCCAGCAGTCTCCTCTCCTCTCATTCCCCAGAATCCTCCAGCGTATACTGTATAGTCTCCCAGCAGTCTCCTCTCATTACCCAGAATCCTCCAGTGTATACTGTATAATCTCCCAGCAGTCTCCTCTTCGCTCATCACCCAGAATCCTCCAGTGCATACTGTATAATCTCCCAGCAGTCTCCTCTCCTCTCATCACCCAGAATCCTCCAGTGTATACTGTATAATCTCCCAGCAGTCTCCTCTCATCACCCAGAATCCTCCAGTGTATACTGTATAATCTCCCAGCAGTCTCCGCTCATCACCCAGAATCCTCCAGTGTATACTGTATAATCTCCCAGCAGTCTCTGCTCATCACCCAGAATCCTCCAGTGTATACTGTATAATCTCCCAGCAGTCTCCTCTCCTCTCATCACCCAGAATCTTCCAGTGTATACTGTATAATCTCCCAGCAGTATCTTCTCCGGTCATCACCCAGAATCCTCTAGTGTATACTGTATAATCTCCCAGCAGTCTCCTCTCATCACCCAGAATCCTCCAGTGTCAGGAAAACTTGGTCAGACCTTGCAGCCCTCTGGCGCCCCCTTATCCGGCTGGTCAAACACGGTATTGACCGAGGATAAGCAACAGGGCGCAGCTGCTCTCATTTATGTCGACTATTGTGGCACGTGATGTGACAGGACGTATATATACCACCTGTTCCTTCCAAGAACGTATATATACCTCAATCCAGCCACCCTCAACCACAATATCACATAAATACACCGTATGTTGCCACCACCGATCTCTTAACAGGTGGATCGGGTACACGTTAGGTAACGTGAATTAGCGGGTGAGGAACGTGTTTGCTCGACATAGGACAAGAAGAATGAAGCTGGTAAATAATAATAATTTACTCCCGAAAGTTGGCAGTGTTTAAAAAGATATACGAGATATTATAAAAGAGACAATTTACATATATGCATAAAACAGTTATTAAAATAAAAGGGGTAACTAATAGCAAAAGCTGCGCCACGAGGTGATGGTCTCAGATTCTGGGGGGGGCGCGGTTCCCTGGAAATTAGGTGTGATTCCTCCACGCAGCGAGGAGTGTTTGCGTATGACGTCCCTGGTTGGAATGAGCCAACATGGACGTTCTGGTTTTTAGTAAGGAGGCAAAACACTAGGACACACCCATGTTGTTTGCCTCACACGGGGGCTTGGTTATGTGAACCCACCCAGCTGCACAAGACATAAAAATCCTTCATCTTTCATATCTTGGTATGGGGGGCTCCACATCCAAGATGGATACATCATGTTTGCCGTCACCAATATTCACGAAGATTGATATCAAATACAGTTATATGAAAAAGTTTGGGCACCCCTATTAATCTTAAGCTTAATGTTTTATAAAAATTGGTGCTTTTGCAACAGCTATTTCAGTTTGATATATGTAATAACTGTTGGACACAGTAATGTTTCTGCCTTGAAATGAGGTTTATTGTACTAACAGAAAATGTGCAAACTGCATTCAAACAAAATTTGACAGGTGCATAAGTACTGACTTACTAAAGCACTTTTTTTGGTTTTGTAACCTCATTGAGCTTTGAACTTCATAGCCAGGTGTATGCAATCATGAGAAAAGCTACTTAAAGTGGCCACTTGCAAGTTGTTCTCCTGTATGAATCTCCACTGAAGAGTGGCATCATGGGCTCCTGAAAACAACTGTCAAATGATCTGAAAACAAAGATTATTCAACATAGTTGTTCAGGGGAAGGATACAAAAAGCTGTCTCAGAGATTTAACCTGTCAGTTTCCACTGTGAGAAACATAGTAAGGAAATGGAAGAACACAGGGACAGTTCTTGTTAAGGCCAGAAGTGGCAGGCCAAGAAAAACATCAGAAAGGCAGAGAAGAAGAATGGTGAGATCAGTCAAGGACAATCCTCAGACCACCTCCAGAGAGCTGCAGCATCAACTTGCTGCAGATGGTGTCACTGTGCATCGGTCAACTATACAACGCACTTTGCACAAGGAGAAGCTGTATGGGAGAGTGATGCGAAAGAAGCAGTTTCTGCAAGCAAGCCACAAACAGAGTCGGCTGAGGTATGCAAAAGCACATTTGGAGAAGCCAATTTCTTTTTGGTAGAAGGTCCTGTGGACTGATGAAACCAAGATTGAGTTGCTTGGTCATACAAAAAGGCGTTATGCATGGCGGCAAAAAAACACAGCATTCCAAGAAAAACACTTGCTACCCACAGTAAAATTTGGTGGAGGTTCCATCATGATTTGGGGCTGTGTGGCCAATGCCGGCACCGGTAATCTTGTTAAAGTTGAGGGACGCATGGATTCCACTCAGTATCAGCAGATTCTTGACAATAATGTTCAAGAATCAGTGACAAAGTTGAAGTTACGCAGGGGATGGATCTTTCAGCAAGACAATGATCCAAAACACCGCTCCAAATCTACTCAGGCATTCATGCAGAGGAACAATTACAATGTTCTGGAATGGCCATTCCAGTCCCCAGACCTGAATATCATTGAACATCTGTGGGATCATTTGAAGAGGGCTGTCCATGCTCGGTAACCATCAAACTTAACTGAACTGGAATTGTTTTGTAAAGAGGAATGGTCAAAAATACCTTCATCCAGGAAATCATTAAAAGCTACAGGAAGTGACTAGAGGCTGTTATTTTTGCAAAAGGAGGATCTACTTAATATTAATGTCACTTTTCTGGTGAGGTGCCCATACTTATGCACCTGTCAAATTTTGTTTGAATGCAGATTGCACATTTTCTGTTAGTACAATAAACCTCATTTCAAGGCAGAAACATTACTGTGTCCAACAGTTATTACATATATCAAACTGAAATAGCTGTTGCAAAAACACCAATTTTTATAAAACATTAAGCTTAAGATTAATAGGGGTGCCCAAACTTTTTCATATAACTGTATGATATTTCTATGACGTTCAGAAGCTCAGAACCCATTTCCTAGGTTTCTGGTGGTTTCCCAGTTATGAAAGATACACCATCATAACTGGAAAAAGGTGAGCATCCCAAAAAAGTGGTCCATGTGTTTGAGACAGTAATGTGTGTTATTAAACTCGACATTAAAAGTTTGTACAGTTACACAATAGGACTTTGGGGGTGGGGAGGGGGGGGGGAATCCAGTGTAGACCAGTATGCTTGCTTCTGGCTGAGGTTTATGGCGGTTATAAAAATTCCTTGCTTGGGGGAAGCAAGAGTAGAGTTCTATGGAGGTCCCTTCCAAGTTAACAGGGGTCAGAGATTTAAGACATCTCTGGCTGTCCTTTCAACATTTTTTAAAACTAGGACAAAAATACATTTTGCCTGACACCTCCTCCATTTTAGACTGCGCTATCGAGGTAGGACCTTCTGGTACTCCTCCAGGCGTATCTCTGGAGGTTCCCCTCGCCGGGACAACCTTTGCGGTGTTGAACGGTAAAGGAGGGTGAGGCTCCAGCGTAACAACCTTCCGTTGGCACCGGACATGGTGCGCAGCCAACTAAGGGGGTTGTGGTCAGTCACGACCATGAAGGGGCGCCCGTACAAGTAAGGCTGTAAGCGGTGCAGGGCCTATACAATGGCCAGGCACTCCATCTCTATGGTGGAATAGGCCACTTCCCTCGGCAGCAGTTTCCGGCTTAGGTACAACACGGGGTGTTCTTGGTTCCCCGAGTCGTCCTGGCTGAGCACAGCACCGAGGCCAAACTCACTGGCGTCGGTCTGTACGAAGAATGGCCGTGTGCCGTCGACCGCCTTTAGCACAGGGGAGCTGCTCAGGGCAGCCTTCAAAGCCCGAAAGGTCACCTCGCATTCATCTGTCCATTTGACTGGATGGGGTAGGCTCCTCTTGGTGAGGTCTGTCAAGGGCTTCGCAAGGCTACTATAGTCTTGTACAAAGCGTCTATAGTACCCTGCGGTGCCCAAGAAGGACTGCACCTGCTTCTTGGTCCTGGGGGTGGGCCAGGACACGATAGCGTCCACCTTCCCAGGCTCTGGCTTCAGAGTACCCTCACCTACCCGGTGCCCCAGGTAGTGGACCTCGTTCATGCCCATCTGGCACTTTCCTGGCTTGATGGTCAAGCCCGCCTGGTGAATGCGCCCGAGCACCTGCCACAGAAGCTCGAGGTGTTCCTACCAGGTGGGACTGAAGACGGCAATGTCATCTAGGTACGCCACTGCGTACCTTTCCAGTCCCTGGAGCAAGTGGTTGACCATTCGCTGGAAAGTGGCAGGGGCATTTTTCATGCCAAAAGGCATGACCGTGGATTCATACAATCCGAAGGGGGTGATAAAGGCGAACTTCTCCTGGGCCTTGGGGCTCAAGGGAATCTGCCAATATCCCTGACTCAGATCCATAATGGAGAGATAGCTCGCGCTGGCTAACCGCTCAAGCAGCTCCTCAATGCGTGGCATTGGTTGGGCATCAGAGGCTGTGATAGCGTTGAGCCCCCTGTAGTCCACACCGAACCGGGTGGTCCGGTCCTTCTTTGGCACCAGGACTACAGGTGAGGCCCACGCGCTCTTGGACTGCTTAATCACCCCCTACTTCAGCATCTCCTCGACCTCCTGGCGCATGACATGCTGCACCTCGTCTGAGATTCGATAGGCTGTCTGCCAGAGTGGGGCATGATTCCCAGTGTTCACTTCATGAACCGCCACCTCAATCCTGCCAGGCATGTTGGTGAACACTGCTTTGAAGGGTTTCAGCACTGCTCGCATCTGAGACTTCTGGGGTGCGGATAGCAAGGCGCTTATCTCTACATCCTCTAGGGACCCGCTGGCCTTCGCTTGGGCCAGCATGTCCAAGAGGGGGTCGTCCTCCCCATCCTCGGGCAGGCTGCAGACTGGTAGGACGCAAGCTCCACGTTCTTGATGAGCCTTCATCATATTAACGTGAAAAGCCTTCCGCCTAACCCACGCATGGTCAAGAGTGATCACGTAGGTGACCGGGTTGAGCTGTTGGTGAATGACGTACGGGCCTTCCCAGGCCGCCTGAAGCTTGTCCTTTGGTACAGGGACCAGCACCCACACCTTATGACACACCTGGTAGGTCCGCTCTCGGGCGTTCTGGTCGTACCAATGCTTCTGGTCAACCTGGGCTTGCGCCATGTTGTCATGCACCAACTGCGTCAAGGTCTGCATCTTGTCACGGAAGCGCAAGACATACTCCACGATGGACACTCCTGGGGAGCTCGGCTCTTCTTCCCAGGATTCCCTTATCAACCCAAGGGGTCCTCGGACACGCCTGCCATACAGGAGCTCAAAGGGGGAGAACCCCGTCGAGGCCTGTGGAACCTCTCTGTAAGCAAATAGCAGGTGTGGGAGGTAACACTCCCAGTCACGTCCCTGGGTCTCAACCAGCATTTTTAACATCTGTTTGAGGTTACCGTTGAATCGCTCACACAAACCACTGGTTTGGGGATGATACGCGCTCGATACCAGATGCTGCACCTGCATTTTCTTACATAGGGCCTCCATTAAGCGAGACATGAACTGGGTCCCCTGGTCGGTAAGCATCTCACTGGGGAAGCATACTCGCGAAAAGATGGCCAAGAGGTTGTCCGCCACCTTATCCGCCCGAATTAAGGACAGGGCTACTGCCTCCGGATACCGGGTAGCATAGTCTACCACGGTAAGGATGAAACGCTTTCCAGAGCTGCTGGGTATGGCCAGTGGTCCCACAATGTCCACAGCAATCCTCTGGAAAGGCTCCTCTATCACTGGCAAAGAGATCAGGGGGGCTTTGGGAGCCGGCCCTGCCTTTTCCACTATTTGACACGTGGTACAGGAGCGACAGTAGTTCACCACATCCATCCCCATTTTGGGCCAATAAAAGTGGTGAGACAGCCGGGCCTTGGTTTTGCTGATCCCCAAGTGTCCAGCGAGTGGAATCTCATGGGCGATCCGCAACAACTGATCCCTGAATTGGTAGGGGACGACTAGCTGTCTCTCCCTCAGCCACTCCTGTTGGGGTGTACAGGGAACTGTCTCCTGGTACAACCTCCCTTGGTCCCAGAATACCCTCTCCTTATCAGACTCGGAGGTGGGTTTCTCAGCGAGGCTCCTTAACGTCTCTAGGCTAGCATCAGAGTGCAGAGCTGCCTGAAACTCCTGGCTGGAGGAAGCCAGAAGTGAGGTTAAGGCCACGTCCGCACTGGGACCGGCTCTGGGTCCATAACTGATTCAGTTATTCCGCTGTCCGAGGAGGGTCCAGAAGGCAGGGCGTTACTTGCGATCTGGGCACTCTGACAGCGGGTAACAGCGGCTATATAGGCGTCTCCCCGGGGAATAACACAGTCCCATCAGCCTGCGCGGCTATGAGTACTACTTCCCCATCCTCCCCCATTACCTCAGGAACAGTGCTACTTATGGGGCAGCTGCCATCAGCCAGATCACCGTCTGTTGTGACACTGGTCGCTGGCACAGCACCACCTGCTTCATGGTCCCCGTGCCTCTCCCCATTACCCATAGCACTGACACTTGCTCCTGCTAGGGGATTGTCAGGACGACACCGGCAGGATCATACAGTATCCCACCGCTGCCACCAATTGGTCAAGAACTCCAACACACACAGAGGGACGACACCAGGGAGATCATGCAATATCTCGCAGTTGCAGTCACACTGTCCGTATTTCGTCCGGAGTCGCGAGCACACGATCCAGACTACTCTCTACGTAGGTATCGGTAAGCGACCAGTGAGAGTATGGCGCAACACCCTGGGTTCCACAGACTGGAATCCGTGTTTAACGCCCTCCGTACGGTCACTGTCAGCTTAACGATATGCCAATTATTAAGATTCTCTGCCACCACCGGCCGAGTTTGAAATATAACACAGGCCTGGCCGGTCGCCTGCGTTTTGGTAGCGTATGGCTTCGGGGAAGGGAACGATTACAGAACAAAAGAAACAGAACTATTAAATTTTATATTTAATCCAAAAGGGAGGCAGAGTTATGAAAAATATATACAAGGAAGTTACAAAGGAGACATTAAAAATACATAAGCAGTTACATAAAATAAACAGGGTAAAAAGAAGAAACTTACACTATACGATCACGGAGACGATTCAATATAGATGGAGGAGGGGCTCTCCAGATTATGCTGTTATTGAACAGGACCCGTTGCTTATAATTCTTATTCCCCCCTGGCAATGAGTGCTCCTGTCTTCTCCATAGATTCTTTTATACCTAAGGGGAGATCTGGCCACACGTCCCTTGTGGTGACATCATGCCATTTTTTCCCTTATGATTTTATCTTTATTTTGATATCACACTTCACATAGCGGCAGTCTGCTATTCTGGGATTTTTGCCCTACAGCTCCCTGATTTTGGTTACAGCCCTGGAAAACTACCTACACATTCCTGGCCTGATTTGGTCACTACCCATTTGGGTCTCGTTATTGCTGGACGTATGGAACTCATACTATTTCATATATAATATCGGAGCCGATCTGGCTATGGCTGGTGGCCAGGAATTGTCTGTGGGTGTCTTTGAACTTAACGAACCATTTCCTCGTTCCACCAAACTCATTGCTTGGGAGAAGGTGTCAATCTATCTCAGGTCTGTGTTAAGAGGAAATACATTTCCATTTTAGCTTGTGACACTTCATGTGTAAAGCCTTTTGGCTGTGGGGGATAATTTGCAGGAAGACACAGTATAATTGTCATCTCTGGACAAACACTACAGGAGAGGGCATGGGAGAAGGGCTAATATTCTGTTAATCTGTCCCTGACATTAATATTGTCCTGACAGGGATCCTCAGCAATATCACCCCGCAACGTGACAAGGCTGAGTTCTCCTGTACCTTCAAATACTACTACATCATCATCATGTAAAGCATTGACATTCACATTATCAGCATTAACCTTACCAACCGTATCAGATCGGGGAGGGGCGTCAGGGACATAATAAGCAAACATCCTCCCCAAATCAGTTCCCAACAAAACAGGTAAGTTTTCAGATACTCCCACTTCCTTCACCCCCCTCCCCGCACCCCAATCAATAAAAACCCGGGCCATGGGCAAGGGGCATTGGACGCCCCCAATCCCGGTGATAGTCAGGGTCTTTCCCGGAATAAGCTCTTCAGCAGACACCAGTTCGGGTCGGATGAGGGTTCGTACGGCCCAGTATCCTTGAGGCCTACAGTGACAGACTGCAAGTTTTCACAGGCCCTCCCAACCGGCCCACCTACCAAAAGAACTGAAGCACTAGGCCCTGGTGCCTTGGATGGGGGGGTTCTTCTCTGCTTCTCTGGGCAAGTGGCGCTGAGATAACCAGTCTGGTTGCAGAAATAACACTTGCGGGCATCAGATGCAGGCCGGGCGTTGGTAACGGGGACAAGGCCTCCGGAACGTCGGCTGGCAGGGGCAGGGATGGTGGTTAATGGCTTACCCCCTTTCCAGCTGGCGACGACCGGCTTCCGCACCTCCGGTTGGCCTCGTAGGTGTCTGCGATCTGCGCTGCTTTATTGGCATCTGGTGGCTCCCGATCCATCACGAACTGCCGTACCCCAGTCGGACACAGATGCAGGTACTGGTCCTTCACCATCAGGTCCTTCAGCTGCTCAAAGGTGGTCACTGACAGTCCTTGGATCCACTGCTCAAAGTGGGTTCTGAGCCCATGCACCACATCGCTGTAACGGTCGTGCGGTCCACGTTGGAGGTTCCGGAACTTTTTACAGTACACCTCAGGCGTCAGTTGGAACCTCTGGATTAGGGCCTGCTTAATGGCATCATAGTTCCCATCGAGGATCTGAGGAAGAGCCACAAACACATCCAGAGCTTTGCCTTGCAGTCCTGCAGTTAAGTACCGCACCCACTGGTCCTCAGGCAGCTGGTACTGTCTGCAAATCCTTTCAAAACCCCTCAGAAAGGTGTTGAGGTCGCCGTCCTTTTCAATCACCGGAAAATGCTCTGGACGGGGTTTAAACAGGGTCGCATTGTTGGTCTCATCGTTCCGTGAGGTGGATGTTGAGATCCCGAGTTGGGCCATCTGCAGTTCATGGGCCCTCTGAACTTGGGACTCTGCTCGCCGCTCGGCAGCCTCTCTCTGGGCTCTCGCTCGGCCCTCTCGGCCTCTCGCTGGGCTTGGGCCGCCGCTCGGCAGCCTCCTGGTGCTGCTGAATTACTTTCAGCCGTCCTTCATGATCCTCTGCAGGAAGTTGCTGTGGACCCATCTGCAGATAGGGGTCCACGCTGCCCTGGTAGCTGACGCGGCGTGCGTCTACAGGTGGGACCCTTGCAGTAGTACTGTCTATATCTCGGCTGACCCCTGGCCCTGCTGAGGTCTGGAGAAGGGCTTGCTCTGCCTCCAGTTGCGCCAGTGCAGCAGCCATTTGTTCTTTGCTTTTGCCGAGGGGGTCAATGCCTCTGGTTATACATATTCCAATAAGAGTGTCCTTTTTCTACTGGCTGTACCAGAGCACCCCAACTATGACCATGATCACCAAAATAAAAATTGAAAAGAAAAAACTAAGAAGGGTAGGGGTAACTGCTACACATACAGCATAGTCTCAGATCTAATAAACACTGAGTTCGATCTTCAAAACTTTTGTGCAGGGTCCAGGTAAGAACACTGCAAGTTTTTAGCGAGAGGAATGATTGCTCAAACCAGATCACTAATGTCGTATGATCCCACCGCTGTCACCAATTGTCAGGAAAACTTGGTCAGACCTTGCAGCCCTCTGGCGCCCCCTTATCCTGCTGGTCAAACACGGTATTGACTGAGGATAAGCAACAGGGCGCAGCTGCTCTCATTTATGTCGACTATGGTAGCATGTGATGTGACAGGACGCATATATACACCACCAGTTCCTTCCAGGAACGTATATATACCTCCGTCCAGCCACCCTCAACCACAATATCATATAAATACTGGTATGCTGCCACCACCGATCTCTTAACAGGTGGATCGGGTACCCGTTAGGTAACGTGAATTAGCGGGTGAGGAACGTGTTTGCTCGACATAGGACAAGAAGAACGAAGCTGGTAAATAATAATAATTTACTCCCGAAAGTTGGCAGTGTTTATAAAAGATATACAAGATATTATAAAAGAGACAATTTACATATATGCATAAAAAAGTTGTTAAAATAAAAGGGGTAAATAATAGCAAAACCTGCGCCACGACGTGATGGTATCAGATTCTGTGGGGGGGGACGGCTCCCCGGAAATTAGGTGTGATTCCTCCACGCAGCGAGGAGTGCTTGCGTCTGACGTCCCTGGTTGGAATGAGCCAAGATGGCCGTTTTGGTTTTTAGCAAGGAGGCAAAACACTAGGACACACCCATGTTGTTTACCTCACACGGGGGCTCGGTTTTGTGAACCCACCCAGCTGCACAAGACATAAAAATCCTTCATCTTCCATATCTTGGTAGGGGGAAGGCCCACATCCAAGATGGATACATCATGCTTGCCGTCACCAATATTCACGAAGATTGATATCAGGTATGATATTTCTATGACGTTCAGAAGCTCAGAACCCATTTCCTAGGTTTATGGTGGTTTCCCAGTTATGAAAGATACACCATCATAAATGGAAAAAGGTGAGCATCCCAAAAATGTGGTCCATGTGTTTGTGACAGTCATGGGCATTATTAAACTCGACATTAAAAGTTTATACAGTTACACAATAGGGCTTTGGAGGGAAAATCCAGGGTAGACCAGTATGCTTGCTCTTGGCTGAAGTTTTATGGCGGTTATAAAAATTCCTTGTTTGAGGGAAAGCAAGAGTAGTTTCTATGGAGGTCTCTTCCAAACAAACAGGGGGCGGAGATTTAAGACATCTCTCGCTGTCCTTTCAATTTTTTTAAAACTAGGACAAAAATACATTTTGCCTGACATCCAGTGTAAACTGTATAATGTCCCAGCAGTCTCCTCGTGTATACTGTATAATATCCCAGCAGTCTCCTCTCCGATCATCACCCAGAATCCTCCAGTGTATACTGTATAATAGCCCAGCAGTCTCCTCTCCGCTCATCACCAAGAATCCTCCAGTGTATACTGTATAATAGCCCAGCAGTCTCCTCTCCGATCATCACCCAGAATCCTCCAGTGTATACTGTATAATAGCCCAGCAGTCTCCTCTCCGCTCATCACCCAGAATCCAGCAATCAGAGGGGCCGCACGGTACAGCGCACGCTACACAGAGGGGCCGCACGGTACGGCGCGCGCTACACAGAGGGGCCGCACGGTACGGCGCGCGCTACACAGAGGGGCCGCACGGTACGGCGCGCGCTACACACAGCAGGCGCACGGTACGGCGCGCGCTACACACAGGAGGCGCACGGTACGGCGCGCGCTACACACAGGAGGCGCACGGTACGGCGCGCGCTACACACAGGAGGCGCACGGTACGGCGCGCGCTACACACAGGAGGCGCACGGTACGGCGCGCGCTACACACAGGAGGCGCACGGTACGGCGCGCGCTACACAGGGGGGCCGCACGGCGCACGCTACACAGAGGGGCCGCACGGCACGGCAATCACTACACAGAGGGGCCGCACGGCACGGCGCGCGCTACACAGAGGGGCCGCACGGCACGGGCTACACAGAGGGGCCGCACGGCGCGCGCTACACAGAGGGGCCGCACGGCGCGCGCTACACAGAGGAGCCGCACGGCACGGCGAGCGCTACACAGAGGAGCCGCACGGCACGGCGCGCGCTACACAGAGGGGCAGCACGGCGCGCGCTACACAGAGGGGCCGCACGGCGAGCGCTACACAGAGGGGCCGCACGGCGCACGCTACACAGAGGGGCCGCACGGCGCACGCTACACAGAGGAGCCGCACGGCGCACGCTACACAGAGGAGCCGCACGGCATGGCGAGCGCTACACAGAGGAGCCGCACGGCAATCGCTACACAGAGGGGCCGCAGGGCACGGCGAGCGCTACACAGAGGGGCCGCACGGCAATCACTACACAGAGGGGCCGCACGGCACGGCGCGCGCGACAGAGGAGCCGCACGGCGCGGCGCGCGCGACACAGAGGAGCCGCACGGCATGGCAATCGCTACACAGAGGGGCCGCATGGCACGGCAATCACTACACAGAGGAGCCTCTCAGCCTCTCAGCCTCTCAGCCTCTCAGCCTCTCAGCCTCTCAGCCTCTCAGCCTCTCAGCCTCTCAGCCTCTCAGCCTCTCAGCCTCTCAGCCTCTCAGCCTCAGGTGGACACAACGCCCCCTCCGCTCCTCACCTCACACTGCAGTCTCCTCTTTGCAGTATTTATCATGGAGTTGATTTGTTCATATAATGACGTCACCGGAAGGGGCGGGGCCTCAGTCCAGAGCAGCGCTGACGTCACCCGTGGGCATTGTTGAGCTGCGGCTGCCGGTGTCAGGTCTTATGCACACGATGTTGAGTGACTGAGGTCACGTGGTGCGGCTTTCTGGGCTGTGCTGATGGGAATCATAGCTCAGTGTAAGATTGTGTTTAATGTTATCAAAAGTGCACCATGTGAATAATGGCAGCAGGACGTGCGGTATTACAGGGAGTGTATGAGGAGAAGGAGCAGGAGAAGATCGGTGCAGAGACGTGGAGGAGTCACTGTGTGCAGCACTGAGCTGACAGGGAGGCCGGGGGCGGACACAGACTGTACTGGGCCCCTCTGCAAGAATTTTTTGCCCCCCTCTCCTGCCCTTCATAGGGCAACAAAGTTATGTAAGCATAACCCCCCCCCCCCCCATGTGCATCTCTCATATCCCCCCATGTGCATCTCTCATCCCCCCCCATGTGCATCTCTCATCCCCCCCCATGTGCATCTCTCATCCCCCCCATGTGCATCTCTCATCCCCCCCCATGTGCATCTCTCATCCCCCCCCATGTGCATCTCTCATCCCCCCCCATGTGCATCTCTCATCCCCCCCATGTGCATCTCTCATCCCCCCCCATGTGCATCTCTCATCCCCCCCCATGTGCATCTCTCATCCCCCCCATGTGCAGCTCTCATCCCCCCCATGTGCAGCTCTCATCCCCCCCCATGTGCATCTCTCATCCCCCCCCATGTGCAGCTCTCACCTCCCCCATGTGCAGCTCTCACCTCCCCCATGTGCAGCTCTCACCTCCCCCATGTGCAGCTCTCACCCCCCCATGTGCAGCTCTCACCCCCCCATGTGCAGCTCTCACCCCCCCCATGTGCAGCTCTCACCCCCCCATGTGCAGCTCTCACCCCCCCATGTGCAGCTCTCACCCCCCCCCATGTGCAGCTCTCACCTCTCCATGTGCAGCTCTCACCCCCCCATGTGCAGCTCTCACCCCCCCATGTGCAGCTCTCACCTCCCCCATGTGCAGCTCTCACCCCCCCATGTGCAGCTCTCACCCTCCCCCATGTGCAGCTCTCACCCCCCCATGTGCAGTTCTCACCCCCCCCATGTGCATCTCTCATCCCCCCCATGTGCATCTCTGATTCCCCCCACTCCTAGTTAATTATATTTAAAAAAAATAAAACTTGTTATACTTACCCCCATGCGATCCCTGCAGAATCCTGGTGCTCGTCCACGTCGCTGCCACCAGGTTCTCCTGACTTCCGGCCATGTGACGGCGCCGTCACATGACCGGAAGTCAGGGGAATCATGAAGGCGCTGCCTCAGCAGCACTGCACTGCTACACAGAGGAAAGCAGCGCTGAGATGTCCCGGCGCTTAGCGGTCAGCATGGGTCCGGGGGCCCAGGGCCGGCTCCAGGTTTTTCTGGGCCCCGGGCGAAAGCGTCTCAGTGGCCCCTTTAACACAAACCACGATTCATGATGGACAGATACCGAAGAGAATATATATATATATATATATATATATATATATATATATATATATATATATATATATATATACAGTGCCTACAAGTAGTATTCAACCCCCTGCAGATTTTGCTGGTTGACACATGCGGAATTAACTTGGCATTGTGACATTTGTACTGTAGATCAGTCTGGAAGTGGGAAATGCTTTGCAGCAAATTTTGTTTTTGTTTTTTTTAAAACGTTAAAAGTTAATTCAGAGTGTCATTTATTATTCAACCCCTCAAACCACAAGAATTCTGTTTGGTCCCCCTAAAATATTAAGAAGTAGTTCAGGCACCAAGAATAATGAGCTTCACATGTGTGGATTAAAGATCTCTTTTGCCAGCCTTTTCTGACTATTTAAGACCCTCCCCAAACTTGTGAACAGCACTCAGACATGGTCAACATGGGAAAGACAAAGGAGCATTCCAAGGCCATCAGAGACAAGATCGTGGAGGGTCACAAGGCTGGCAAGGGGTACAAAACCCTTTCCAAGGAGTTGGGCCTACCTGTCTCCACTGTTGGGAGCATCATCCGTAAGTGGAAGGCTTATGGAACTACTGTTAGCCTTCCACGGCCTGGACAGCCTTTGAAAGTGTCCTCCCGTGCCGAGGCCAGGCTTGTCCGAAGAGTCAAGGCTAACCCAAGGACAACAAGGAAGGAGCTCCGGGAAGATCTCATGGCAGTGGGGACATTGGTTTCAGTCAATACCATAAGTAACGTACTCCACCGCAATGGTCTCCATTCCAGACGAGCCCGTAAGGTACCTTTGCTATCAAAGCGTCATGTCAAGGCTCGTCTACAGTTTGCTCATGATCACTTGGAGGACTCTGAGACAGACTGGTTCAAGGTTCTATGGTCTGATGAGACCAAGATCGAGATCTTTGGTGCCAACCACACACGTGACGTTTGGAGACTGGATGGCACTGCATACGACCCCAAGAATACCATCCCTACAGTCAAGCATGGTGGTGGCAGCATCATGCTGTGGGGCTGTTTCTCAGCCAAGGGGCCTGGCCATCTGGTCCGCATCCATGGGAAGATGGATAGCACGGCCTACCTAGAGATTTTGGCCAAGAACCTCCGCTCCTCCATCAAGGATCTTAAGATGGTTCGTAATTTCATCTTCCAACAAGACAACGACCCAAAGCACACAGCCAAGAAAACCAAGGCCTGGTTCAAGAGGGAAAAAGTCAAGGTGTTGGAGTGGCCTAGTCAGTCTCCTGACCTTAACCCAATTGAAAACTTGTGGAAGGAGCTCAAGAATAAAGTCCACATGAGACACCCAAAGAACCTAGATAACTTGGAGAAGATCTGCATGGAGGAGTGGGCCAAGATAACTCCACAGACCTGTGCCGGCCTGATCAGGTCTTATAAAAGACGATTATTAGCTGTAATTGCAAACAAGGGTTATTCCACAAAATATTAAACATAGGGGTTGAATAATAATTGATCCACACTTTTATGTTTAAAATTTAATAAAATTCAACTGAGCAACATAACTTTTTGGTTTGTAAGATTTATGCTTCTGTTCATAAAACCTACTCTCGTTTGCAGTTTGAAGGCTCTAACTTATTTGGATCTTATCAAACCAGCTAAATCTGCAGGGGGTTGAATACTACTTGTAGGCACTGTATATATATTAGTACAATGCAAAGATTTCACTTCTTACATTACATGAGTGATATCTATTGTAAATTCTACAATAGCTCAGAAACCGGCGAATCGCTCCATACAGAATACTGGCCCCCATATAATGCTCCGTACAGGAGACTGGCCCCCATATAATGCTCCGTACAGGAGACTGGCCCCCATAAAATGCTCCATACAGAATACTGGCCCACATAAAATGCTCCATACAGGATACTGGTCCCCATATAACGCTCCATACAGGACACTGGCCCCCATATAATGCTCCATACAGGATACTGGTCCCCATATAACGCTCCATACAGGACACTGGCCCCCATATAATGCTCCATACAGAATACTGGCTCCCATATAACGCTCCATACAGAATACTGGCCCCCATAAAATGCTCCATACAGAATACTGGCCCACATAAAATGCTCCATACAGGATACTGGTCCCCATATAACGTTCCATACTGGATACTGGCCCCCATATAATGCTCCATACAGAATACTGGCTCCCATATAACGCTCCATACAGGATACTGGCCCCCATATAATGCTCCATACAGACTACTGGCCCCCATATAATGCTCCATACAGAATACTGGCCCCAATATAACGCTCCATACAGGATACTGGCCACATATAACACTCCATACAGGACACTGGCCCCCATATAACGCTCCATACGGAATACTGGCCCCCATATAACGCTCCATACAGGATACTGGCTCCCATATAATGCTCCATACAGAATACTGGCCCCCATATAACGCTCCATGCAGGATACTGGCCCCCATATAACGCTCCATGCAGGATACTGACCCCCATATAAAGCAACATACAGAATACTGGCCCCATATAATGCTCCATGCAGGCTGTTCCCCCCACATAATTCCCCACGCAGGCTGTTCCCCCCACATAATGCCCCATGCAGGCTGTCCCCCCCCCCATATAGGATGTCACCCCCCCTTATAATGCCCCATGCAGGATGACACACACCCCCCCTTCCTTATAATGCCCCATGCAGGATGTCACACACACACCCCTCCCTTATAATGCCCCATGCAGGATGTCACACACACCCCCTCCCTTATAATGCCCCATGCAGGATGTCACACCCCCCCCCTCCCTTATAATGCCCCATGCAGGATGTCACACACCCCCTCCCTTATAATGCCCCATGCAGGATGTCACACACCCCCTCCCTTATAATGCCTCATGCAGGATGTCACACACACCCCCCCTCCCTTATAATGCCCCATGCAGGATGTCACACACACCCTCCCTTATAATGCCCCATGCAGGATGCCACACACACACACCCTCCCTTATAATGCCCCATGCAGGATGTCACACACACCCCCCTCCCATATAATGCCCCATGCAGGATGTCACACCACCCTCCCTTATAATGCCCCATGCAGGATGTTACACACCCCTCCCCCTTATAATGCCCCATGCAGGATGTCACACCACCCATCCCTTATAATGCCCCATGCAGGATGTCACACCCCACCCCTCCCTTATCATGCCCCATGCAGGATGTCACACACCCTTATAATGCCCCATGCAGGATGTCACCCCTCCCCCCCTTATAATGCCCCATGCAGGATGTCACACCACCCATCCCTTATAATGCCTCATGCAGGATGTCACACCCCCTTATAATGCCCCATGCAGGATGTCACACCCCCTCCCTTATAATGCCCCATGCAGGATGTCACACCACCCATCCCTTATAATGCCTCATGCAGGATGTCACACCCCCTTATAATGCCCCATGCAGGATGTCACACCCCCTCCCTTATAATGCCCCATGCAGGATGTCACCCCCCCTTATAATGCCCCATGCAGGATGTCACCCCCCCATATAATGCCCCATGCAGGATGTCACACACACCCCCATATTGTGCCCCATGCAGGATGTCACACACCCCTCCCTTATAATGCCCTATGCAGGATGTCACACACACCCCCTCCCTTATAATGCCCCATGCAGGATGTCACACCCCCCCCTCCCTTATACCCCATGCAGGATGTCACACACCCCCTCCCTTATAATGCCCCATGCAGGATGTCACACCCCCCCTCCCTTATAATGCCCCATGCAGGATGTCACACACCCCCCTCCCTTATAATGCCCCATGCAGGATGTCACACACCCCCTTCCCTTATAATGCCCCATGCAGGATGTCACACACACACACCCCCCTTATAATGCCCCATGCAGGATGTCACACACCCCCCCTTATAATGCCCCATGCAGGATGTCACACACCCCCTCCCTTATAATGCCCCATGGAAGATGTCACACACCCCCCTCCCTTATAATGCCCCATGCAGGATGTCACACACACACCACCCCCCTTATAATGACCCATGCAGGATGTCACACACACCCTCCCTTATTGACTCGCCCCCTGAGCCGTGGGGTACCCGGAACCGGGCTTCAGTGCGATGATGGGGGTAGTAGTGGCAACCCGATCCCGTGGCTCAGGGTGGTCAGACCAAATGCTGTGGCAGTCTGTTTGTAGAGTTATGAATGTCCGACTACGCCACCCGTGGATTGCGGTCAGAGATAACCGCCGCTGCAAGGCAGACCGCTGAGGCTGGTGTTGGTGTGCAGCGCAGGGGTAGGATAACTCCCCACGGGAAGAGTGTAGCCTCAGGGCAGTGTAATAGGATGCTGGGGGTGATGGTGCAGACGCAGCAGATATCACACAGAGTCCAATAATGCAGTCCAGGGTCTTTTACTGCAGATATTATTACTGACCCAACAGGAGTACTGGTTAGGAATGGGCCTGGGTATCTGAGAGCATTCGGGCGAGCCCCACTGGTCAGGGTGAGTGTGAACATAGTAACATAGTTTGTAAAGCCGAATAAAGACTTGCGTCCATCAAGTTCGACCTGTTAGTCCTGTAATTGTTAAAGTTGATCCAGAGGAGGGCAAAAACCCCAAATGATTTAGCCAATCTTCACCTGAGGAAAAATTCCCTCCCGACTCTGAAACCAGCAGTCAGAATAAATCCCTGTATCAACCTACTATTTTATTTTATTTTTAAGTATATGCTGAAATCTGCCTGGTATCTAGAAATGCATCCAGTCCCCGCTTGAACTGTTGTAGTGAATCCGACATTACCGTCTCCTCACTCAGTGAATTCCATATTCTCACTGCTCTTACCGTAAAGAACCCCTTCCTATGCTGGTGCTGAAACCTTTTCTCTTCCAGTCTTAGTGAATGCCCTCTTGTTACCGTAATATCCCTCCTTTTGAACAAATCCCGGGCAAGGTCTCTATACTGTCCCCTAACATATTTGTACACATTTATTATGTCCCCCCTCAACCTTCTCTTTTCCAGGCTGAATAGTCCTAGTTTTGCCAACCTCTCTGGGTATTGCAGTCCCTCCATTCCCTTTATTAATTTTGTTGCCCTCCTTTGTACCTTTTCAAGCTCATTTATATCCTTTCTATATATTGGGGCCCATAACTGAGCACAGTATTCCAAGTGTGGTCTGACCAGTGCTTTGTACAGTGGACGAACAATGTTCTCATCCTTTGCAGCTATACCTCTTCTGATACATCCCATTACCCTGTTTGCCCTTACAGCAGCGGCCTGACTTTGGGCACTCCAATTTAGTTTGCTATCAATCAAGATGCCCAAGTCCTTCTCCATCTCTGAATTCCCCAATGATTTCCCATTCAGTGAGTACTGGTGACTTCCATTTTTCCTTCCCATATGTATGACCTTACATTTCTCCTCATTAAACCTCATTTGCCATTTAATGCTCCACCTACCCAGCTTATCCAAGGCCTACCGTTCTCTCTCTGCCCTTGCTGACTATCCCCCTTTTCGTGGTGTAATAGCCCACATCCCTGTGCTGGCCGTGTACTTCGCCTGGATGGCTTGCGACTCGGGCCTTAGGTACCTGTTGCTTCTCCGTGCTGTACTGGTCCCTCTGTGTGGCAGAGCCTCCAGGCTTCTTAAGCCAAGGAACCTGAAATCCCTTGCGGGTTGGTTCTCTGCTGCCGGGCTTGCAACCCTGACAGCCTCGGACCCCAATGTCCGGTAGTGATTCTCTCAGCCAGGACCAGCTCTCGTCGCCTCTGTCCCTGGCTCGCAGCTTCTCCACTGCCTCACGGACTCCTTGGCTACAGCCGAACTGTCCCTCCTCTCTGGGACTAGTCTCAGTCCTGAGCTAGGTCGTCCAGTTCTCTCTAACCCTGCCCCCAGTTCCAGCTTTTATAGGGGCAGCCTGCTCCCCCTACTGGCCTGGGAAAGGAGGTGCTGTATGCTAATTGTCCCTGACCAGGGAACCTCCCTCCTGCTCTCAGACACAGCCTTTAATATTTGTGGCATCCAGGCCTGGGGTGACACATTATAATGCCCCATGCAGGATGTCACCTCCCCTCCCTTATAATGCCTCATGCAGGATGTCACACCCCCCCCCTTATAATGCCCCATGCAGGATGTCACACACACCCTCCCTTATAATGCTCCATACAGGATGTCACACACCCCCTCCCTTATAATGCCCCATGCAGGATGTCACCCCCCTTTATAATGCCCCATGCAGGCTGTCACACCCCCTTATAATGCCCCATGCAGGATGTCACACACACCCCTCCCTTATAATGCCCCATGCAGGATGTCGCCCCCCCCTTATAATGCCCCATGCAAGATGTCACCCCCCCCATATAATGCCCCATGCAGGATGTCACACACACCCCCCATATAGTGCCCCATGCAGGATGTCACCCCCCTATATAATGCCCCAAGCAGGATGTCACACACACACCCTCACTTATAATGCCCTATGCAGGATGTCACACACACCCCCTCCCTTATAATGCCCCATGCAGGATGTCACCCCCCCATATAATGCCCCAAGCAGGATGTCACACACACACCCTCCCTTATAGTGCCCCATGCAGGATGTCACCCCCCCCTTATAATGCCCCATGCAGGATGTCACCCCCCCTCCCTTATAATGCCCCATGCAGGATGTCACACACACACCCTCCCTTATAATGCCCCATGCAGGATGTCACACCCCCCCTCCCTTATAATGCTCCATGCAGGATGTCACACACACACCCCTCCCTTATAATGCCCCATGGAGGATGTCACACACCCCCCTCCATTATAATGCCCCATGCAGGATGTCACACACACACACACCCCCTTATAATGCCCAATGCAGGATGTCACACACCCCCACCTCACCTCCCTCCCTTATACTGCCCCATGCAGGATGTCACACACACACCCCCCTTATAATGCCCCATGCAGGATGTCACCCCCCTCCCTTATAATGCCCCATGCAGGATGTCACCCCCCCCTTATAATGCCCCATGCAGGATGTCACACACCCCCTCCCTTATAATGCCCCATGCAGGATGTCACACACCCCCCTCCCTTATAATGCCCCATGCAGGATGTCACACACACCCCCCTCCCTTATAATGCCCCATGCAGGATGTCACACACACACCCTTATAATGCCCCATGCAGGATGTCACACACCCCCCTCCCTTATAATGCCCCATGCAGGATGTCACACACACACCCTCCCTTATAATGCCCCATGCAGGATGTCACACACACACCTCCCTTATAATGCCCCATGCAGGATGTCACACCCCCCCTCCCTTATAATGCTCCATGCAGGATGTCACACACACACCCCTCCCTTATAATGCCCCATGCAGGATGTCACCCCCCCTTATAATGCCCCATGGAGGATGTCACACACCCCCCTCCCTTATAATGCCCCTTGCAGGATGTCACACACACACCCCCCCTTATAATGCCCAATGCAGGATGTCACACACCCCCACCTCTCCTCCCTCCCTTATACTGCCCCATGCAGGATGTCACACACACCCCCCTTATAATGCCCCATGCAGGATGTCACACACCCCCCTCCCTTATAATGCCCCATGCAGGATGTCACACACCCCCCTCCCTTATATTGCCCCATGCAGGATGTCACCCCCCTCCCTTATAATGCCCCATGCAGGATGTCACACACCCCCTCCCTTATAATGCCCCATGCAGGATGTCACACACACCCCCCCTTATAATGCCCCATGCAGGATGTCACACACCCCCCTCCCTTATAATGCCCCATGCAGGATGTCACACACCCCCTCCCTTATAATGCCCCATGCAGGATGTCACCCCCCCTCCCTTGTAATGCCCCATGCAGGATGTCACCCCCCTTATAATGCCTCATGCAGGATGTCACACACACCCCCCCCTTATAATGCCCCATGCAGGATGTCACACACCCCCCTCCCTTATAATGCTCCATGCAGGATGTCATACACCCCCTCCCTTATAATGCCCCATGCAGGCTGTCACACACACCCCCCTCCCTTATAATGCCCCATGCAGGATGTCACACACACACCCCTCCCTTATAATGCCCCATGCAGGATGTCACACACCCCCCTCCCTTATAATGCTCCATGCAGGATGTCATACACCCCCTCCCTTATAATGCCCCATGCAGGATGTCACACACACACCCCTCCCTTATAATGCCCCATGCAGGATGTCACACACACACCCCTCCCTTATAATGCCCCATGCAGGATGTCACACACCCCCCTCCCTTATAATGCCCCATGCAGGATGTCACCCCCCCTCCCTTGTAATGCCCCATGCAGGATGTCACCCCCCTTATAATGCCTCATGCAGGATGTCACACACACCCCCCCCTTATAATGCCCCATGCAGGATGTCACACACCCCCCCTCCCTTATAATGCTCCATGCAGGATGTCATACACCCCCTCCCTTATAATGCCCCATGCAGGCTGTCACACACACCCCCCTCCCTTATAATGCCCCATGCAGGATGTCACACACACACCCCTCCCTTATAATGCCCCATGCAGGATGTCACACACCCCCCTCCCTTATAATGCTCCATGCAGGATGTCATACACCCCCTCCCTTATAATGCCCCATGCAGGCTGTCACACACACCCCCCTCCCTTATAATGCCCCATGCAGGATGTCACACACACACCCCTCCCTTATAATGCCCCATGCAGGATGTCACCCCCCCCTTATAATGCCCCATGGAGGATGTCACACACACCCCCTCACTTATAATGCCCCATGCAGGATGTCACACACACACCCCCCCTTATAATGCCCAATGCAGGATGTCACACACCCCCACCTCACCTCCCTCCCTTATACTGCACCATGCAGGATGTCACACACACACCCCTTATAATGCCCCATGCAGGATGTCACACACCCCCCTCCCTTATAATGCCCCATGCAGGATGTCACACACCCCCCTCCCTTATAATGCCCCATGCAGGATGTCACCCCCCCTCCCTTATAATGCCCCATGCAGGATGTCACCCCCCTTATAATGCCCCATGCAGGATGTCACACACCCCCTCCCTTATAATGCCCCATGCAGGATGTCACACACACCCCCCCTTATAATGCCCCATGCAGGATGTCACACACCCCCCTCCCTTATAATGCCCCATGCAGGAAGTCACACACACCCCTCCCTTATAATGCCCCATGCAGGATGTCACACACCCCCCTCCCTTATAATGCCCCATGCAGGATGTCACCCCCCCTTATAATGCCTCATGCAGGATGTCACATCCCCCCTCCCTTATAATGCCCCATGCAGGATGTCACACACCTCCCTCCCTTATAATGCCCCATGCAGGATGTCACACACCCCCCTCCCTTATAATGCCCCATGCAGGATGTCACCCCTCCTCCCTTATAATGCCCCATGCAGGATGTCACCCCCCCTTATAATGCCCCATGCAGGATGTCACACACCTCCCTCCCTTATAATGCCCCATGCAGGATGTCACACCCCCCTCCCTTATAATGCCCCATGCAGGATGTCACACCCCCCCTTATAATGCCCAATGCAGGATGTCACACACCCCCACCTCACCCCCTTCCCTTATACTTCCCTATGCCTCCATACAATACAAAAATTAAATACTCACCTCACGTCTCACCTGCAGCCGCTGCTCTGGACTCCAGCGTCGCCGGCCTCTTCCCACTCTGCGCTGTGACGGCTCAGGAGAGAGCGCGGTGTAAAGACGTCAATGCACCGTCAGACCTGAGACGTCACAGTGCTGCAGCCGCGGAGGATGCAGGAGCTGCTGCGGAGGCACGGGGAGGGGTAAGTATTGTGCGGGGTGCGGGGCCTTGAGCAAGCGGGGGGGAGCGGGCGCTGACAACGCTCTCCTCCGCTCACAGGTCCCATAGCGCGCGGGGTGCCCGATGGTGAGGGCCCCCGCCTGCTCAGGGCCCCGGCATTTGCCCGGGTGCGCCGGGTGCTGACGCCGGCCCTGTGGGGGCCCCAAGAGGAGACGCACAAGAGGGGGACTCCTCTATCTCGGGCCCCCTGTTCAATGCACGGGCGGTAGGTCCGCCCCTGAGGGAGGCAGCGTGT
This sequence comes from Phyllobates terribilis, assembly GCF_046119375.1. Lineage (NCBI taxonomy): Eukaryota > Metazoa > Chordata > Amphibia > Anura > Dendrobatidae > Phyllobates > Phyllobates terribilis. The sequence continues at coordinate 17,856,213 of NW_027362763.1, forward strand.
AGACAAGCTGCCAGTGACGGATTACCTGCAGAAATAGAGAGAGAGTAATAGAGAGCTAGAGAGTAATAGAGAGCTACGGAGTAATAGAGAGCTAGAGAGTAACAGAGCTAGAGAGTAATAGAGAGCTAGAAAATAACAGAGAGCTAAAGAGTAACAGAGCTAGAGAGTAACAGAGAGCTACGGAGTAACAGCTAGAGAGTAATAGAGAGCTAGAGAGTAATAGAGAGAGAATAACAGAGCTAGAGAGTAAGAGCTAGAGAGTAACAGAGCTAGAGTAACAGAGAGCTAGAGAGTAATGGAGAGCTAGAGAATATCAGAGAGCTAGAGAGTAACAGAGAGCTAGAGAGTAACAGAGAGTTAGAGTAACAGAGAGCTAGAGAGTAACAGAGCTAGTGAGTAACAGCGCTAGAGAGTAACATAGAGCTAGAGAGTAAGAGTGCTAGACAGTAACAGATTGCTAGAGAGTAACAGAGTGCTAGAAAGTAATAGAGAGCTAGGGAGTATTAGAGAGCTACGGAGTATTAGAGAGCTACGGAGTATTAGAGAGTAACAGAGCTAGAGAGTAATAGAGCTGCAGAGTAATAGAGAGCTAGGGAGTAAGAGCTACAGAGTAATAGAGAGCTAGGAAGTAATAGAGAGTAATATAGAGCTAGAGCGTAACAGAGCAATAGAGAGTAACAGAGTGCTAGAGAGTAACAGAGTGCTAGAGAGTAACAGAGTGCTAGAGAGTAACAGAGAGCTAGAGAGTAATAGAGACCTAAAGAGTAACAGAGAGCTAGAGATTAATAGCTAGAGAGTAACAGATTGCTAGAGAGTAATAGAGTCCTACAGAGTAATAGAGTCCTACGGAGTAATAGAGTCCTACGGAGTAATAGAGAGCTAGGGAGTATTAGAGAACTAGGGAGTATTAGAGAGCTAGGGAGTAACAGAGCTAGAGAGTAATAGAGAGCTCCGCAGTAATAGAGAGCTAGAGAGTAATAGAGAGCCAGAGAGTAATAGAGTAACAGAGAGTAACAGAGCTAGGGAGTAATAGAGAGCTAGAGAGTAACAGCTACAGAGTAATAGAGTGCTAGGGAGTAATAGAGTGCTAGGGAGTAATAGAGTGCTAGGGAGTAATAGAGAGCTAGGGAGTAATAGAGAGCTAGAAAAGAATAGAGAGCTAGAAAGTAATAGAGCTAGGGAGTAATAGAGAGTAATAGAGAGCTATAGAAATAACAGCTTGGGAGTAATAGAGAGCTAGAGAGTAATATAGAGCTATAGAAATAAGAGCTAGGGAGTAATAGAGAGCTAGAGAGTAATAGAGAGCTATAGAAATAAGATAGCTAGAGAGTAGTAGAGCTAGGGAGTAATAGAGAGCTAGAGAGTAACAGAGCACTAGATAGTAACAGAATGCATGAGAGTAATAGAGAGCTAGAGTAACAGCACTAGAGAGTAACAGAGCGCTTGAGAGAAATAGAGAGCTACAGAGTAGCAGAGAGCTAAAGAGTAATAGAGAGTAACAGAGCTAGAGAGTAATAGAGAGCTACAGAGTAACAGCTAGAGCGTAATAGAGCTAGAGAGTAATAGAGCGCTGGGGAGTAACAGAGAGTTCAAAAGTAATAGAGTAATAGACAGCTAGAAAATAATAGAGGGCTAGAGAAGTAATATAGAGCTAGAGAGTAATAGAGAGTCAGAGTAATAGAGCGCTAGAAAGTAATAGCTCAAAAGTTATAGAGAGCTAGAGAGTAATAGCTAGAAAATAATAGAGATTTAGAGAAATAATAGAGAGCTATAGAGTAATAGAGAGCAAGAAAGTAATAGAGAGCTAGAAAATAATAGAGAGTAACAGAGAGCTAGAGAGTAATAGCGTGCTAGAGAGTAATAGCGTGCTAGAGAGTAATAGCGTGCTAGAGAGTAATAGAGTGCTAGAGAGTAATAGAGAGTAAGAGTTGTAGAGAGTAATAGTGCTAGATAGTAATAGAGAGCTAGAGAGTAATAGAGAGCTAGAAAGTAATAAAGAGTAATAGAGAGCTAGATAGTAATAGAGAGCTACAGAGTAATAGAGGCTAGAGAGTAATAGAGAGCTAGAGAGTAACAGAGCGCTAAAGAGTAATAGAGAACTACGGAGTAATAGAGAGCTACGGAGTAATAGAGAGCTAGGGAGTAATAGAGTGCTAGGGAGTAATAGAGAGCTAGGGAGTAATAGAGAGCTAGAGAGTAATAGAGAGCTAGGGAATAATAGAGTGCTAGAGATTAATAGAGAGTAACCGAGAGCTAAGGAGTAATAGAGAGCTAGGGAGTAATAGAGTGCTAGGGAGTAATAGAGTGCTAGAGAGCTAGAGAGTAATAGAGAGCTAGAGAGAAACAGCTAGAGACTAATAGAGTGCTAGAGAGTAATAGAGAGCTAGAACGTCACAGAGCTAGGGAGTAATAGAGAGTAATATAGTGCTAGAGAGTAATAGAGAGCTAGGGAGTAATAGAGTAGTAGAGGGTGCTAGGGAGTAATAGAGTGCTAGGGAGTAATAGAGTGCTAGAGCGTAATAGAGAGCTATACAGTAACAGAGAGCTAGAGAGTAATAGAGAGCTACAGAGTAATAGAGCGCTAGAGAGTAATAGAGAACTAGAGAGTAACAGAGCGCTAGAGAATATTAGAGAGCTAGGGAGTAATAGAGAGCTAGGGAGTAATAGAGTGCTAGAGAGTAATAGAGTGCCAAGGAATAAGAGTGCTAGAGAGTAACAGGGCTAGGGAGTGATAGAGTAACAGAGAGCTAGAGAATAATAGAGTGCTAGAGAGTAATAGAGTGCTAGAGAGTAATAGAGTGCTAGAGAGTAATAGAGTGCTAGAGAGTAATAGAGTGCTAGAGAGTAATAGAGAGCTAGGGAGTAATAGAGTGCTAGGGAGTAATAGAGTGCTAGAGAGTAACAGAGCCCTAGCAAAATAAGAGAGCTAGAGTGTAATAGAGTGCTAGGGAGTAATAGAGAGCTAGAGAGGAATAGTGAGCTCAAAAGTAAGAGAGCTAGAGAGTAATAGAGCACTAGAAAGTAATAGAGAGCTAGAAAGTAATAGAGAGCTAGAAAAAAATTGAGCTAGAGTGTAACAGAGCTAGACAGTAATAGAGAGCTAGAGAGTAATAGAGAGCTACAGAGTAACAGAGCACTAGAGTAACAGCTAGAGAGTAACAGAGCACTAGAGAGTAATAGAGTGCTAGAGAGTAACAGAGAGCTAAAGAGTAATATGGTGCTATTGAGTAATAGAGAGCTAAGGAGTAATAAAGTGCTAGAGAGTAATAGAGAGCTAGAGAGTAATATGGTGCTAGAGAGTAACAGAGCTAGGGAGTAATAGAGTTCTAGAGAGTAATAGTGCTAGAGAGTAATAGAGAGTAACAGATAGCTAGGGAGTAATAGAGAGCAAGGGAGTAATAGGGAGCTAGGGAGTAATAGAGAGCTATAGAAATAAGAGCAAAAGAGTAATAGAGAGCTATGGAGTAATAGAGAGTAATAGAGAGCTACAGAGTAGCAGAGAGCTAGAGAGTAATGGAGAGCTACAGAGTAGCAGAGCGCTAGAGAGTAATAGAGAGCTAGAGAAATAAGAGCTAGGGAGTAATAGAGTGCTAGAGAGTAAGAGAGCTAGAGAGTAGTAGAGAGCTAGGGAGTAACAGAGCTAGGGAGTAATAGAGTTCTAGAGAGTAATAGTGCTAGAGAGTAATAGAGAGTAACAGATAGCTAGGGAGTAATAGAGAGCAAGGGAGTAATAGGGAGCTAGGGAGTAATAGAGAGCTATAGAAATAAGAGCAAAAGAGTAATAGAGAGCTATGGAGTAATAGAGAGTAATAGAGAGCTACAGAGTAGCAGAGAGCTAGAGAGTAATGGAGAGCTACAGAGTAGCAGAGCGCTAGAGAGTAATAGAGAGCTAGAGAAATAAGAGCTAGGGAGTAATAGAGTGCTAGAGAGTAAGAGAGCTAGAGAGTAGTAGAGAGCTAGGGAGTAATAGAGAGCTATAGAAATAAGAGAGCTAGAGAGTAATGGATAGCTAGGGAGTAATAGAGAGATATAGAAATAAAGAAAGCTACAGAGTAATAGAGAGTAATAGAGAGGTCAGAAGAAATAGAGAGTAATAGAGTGCTAGAGAGTAACAGAGCGCTAGAGAGTAATAGAGAGCTATGGAGTAATAGAGTGCTAGAGAGTAATAGAGAGCTAGAAAATAATGGAGGTCTACAGAAATAATAGAGCTAGAAAGTAATAGAGAGCTAGAGAGTAATATAGCGCTAGAGAGTAATAGAGAGCTCAAAAGTAATAGCTAGAGAGTAACAGAGCTAGAGAGTAATAGAGAGCTACAGAATAGCAGAGAGCTAGAGAGTAATAGAGTGCTAGAGAGTAACAGAGCCAGGGAGTAATAGAGAGCTAGCGAGTAATAGAGTGCTAGAGAGTAACAGAGCGCTAGAGAAATAAGAGCTAGAGAGTAATAGAGAGCTATGGTGTAATAGAGAGCTATGGTGTAATAGAGAGCTAGAGAGTAATAGAGAGCTAGAGAGTAATAGAGTGCTAGGGTGTAATAGAGAGCTAGGGTGTAATAGAGAGCTAGGGAGTAATAGAGGGCTAGGGAGTAATAGAGGGCTAGGGAGTAATAGAGGGCTAGGGAGTAATAGAGTGCTAGTGAGTAATAGAGTGCTAGAGAGTAACAGCTAGAGAGTAATATAGAGCTAGGGAGTAATAGAGTGCTAGAGAGTAACAGCGCTAGAGAAATAAGAGCTAGAGAGTAATAGAGAGCTAGGGAGTAATAGAGTGCTAGTGAGTAATAGAGAGCTAGGGAGTAATATAGTGCTATGGAGTAATAGAGAGCTAGGGAGTAATAGAGTGCTACAGAGTAATAGAGAGCTAGGTAGTAATAGTTATAGGGAGTAATAGAGAGCTAGGGATTAATAGAGAGCTAGGGAGTAATAGAGAGCTAGGGAGTAATAGAGAGCTATAGAAATAAGAGCTAAAGAGTAATAGAGAGCTATGGAGTAATAGAGAGCTATAGAAATATGAGAGCTAGAGAGTAATAGAGAGCTAGGGAGTAATAGAGAGCTAGAGAGTAACAGAGTGCTAGAGATTAATAAAGAGTAACAGAGCGCTAGAGTAATAGAGAGCTACAGAGTAGCAGAGAGCTAGAGTAATAGAGAGCTAGAGTAATAGTGCTAGAGAGTAACAGAGAGCTAGAGAGTAATAGAGAGCTATAGAGTAACAGAGTGCTAGAGAGGAATAGTGAGCTCAAAAGTAATAGAGAGCTAGAGAGTAATAGAGCACTAGAAAGTAATAGCTAGAAAGTAATAGAGAGCTAGAAAGTAATAGAGAGCTAGAAAATAATAGAGCTAGAGTGTAACAGAGCTAGAGAGTAATAGAGAGCTAGACCGTAATAGAGCACTAGAGAGTAATAGAGAGCTACAGAGTAACAGCGCTAGAGAGTAACAGCTAGAGAGTAACAGAGCACTAGAGAGTAATAGAGTGCTATTGAGTAATAGAGAGCTATTGAGTAATAGAGAGCTATTGAGTAATAAAGTGCTAGAGAGTAATAGAGAGCTAGAGAGTAATATGGTGCTAGGTAGTAATAGAGAGCTAGGTAGTAATAGAGAGCTAGTGAATAATAGAGTGCTAGAGAGTAATAGAGAGCTAGAGAGTAACAGAGCTAGGGAGTAATAGAGAGCTAGGGAGTAACTGAGTGTTAGAGAGTAATAGAGAGTAACAGAGCTAGGGAGTAATAGAGAGCTAGGGAGTAATAGAGTGCTAGAGAGTAAGAGTGCTGCAGAGTAATAGAGAGCTGCAGAGTAATAGAGTGCTAGAGAGTAACAGAGCGCTAGAGAGTAACAGCTATAGAGAAATAAGAGAGCTAGGGAGTAATAGAGAGCTAGGGAGTAATAGAGAGCTAGGGAGTAATAGAGAGCTAGGGAATAATAGAGTGCTAGGGAGTAATAGAGAGCTAGCCAGTACTAGTGAGCTATATATATTAGAGAGCTAGGGAGTAATAGAGAGCTAGAGAGTAATAGCTAGAAAAGAATAGAGAGCTAGAAAGTATTAGAGCTAGGGAGTAATAGAGAGCTAGAGAGTAATAGAGAGCTATAGAAATAAGAGCTAGAGAGTAATAGAGAGCTAGGGAGTAATAGAGAGCTAGGGAGTAATACAGAGCTAGGGAGTGATACAGAGCTAGAGAGTAATAGAGTTATAGAGATAAAAGAGCTAGAGAGTAATAGAGGGCTAGGGGGTAATAGCGAGCTAGAGTAATAGAGAGCTATAGAAATAAGAGAGCTAACGAGTAATAGAGAGCTAAGGAGTAATACAGCGCTAGGGAGTAATACAGCGCTAGAGAGTAACAGAGGACTATTTAATAAGATCGCTAGAGAGTAATAGAGAGCTCGAGAGTAAGAGCACTCTAGAGTAACAGAGCGCTAGAGAGTAATAGAGAGCTACAGAGTAGCAGAGAGCTAGAGAGTAATAGAGAGCTACAGGGTAGCAGAGAGCTAGAGAGTAGCAGAGAGCTAGAGAGTAACAGAGCACTAGAGAAATAAGAGAGCTAGAGAGTAATAGAGCTAGGGAATAATAGAGTGCTAGAGAGTAATAGAGAGCTAGAAAATAATAGAGGGCTAGAGAAAAAATAGAGAGCTAGAAAGTAATAGAGAGCTTGAGAGTAAGAGTGAGAGAGTAATAGAGCGCTAGATAGTACTAGAGAGCTCAAAAGTAATAGCTAGAGAGCTACAGAGTAGCAGAGAGCTAGAGTAATGGAGAGCTACTGAGTATCAGAGAGCTAGGGAGTAATAGAGTGCTAGAGAGTAAGAGTGATAGAGAGTAATAGAGTGCTAGAGAGTAACAGAGCGCTAGAGAAATAAGAGAGCTAGAGAGTAATAGAGAGCTAAGGAGTAATAGAGTGCTACGGAGTAATAGATAGCTAGTGAATAATAGCTAATAGAAAACTAGGGAGTAATAGAGAGCTAGGGAGTAATAGAGAACTATATAAATAAGAGAGCTAGGGAGTAATAGAGAGCTAGGGAGTAATAAAGTGCTAGAGAGTAATAGAGAGCTAGAAAAGAATAGAGAGCTGGAAAGTAATAGAGCTAGGGGGTAATAGAGAGCTAGAGAGTAATAGATATTTATAGAAATAAGAGCTAGGGAGTAATAGAGAGCTAGAGAGTAATAGAGAGCTAGAGATTAATAGAGAGCTATAGAAATAAGAGAGCTATGGAGTAATAGAGAGCTAGGGAGTAATAGAGAGCCAGAGAGTAACAGCACTAGATAGTAACAGCGCTAGAGAGTAATAGAGCTAGAGAGTAACAGAGCAATAGAGCGTAACAAAGCACTAGAGAGTAATAGAGAGCAACAGAGTAACAGAGCTAGAGCGTAATAGAGAGCTAGAGAGTAATAGATTGCTAGAGAGTAATAGAGACCTCAAAAGTAATAGAGAGCTAGAAAATAATAGAGGGCTAGAGAAATAGAGAGCTAGAAAGTAATAGAGAGTAATAGAAAGCTACAGAGTAATAGAGAGCTAGAGAGTAATAGAGTGCTAGGGAGTAATAGAGTGCTAGGGAGTAATAGAGTGCTAGGGAGTAATAGAGTGCTAGAGAGTAATAGAGAGCTAGAGAGTAAGAGTTCTAGAGAGTAACAGTGCTAGATAGTAATAGAGAGCTAGAGAGTAATAGAGAGCTAGAAAGTAATAAAGAGTAATAGAGAGCTAGATAGTAATAGAGAGCTACAGAGTAATAGAGCGCTAGAGTGTAATAGAGAGTAACAGAGCGCTAAAGAGTAATAGAGAGCTACGGAGTAATAGAGAGCTAGGGAATAATAGAGTGCTAGAGAGTAATAGAGAGCTAGGGAGTAATAGAGAGCTAGGGAATAATAGAGTGCTAGAGATTAATAGAGTAATAGAGAGTAACCGAGAGCTAGGGAGTAATAGAGTGCTAGGGAGTAATAGAGAGCTAGGGAGTAATAGAGACCTAGGGAGTAATAGAGAGCTAGAGAGAAACAGCTAGAGACTAATAGAGTGCTAGAGAGTAATAGAGAGCTAGAACGTCACAGAGCTACAGATAATAGAGAGCTAGGGAGTAATAGAGAGCTACAGAGAAACAGAGAGCTAGAGAGTAATAGAGAGCTAGGGAGTAATAGAGAACTACAGAGTAATAGAGAGCTAGGGAGTAATAGAGTAGTAGAGGGTGCTAGGGAGTAATAGAGTGCTAGGGAGTAATAGAGTGCTAGGGTGTAACAGGGCTAGGGAGTGATAGAGTAACAGAGCGCTAGAGAATAATAGAGTGCTAGAGAGTAATAGAATGCTAGAGAGTAACAGAGAGCTAGAGAGTAATAGAGAGCTAGAGAGTAATAGAGAGCTAGAGAGTAATAGAGAGCTAGAGAGTAATAGAGTGCTAGGGAGTAATAGAGTGCTAGAGAGTAATAGAGAGCTAGAGAGTAACAGAGCTAGGGAGTAATAGAGAGCTAGGGAGTAATAGAGTGCTAGAGAGTAAGAGTGCTGCAGAGTAATAGAGAGCTGCAGAGTAATAGAGTGCTAGAGAGTAACAGAGCGCTAGAGAGTAACAGCTATAGAGAAATAAGAGACCTAGAGAGTAATAGAGAGCTAGGGAGTAATAGAGAGCTAGGGAGTAATAGAGAGCTAGGGAATAATAGAGTGCTAGGGAGTAATAGAGAGCTAGGGAGTACTAGTGAGCTATATATATTAGAGAGCTAGGGAGTAATAGAGAGCTAGAGAGTAATAGCTAGAAAAGAATAGAGAGCTAGAAAGTATTAGAGCTAGGGAGTAATAGAGAGCTAGAGAGTAATAGAGAGCTATAGAAATAAGATCTAGAGAGTAATAGAGAGCTAGGGAGTAATAGAGAGCTAGGGAGTAATACAGAGCTAGGGAGTGATACAGAGCTAGAGAGTAATAGAGTTATAGAGATAAAAGAGCTAGAGAGTAATAGAGAGCTACAGAGTAGCAGAGAGCTAGAGAGTAATAGAGAGCTACAGGGTAGCAGAGAGCTAGAGAGTAGCAGAGAGCTAGAGAGTAACAGAGCACTAGAGAAATAAGAGAGCTAGAGAGTAATAGAGCTAGGGAATAATAGAGTGCTAGAGAGTAATAGAGAGCTAGAAAATAATAGAGGGCTAGAGAAAAAATAGAGAGCTAGAAAGTAATAGAGAGCTTGAGAGTAAGAGTGAGAGTAATAGAGCGCTAGATAGTACTAGAGAGCTCAAAAGTAATAGCTAGAGAGCTACAGAGTAGCAGAGAGCTAGAGTAATGGAGAGCTACTGAGTATCAGAGAGCTAGGGAGTAATAGAGTGCTAGAGAGTAAGAGTGATAGAGAGTAATAGAGTGCTAGAGAGTAACAGAGCGCTAGAGAAATAAGAGAGCTAGAGAGTAATAGAGAGCTAAGGAGTAATAGAGTGCTATAGAGTGCTACGGAGTAATAGAGAGCTAGTGAATAATAGCTAATAGAAAACTAGGGAGTAATAGAGAGCTAGGGAGTAATAGAGAACTATATAAATAAGAGAGCTAGGGAGTAATAGAGAGCTAGGGAGTAATAAAGTGCTAGAGAGTAATAGAGAGCTAGAAAAGAATAGAGAGCTGGAAAGTAATAGAGCTAGGGGGTAATAGAGAGCTAGAGAGTAATAGATATTTATAGAAATAAGAGCTAGGGAGTAATAGAGAGCTAGAGAGTAATAGAGAGCTATAGAAATAAGAGAGCTATGGAGTAATAGAGAGCTAGGGAGTAATAGAGAGCCAGAGAGTAACAGCACTAGATAGTAACAGCGCTAGAGAGTAATAGAGCTAGAGAGTAACAGAGCAATAGAGCGTAACAAAGCACTAGAGAGTAATAGAGAGCAACAGAGTAACAGAGCTAGAGCGTAATAGAGAGCTAGAGAGTAATAGATTGCTAGAGAGTAATAGAGCGCTAGAGAGTAATAGAGACCTCAAAAGTAATAGAGAGCTAGAAAATAATAGAGGGCTAGAGAAATAGAGAGCTAGAAAGTAATAGAGAGTAATAGAAAGCTAGAGAGTAATAGAAAGCTACAGAGTAATAGAGAGCTAGAGAGTAATAGCGTGCTAGAGGGTAATAGCGTGCTAGAGAGTAATAGAGTGCTAGGGAGTAATAGAGTGCTAGGGAGTAATAGAGTGCTAGAGAGTAATAGAGAGCTAGAGAGTAAGAGTTCTAGAGAGTAACGGTGCTAGATAGTAATAGAGAGCTAGAGAGTAATAGAGAGCTAGAAAGTAATAAAGAGTAATAGAGAGCTAGATAGTAATAGAGAGCTACAGAGTAATAGAGCGCTAGAGTGTAATAGAGAGTAACAGAGCGCTAAAGAGTAATAGAGAGCTACGGAGTAATAGAGAGCTAGGGAATAATAGAGTGCTAGAGAGTAATAGAGAGCTAGGGAGTAATAGAGAGCTAGGGAATAATAGAGTGCTAGAGATTAATAGAGTAATAGAGAGTAACCGAGAGCTAGGGAGTAATAGAGTGCTAGGGAGTAATAGAGAGCTAGAGAGTAATAGAGACCTAGGGAGTAATAGAGAGCTAGAGAGAAACAGCTAGAGACTAATAGAGTGCTAGAGAGTAATAGAGAGCTAGAACGTCACAGAGCTACAGATAATAGAGAGCTAGGGAGTAATAGAGAGCTAGAGAGAAACAGAGAGCTAGAGAGTAATAGAGAGCTAGGGAGTAATAGAGAGATAGGGAGTAATAGAGTAGTAGAGGGTGCTAGGGAGTAATAGAGTGCTAGGGAGTAATAGAGTGCTAGGGAGTAACAGGGCTAGGGAGTGATAGAGTAACAGAGAGCTAGAGAATAATAGAGTGCTAGAGAGTAATAGAATGCTAGAGAGTAACAGAGAGCTAGAGAGTAATAGAGAGCTAGAGAGTAATAGAGAGCTAGAGAGTAATAGAGTGCTAGGGAGTAATAGAGTGCTAGAGAGTAATAGAGAGCAATAGAGTGCTAGAGAGTAACAGAGCGCTAGAGAAATAAGAGCTAGAGTGTAATAGAGTGCTAGGGAGTAATAGAGTAACTGAGAGCTAGAGCGTAATAGAGAGCTAGAGAGGAATAGTGAGCTCAAAAGTAAGAGAGCTAGAGAGTAATAGAGCACTAGAAAGTAATAGCTAAAAAGTAATAGAGAGCTAGAAAGTAATAGAGAGCTAGAAAATAATTGAGCTAGAGTGTAACAGAGCTAGAGAGTAATAGAGAGCTAGACCGTAATAGAGCGCTAGAGAGTAATAGAGAGCTACAGAGTAACAGAGCACTAGAGAGTAACAGCTAGAGTAACAGAGCACTAGAGAGTAATATGGTGCTAGAGAGTAATAGAGAGCTATTGAGTAATAGAGAGCTAAGGAGTAATAAAGTGCTAGAGAGTAATAGAGAGCTAGGTAGTAATAGAGAGCTTGAGAGTAATAGAGAGCTAGAGAGTAATAGAGTGCTAGAGAGTAATAGAGAGCTAGAGAGTAACAGAGCTAGGGAGTAATAGAGTTCTAGAGAGTAATAGAGTGCTAGATAGTAATAGAGAGTAACAGATAGCTAGGGAGTAATAGAGAGCAAGGGAGTAATAGGGAGCTAGGGAGTAATAGAGAGCTATAGAAATAAGAGCAAAAGAGTAATAGAGAGCTATGGAGTAATAGAGAGCTAGAGAGTAATAGAGAGCTACAGAGTAGCAGAGTTCTAGAGAGTAATAGAGAGCTAGAGAAATAAGAGCTAGGGAGTAATAGAGAGCTAGGGAGTAATAGAGTGCTAGAGAGTAAGAGAGAGCTAGAAAATAATGGAGGGCTAGAGAAATAATAGAGATAGAAAGCAATAGAGAGTCAGAGAGTAATAGAGCGCTAGAGAGTAATAGAGAGCTCAAAAGTAATAGCTAGAGAGTAACAGAGCTAGAGAGTAATAGAGAGCTACAGAATAGCAGAGAGCTAGAGAGTAATAGAGTGCTAGAGAGTAACAGAGCCAGGGAGTAATAGAAAGCTAGAGAGTAACAGAGCACTAGAGAAATAAGAGCTAGAGAGTAATAGAGAGCTAGGGAGTAATAGAGAGCTATGGTGTAATAGAGAGCTAGGGAGTAATAGAGTGCTAGGGTGTAATATAGAGCTAGGGTGTAATAGAGAGCTAGGGAGTAATAGTGCTACGGAGTAATAGAGGGCTAGGGAGTAATAGAAAGCTAGGGAGTAATAGAGAGCTAGGGAGTAATAGAGAGCTAGGGAGTAATAGAGTGCTTTGGAGTAATAGAGTGCTAGTGAGTAATAGAGTGCTAGAGAGTAACAGCTAGAGAGTAATATAGAGCTAGGGAGTAATAGAGTGCTAGAGAGTAACAGAGCGCTAGAGAAATAAGAGAGCTAGGGAGTAATAGAGTGCTACAGAGTAATAGAGAGCTAGGGAGTAATAGAGAGCTAGGGAGTAATAGAGAGCTATAGAAATAAGAGCTAAAGAGTAATAGAGAGCTATAGAAATGAGAGCTAGAGAGTAACAGAGCGCTAGAGAGTAATAGAGAGCTACAGAGTAATAGAGAGCTAGAGTAATAGAGAGCTAGAGTAATAGTGCTAGAGAGTAACAGAGAGCTAGAGAGTAATAGAGAGCTATAGAGTAACAGAGTGCTAGAGAGGAATAGTGAGCTCAAAAGTAATAGAGAGCTAGAGAGTAATAGAGCACTAGAAAGTAATAGCTAGAAAGTAATAGAGAGCTAGAAAGTAATAGAGAGCTAGAAAATAATAGAGCTAGAGTGTAACAGAGCTAGAGAGTAATAGAGAGCTAGACCATAATAGAGCGCTAGAGAGTAATAGAGAGCTACAGAGTAACAGCGCTAGAGAGTAACAGCTAGAGAGTAAGAGAGCTACAGAGTAATAGAGAGCTATTGAGTAATAGAGAGCTAAGGAGTAATAAAGTGCTAGAGAGTAATAGAGAGCTAGAGTAATATGGTGCTAGGTAGTAATAGAGCTAGAGAGTAATAGAGAGCTAGTGAATAATAGAGTGCTAGAGAGTAATAGAGAGCTAGAGAGTAACAGAGCTAGGGAGTAATAGAGTTCTAGAGAGTAACAGAGAGCTAGGGAGTAATAGAGAGCTAGGGAGTAACTGAGTGTTAGAGAGTAATAGACAGCTAGAGAGTAACAGAGCTAGGGGGTAATAGAGAGCTAGGGAGTAATAGAGTGCTAGAGAGCTAGGGAGTAAGAGTGCTAGAGAGTAATAGAGAGCTGCAGAGTAATAGAGTGCTAGAGAGTAACAGAGCGCTATAGAGTAACAGCTATAGAGAAATAAGAGACCTAGAGAGTAATAGAGAGCTAGGGAGTAATAAATAGCTAGGGCGTAATAGAGGGCTAGGGTGTAATAGAGAGCTAGGGAGTAATAGAGTGCTAGGGAATAATAGAGTGCTAGGGAGTAATAGAGAGCTAGGGAGTACTAGTGAGCTATATATATTAGAGAGCTAGGGAGTAATAGAGAGCTAGAAAGTATTAGAGCTAGGGAGTAATAGAGAGCTAGAGAGTAATAGAGCTATAGAAATAAGAGCTAGGGAGTAATAGAGAGCTAGGGAGTAATAGAGAGCTAGGGAGTAATAGAGAGCTAGGGAGTAATAGAGAGCTAGGGAGTAATACAGAGCTAGAGAGTAATAGAGTTCTAGAGATAAAAGAGCTAGAGAGTAATAGAGGGCTAGGGGGTAATAGCGAGCTAGAGTAATAGAGAGCTATAGAAATAAGAGAGCTAACGAGTAATAGAGAGCTAAGGAGTAATACAGCGCTAGGGAGTAATACAGCGCTAGAGAGTAACAGAGGACTATTTAATAAGATCGCTAGAGAGTAATAGAGAGCTCGAGAGTAAGAGCACTCTAGAGTAACAGAGCGCTAGAGAGTAATAGAGAGCTACAGAGTAGCAGAGAGCTAGAGAGTAATAGAGAGCTACAGGGTAGCAGAGAGCTAGAGAGTAGCAGAGAGCTAGAGAGTAATAGAGCTAGGGAGTAATAGAGTGCTAGAGAGTAATAGAGAGCTAGAAAATAATAGAGGGCTAGAGAAAAAATAGAGAGCTTGAGAGTAAGAGTGAGAGAGTAATAGAGCGCTAGATAGTACTAGAGAGCTCAAAAATAATAGCTAGAGAGCTACAGAGTAGCAGAGAGCTAGAGTAATGGAGAGCTACAGAGTATCAGAGAGCTAGAGAGTAATAGAGCTAGGGAGTAATAGAGTGCTAGAGAGTAATAGAGAGTAAGAGTGATACAGAGTAATAGAGTGCTAGAGTAACAGCGCTAGAGAAATAAGAGAGCTAGAGAGTAATAGAGAGCTAAGGAGTAATAGAGTGCTATGGAGTAATAGAGTGCTACGGAGTAATAGAGAGCTAGTGAATAATAGAGAGCTAATAGAAAACTAGGGAGTAATAGAGAGCTAGGGAGTAATAGAGAGCTATATAAATAAGAGAGCTAGGGAGTAATAGAGAGCTAGGGAGTAATAGAGAGCTAGAAAAGAATAGAGAGCTGGAAAGTAATAGAGCTAGGGGGTAATAGAGAGCTAGAGAGTAATAGATATTTATAGAAATAAGAGCTAGGGAGTAATAGAGAGCTAGAGAGTAATAGAGAGCTAGAGATTAATAGAGAGCTATAGAAATAAGAGAGCTATGGGGTAATAGAGAGCTAGGGAGTAATAGAGAGCCAGAGAGTAACAGCACTAGATAGTAACAGCGCTAGAGAGTAATAGAGCTAGAGAGTTACAGAGCAATAGAGAGCAACAAAGCACTAGAGAGTAATAGAGAGCAACAGAGTAATAGAGAGCTAGAGAGTAATAGATTGCTAGAGTAATAGAGCGCTAGAGAGTAATAGAGACCTCAAAAGTAATAGAGAGCTAGAAAATAATAGAGGGCTAGAGAAATAGAGAGCTAGAAAGTAATAGAGAGTAATAGAAAGCTAGAGAGTAATAGAAAGCTACAGAGTAGCAGAGAGCTAGAGAGTAGCAGAGAGCTAGAGAAATAAGAGAGATAGAGAGTAATAGAGAGATCAAAAGTAATAGAGAGCTAGAGAGTAATAGAGAGCTAGAAAATAGAGGGTTAGAGAAATAATAGAGAGCTAGAAAGTAATAGAGAGCTAGAGAGAAATAGAGAGTCAGAGAGTAATAGAGAGCTCAAAAGTAATAGAGAGTAACAGAGAGCTAGAGAGTAATAGAGTGCTAGAGAAATAAGAGCTAGGGAGTAATAGAGTGCTAGAGAGTAATAGCGAGCTAGGGAGTAATAGAGAGCTAGGGAGTAATGGAGAGCTATAGAGTAATGGAGAGCTAGGGAGTAATAGAGAGCTATAGAAATAAGAGAGCTAGAGAGTAATAGAGCGCTACAGAGTAGCAGAGAACTACATAGTAATAGAGAGCTAGAGAGTAAAAGAGTGCTCAAAAGAAAGAGAGCTAGAGAGTAATAGAGAGCTAGAAAATAATAGAGGGCTATAGAAATAGAGAGCTAGAAAGCAATAGAGAGTCAGAGAGTAATAGAGCGCTAGAGAGTAATAGAGAGCTCAAAAGTAATAGCTAGAGAGTAACAGAGAGCTAGAGAGTAATAGAGAGCTACAGAAAAGCAGAGAGCTAGAGAGTAATAAAGAGCTAGGGAGTAATAGAGTGCTAGAGAGTAACACAGCGCTAGAGAAATAAGAGAGCTAGGGAGTAATAGAGAGCTAGAGAGTAATAGAGTGCTACGGAGTAAGAGAGGGCTAGGGAGTAATAGAGAGCTAGGGAGTAATACAGAGCTAGAGAGTAATACAGAGCTAGAGAGTAATAGAGTTCTAGAGATAAAAGAGCTAGAGAGTAATAGAGGGCTAGGGGGTAATAGCGAGCTAGAGTAATAGAGAGCTATAGAAATAAGAGAGCTAACGAGTAATAGAGAGCTAAGGAGTAATACAGCGCTAGGGAGTAATACAGCGCTAGAGAGTAACAGAGGACTATTTAATAAGATCGCTAGAGAGTAATAGAGAGCTCGAGAGTAAGAGCACTCTAGAGTAACAGAGCGCTAGAGAGTAATAGAGAGCTACAGAGTAGCAGAGAGCTAGAGAGTAATAGAGAGCTACAGGGTAGCAGAGAGCTAGAGAGTAGCAGAGAGCTAGAGAGTAATAGAGCTAGGGAGTAATAGAGTGCTAGAGAGTAATAGAGAGCTAGAAAATAATAGAGGGCTAGAGAAAAAATAGAGAGCTAGAAAGTAATAGAGAGCTTGAGAGTAAGAGTGAGAGAGTAATAGAGCGCTAGATAGTACTAGAGAGCTCAAAAATAATAGCTAGAGAGCTACAGAGTAGCAGAGAGCTAGAGTAATGGAGAGCTACAGAGTATCAGAGAGCTAGAGAGTAATAGAGCTAGGGAGTAATAGAGTGCTAGAGAGTAATAGAGAGTAAGAGTGATACAGAGTAATAGAGTGCTAGAGTAACAGCGCTAGAGAAATAAGAGAGCTAGAGAGTAATAGAGAGCTAAGGAGTAATAGAGTGCTATGGAGTAATAGAGTGCTACGGAGTAATAGAGAGCTAGTGAATAATAGAGAGCTAATAGAAAACTAGGGAGTAATAGAGAGCTAGGGAGTAATAGAGAGCTATATAAATAAGAGAGCTAGGGAGTAATAGAGAGCTAGGGAGTAATAAAGTGCTAGAGAGTAATAGAGAGCTAGAAAAGAATAGAGAGCTGGAAAGTAATAGAGCTAGGGGGTAATAGAGAGCTAGAGAGTAATAGATATTTATAGAAATAAGAGCTAGGGAGTAATAGAGAGCTAGAGAGTAATAGAGAGCTAGAGATTAATAGAGAGCTATAGAAATAAGAGAGCTATGGGGTAATAGAGAGCTAGGGAGTAATAGAGAGCCAGAGAGTAACAGCACTAGATAGTAACAGCGCTAGAGAGTAATAGAGCTAGAGAGTTACAGAGCAATAGAGAGCAACAAAGCACTAGAGAGTAATAGAGAGCAACAGAGTAATAGAGAGCTAGAGAGTAATAGATTGCTAGAGTAATAGAGCGCTAGAGAGTAATAGAGACCTCAAAAGTAATAGAGAGCTAGAAAATAATAGAGGGCTAGAGAAATAGAGAGCTAGAAAGTAATAGAGAGTAATAGAAAGCTACAGAGTAATAGAAAGCTACAGAGTAGCAGAGAGCTAGAGAGTAGCAGAGAGCTAGAGAAATAAGAGAGATAGAGAGTAATAGAGAGATCAAAAGTAATAGAGAGCTAGAGAGTAATAGAGAGCTAGAAAATAGAGGGTTAGAGAAATAATAGAGAGCTAGAAAGTAATAGAGAGCTAGAGAGAAATAGAGAGTCAGAGAGTAATAGAGAGCTCAAAAGTAATAGAGAGTAACAGAGAGCTAGAGAGTAATAGAGTGCTAGAGAAATAAGAGCTAGGGAGTAATAGAGTGCTAGAGAGTAATAGCGAGCTAGGGAGTAATAGAGAGCTAGGGAGTAATGGAGAGCTATAGAGTAATGGAGAGCTAGGGAGTAATAGAGAGCTATAGAAATAAGAGAGCTAGAGAGTAATAGAGCGCTACAGAGTAGCAGAGAACTACATAGTAATAGAGAGCTAGAGAGTAAAAGAGTGCTCAAAAGAAAGAGAGCTAGAGAGTAATAGAGAGCTAGAAAATAATAGAGGGCTATAGAAATAGAGAGCTAGAAAGCAATAGAGAGTCAGAGAGTAATAGAGCGCTAGAGAGTAATAGAGAGCTCAAAAGTAATAGCTAGAGAGTAACAGAGAGCTAGAGAGTAATAGAGAGCTACAGAAAAGCAGAGAGCTAGAGAGTAATAAAGAGCTAGGGAGTAATAGAGTGCTAGAGAGTAACAGAGCGCTAGAGAAATAAGAGAGCTAGGGAGTAATAGAGAGCTAGAGAGTAATAGAGTGCTACGGAGTAAGAGAGGGCTAGGGAGTAATAGAGAGCTAGGGAGTAATAGAGTGCTAGGGAGTAATAGAGTGCTAGAGAGTAATAGAGTGCTAGAGAGTAACAGCTAGAGAGTAATAGAGAGCTAGGGAGTAATAGAGTGCTAGAGAGTAACAGCGCTAGAGAAATGAGAGCTAGAGAGTAATAGAGAGCTAGTGAGTAATAGAGTGCTAGGGAGTAATAGAGAGCTAGTGAGTAATAGAGTGCTAGTGAGTAATAGAGAGCTAGGGAGTAAGAGTGCTAGCGAGTAATAGAGAGCTAGGGAGTAAGAGTGCTAGGGAGTAATAGAGAGCTAGGGAGTAATAAAGAGGTAGGGAGTAATAGAGAGCTATAGAAATAAGAGAGCTAGAGCGTAATAGAGAGCTAGAGCGTAATAGAGAGCTAGAGAGTAATAGAGAGCTATAGAAATAAGAGAGCTAAAGAGTAATAGAGAGCTATGGAGTAATAGAGAGCTAGAGAGCAATAGAGAGCTATAGAAATTAGAGCTAGGGAGTAATAGAGAGCTAGGGAGTAATAGAGAGCTAGGGAGTAATAGAGAGCTATAGAAATTAGAGCTAGGGAGTAATAGAGAGCTAGAGAGTAACATCACTAGATAGTAACAGAGCACTAGAGAGTAATAGAGCACTAGAGAGTAACAGAGCACTAGAGAGTAACAGAGCACTAGAGAGTAATAGAGAGCTACAGAGTAGCAGAGAGCTAGACAGTAATAGAGAGCTATAGAGTAACAGAGAGCTAGAGCATAATAGAGAGCTAGAGAGTAAGAGTGCTAGAGAGAAATAGTGAGCTCAAAAGTAATAGAGAGTAATAGACAGCAAGAAAATAATAGAGAGCTAGAGAAATAATAGAGAGCTAGAAAGTAATAGAGAGTAATAGAGTGCTAGAGAGTAGTGTTGAGCATTCCGATACTGAAATATCGGGTATCGGCCGATATTCGCGGTATCGGAATTCCGATACTTAATTCCGATACTTTTGCAATATCGTATACCGGAATCGGAAGTTCCCATAATGCAATGAGCTATTTTCATTTTATTCAGCCAATGAGGATCCTAAGAAGTGTGGGCACATCCTGTTAGGCATGTAGGCATCTTAACTAATGGCATGGCTGTGATTGGCTGCTGAAATGATGTCATGATGCACTATAAAAGCCGCCGCCGCCATTTTGAGCTCACTCTGCTGTGAATTCAGTTAGGGATAGGATGCTGTTGTTCTGAGGGACAGTTTTAGCTACCTATTTGGTCTATTCTGCTTTACCCAAGCTACTTTATAAATCGCTGTGCCTTGCAGCGCTAGTGCACAGTTCTCTGTGCTGTTCACCGCTTTCTGCAAGGTCTCTGTGTGTGAGTGCAGCTCACCCTGTAGTGTGTGCTTCAGTCACGTCTGGTTGTAGTGCACTCAGTGTGTGTCACTGCCTCATACATTGTCCTTTTTTGCCAATTCATAATTTTTCCTGATATCTCCTATTAGTGTGGTGGTTCCATCCGTATTCAGCTAAATTGGTTCCAAACACACTATATAGGAGTAGATAGAGAAATTTTTTTGGTCTTGCAGCGCTAGTGCACAGTGCTCTGCATCTGTACTGTTCACCGCTGTCTGCAAGGTCTGGTGTGTGAGTGCAGCTCACCCTGTAGTGTGTACTTCAGCCACGTCTTGTTGTAGTGCACTCAGTGTGTGTCACTGCCTCATACATTGTCCTTTTTTGCCAATTCATAATTTTTCCTGATTTCTCCTATTAGTGTGGTGGTTCCATCCGTATTCAGCTAAATTGGTTCCAAACACACTATATAGGAGTAGTTAGAGGAGCCTTTCTGCAGCATTGGGCCCTGCAGCCCCAGCCAGATTAGTATTAGCCTATTTTTTGTAGCCTCATCTATTGCATTGTAGGTTACCTTCCTACATTGTAATAGCTACAAAAAGTTTGTGATACTATCGTTATTACATCTTTAGGCACATCCAGTGTCTTTTTGTGACAAAAAAAACCTAAATAAAGTTCACCAAACACTCCACTTTACAGTTGTGTAGGCCACATTAGCTCATATTAAAGTCTAGTCCACACTTTATAAAATTAGTGTTTCTTATACCTGTTAGCAGCTGTTGAGGAATAAGCACACTAAGCCCTTAGTACTTTTCTGCCTATCTTTATCAGTCTACCAAGATGAAGAAGGCAAGGAATAAGGCATGTGGTCGTGGGCGTGGAGTTTCTGCAGGGAGAGGACGTGAGGATTCTGTGCCTGCAGGGAGAGGACGTGGGGATTCTGTGCCTGCTGCGGGCACCAGTGACTCAGCATCCCCCAGTTTTACCAGGGAACAGTCCTTTATGCGCAGCTTTGTAGGAGCTAGCCGTACTCCACTGCTGCGGGAGGACCAAATTGAAGCCGTTGTCGGATGGATGGCAGCTAACGCATCGACTTCAATTAGTTCCAGATCCTCTCAGGTCCTGAGCACTGAAGAGCACCCATCTGTCTCTTCACCACCTGCCAAATTGCCCAGGCAGTCAGAGAGCCCTGGACAGGAGCCATCTCTACTTCTGTTCTCTGAATCTCTTGGCTTGGAAAGAGGGGGCCAGCCAAGCAGAATTCGAGAATTTGAAGAAGAGGTAGTATGCAGTGATGCGCAACCGTTTTGTCTCTCTGAATCTGAAGAGGCGGGTGGGCCAGTGCCTATGGTCAGCAGAACACCCCAGTACGCATCTGATGATGAGACTCAGGTGCCACTTTCTGGTGCGTACTGTGCTGTCGAGACTACCCAGGAGAAGCAGTTGTTTGAAGAGGGTGGTGTAGATGATGAGGTCCTTGACCCATCATGGCGTGAGGGACAGGAAGGTGGTGGGAGCAGCTCTGAGGAAGAGATTCCCCGAACAGCCCAAAAAGGAGGGAGAGGGAGGGGGCAGACTTGGTTGCCTGTAGCCTCCACTTCGGCACCCATTAGGAGCGTGGCTCTTCCAAAATCCAAAGCGGGCGCTCCCAAGATTTGCAGTGCCTGGTCCTTTTTTGACACAGTTGCAGATGACATTTGCTTTGTCAAATGCAAGCTGTGTAAATCAGAAGGTGAAAAGAGGGAAAAGTGTCAGCAACCTCAATACCACAAATATGTGGAAACATGTGCGGACCAAGCACATGGTGGAGTTACAAAAACACACTGAAGACCAAGGCCAACCTACAGCGCCACCTACCACCTCTTCAGCTCGTGTTGTAGCCTCTTCCTCCAGCTCACACACAGCTGGTTCGGCTTCCTCACAGGATCGCCATGGAAGAATCTCTGGCACTGTTGTACAGAGACACAGTGTAATTCCACCCACAGCACCACTTTCCCAGTCATCCTCACACTCCCAGGACAGTCTACAGCCATCGTTAGCACAGACATGGGAGAAAAGGCGCCCATACTCGGCAAACCACCCCCGAGCACAGGCTCTGAATGCTGGCATTGCTAAACTACTGGCCCTTGAAATGCTATCATTCAGGCTGGTGGAGACTGACACATTCCGTAACTTTATGGCATTGGCAGTCCCACAATACAACGTGCCCAGCCGCTTTTATTTCAGCAGGCAAGCTGTCCCTGCCCTGCAACGTCATGTGGAGGGAAAAATTAAACATGCGCTACAAAACGCCGTCAGTAGCAAGGTCCACCTGACCACCGATGCGTGGATCAGTAAGCATGGACAGGGACGATACCTTTCCCTCACTGCCCATTGGGTAAATGTTGTGGAGCCGGGTACAGATCTTGAGAGTGGCGCTGTACGTGTTCTGCCAACTCCAAGGATTGCAGGAATCCAGTCTGTACACATTGACTCCTCCTCATACTCCAGTTCCTCTGAATCAGCGCTGCAGGAGCCGTCACGGTCTACCTCCACATCGACCCGTGAACGGTTACCTGTTATGGTGACCAATATGAGCACAGCCGTGGCCAAACGTCAACAGGCCGTATTAAAATTAATTTCTTTGGGGAATCGAAGCCACCCAGCGCAGGAGCTCTGGAATGCCATCAAGCAGCAGAGCGACATGTGGTTTGTGCCAGCGAATCTCCAGCCAGGCATGGTAGTGTGTGACAATGGCCGAAATCTGGTGGCAGCTCTGGGCCTTGGCAACCTCACTCACATCCCATGTCTGGCACATGTGCTCAACTTGGTCATGCAGAGTTTTTTGAGGGACTATCCGGATCTTGATGCACTGCTTCACAAGGTCCGCATAGAGTGCGCTCACTTGCGGCGTTCCAGTAATGCAAGATCACGCATTGCAGCTCTGCAGCGCCGATTACGTCTTCCGGAACATCGCATCATATGTGACCTACCCACCAGGTGGAATTCGACGTTACATATGTTGGAGAGGTTGTGTGAGCAGCAGGCAGCAGTAATGGAGTGGCGCAAACAAGTCGCAGTGCGCTCCGTTCACACTTCACCACCACTGAGTGGGCCTCTATGAAAGACATTTGCCACGTTTTGCGTGCCTTCGATTATTCCACGCGGATGGCGAGTGCAGATGATGCACTAGTCAGTAGTGTTGAGCCACCCCCGTAGTGTTCGAGTTCGGTTCGGTTCGTCGAACGCCCGTGTGTTCGCCGAACTGTTCGTCGAACTGTTCGTCGAACACCTTCGAACACCGTTAAAACCAATGGCAGGCAAACAAAAACACATAGAAACACATAGAAAACACCTTCAAAGGTGTCCAAAAGCTGACAAACTGCTCAGAAGACACAACTAACACATGGAAAAGTGACAAGTACATATAGTCATGCGAAAAGAAAAGAGGTGGAGGAGTAAAAGGAGGGGGAGACACAGATATAGGCATGTCATGCCCTTCTAAAATCCAAAAAGTGAGAAGCCGAGACGGCCAGTCCGCTCCTGCCCGTGCCACCTCCGTGTCGCCGGGTTTGTGCCAGAGCCGCGGTGAACCCTGACGGCCAGCCCCCCTCTCCCAATACTGGTGCCTGTCCGCTGGTGGGTCGAGAGAGCCCCCCTGTGGTGGAGGCAGCTCTAAGCTTTTTAATTTAAATTGTCCCTCTAATTTAAATGAATACACTTTAAATCCATTTACAAGGATCTATTGGAGGGCAAGTCTCATGCCAGCAGCCGCGTAATTCCAGCTCCAGTAGCGTCCACTAAAGCTGCTGCAGTTAAAAAGCTTTTATAAGGATCGAGCTCGGCTGTCCACCGCAAGGCATCCTAGTGCCAGTCCCAGCCCCTATGCCTTGGGGTGCCTCCTGATGCTCTTCACTAAGTATCCCGTGGTCCCGAAGCATTTCCTTTGAAAAAATTAAGTGTCCAAACTACAGGTGGTGTAGCTTGCTTAACAGCCGGGATAATCCGCTGACTAGCAGACACTGCTACTAGGCACAAAGTATTTCCTGGGCAAGATGCAGTTAAAAATTTGTAAGTAGATACTCTCGTTGGATGCTGAGAAAGCATTCCATAGAGTCTCCTGGCACGCCATATATGATTCTCTTAAAAAGCTTGGGGTAGGGGTCTAGGGGACCCTTTTATAGCCAAAATCACGGCCCTGTATCACAATACGTCACCTAGGCTGAAGATAAATGGAACTGTAGCACCGAGGGCTCGGTTGCTACAGACGTATTGCACCTCACCCAGAGGTGTGATATCTCACTCTCAGATAAGGATGGAGTGTGGATCAGGACCCGACACCTGCATGCATTACACCACATTGCCGTGGGGCAGGGCGACCAATATGCCCCTGAGATGGGCACGACAGTCCCTGTCCCTGGCTGGAGTGGGGGGAGGGAACACTGAGGAAGGGGAACCCTGCAGTGCAGGAGCAGGGAGGAAGCAGTTGATAGGTGCATTGAGAAGGGAGTATAAAAGGTGGGCACCATCTTAGTTCAGTGCAGAGAAGTCTGAGCAGAAGTGGCAGGGAGCAGGGGCTCTGCATGAGCTCTGCTCCGGAGGCGGGCCTAGTAACAGAGGCCCAGGCCTGCAAGAGGGAGAAGGAAGGAAGAGGAGCGGAGAAGGCTCCAGGAACGAGGAATGAAGGGATCCCAGGGGTGCGGACGGGCGAGTCACCACCGCACGCCCGAATCCACCTGCGTGGAGGGGTCAGGCCAAAGGGGGAGACCGGTCCCCGAACTAGTGGAGGCAGGAAACGACCCTCAGCTAGAAACCGGAGGCTCTGACATTTTATGTGGCGCAGCCCCTTGCTCCACCCGCTAGGAAGGCACCACATAGGGTCAGGGAAACTGGCGCCAAGTTTACCAAGAGGAGGCCCGAGGCAGCCGGACAGAAGTGTTGGTAAGAAAGGCCAGACAAAGGACACACAAAGGGGGTCCTGTGAAGCGCTCCAAAGTTATCTGGGAGTTGTCTGAGCCCCTCACCTGGTGAGCACAGTACGACGTGGGCAGCCGTTACCTGCAGACGTGGTCTGGATAATAAGAACTGTGAGTAAAGGCCCTGAACTGCATCACTGACTCCGTGTCGTTACTGCTGCTGCCCTGCACCATCACCCCCATCCTCCGCATACACTGCCCTGAGGCTATACTCCTCCCGTGGGGTTTTATGCTACGCTCTGCTGCACCCACAACACCAGCCTTAGCGGTCTGCCCTGTAGCGGCGGTTCACTCTGACCGCAATCCACGGGTGGCGTAGTCAGACATTTAAACATCAAAACCACATAAATAGTTCCGCCACTGGTTTGACCGCCCTGAGCCACGGAACCGGATCGCCGCCACGAAGACTACAACCACCAGCATCCACCAAAAAGGGTCCGGCTCCGGGTGTCCCAAGGCCCAGGGGGTGCGTCAGAACATTTTCATCACCTTTCACAATCACCAATGGGACAAGGCAGGGATGTCCTCTGTCCCCTCTCTTATACATCCTAGTGACGGAGCACCTGCTCTCATCAATTCGCCATAACCCCAATATTAGGTAGATTGAGGTGGGAGGCACCGAGTACAAGTGCTCTCTATTTGCTGATGATGTCCTAGTATAT
This sequence comes from Phyllobates terribilis, assembly GCF_046119375.1. NCBI lineage: Eukaryota > Metazoa > Chordata > Amphibia > Anura > Dendrobatidae > Phyllobates > Phyllobates terribilis. Next base: position 17,880,947 of record NW_027362763.1, read on the forward strand.
ATCACTCAATCACATATATCCATCCCTGCTGTTATGGCTGAAATAGATCACTTTGTTACATGGTAAAATTTTAAAATCAATGCAGCGAAGTCTGAGGCCCTCGATGTCTCCCTCCCTAAATCCATATAGGATTCCATCCAGTCCAACTTTCCCTTTGCCTGGCCCTCACAGGGTATCAAATACTTAGGAATTCCTATTCATAGAGACCTCTCCCATCTATGTTATCTTAATTTTGGGCCCTTTATTGAACAATTCCATACAGACCACGGTTGGCAAGTTAGAACTGTAAGATTCACTACGTGAACCACTGGTGTTTTGTGGAAAAGCACATGTACACCGCGTTCCAAATTATTATGCAAAAAGTGTTTAGGAGTGATAAGGGAAGAATTTGTTTGTTTGTCAGTTAAACTCATTGATGGTGATGTGTGTCAGGGCTCTTTATATCACTGTAAGCAATTGCAGACACCTGTGCTAATTAGTTTGGCAGGTGTGTCCAATGAAAGGCAAGACTACTTAAGAAGGCTCTCTCACATTATTAAGCAGCCTACATTTTCTGCCAAAATGGGAAAGAAAAAGGATGTGTCGGCTGCTGAGAAGCAACAAATTGTGGAGTGTTTAGGTCAAGGCATGACTACAATCAACATTGTGCGATGATCAGGATGAAGTGTCTTGGCAATCAAGAAGTATGTAGCTGATTCACAGTACACACGTGTGCGTGCTGATAAGGGCAAATTGAGGACTCTTTCCTACAGGCAATTACGTCAGGTTGAAACAGCAGCGGCAAAAAAGCCTTGTCATAGCAGCAGACAAGTTTTTGAAGCTGCTTGTGCCTCCAACGTCCCCCGAACAACAAGATGCAGGGTCCTTCAGAGGTTTGCAGCTGTGCATATGCCATCCTGTCGACCTCCTCTATCCACTTCACACAAGCAGAAACGGCTCCAGTGGGCCAAACATTACATGAAGACTGATTTCAAAACTGTTTTGTTCACGGATGAGTGCCGTGCAGCGCTCGATGGTCCAGATGAATGGAGTGGAGGATGGCTGGTTGATGGACACCCCACGCAAACACGGCTACAGCGCCAACAAGGAGGAGGTGGAGTAATGTTTTGGGCTGGAATCATGGGGAGAGAGATTGTCGGCCCCTTTAGGATCCCTGAAGGCTCTAAAGATGAACTCCATAATGTATGTGGATTTTCTCAAACAGCACTTCCTGCCATGGTTCAAGAAGAAGAACCGTGTATTTCACAGCAAGATCATTTTTCTGCATGATAATGCACCATCTCATGCTGCACATAAAACATCTGCATCTCTGGCTGATATGGGCATAAAAGGGGACAAACTTATGGTGTGACCCCCATGCTCCCCTGACCTCTACCCCATTCAGAACCTTTGGAGCATCATTAAAAGGAGTGTCTATGATGGCGGGAGGCAGTTCACATCTAAGCAACAGCTCTGGGAGGGTATTCTGTCCTCATGCAAAACAATTGAAGCAGAAACCATCCAAAACCTGACAAATTCAATGGACGAGAGAGTTCAGAAGCTCCTTTCGAACAAGGGGTCCTATGTGAAAATGTAACATCACCTAGAATAAAGTTTTGAGTTGAAAACTGTTTGATTTCAGTTTCTAACAACCTGCTAATGCTTATAATTTCAAAAATGACCATTTTTTTGGTCTTTATTAAAATGAAAAGGTTGATCGAAAAGTTTGGGGGATCTAAGAGTGTGGCAACCCAGTAGTCATGATTACTTCGAATTCTGACAATATGAGGGTCATGCTGCAGGTAGTGCAGCAAGAAGGCACTTATGTGTCTTGCGCATCTCGGAGCCCCAAAATTATTTTCCGGGCTAGATGCAGCTAAAAATTATTTTTAATTTTAAATCTGGTGAAGCTTATTATAGATGGCCTAATAGGATCAGTGCTGCACACTGCTACAAAGCCCAAATTATTTTCCAGTCAAGATACAGATAAACATGATTAGTAATTTGAAAGCTTAAAACGGTTGGTAGGGTGATTTTAACCAATCATCAAGCTTTTACTCTCCCCAGGATGACACAGGGGTAGAAAAGTCGTTTCGGATCCATGATTTGTTCATCTTTATGAACGTGAGTCTGTCTACATTATCAGTGGAGAGCCGCGTGCGCTTATCTGTCAGCACACCACCAGCAGCGCTGAACACACGTTCAGACAGAACGCTGGCTGCGGGGCATGACAAGATCTCCAAGGCGTAAGTGGCTAGCTCCGGCCATTTATCCAGATTGGAAGCCCAAAAAGAGCAAGGGTCCAGTGACACAGTCGTGGCTTCAATGTTTACTTGGAGATACTCCTGTACCATCGTCTCTAGGCGTTGACTATGTGTCAGACTTCTTGTCTCCTGTGGCCTTGCAAAGGATGGGCTAAAAAAGTGGTGAAATGATTCCGCAAAATTGATGTTACCAGCAGATACTGTGGTTCTGTTACGGTTTGAGTGCTGAACACTTGACGGTCCCACGGTTGGCAAGTTGGAACTGTGAGATTCACTACGTGCACCACTGGTATTTTGTGGAAAAGCACATGTAAGATTCTGCAACAGTCTCTGCTGATACTCCTGCATGCGTGCATCCCTTTCTATGGCAGGAATAATTTCTGCAAATTTACTTTTGTACCGGGGATCTAACAGTGTGGCAACCCAGTAGTCAGGATTATTTCTAATTCTCACAATTCGAGGGTCATGTTGCAGGTAGTGCAGCAAGAAGGCACTCATGTGTGTTGCGCATCCAGGAGCACCAAGTCCCTGTTGTGTTGGTGGCGAGGTAGCAATCATGCTTCCTTCCTCTGTCCTCTCCCCCCAACCTCGCACAACAGAAATGTGATCAAGGTCTCCCTCATCTGATGAGTCTTCCATCAGTTCGTCCTCCACTTCTTCCTGGGCTCCTGCACCTTCCTCACTAGTTTGGCTGCTACCATGCGCCCTGGTAAAATCATCTCCCCCACCCTCACATGCCTGCCGCCTTGGTGCTGCCGACCGTCTGGACCTTGCAGATGTTAGCCCTTCCGCATACAACTCCTCCTCCTCTACTTCCTCCACCTCCTCTTGTGCCACCACCTGACTCCGAATTCTGTTTAACATGTGCTCCAGCATGTAAATCACCGGAATAGTCATGCTGATAATGGCATCGTCAGCACTAAACATCTTCGTCGCCATTTCAATACTGTGCAGAAGGGTGCATAGGTCCCTGATCTGAGACCACTCCTCCAGCGTGATTTGCCCCACCTCTGAATCTCGTTGGCCCAGGCTATACGTCAGAACGTATTGCACCAGGGCTTGTTGGTGCTGCCACAGTCGCTGCAACATGTGCAGAGTTGAATTCCACCGGGTAGGCACATCGCATTTTAGCCGGTGAAGTGGCAGGCCCAACGACTTCTGTAGAGATGTAAGTCGCTGAGCTGCGGGATGCGAACGGCGGAAGTGAGCACACAGCGACCGTGCCCTCTGCAGAAGGCCATCTAGTCTGGGATAGTGGGCTAAAAATTGCTGGACAACCAGGTTCAACACGTGAGCCATACAAGGCACGTGTGTGACATTGCCCCGGCGAAGGGCCGCACCCAGGTTTGCAGCATTGTCGCACACGGCCTTCCCTGGTTTCAGGTCCAGTGGAGACAACCATTCATGAAATTGGTTCTCCAGAGCTGACCACAACTCCTCAGCTGTGTGACTCACATTTCCCAGACATTTCAATGTAAAAACCGCCTGATGACGTTGAGCCCTACTGCCAGCATAGTAAGGAGGTGTGCAGGATCCCTTCTGCGCAGTTAGAAAGCTTGTGGCATGACCAGACAGGCTTTGGGTGCAGGTGGAAGACCGAGAGGAGGTTGAGGAGGCAGAAGCAGTGGAGGAAAAATGACATAAAGAGGATTGACGCACAACTCGTGGGGACGGCAAGACTTGGACAGCAGCCCCTTGTCCTGCTGTCACCATAGTTACCCAGTGCCCAGTCAGCGACATGTAACGCCCCTGTCCATGCCTACTCGTCCAAGTGTCTGTGGTGAAATGCACCCTGTCACACACAGAGTTTCTCAAAGAAGCGGTGATGTTGTGTGCGACATGCTGGTGGAGCGCAGGCACACCTTTCTTTGAGAAGTAGTGCCGACTGGGCATCTGGTACTGGGGCACTGCGACGGACATAAGGTCTCGAAAATCCTCTGTGTCCACCAGGCGGAAAGGCAGCATTTCTGTAGCCAAGAGCTTGCAGATGGTGAAATTCAACCTCTTAGCTTTCTCATGGCTAGGAGGAAATGGTCTTTTACTTGTCCACATCTGAGGGACCGAGGGCTGGCTATTGTGCTTAGACGGGGTTGATAAGGGTGTCCCCGGCAAACTGCCGGTCTGTGAGGAAGATGCAGGCGGACATGTTAGGTTGCCTTGATCCAAAGGCGGTGCTATCGATGTCGGACAGCGCTCAAGACCAGCTGGTGTTACCACCTCCAAAGAAAATGATGACCTGCCAATCACGCTGGCTGTTGCGGGTAAAGAGGTGGCAGGTCTGCGCCCCAAAACAGGTGTGACTGCTGTCCCCCCAGTCACAGAGGATGAAGAGGCCGCGGATGCACAAGATATGGCAGACGGTGGTTGGCCCGGCCGGCTAGACCGCATTGTAGCACACTGAGCTTCCCACTGCAACTTATGCTTCATGTCCATGTGCCGGTTCATGCATGAAGTACTCAAACTATGTATTTTTTGGCCTCTACTTAGCTTTTGCTGACAAATCTTACAGATAACACGAGTTGGGTCATCTTTATCGATCTGAAAAAATGCCCAGGCTATGCAAGGCTTAGCACCCATGCGACCTGAAGAGCCACCACGACTTGTGGTGAGAGGCAGAGTTGTGTTTGAGGATGCAGTTGTTGACGTGCTTCCAGTACTACGTCTCTGTCCAGGAAGGCGCAACCTGACCTCGTCGTCACTAGCATCTTCCTCCACCTCCTCTGCTGACCTCATCTCTTGGCTGACTGTGGGTTGACAGTAAGTGGGATCTCCGACCTCATCATCATCACCCTGTGCGTTATCACACCCGTCGTCCTCAGAGCCAACCTGTTCCTGCCCTGACAAAAAACTAAAGTTGTCGCTCCAATCAGGTATTTGAGTCTTATCATCGTCTTCCTCATTGTCTCCACCAACAGGAGTTACAGTTTGGGAATGAGGGTCTACATTATGGTCAGAACCTTCTGCGTCTGGTCCTGGATCCGACTCATAAAGATTCTGGGCATCAGTGCAGATCATTTCCTCGTCTGGATTCACAGAAGCGCTGGAGTCGACCTCTGATTCCCAGGCTATAGTATGAGTAAACAGCTCTGCAGACTCAACCATCTGTTCTACCTCATACTCAGACGGGCAGCTGGAGATTTGGGAGCTGTGAGGAAGCAAGTGCGATTTGGGTGACACCTTTGAGGACTGGAGTATTTGTGATGTTGAAGTTGATGTGGAGGAGAGCCCACTTAAAGGAGCACTTGATATCCGTTGAAGCACCTGCTGTTTTTGTGCCTCATCTGGAATTTGTAGCGATTGGCGTGGCCGTAAGAAAGGGATCTTATCACATTGTCCGCTAAAAGAAGTAGACATTTTAGTTTGGCTGGAAGATGGTCTTTCTTCTGCACCTACCCCACGGACACAACCTTTTTTCCCCTTCCCAACACGCCTATTCCCCTTTCCACCAGCAGCAGGCCTTTTTCCACTCATTTTGGTGGTTAACTAATTCACAACTCTGGAGTTGTTTGCACAAAAAAACAATGGATGGTAACCGAGCAGAGCTGAGTGGCCAAACTGTGGTATTAGGCCAAAACTATTGGCTGGGTTAGATGCAGAAAAAAATTATTTTTAATTTGCAACCTGATGGAGGTCAGTATAGATGGACTAATAGACCAAGTCCCACACACCGCTAGAAGCCCAAATATTTTTTCAGAGCTAGATGCAGAAAAAAATTATTTTTAATTTGCAACCTGATGGAGGTCAGTATAGATGGACTAATAGACCAAGTCCCACACACTGCTAGAAGCCCAAATATTTTTTCAGAGCTAGATGCAGAAAAAAATTATTTTTAATTTGCAACCTGATGGAGGTCAGTATAGATGGACTAATAGAACAAGTCCCACACGCTGCTAGAAGCCCAAATATTTTTTCAAAGATAAATGAAGAAAAAAATTATTTTTAATTTGCAACCTGATGGAGGTCAGTATAGATGGACTAATAGACCAAGTCCCACACACTGCTAGAAGCCCAAATATTTTTTCAGAGCTAGATGCAGAAAAAAAATATTTTTAATTTGCAACCTGATGGAGGTCAGTATAGATGGACTAATAGACCAAGTCCCACACACTGCTAGAAGCCCAAATATTTTTTCAGAGCTAAATGAAGAAAAAAATTATTTTTAATTTGCAACCTGATGGAGGTCAGTATAGATGGACTAATAGACCAAGTCCCACACACTGCTGGAAGCCCAAATATTTTTTCAGAGCTAGATGCAGAAAAAAATTATTTTTAATTTGCAACCTGATGGAGGTCAGTATAGATGGACTAATAGACCAAGTCCCACACACCGCTAGAAGCCCAAATATTTTTTCAGAGCTAGATGCAGAAATTTTTTTTATTCAATTTGCAACCTGATGGAGGTCAGTATAGATGGACTAATAGACCAAGTCCCACACAATGCTAGAAGCCCAAATATTTTTTCAGAGCTAGATGCAGAAAAAAATTATTTTTAATTTGCAACCTGATGGAGGTCAGTATAGATGGACTAATAGACCAAGTCCCACACACTGCTAGAAGCCCAAATATTTTTTCAGAGCTAGATGCAGAAAAAAATTATTTTTAATTTGCAACCTGATGGAGGTCAGTATAGATGGACTAATAGAACAAGTCCCACACGCTGCTAGAAGCCCAAATATTTTTTCAGAGATAAATGAAGAAAAAAATTATTTTTAATTTGCAACCTGATGGAGGTCAGTATAGATGGACTAATAGACCAAGTCCCACACACTGCTAGAAGCCCAAATATTTTTTCAGAGCTAGATGCAGAAAAAAATTATTTTTAATTTGCAACCTGATGGAGGTCAGTATAGATGGACTAATAGACCAAGTCCCACACACCGCTAGAAGCCCAAATATTTTTTCAGAGCTAGATGCAGAAAAAAATTATATTCAATTTGCAACCTGCTGGAGGTCAGTATAGAAGGACTAATAGAACAAGTCCCACACACTGCTAGAAGCCCAAATATTTTTTCAGAGCTAAATGAAGAAAAAAATTATTTTTAATTTGCAACCTGATGGAGGTCAGTATAGATGGACTAATAGACCAAGTCCCACACACTGCTAGAAGCCCAAATATTTTTTCAGAGCTAGATGCAGAAAAAAATTATATTCAGTTTGCAACCTGATGGAGGTCAGTATAGATGGACTAATAGAATGATGCTATGCCCAAAAGATTTTACTTCACTAGGTGCAGTAAAAAAATTGGTATTCTATACACAGGTGGTATATCTTGCAACACAGATAGGCTACTCCACTGACTAACACACTCTGCAATAGGCCAAAAAGGATTAGCTTTGCTAGATTCAGCCAAATGCTGTGAAAAAAACTTGCACAGCACTGGCACAGACCTGCCTGGCAAAAACTGATAGGAACTGATGTAACCTAGTCCTGAAAAGGACTCCAATTACAATTAGTCTTTACTCCCACAATCTATCTATTTAAGAGCACAGACCTGCCTGATAAAAGTCGTAGGAAATGCTGTAACCTAGTCCTTAAAAGGACTGCAATCACAACTATTCCCTACTCCCAAGCTATCTGTATATTTGTGCGAAAATTGGCTTGAAATTAACAAGGTATAGCGCACACAGCAACAGCGGTGCCGTCTAACACGCAGCTGCAGCAGTGAGAAAATGGTGGCGACGGGGAAAATGGCTTCGTCTTATAGGGCAAGGACATGTGACATACACTGCCAATGACACATGCCCTTGCTTGTGTGAAAAAAAGCACTTCGCTCCGTGTGTGCGCTGCTGATTGGCTGACAGATTGCACCTCCCCACTGCAAATGCGGGAAAGAGAAAAAAAAATGGAGATCTTCATTGTTCCTGCAGAGATCCATCCCCTGCCCCTCCCCCCGCCCCGCTGTACACTCAAACTGCGTATTAACATTAATTTTCATCATTACTGAGAAAAAATCCAGTTATGATTTTGGTGCACGAACAGTTATCGAACATACCCTCGAACAGCCGAATTTTTCTCAAATTGTTCGTGTTCGCCGATCGGCTCGAACACCGCCCAAAACAGCTCGAATTTGAGATTGGCGAACAGTTCGAGTAGAACAACGCTCATCTCTACTAGTCAGCATGACTATCCCCCTTATCTGCCTGCTTGAAAAAACACTGCAAGCACTAAGGGACGAGGTTTTGGAAGAGGTGGAGGATGAGGAGTCACAAATGCCATCTGCTTCTCTACAGTCTGCGCAGCGTGGTTCCTCACAAAGGCCTAGGCTGGGGACACTTTGTGAGGAGGATGAGGAGGAGTCAATGGATGAGGAAGACATCTGTCCAGAGGAGGGAGGTACACAATGCTCTAGTAGTCAGTATCTAGAGCGAGGGTGGGGTGATGCAGAGCAGGCAGAGATCACGCCTCAAGCAGGGGACAGCGTTTCTTGGCCAGTTGGCAGTCTGCAGCACATGGTTGATTTCATGCTGCAGTGCCTGAGAAACGACCGCCGCATCGCCCACATTCTCAACACGGCTGATTATTGGGTGTCCACCCTCCTAGATCCTCGCTACCGGGACAACTTACAAAGCCTCATAACACCGTTGAACCGGGAGTTTAAAATGCGGGAGTACCAAGACTCACTGGTGCATTCCATCATGTTCTCCATTCCAACCGAGAGCAGTGCTGCTAGTGCTTTACAAAGCAGCTCAGTGCGTCGAGGCAGTGGAGGAAGCTATGCACAAAGAGGGAGCAGAAGCAGCGCCTCAGCACAAGGCAAGACCAGTATGGCCGAAATGTGGCAAAGTTTTGTGTCCCCGCCGCTACAAATGTCTACACCATCACAGACGGCTCCAGTCAGCAGGAGGCAACGTTTCCGTCAGATGGTGACAGACTACATGTCTTGCCCTCTTAGTGTACTCCCAGACGGCTCTTCTCCCTTCAAGTTTTGGGTCTGTAAGCTGGATACATGGCCAGAGCTTAGTCAGTATGCATTGGAGGTGCTAGCTTGCCCTGCTGCTAGTGTATTATCGGAACGCGTCTTTAGTGCCGCAGGTGGTGTACTAACAGACCGTCGCATGCGACTATCCTCCGATAACGTTGACCGGCTTACTTTTCTCAAAATGAACAAGGCCTGGATCTCTCATGAATTTGCCAGTCCTCTTCCAGAATAAATAATTGGTTGGCAACAGTATCCAGGTCTCCTGTTCTGTTCATGTTTCTACCACCTGAACTGTAATCCCTGAGCTCCAACACCGCCAGTTGGCGCTTGGAAGTGCCGTCTGCACAGTCAACACTTGCTGCCGTGTTATTTGGGTTCAGTAATGTCAGCTGTTCCCCTGCTGTGCGGACGGCAATTTCTCCTGCTCTGTCCACATTCTCACTACTACAGATTTTAAAGTTGCTCCAATTACACCTCTGGCTCCTCTGTTTTCAGTATTATCCCTGAGCTCCAACACCGCCAGTTGGCGCTCGGAAGTGCCGTCTGCACAGTCAACACTTGCTGCCGTGTCATTGGGGTTCAGTAACGTCAGCTGTTCCCCTGCTGTGCGGACGGCAATTTCTCCTGCTCTGTCCACATTCTCACTACTACAGATTTTAAAGTTGCTCCAATTACACCTCTGGCTCCTCTGTTTTCAGTATTATCCCTGAGCTCCAACACCGCCAATTGGCGCTCGGAAGTGCCGTCTGCACAGTCAACACTTGCTGCCGTGTTATTGGGGTTCAGTAACGTCAGCTGTTCCCCTGCTGTGCGGACGGCAATTTCTCCTGCTCTGTCCACATTCTCACTACTACAGATTTTAAAGTTGCTCCAATTACACCTCTGGCTCCTCTGTTTTCAGTATTATCCCTGAGCTCCAACACCGCCAGTTGGCGCTCGGAAGTGCCGTCTGCACAGTCAACACTTGCTGCCGTGTTATTGGGGTTCAGTAACGTCAGCTGTTCCCCTGCTGTGCGGACCGCAATTTCTCCTGCTCTGTCCACATCCACTGTACTACTGATTTAAAACCTCCTCCAAATACACCTCTGGCTCCTCTGTTTTCAGTATTATCCCTGAGCTTCAACACCGCCAGTTGGCGCTCGGAAGTGCCGTCTGCACAGTCAACACTTGCTGCCGTGTTATTGGGGTTCAGTAACGTCAGCTGTTCCCCTGCTGTGCGGACGGCAATTTCTTCTGCTCTGTCCACATTCTCACTACTACAGATTTTAAAGTTGCTCCAATTACACCTCTGGCTCCTCTGTTTTCAGTATTATGCCTGAGCTCCAACACCGCCAGTTGGCGCTCGGAAGTGCCGTCTGCACAGTCAACACTTGCTGCCGTGTTATTGGGGTTCAGTAACGTCAGCTGTTCCCCTGCTGTGCTGATGGCAATTTCTCCTGCTCTGTCTACATTCTCACTACTACAGATTTTAAAGTTGCTCCAATTACACCTCTGGCTCCTCTGTTTTCAGTATTATCCCTGAGCTCCAACACCGCCAGTTGGCGCTCGGAAGTGCCATCTGCACAGTCAACACTTGCTGCCGTGTTATTGGGGTTCAGTAACGTCAGCTGTTCCCCTGCTGTGCGGACGGCAATTTCTCCTGCTCTGTCCACATCCACTGTACTACTGATTTAAAACCTCCTCCAAATACACCTCTGGCTCCTCTGTTTTCAGTATTATCCCTGAGCTCCAACACCGCCAGTTGGCACTTGGAAGTGCCGTCTGCACAGTCAACACTTGCTGCCGTGTTATTGGGGTTCAGTAACGTCAGCTGTTCCCCTGCTGTGCGGACCGCAATTTCTCCTGCTCTGTCCACATCCACTGTACTACTGATTTAAAACCTCCTCCAAATACACCTCTGGCTCCTCTGTTTTCAGTATTATCCCTGAGCTCCAACACCGCCAGTTGGCGCTCGGAAGTGCTGTCTGCACAGTCAACACTTGCTGCCGTGTTATTGGGGTTCAGTAACGTCAGCTGTTCCCCTGCTGTGCGGACGGCAATTTCTCCTGCTCTGTCCACATTCTCACTACTACAGATTTTAAAGTTGCTCCAATTACACCTCTGGCTCCTCTGTTTTCAGTATTATCCCTGAGCTCCAACACCGCCAGTTGGCGCTCGGAAGTGCTGTCTGCACAGTCAACACTTGCTGCCGTGTTATTGGGGTTCAGTAACGTCAGCTGTTCCCCTGCTGTGCTTACGGCAATTTCTCCTGCTCTGTCCACATCCACTGTACTACTGATTTAAAATCTCCTCCAAATACACCTCTGGCTCCTCTGTTTTCAGTATTATCCCTGAGCTCCAACACCGCCAGTTGGCGCTCGGAAGTGCCGTCTGCACAGTCAACACTTGCTGCCGTGTTATTGGGGTTCAGTAACGTCAGCTGTTCCCCTGCTGTGCGGACGGCAATTTCTCCTGCTCTGTCCACATCCACTGTACTACTGATTTAAAACCTCCTCCAAATACACCTCTGGCTCCTCTGTTTTCAGTATTATCCCTGAGCTCCAACACCGCTAGTTGGCGCTCGGAAGTGCTGTCTGCACAGTCAACACTTGCTGCTGTGTTATTGGGGTTCAGTAACGTCAGCTGTTCCCCTGCTGTGCGGACGGCAATTTCTCCTGCTCTGTCCACATCCACTGTACTACTGATTTAAAACTTGCTCCAATTACACCTCTGGCTCCACTCTGTTTTTAGTATTTACCCTGGGTTCCAGCACCGCCAGCTGGTTCTCGGCAGTGCCTTTGGATTAGGTGCCTCCTTCTCGGTATCCAAGTTCCACCAACGTCCGCTGGTCCTTGGTAGTGCTTTCTGGCACAGATACCTCCTGCTTAGTAACCGAGTTCCAGTACCGTCAGCTGGTCTTCGGCAGTTCCATTGGCTCTTGTACCTTCTGCTACCCATCCGGGTTCCAGTACCGTCAGCTGGTCCTCGGTAGTTCCATTTGCTCTTGTACCTTCTACTACCCATCCGGGTTCCAGTACCGTCAGCTGGTTCTCGGCAGTGACTTTGGCATGGGTACTCCCTCCTGCCCAGCCTGGTTCCAGCACGCCAGCTGTTTCCGGGTAGTGTCAACGTCACTTTGCCTCCAATGCGTTGTCCTGTCGTGTTGCGGTCGGGTTAGCCGACTCTATGGTGCCTGCAGTTTAGGTGACTCCTATGTGGGCTGCGGGATCTGGCAATGAAGGCTGGTTCCATAGTGCCAATAGGACAAGCACCCCCTGTAGGACTGTGGGTTTTGGTAACTGTGGCCGGCTCGCGGCCTTGAACTTTTTTTTACATGGGTACCTTCTGCTACCCATCCGGGTTCCAGTACCGTCAGCTGGTTCTCGGCAGTGCCTTTGGATTAGGTGCCTCCTTCTCGGTATCCAAGTTCCACCAACGTCTGCTGGTCCTTGGTAGTGCTTTCTGGCACAGGTACCTCCTGCTTAGTAACCGAGTTCCAGTACCGTCAGCTGGTCTTCGGCAGTTCCATTGGCTCTTGTACCTTCTGCTACCCATCCGGGTTCCAGTACCGTCAGCTGGTCCTCGGTAGTTCCATTTGCTCTTGTACCTTCTACTACCCATCCGGGTTCCAGTACCGTCAGCTGGTTCTCGGCAGTGACTTTGGCATGGGTACTCCCTCCTGCCCAGCCTGGTTCCAGCACGCCAGCTGTTTCCGGGTAGTGTCAACGTCACTTTGCCTCCAATGCGTTGTCCTGTCGTGTTGCGGTCGGGTTAGCCGACTCTATGGTGCCTGCAGTTTAGGTGACTCCTATGTGGGCTGCGGGATCTGGCAATGAAGGCTGGTTCCATAGTGCCAATAGGACAAGCACCCCCTGTAGGACTGTGGGTTTTGGTAACTGCGGCCGGCTCGCGGCCTTGAACTTTTTTTTACATGGGTACCTTCTGCTACCCATCCGGGTTCCAGTACCGTCAGCTGGTTCTCGGCAGTGCCTTTGGATTAGGTGCCTCCTTCTCGGTATCCAAGTTCCACCAACGTCTGCTGGTCCTTGGTAGTGCTTTCTGGCACAGGTACCTCCTGCTTAGTAACCGAGTTCCAGTACCGTCAGCTGGTCTTCGGCAGTTCCATTGGCTCTTGTACCTTCTGCTACCCATCCGGGTTCCAGTACTGTCAGCTGGTCCTCGGTAGTTCCTCAGCTTTCTTGTACCTTCTGCTACATTTCCAAGTTCAAGCTTTTTGAAATGGTTCTTGGTAATCACTCTAGATCTCCCTGACGAGGACCCTGAAGGCGAGGACCCTGAAGACCAACCCTAAGAAGACGAGGACCCCGAAGACGACGACCCTGAAGACGAGAACCCTGAAGACCACCCCGAAGAAGACGAGGACCCTGAAGACCACCCCGAAGAAGACGAGGACCCTGAAGACCACCCCGAAGAAGATGAGGACCCCGAAGACGAGGACCCAGAAGACCAACCCGAAGAAGACGAGGACCCCGAAGACGAGGACCCCCGAAGACGACGACCCTGAAGACCACCCCGAAGAAGACCAAGAAGATGACCCTGAAGAAGTTGACCAAGAGGACAAAGAAGAGAAGACAAGCACCAAGATACAGAAGAACAAGAGACAGAAAACCAAGAAGCAGAAATACAAGAAGCTGCAGAACAAAAAGCGGAAGAACATTAAGCATAAGACTAAAAATCAGAGCAAAAGATAATATCTAAATTATAAGCAGAAGATGACTAAGCAGTGTATGGGGGTGAGTCCGTTCCTCCTCGTGGTGCCCCTGGAAAAGACCTGCTGCTGCAGGCCAAACTGAACGCGGACAAATCCTGTTGTAAATCTTTTGTGACGGGCAGAACGAAAGGTGTAATGTCCAACCTTTTATAGATAACAACTACAGGAATGCCTGCCACAAATAAGAATATGATGAAGAAGAAGAATATGAAGAAGATGAAGAAGTAGAATATGAAGAATGTAAAAAAAAAGAATAATACGAAGAAGGTGAAGAAGAAGAAGATGAAGAAGGTGAAGAAGAAGTGGATGAAAAAGATGCTGAGGATGATGAAGGAGAAAGTGTGGGAGAAGTAAAAAAGAAGGTGAAGAGCATGGAAGAAGTGAAACATAAATATCTGACAAAATATAAAAATACTTAACTTAGTCAATATTTCCGTAACTCAGAACGTCTTAAAAAAAATATTAATTCCTGCTATTCCATTTGATTGGGCTAAACCTCTATGCATTTATTGTCTCCCCCACCTCCCCCAATACATTCTACATTATTCTTAGTTGTTTTCCTTCATGTAGAATTAACCTACAAGGAAAGAAAGGGTTTATTTTCATTCCGATATTTCTGTCCCATTGACTTGCATTGGTTTCCAGTATCGGAATCGGCGATATCCGATACTTTTTCGGTATCGGTCCGATCCAATCCGATCCGATATTTCCCGATATCGGAAGGTATCGCTCAACACTACTAGAGAGTAATAGAGAGCTCAAAAGTAAGAGAGAGCTAGAGAGTAATAGAGTGCTAGAAAGTAATAGCTCAAAAGTAATAGAGAGCTATAGAAATAATAGAGAGCTAGAGAGTAATAGAGAGCTAGAAAGTAATAGAGAGCTAGAAAGTAATAGAGAGCTAGAAAGTAATAGAGCTAGAGTGTAACAGAGAGCTAGAGAGTAATAGAGAGCTAGAGTAATAGAGCGCTAGAGAGCAACAGAGTAACAGCGCTAGAGAGTAACAGAGAGCTAGAGAGTAACAGAGCGCTAGAGAGTAATAGAGTGCTAGAGAGTAACAGAGAGCTACAGAGTAATAGAGAGCTAAGGAGTAATAAAGTGCTAGAGAGTAATAGAGAGCTAGAGAGTAATACGGTGCTAGGTAGTAATAGAGAGCTAGGTACTAATAGAGAGCTAGGTACTAATAGAGAGCTAGGGAATAATAGAGTGCTAGAGAGTAATAGAGAGCTAGAGAGTAACAGAGCTAGGGAGTAATAGAGAGCTAGGGAGTAATAGAGAGCTAGGGAGTAATAGAGTGCTAGAGAGTAATAGAGAGCTAGAGAGTAATAGAGAGCTAGAGAGTAATAGAGAGCTAGGGAGTAATAGAGGGCTAGGGAGTAATAGAGTGCTAGAGAGTAATAGAGAGCTAGAGAGTAACAGAGCTAGAGAGTAATAGAGAGCTAGGGAGTATTAGAGAGCTAGGGAGTAATAGAGTGCTAGAGAGTAATAGAGAGCTAGGGAGTAAGAGTGCTAGAGAGTTATATAGAGCTGCAGAGTAACAGAGCGCTAGAGAGTAACAGAGCGATAGAGAAATAAGAGAGCTAGAGAGTAATAGAGAGCTAGGGCGTAATAAAAAGCTAGGGAGTAATAGATTGCTATGGAGTAATAGAGTGCTATGGAGTAATAGAGTGCTAGGGAGTAATAGAGTGCTAGGGAGTAATAGAGTGCTAGGGAGTAATAGAGTGCTAGGGAGTAAAAGAGTGCTAGGGAGTAATAGAGAGCTAGAGAGTAATAGAGAGCTAGAAAAGAATAGAGAGCTAGAAAGTAATAGAGCTAGGGAGTAATAGAGAGCTAGAGAGTAATAGAGAGCTATAGAAATAAGAGCTAGAGAGTAATAGAGAGCTAGGGAGTAATAGAGAGCTAGGGAGTAATACAGAGCTAGAGAGTAATAGAGAGCTATAGAGATAAGAGAGCTAGAGAGTAATAGAGAGCTACGGGGTAATAGAGAGCTAGAGTAATAGAGAGCTATAGAAATAAGAGAGCTAAAGAGTAATACAGCGCTAGGGAGTAAAACAGCACTATTTAGTAACAGAGTGCTAGAGAGTAATAGAGAGCTCGAGAGTAAGAGCACTAGAGAGTAACAGAGCGCTAGAGAGTAATAAAGAGCTAGAGAGTAGCAGAGAGCTAGAGAGTAATAGAGAGCTACAGGGTAGCAGAGAGCTAGAGAGTAGCAGAGAGCTAGAGAGTAATAGAAAGCTAGAGAATAATAGCATGCTAGAGAGTAATAGAGAGCTAGAAAATAATAGAGGGCTACAGAAAAAATAGAGAGCTAGAAAGTAATAGAGAGCTCAAAAGTAATAGCTAGAGAGCTACAGAGTAGCAGAGAGCTAGAGTAATGGAGAGCTACAGAGTAGCAGAGAGCTAGAGAGTAATAGAGCTAGGGAGTAATAGTGTGTTAGAGAGTAATAGAGCTAGGGAGTAATAGAGAGCTAGAGAGTAATAGAGAGCTAGAGAGTAATAGTGAGCTAGAGAGTAATAGTGCTAGAGAGTAACAGAGCGCTAGAGAAATAAGAGAGCTAGGGAGTAATAGAAAACTAGGGAGTAATAGAGAGCTAGGGAGTAATAGAGAGCTAGGGAGTAATAGAGAGCTAGGGAGTAATAGAGACCTATATAAATAAGAGAGCTAGGGAGTAATAGAGAGCTAGAAAAGAATAGAGAGCTGGAAAGTAATAGAGCTAGGGGGTAATAGAGAGCTAGAGAGTAATAGACAGCTGTAGAAATAAGAGAGCTAGGGAGTAATAGAGAGCCAGAGAGTAACAGCACTAGATAGTAACAGAGCGATAGAGAGTAATAGAGCTAGAGAGTAACAGAGCACTAGAGAGTAATAGAGAGCTCAAAAGTAATAGAGAGCTAGAGAGTAATAGAGAGCTATAAAATAGAGGGCTAGAGAAATAATAGAGAGCTAGAAAGTAATAGAGAGCTAGAGAGTAACAGAGAGCTAGAGAGTAATAGAGAGCTAGAGAGTAGCAGAGAGCTACAGAGTAGCAGAGAGCTACAGAGTAATAGAGTGCTAGAGAAATAAGAACTAGGGAGTAATAGAGAGGGAGTAATAGAGAGCTATAGAAATAAGAGAGCTAGAGAGTAATGGAGAGCTAGGGAGTAATAGAGAGCTATAGAAATAAGAGAGCTAGAGAGTAATAGAGAGCTAAAGAGTAGCAGAGAGCTAGAGAGTAATAGAGAGCTAGAGAGTAATAGAGAGCTAGAGAGTAATAGAGAGCTATAGAGTAATAGAGCGCTAGAGAGTAATAGAGAGCTCAAAAGTAATAGAGAGCTAGAGAGTAATAGAGAGCTAGAAAATAATAGAGAGCTAGAGAAATAATAGACAGCTAGAAAGTAATAGAGAACATAAGAGTAATAGAGAGCTAGAAAGTAATAGCTAGAAAAATAAGAGAGCTAGAGAGTAATAGAGAGCTAGAAAGTAATAGAAAGCTAGAAAGTAATAGCGCTAAATAATAGACAGCTAGAAAGTAATAGAGAACTAGAGTAATAGCTAGAAAATAATAGATAGAGAGTAATAGAGCGCTAGAAAGTAAGAGAGAGCTCAAAAGTAATAGAGAGCTAGAGAGTATTAGAGAGCTAGAAAATAGAGAGCTAGAGAAATAATAGAGAGCTAAAAAGTAAGAGAGCTAAAGAGTAATAGAGCGCTAGAGAGTAATAAAGAGCTAGAAAGTAATAGACAGCTAGAGAGTAATATACAGCTAGAGAGTAATAGAGAGCTATAGTGTAATAGAGTGCTAGAAAGTAATAGAGAGCTAGAGAGTAATAGAGAGCTAGAGAGGAACAGAGAGCTCAAAAGTAATAGAGAGCTAGAATTAATGGAGAGCTATGGAGTAATAGAGAACTAGAGAGTAATAGAGAGCTAGAAAATAAGAGAGTTAGAAAGTAATTTAGAGCTAGAGTAATAGAGAGCTAGAGAGTAATATAGAGCTAGAAAGTAATAGAGAGCTAGAAATTAAGAGAGCTAGAAAGTAATAGAGAGCTAGAAAGTAATAGAGAGCTAGATTAATAATAGAGAGCTAGAAAGTAATAGAGAGCTAGAAAGTACTAAGTGAGCTAGAGAAATAGTAGAGCTAGAAAGTAATAGAGGTAGAAAATAATTGAGAGCTAGAAAGTAATAGAAAGCTAGAAAAATAATGAGAGCTAAAGAGTAATAGAGATCTAGAAAGTAAGAGAACTAGAAAGTAATAGAGAGCTAGAAAATAATAGAGAGCTAGAAAAATAATAGAGAGCTAGAAAGTAATAGAGAGCTAGTAATAGAGAGCTAGAGAAAGAGAGCTAGAAAGTAATAGAGTGCTAGAAAATAATAGAGAGCTAGAAAAGAATAGAGAGCTAGAAAGTAATAGAGCACTAGAGAGTAATAGAGAGCAAGAGAAATAATAGAGAGCTAGACAGTAACAGAGAGTGTCAGGATTTCCAACACACAGGCGAGACGACATCGGGGAGATCACGCAATATCTCACCATGCCGTCACGCTGTCCGTATTTCGTCTGTAGTCACGACTACATGATGGCCACTCGTTTTTCTTTACTTAGCTGCCTTTTTCTTGCCATAATACAAATTTTAACAGTCTATTCAGTAGGACTATCAGCTGTGTATCCACCTGACTTCTGCACAACACAGCTGATGGTCCCAACCCCATTTAAAAGGCAAGAAATCCCACTTATTAAACCTGACAGGGCACACCTGAAAGTGAAAACCATTTCCGGTGACTACCTCTTGAAGCTCATCAAGAGAATGCCAAGAGTGTGCAAAGCAGTCATCAAAGCTACTTTGAAGAACCTAGAATATAAGACATATTGTAGCATCGGCGTCTCTGCCCCCTGCCAGGCAGAGACGCCGTCCCTCTCACCTCCTCGCTCCCTGCGCAGCGTCCTCCAGCACTCCTCTTCCTGCTGCTGCTGTCGGCGCCCGCTGCTTCCCGGGCACTGTGCTTAGGGCACGCGCGCGCTCCCTCTCTCTTAAAGGGGCCGCGCGTGCCGTCCTAAGGAGTCCCCGGCCAATAGCTGGAGGACCTCCCATATATAAGGCACCTCCTCCAAAATGGAGGTGCCCGAGCAATAGTTGTTGCACAGTATACTTACCTCTGCATCAGCCCTCAGGTCCAGTTGCCAGCCTGATCTCTGTTTCAGTCCGCCAGCCTGACTACTCTCCAGCCCGACAGTCTGTCTGCCGTTCTACCCGCCAGTCTGTCTATGGGCAAGTCCGCCTGCTTACCAGGAAGCACCTGCCTGCTACCTGCCGTGCCTGCCAGCCCGCTCACCTGGGAGCACTCGCCTGTTACCTGCTTGTTACCTGCTAGCCTACCTGGAGGTTCGGCCGTCACTTGCCTTGACCACCTGATAGCCTACCTGGAGGCTCCTGCTGTCACGTGCCGTGACCACCTGCCTGCTGCCTAGAGACTTCCGCCTGCTCTGCTGTCACTTGCCATGACCACCTGTCTGCTAACCTAGAGACTTCCGCCTGCTCTACCATCACGTGCTGTGACCACCTGTCAGCTAACCCAGAGACTTCTGCCTGCTTGTTGTGCCCATCCGCTATACTGGTCAGTCCCAGTAATCTGACCCGTGGGAGCCACCTGCTCTCTTACAAGGTGGTCCCCAGAGTAGCACCTGGTCCCTCTGCTCGGTCCCTCCCTGGTCACGGAGTCGTTAGCCGACGTACGACCAGGGTCGGTCTGAGTTGATACTTAGTTACGCCCCTCTGGGTCCCTCCTTGCACCGTGGCACAGAGGTTCCACCACCCGGATCCGTAACAGTTTGCTCAGGCCATGGAACCCGGTGGCACCCAAGCTCCCTCGCTCTCTGACTTATACCAGGAGATGTCCCGTCAGAGATCCCAACAGGAGACCATCCTGAACTTCCTGCGGAGTGTCAACTCCCGCCTGGACACGCTGCCTGTTCCTCCTGCGTCCACCTCGAGTCATACAACTCCGGCTCCGGCAGCGCCACTATGGCATCCAGCCCCGGTCCCCGGCTTTCTGCACCTCCTCGTTTTGGTGGCAACCCTGCCTTAGCTCGAGGTTTCATAAACCAGTGCACCTTGCACTTTGAACTCTTGGCACATTTGTTCATCTCCGACCGGGCCAAAGTGGCATTCATCATGTCCCATCTCACTGGGGAGGCACTGGCATGGCTAAATCCCCTGTGGGAGAGAGGGGATCCCCTGGTGTCCGACCTGTCATCTTTCCTCGCTGCTTTCCGGAAAGTCTTCGATGAACCAGGACGAAAGACCTCCTCAGCCTCCTCTCTGCTACGTCTCCGCCAAGAGAATCTCACCATGGGCCAATATGCCATACGGTTCCGTACCCTCGCTTCTGAGCTTGCCTGGGACAACGAGGCTCTGGTGTCCATCTTCTGGGAGGGCCTTTCTGGTCGAATTAAGGATGAGTTAGCCGGTCGGGACATTCCTACCACCCTGAATGACCTAGTGTCACTAGCTACTCGGATTGACATCCGTTTCCAAGAACGTACCAAAGAGACTACCCGGGAGAGAAAGTTACCTCGCCTTGCTCCTACTTTCCAGAGACCTGCCTCTCAACCAGTCACTCCCCGGGCGCACTCGCCCGAACCTATGCAGATTGACCAGACCAAGATGGTCAAATCTCGCCAAGAGTCACGCCGAGCCGAGGGGAGCTGTTTCTATTGTGGCAGTAAGGAGCACTTCATCCGTTCCTGCCCGGAGAAGCCGGGAAACGCCAGTGTCTAGGACCGCTCGGAGAGGTCGTCCTAGGCAAAAGTAAGTCCTCTCCGACCCTGACTTTGTCCATCTCTATCTCCTGGGGTGAAAACCGTTACTTTGAAATTGCTCACCTGGATTCTGGAGCTGCTGGAAACCTCATTTTACAGTCCCTGGTAGAGAGATACCGGATTCCCACCAAACCTCTGGCTGAACCATTGTCCGTCACCTCCGTGGATGGAAGGCTCCTTTCGGTGACCATCCTGCTCGTCACTGAACCCATAACCCTGCAGGTGGGAATGCTGCACTCTGAGAAAATCTCCTTCCATGTGCTACCCGGACTCTCCTACTCCCTATTGCTAGGTCTACCCTGGCTCCAGACACATGAACCCGTGCTGAACTGGCAATCCGGTGAAGTACTCCGGTGGGGTCAGGACTACCACAGGACCTGCCTGGTTCCGGTGCGCCCGGCCCGTCCACCACCTACCCCAGCTAATTTACCCGGTCTTCCGGCTCCTTACTGGTCCTATGCGGATGTCTTCGGTAAAAAGGAAGCTGAGACACTGCCATCCCATAGGCCATATGATTGCCCGATCGACCTGGTACCTGGCGCCACTCCACCCCGTGGGCGTATTTATCCGTTGTCGGCGGCCGAAACCCGGGCCATGTCTGAGTACATTGAGGAGAATCTGGCTAGGGGATTCATCCGGAAATCTACCTCCCCGGCTGGAGCCAGATTCTTCTTTGTCAAGAAGAAGGATGGCTCGCAACGCCCCTGTATTGATTATAGAGGACTCAATCAGATCACGGTAAAAAACAAATACCCCCTGCCGCTCATCTCCGAGTTGTTTGATCGCCTTAAGGGCGCTAGGATCTTTTCCAAGTTGGATCTACGTGGAGCGTATAACCTGGTCCGTATCTGTCAAGGAGACGAGTGGAAGACGGCATTCAATACCCGGGACTGTCACTATGAATACCGTGTGATGCCCTTCGGTCTCTGCAATGCTCCCGCCGTCTTCCAAGAATTGGTCAATGACATCTTCCGTGATCTTCTCTACTCCTGCGTGGTGGTATACCTGGACGATATCTTGGTCTTCTCTCCGGATCTTCCCACACACCGGAGGGATGTTCGTCAGGTCCTGCTTAGGCTCAGGCAGAACCACCTCTATGCAAAATACGAGAAGTGCCTCTTCGAGCAAACCTCTCTTCCATTTCTGGGCTATGTCATCTCCCAGACAGGCTTACGAATGGATCCTGAGAAGCTCTCGGCTGTCCTAAAGTGGCCCCGTCCGAAGGGTTTGAAGGCGATTCAGCGATTCCTGGGCTTCGCCAACTACTATCATCTCTTCATTCCGCACTTCTCTTCCCTTACTGCTCCCATATCTGCGCTCACCTGTAAGGGAGCAAATCCCAAGGTATGGTCGCCCGAAGCTGAGGAGGCCTTCCTTTCCTTAAAGCAAGCCTTCTCCTCTGCCCCAGTACTGCACCGTCCAGACTGCAACAAACAGTTCTTCCTGGAGGTTGATGCTTCCTCCTCCGGAGCCGGAGCGGTGCTCACCCAAAAATCTTCATCCGGGAGAATGGTAACCTGCTGCTTCTTCTCCAAACTCTTTTCCTCGTCTGAGCGCAACTACTCCATTGGAGACCGAGAATTGTTAGCCATCAAGTTGGCACTGGAGGAGTGGCATTACCTGCTTGAAGGGGCTCTATACCCGGTGATCATCTATACGGATCACAAAAATCTGGCATATCTCCAAAATGCCCAAAGACTCAATCTGCGTCAGGCCCGGTGGTCTTTGTTCTTCGCCCGCTTCGACTTCGTCCTACATTTCCGCCCGGCGGACAAGAATGTCAAAGCCGAAGCCTTGTCCAGATCCTTCCTGTCCTCCGACCAAGAGGAGGAGCCTATGCACATCATCGATCCCTCCAAGGTGATGAATGTGGCCCCCTTGGATCTGACTCGTCTTCCACCCGGTAAGACGTTTGTAGCAGTACCAGATTTGAAGAAGGTTCTTCACTGGGGTCATTCATCTAAACTAGCCGGCCATGCTGGCCAGAAAAAGACCTTCCTGCTCATTACCCGGCATTACTGGTGGCCTACCCTGCACAAGGATGTGGTAGACTTCGTCTCAGCCTGTTCGTCTTGTGCCCGCAACAAAGTTCCCAGACATCTACCAGCCGGTCATCTCCTACCTCTTCCCGTACCTGATACCCCATGGCAACACATTGCTATGGACTTTATTACAGATCTCCCTGTCTCTGCCGGTTGTACAGTCATTTGGGTGGTCGCCGATCGCTTTTCTAAAATGGCCCACTTCATCACTCTGCCTGGTCTCCCGTCTGCATCAGAGCTAGCTAAGGACTTCTTCCTTCATATCTTCCGTCTCCATGGTCTACACCTCCACATCGTGTCGGATCGAGGGGTTCTGTTCACCTCACGTTTCTGGAGAGCTACGTGTAAGCTGCTGGATGTCACCCTGGATTTCTCCTCCGCTTACCATCCACAGTTCAATGGCCAAGTGGAGCGGATCAACCAGATCCTTACCGGTTACCTCCGGCACTTTGTTAATGCTCACCATACTGATTGGGTGGACCTCCTACCATGGGCCGAATTCTCCTACAACAACCATGAGAGCGAATCGACTTCCAAGTCCCCATTCTTTATCGTCTATGGTCAACATCCCCGGATTCCGTTTCCCGTCTCCGCTTCTGTGGACAACCCTGCCGCGGAGTCTCTGGTCAGCGAATTTTCCACCATTTGGGGGAATACTAGGTCCGCACTTCTTCGGTCCTCCGAGCTGATGAAGAGATTTACTGACAAAAGACGTCTGGATCCGCCTCAATTCCGTCCGGGAGACAAGGTTTGGCTCTCCTCCAAACATGTTTGGCTCAAAATACCCTCCTACAAGTTGGGTCCTCGGTTCATCGGTCCATTTGAAGTCCTTAAACAAATCAATCCAGTGGCCTACAAGTTAAAGCTTCCAGCCACCTTACAGATTCCCAACTCCTTCCACGTATCTTTCCTCAAACCAGTTGTCTTTAATTATTTTTCCAACAATCCAGGTACTTCCCCTGCCCCTGTTTCCGCTGAGGACGTTTTTGAGGTAGAGAATATTCTGGCCACCAAGAGGGTAAGAGGAAAAACATTTTTTCTGGTGGATTGGAAGGGGTTTGGCCCAGAGGAGAGAACTTGGGAACCCAAGGAGAACATCCACGCCCCGCTTCTCCTTGAAAGATTTCTTTCTGGCCTAAAAAAGAGGGGGCGTAAAGGGAGGGGTACTGTAGCATCGGCGTCTCTGCCCCCTGCCAGGCAGAGACGCCGTCCCTCTCACCTCCTCGCTCCCCGTGTGGCGTCCTCCAGCGCTCTTCTTCCTGCTGCTGGTGCTGTCGGCGCGTGCTGCTTCCCGGGCACTGTGCTTAGGGTGCGCGCGCTCCCTCTCTCTTAAAGGGGCCATGCGCGCCGTCCTAAGGAGTCCCCGGCCAATAGCCGGAGGACCACCCTTATATAAGGCACCTCCTCCAAAATGGAGGTGCCCGAGCAATAGTTGTAGCACAGTATACTTACCTCTGCTTCAGCCCTCAGGTCCAGTTGCCAGCCTGACCTCTGTTCCAGTCCGTCAGCCTGACTACTCTCCAGCGCAACAGTCTGTCTGCCATTCTACCCGCCAGTCTGTCTATGGGCAAGTCCGCCTGCTTACCAGGAAGCACCTGCCAGTTACCTGCCTGCTACCTGCCGTGCCTGCCAGCCCGCTCACCTGGGAGCACTCGCCTGTTACCTGCTTGTTACCTGCTAGCCTACCTGGAGGCTCGGCCGTCACTTGCCGTGACCACCTGATAGCCTACCTGGAGGCTCCTGCTGTCACTTGCCGTGACCACCTGTCTGCTACCTAGAGACTTCTGCCTGCTCTGCTGTCACTTTCGGTGACCACCTGTCTGCTAACCTAGAGACTTCCGCCTGCTCTACAATCACGTGCCGTGACCACCTGTCAGCTAACCCAGAGACTTCTGCCTGCTTGTTGTGCCCATCCGCTATACTGGTCAGTCCCAGTAATCTGACCCGTGGGAGCCACCTGCTCTCTTACAAGGTCGTCCCCAGAGTAGCACCTGGTCCCTCTGCTCGGACCCTCCCTGGTCACGGAGTCGTTAGCCGCCGTACGACCAGGGTCGGTCTGAGTTGATACTTAGTTACGCCCCTCTGGGTCCCTCCTTGCACCGCGGCACAGAGGTTCCACCACCCGGATCCATAACACATATTTTCAGTTGTTTCACACTTTTTTGTTAAGTATATAATTCCACATGTGTTAATTCATAGTTTTGATGCCTTCAGTGTGAATGTACAGTTTTCATAGTCATGAAAATACAGAAAATATTTAAATGAAAAGGTGTGTCCAAACTTTTGGTCTGTACTGTAGGTGGAGGAGGGGCTCCCCAGGATTATGCTGTTATTGAACAGGACCCGTTGCTTATAATACTTATTCCCCCCTGGCAATGAGTGCTCCTGTCTTCTCCATGGATTCTCTTATACCTGGCCACACGCCCCTTGTGGGGAGATCATGTGGGCTGGTCTCCAGCCTGTACATTTTTATTAAAAACACTAACTTCTGCGATAACTCATCGCTCGTTGATCGCAGAAGTTTGCAAACTACGCCATTTTTTCCTTATGATTTTATCTTTATTTAGAGACCACACATCACATAGCCGCAGTCTGCTATTCTGGGGGTTTTGTGCTACAGCTCCATGATTTTGGTTACAGCCCTGGAAAACTACCTATATATTCCTGGGCTGATTTGGTCACTACACATATGGATCTCGTTACTGTCGGACATATGGAACTCATAATATTTCATATTTCATATCGGAGTCAGTTCGTCTGCAAGTTTCCCTTTGAGGCTCGGGAAGCAGCCTCACGGTTACACGCAAATTAGTACAAGCCTGCGTTTTAACTACCTCCTGCATCTTTCAGAAACAAGATGCTTGCTTCCTAACAAAGTTATAACTCTCCTTGCCTGGCATCGTTTGCATAAGCTATTTCCCAGGCATGTGCTAATGGGGCTTTTGAGGAAAATGGGACAGCTCTGTGCTGACAAGGGGTGATAATTTGCAGTAAGACACTGTATAATTGTCATCTCTGGACAAACACTACAGCAGAGGGCATGGGAGAAGGGGCTAATATTCTGTTAATATGTCCCTGACATTAATATTTCCCTGACATCTCCCCCTCTTTGAGGTGGCATAAGGGGTGTTTTACAGATCGCCCCTTTAAGACTACCTCTTCGGTCTCTCCTTGACTGGACAGTCCGCCGGCGTTGCCATGTTCACTACCCTTCTTGTGCTGAATGGTAAAATCATACTGCTGTAGAGCCAGGCTCCACTGCAGTAGTACACCATTGTCACCGGACACCCGGTACAGCCAGCTGAGGGGGTTGTGTCAGTCACTATGGTGAAGTTGCGCCCGTATAGATAGGGCTGCAGCTTCCGCAGGGCCCACACTATAGCGAGGCACTCCTCCACAATAGCGTATGCCACTTCCTGGGGTAAGAGCTTGCGGCTGGGTAACATCACCGGATGCCTTTCCCCCTGCCCATTTACCTGGCTGAGCACAGCACCCAGGCCAAACGCACTGGCGTCCGTTTGGACTACAAACCGCCGGGTGAAGTCCGGGGCTTACAGAACTGGGAAACTGGCCAGGGCAGCTTTCAGCTCCGTGAAGGACCGCTCACAGTCAGCTGTCCAGTCGACTGTTTGCAGCAGCTTCTTTTTCGTGAGTTCCGTCAGAGGCTTAGCAAGGGCACTATAGTTGGGAACAAACTTCCTATAGTACCCTGCCGTACCCAAAAAGAACATCACCTGCTTCTTGGTTTTGGGGGAGGGCCAGGAGGTGATGGCATCAACTTTCCCGGACTCGGGTTTCAGAGTTCCGCCACCCACTCTGTGTCCGAGGTACTGAACCTCCGTCATGTCTACCTGACACTTTGCAAGCTTGATAGTCAACCCAGCGCCCTAGACCCGCCTGAGCACCTGCTCCAGGTGCACCAGGTGTTCCTCCCAGGTGGGACTGAAGATGGCAATGTCATCTAGGTACGCAGCCGTGAACCCCTCCAGTCCCTCGAACAGCTGGTTGACTAATCGCTGGAAAGTGGCAGGTGCATTCCTCATGCCAAAGGGCATGACAAGGGATTTATACAACCCAAAGGGTGTAATGAAGGTGGACCTCTCCTGGGCCTCCTGAGACAGATGAATCTGCCAGTATCCTTGACTCAGGTCCATAATTGTGAAGTACCGTGCCCCGGCTAAGCGATCCAGCAGCTCATCGATGCGTGGCATCGGGTACGCATCAGGAGCTGTGATGGCATTTAGCCTCCTGTAGTCCACGCAGAACCAGGTGGTCCGGTCCTTTTTCGGGACCAGGACTACAGGTGAGGCCCACGCACTTTTTGACCTTTGGATCACCCCTAGGTCCAAGATCTCATCTATCTCTGCCTTCATGTCTTTCTGCACCTCTAGAGAGACACAGTTATTGGATTGACGAACTGGGGGGTGACTCCCTGTGTCCATCTAGTAGACAGCTAGCAGCGTCCTCCCGGGGGCACCCGTGAAGAGGGTCAAGTAAGGCCGGAGCACCTCTCGCAGCTGGAACTTCTGGTCCGTGGATAGCTGCGGGTTTAATTCCGCGTCCTCAATAGACCCTCCATCCTGGGCGGCGGCCAGTAAGTCCACCAGGACTTCAGTCTCACCTTCTTCGGGGACGCTACATACAGGAAGGGCACAGGCCTCCCTGTCATGATGAGCTTTCATCATGTTGACGTGGAAGACCTTCTGCCTCTTCCTGGCATGGTCAATGGTAACCACGTAGTTCACATCATTGAGGCTCTGGCATATGGGGTATAGGCCTTCCCAGGCCGCCTGGAGCTTGTTCTGGGTCATGGGGACTAAGACCCACACCTTCTGACCCACTTCGTACACCCGCTCCCGGGCGTTCCGGTCATACCATAGCTTCTGGCTGGCAGGGCCTGCACCATATTCTCATGCACCAGCTGCATCATTGCCTGAATTTTGTCACGGAGCCGCATGACATACTGTATGACGGACACATTGGGGGTGTTCAGTTCCCCTTCCCAGGATTCTCTTACCATACTAAGGGGTCTCCGGACTTCTCTGCCATACAGGAGCTCGAAGGGGGAGATCCCCATTGAGGCCTGTGGTACCTCTCTGTAAGCAAAGAGCAGGTGTGGGAGGTACCACTCCCAGTCGCGCCCATGGGACTCGACCAGCATCTTAACCATCTGCTTAAGGGTACCATTAATCTGTGGGTGATACTAACTTGATACCAGGTGCTGCACCTGCATTTTCTTACAGAGAGCTTCCATTAGGCGAGACATGAACTGAGTTCCCTGGTCTGTGAGCATCTCCCTGGGAAATCCTACCCGTGAAAAAATGGCCAGCAGGGCATCCGCCACCTTATCGGCTCGAATGGGGGACAGAGCTACTGTCTCCGGGTACCGGGTAGCATAGTCTACCACAGTAAGGATTAACTGCTTTCGAGAGCTGCTGGGGATGGCAAGAGGGCCAATAATGTCCACAGCAATCCTCTAGAAAGGCTCCTCTATCAAGGGCAAAGGGATCAGGGGAGCCTTGGGGTCATGCCCCGACTTCCCCACTCTTTGGCACTTGATACAGGAGCGGCAGTAGTTGGCAATGTCTGTCCCTATTTGGGGCCAATAGAAGTGGTGCGACAGCCGGGCCTTTGTTTTGCGGCCCCCCACGTGTCCAGCTAGAGGAATCTCATGGGCAACCCGCAACAACTCCTCCCTAAACTGATAGGTCACCACCAGCTGTCTCTCCCTCATCCACTCCTGTTGGGAGTTACAGGGGACCATTTCTCGGTACAACCTCCCCTTATCCCAGAATACCCTCTCCTTATCAGATTCTGAGATGGGCTTCTCCGTGAGGTCCCTTAACTCCTCTAGGCTGACATCTGTGCGCAGAGCCGCCTGGAACTCCTGGTTGGGGGTAGCCAGAAGCGACGTTAGGGCCCCCACCTCGCCGGAACTGTCTGGGACCGGCTCTGGGTCCACAGACAGTTCTGTTGTCCCACCATGGGATGAGGGCCCAGAAGGCAGCGCATCGCGTGCGTTCTGGGTACGCATACTCCGGGTGACAGCGGCTATGTAAGCCGTCTTCCCGGAGGACAACAAACCCTTACCATCAGCCTGACAGGCTGGAGGCACCACCTCCCCACCGTCCCCCAATACCTCAGGAGTCGTGCCAGTCATGGGGCAGCTGCTACCGGCCAAGTTACAGTCCGTCGTGACACTGGGCGGTGGCACGGGACCACTGGCTTCAAGGTTCCCGGGCCTGCTCCCATCGCCCTCAGCAATCATGCTGGCTCCGTCTTGGGGGTCCTCAGCGACATCACCCCGCCGGGCGACGTGGCTGAGCACTCCGTTACCACAATACATATCATCATTATACATCATATTAGTGTTCATATCACTGGCATTCTCCTCACAGACGTCATCGACAGTGGCATTATATGACATATCAGATCTGGGAGGGTTGTCAGGAACATATTGGGCAATCAACCGTTCCAGATCAGTCCCCAATAAAACATTGGTCAGGAGGTTCTCTGACACCCCCACTTTCCGCAACCCCCTCCCCGCACCCCAGTCTAGGAAAACCCGGGCCATGGGTTAAGGATGGTGAACACCCCCAATCCCGGTGATAGTCAGGGTTTTCCCAGGGATAAGATCTTCAAGGGACACCAACTCAGGTCGGATGAGAGTCCGTTCGGCTCCGGTATCCTTGAGCCCCATAGTGACTTTATCACCCACGTTGACTGATTGCAAATTGTCACAGACCCCCCCAGCCACCCCACCCACAAAAAGAACTGCTTCAGAAGGCCCCTGGGCCTTAGGTGTGGGGTTCTTCTTCTGCCTCTGCGGGCAGGTGAGGCTGATGTGACCAGTCTTGTCACAGGTAGAGCACTTACGGGAGTCAGATGTGGGCCCGGTGCTAAAAGATGGGGCAGGACCTGCTGAGGGCCAGCTGGCTGGAACACTGGGGGTGGTTGTCAGTTTACCCCCTTTCCAGCTGGCGGTGGCTGACTTCCGCACCTCTGGTGTGCGGTTGGCCTCATAGGTATCCGCGATCTGGGCTGCTTTGGCGGCTTCCCTCGGCTCAAGCACAAACTGTCTCACTTCCACTGGGCAAAGATGAAGAAACTGGTCCTTCACCATCAGATCCTTCAGGTCCTCGAAGGTGGTGATTGGCAGTCCTCAGGTCCACTGCTCAAAATTGGTTCTGAGCCCGTCTACCACATCACTGTAGGTGTCATGTGGTCCACGTTGGAGGGCTCTGAAATTTTTCCAGTAAACCTTCGGAGTCAGCTGGTACTTTTTTATCAGGGCCTGCTTGACGGCCTCATAGTCTCCATCTTGTTCTCGAGGGAGGGAAGCAAACACCTCCAAGGCTTTTCCTCGGAGACCTGGAGTTAAGTACCTGGCCCAATGGTCCGTGGGCAGCTGATACAGCCTGCAGGCCTTTTCAAAGCCTCGCAGAAATGTGTCCAAGTCCCCATCCTCTTCCATCACAGGGAAGTGCTCAGGACGGGGTTTAAAGCAGTTGGCACTGTTGGACTCATGGGCTTGTGTGGAGGATGACTCCTTCTGAATCTGGGCTAGCTCCAGCTGGTGTTGTTGGTCAGCTTGTGCCTGGCGCTCAGCAGCCTCTCGGTCAGCCTGTCCCTGGCGCTCCGCTCGCTCCTGGAATTTCAGGATCAGTTGCAGTCGTCCATCACGATCATCATCGGCGAGCAGTTCCAAGGCCATCTGCAGGTGGAGGTCCACACTGCCCTGGTTGTGGGTATGGCTGGCAATCACAGGTGGGACCCCTGCAGCAGCGCCATCCGGGTGTTGGCTGGCGCCCCATCATCAGGGCTTTGCTGTTGGACAGGCTCTGCATCATCTTGCAACAGTTTAGCAATCATTTGGGCCTTGGTTTTGCCCGTGGGGTCAATCTGCCTCAGCTCACAGAGGGCTGTGATAGTGGTCTTCGCCTGCTGGTGATTCCAGTTCTCTCCACGTGTAGCCATTATTGCCAAATAAAAGATAGGATAGAAAAACAAGAGAAGGGAGGGGATGCAACTGCTACACGTACAGTAATGTCCCAGATAAAAAAAAAAATTAAAACACTGAGTCTGATTTCTTAAAACTCTGCACAGAATTCTCGCAAGAACCGTGCAAGTTTTCAGTGACAGGAATGATTGCTCAATCCAGCCACTGATGTTCTGTAATATCCCACCGCTTGCCACCAATTTGTCAGGATTTCCAACACATAGGTGAGACGACACTGGGGAGATCACGCAATATCTCACCGTGCCGTCACGCTGTCCGTATTTCGTCTGTAGTCGCACGCGGTCCAGACTACTCTCTACGTAGGTATCGGTAAGCGACCAGTGAGAGTATGGAATCCATGTTTACTGCCCTCCTTACTGTCACTGTCAGCTTCACGATAGCCCAATTATTATTATTCTCTGCCACCACCGGCCAAGTTTGAATATAATACAGGCCTGGTCAGACGCCTGCGTTTGGTAGCGTATATGGCTTCGGGGAAGGGAACGATTACAGAACAAAGGAAACAGAACTATTAAATTTTATATTTAATCCAAAAGGGAGGCAGTGTTTAGGAAAAATAAATACAAGGATGTTACAAGGGAGACATTAAAATACATATGCAGTTACATAAAATAAACAGGGTAAAAAAGAAGATAACTTACACTATACGATCGCGGAGACGATTCAATATAGGTGGAGGAGGGGATCTCCAGTTAGATTATGCTGTTATTGAACAGGACCCGTTGATTATAATTCTTATTCCCCCCTGGCAATGAGTGCACCTGTCTTCTCCATGGATTCTCTTATACCTAAGGGGAGATCTGGCCACGCGCCCCTTGTGGTGACATCATGTGGGCCGGTCTCCAGCCTGTACATTTTTATTAAAAACGCTAACTTCTGCGATAACTCATTGCTCGTTGATCGCAGAAGCTTGCAAACTACGCCATTTTTTCCCTTATGATTTTATCTTTATTTAGAGACCACACATCACATAGCTGCAGTCTGCTATTCTGGGGTTTTTGCGATACAGCTCCCTGATTTTGGTTACAGCCCTGTAAAACTACCTATACATTCCTGGGCTGATTTGGTCACTACACATATGGGTCCCGTTACTGTCGGACGTACAGTACAGACCAAAAGTTTGGACACACCTCATTTAAAGATTTTTCTGTATTTTCATGACTATGAAAATTGTGCATTCACACTAAAGGCTTCAAAACTGAATTAACACATGTGGAATTATATACTTAACAAAAAAGCATGAAACAACTGAAGATATGTCTTACAGTGCCTACAAGTAGTATTCAACCCCCTGCAGATTTAGCTGGTTTGATAAGATGCAAATAAGTTAGAGCCTTCAAACTGCAAACGAGAGTAGGTTTTATGAACAGAAGCATAAATCTTACAAACCAAAAAGTTATGTTGCTCAGTTGAATTTTATTAAATTTTAAATATAAAGTGTGGGTCAATTATTATACAACCCCTATGTTTAATATTTTGTGGAATAACCCTTGTTTGCAATTACAGCTAATAATCGTCTTTTATAAGACCTGATCAGGCCGGCACAGGTCTGTGGAGTTATCTTGGCCCACTCCTCCATGCAGATCTTCTCCAAGTTATCTAGGTTCTTTGGGTGTCTCATGTGGACTTTATTCTTGAGCTCCTTCCACAAGTTTTCAATTGGGTTAAGGTCAGGAGACTGACTAGGCCACTCCAACACCTTGACTTTTTCCCTCTTGAACCAGGCCTTGGTTTTCTTGGCTGTGTGCTTTGGGTCGTTGTCTTGTTGGAAGATGAAATTACGACCCATCTTAAGATCCTTGACGGAGGAGCGGAGGTTCTTGGCCAAAATCTCCAGGTAGGCCGTGCTATCCATCTTCCCATGGATGCGGACCAGATGGCCAGGCCCCTTGGCAGAGAAACAGCCCCACAGCATGATGCTGCCACCACCATGCTTGACTGTAGGGATGGTATTCTTGGGGTCGTATGCAGTGCCATCCAGTCTCCAAACGTCACGTGTGTGGTTGGCACCAAAGATCTCGATCTTGGTCTCATCAGACCATAGAACCTTGAACCAGTCTGTCTCAGAGTCCTCCATGTGATCATGAGCAAACTGTAGACGAGCCTTGACATGACGCTTTAAAAGTAAAGGTACCTTACGGGCTCGTCTGGAACGGAGACCATTGCGGTGGAGTACGTTACTTATGGTATTGACTGAAACCAATGTCCCCACTGCCATGAGATCTTCCCGGAGCTCCTTCCTTGTTGTCCTTGGGTTAGCCTTGACTCTTCGGACAAGCCTGGCCTCGGCACGGGAGGACACTTTCAAAGGCTGTCCAGGCCGTGGAAGGCTAACAGTAGTTCCATAAGCCTTCCACTTACGGATGATGCTCCCAACAGTGGAGACAGGTAGGCCCAACTCCTTGGAAAGTGTTTTGTACCCCTTGCCAGCCTTGTGACCCTCCACGATCTTGTCTCTGATGGCCTTGGAATTCTCCTTTGTCTTTCCCATGTTGACCATGTCTGAGTGCTGTTCACAAGTTTGGGGAGGGTCTTAAATAGTCAGAAAAGGCTGGCAAAAGAGATCTTTAATCCACACATGTGAAGCTCATTATTCTTGGTGCCTGAACTACTTCTTAATACTTTAGGGGGACCAAACAGAATTCTTGTGGTTTGAGGGGTTGAATAATAAATGACACTCTGAATTAACTTTTAACGTTTTAAAAAAAAAAAAAAAAAAAAAGTTGCTGCAGTGCATTTCCCACTTCCAGGCTGATCTACAGTACAAATGTCACAATGCCAAGTTAATTCCGCATGTGTCAACCAGCTAAATCTGCAGGGAGTTGAATACTACTTGTAGGCACTGTATATTCTAGGTTCTTCAAAGTAGCCACCTTTTGCTTTGATGACTGCTTTGCACACTCTTGGCATTCTCTTGATGAGCTTCAAGAGGTAGTCATCGGAAATGGTTTTCACTGCACAGGTGTGCCCTGTCAGGTTCAATAAGTGGGATTTCTTGCCTTATAAATGGGGTTGGGACCATCAGTTGTGTTGTGCAGAAGTCTGGTGGATACACAGTTGATAGTCCTACTGAATAGACTGTTAGAAATTGTATTATGGCAAGAAAAAAGCAGCTAAGTAAAGAAAAACAAGTGGCCATCATTACTTTAAGAAATGAAGGTCAGTCAGTCCAAAAAATTGGGCAAACTTTGAAAGTGTCCCCAAGTGCAGTTGCAAAAACCATCAAGCGCTACAAAGAAACTGACTCACATGAGGACTGCCCCAGGAAAGGAAGACCAAGAGTTACCTCTGCTTCTGAGGATAAGTTTATCTGAGTCACCAGCCTCAGAAATCGCAGGTTAAAGGCAGCTCAGATTAGAGACCAGGTCAAAGCCACACAGAGTTCTAGCAGCAGACACATCTCTTCAACAACTGTTAAGAGGAGACTTTGTGCAGCAGGCCTTCATGGTAAAATAGCTGCTAGGAAACCACTGCTAAGGAAAGGCAACAAGCAGAAGAGACTTGTTTGGGCTAAAGAACACAAGGAATGTACATTAGACCAGTGGAAATCTGTGCTTTGGTCTGATGAGTCCAAATTTGAGATCTTTGGTTCCAACCACCGTGTCTTTGTGCAATGCAGAAAAGGTGAACGGATGGACTCTACATGCCTGGTTCCCACTGTGAAGCATGGAGGAGGAGGTGTGATGGTGTGGGGGTGCTTTGCTGGTGACACTGTTGGGGATTTATTCAAAATTGAAGGCATACTGAACCAGCATGGCTACCACAGCATCTTGCAGCGGCATGCTATTCCATCCGGTTTGCGTTTAGTTGGACCATCATTTATTTTTCAACAGGACAATGACCCCAAGCACACCTCCAGGCTGTTTAAGGGCTATTTGACCAAGAGGGAGAGTGATGGGGTGCTACGCCAGATGACCTGGCCTCCATAGTCACTAGACCTGAACCCAATCGAGATGGTTTGGGGTGAGCTGGACCGCAGAGTGAAGGCTAAAGGGCCAACAAGTGCTAAGCATCTCTGGGAACTCCTTCAAGATTGTTGGCAGACCATTTCCGGTGACTACCATTTGAAGCTCATCAAGAGAATGCCAAGAGTGTGCAAAGCAGTCATCAAAGCAAAAGGTGGCTACTTTGAAGAACCTAGAATATAAGACATATTTTCAGTTGCTTCACTCTTTTTTGTTAAGTATATAATTCCACATGTGTTAATTCATAGTTTTGATGCCTTCAGTGTGAATGTACAATTTTCATAGTCATGAAAATACAGAAAAATCTTTAAATGAGAAGGTGTGTCCAAACTTTTGGTCGTACTGTATGGAACTCATAATATTTAATATTTCATATCGGAGTCAGTTCGTCTGCAAATTTCCCTTTGAGGCTCGGGAAGCAGCCTCATGGGTACACACAAATTAGTGCAAGCCTGCGTTTTAACTACCTCCTGCGTCTTTCAGAGACAAGATGCTTGCTTCCTAACAAAGTTATAACTCTCCTTCCCTGGCATCATTTGCATAAGCTATTTCCCAGGCGTGTGCCAATTGGGGCTTTTGTTCTGAAGAAAATGGGACAGCTCGGTGCTGACAAGGGGTGATAATTTGCAGTAAGACACTGTATAATTGTCATCTCTGGACAAACGCTACAGCAGAGGGCATGGGAGAAGGGGCTAATATTCTGTTAATATGTCCCTGACATTAATATTTCCCTGACAGAGAGCTAGAAAGTAATAGAGAGCTAGAAAATAAGAGAGCTAGAAAGTAATTTAGAGTTAGACAGTAAGAGAGCTAGACAGTAACATAGTAACATAGTTTGTAAAGCCGAATAAAGACTTGCGTCCATCAAGTTCGACCTGTTAGTCCTGTAATTGTTAAAGTTGATCCAGAGGAGGGCAAAAACCCCAAATGATTTAGCCAATCTTCACCTGAGGAAAAATTCCCTCCCGACTCTGAAACCAGCAGTCAGAATAAATCCCTGTATCAACTTACTATTTTATTTTATTTTTAAGTATATGCTGAAATCTGCCTGGTATCTAGAAATGCATCCAGTCCCCGCTTGAACTGGTGTAGTGAATCTGACATTACCGTCTCCTCACTCAGTGAATTCCATATTCTCACTGCTCTTACCGTAAAGAACCCCTTCCTATGCTGGTGCTGAAACCTTTTCTCTTCCAGTCTTAGTGAATGCCCTCTTGTTACCGTAATATCCCTCCTTTTGAATAAATCCCTGGCAAGGTCTCTATACTGTCCCCTAACATATTTGTACACATTTATTATGTCCCCCCTCAACCTTCTCTTTTCCAGGCTGAATAGTCCTAGTTTTGCCAACCTCTCTGGGTATTGCAGTCCCTCCATTCCCTTTATTAATTTTGTTGCCCTCCTTTGTACCTTTTTCAAGCTCATTTATATCCTTTCTATATATTGGGGCCCATAACTGAGCACAGTATTCCAAGTGTGGTCTGACCAGTGCTTTGTACAGTGGAAGAACAATGTTCTCATCCTTTGCAGCTATACCTCTTCTGATACATCCCATTACCCTGTTTGCCCTTACAGCAGCCGCCTGACTTTGGGCACTCCAATTTGGTTTGCTATCAATTAAGATGCCCAAGTCCTTCTCCATCTCTGAATGCCCCAATGATTTCCCATTCAGTGAGTACTAGTGACTTCCATTTTTCCTTCCCATATGTATGACCTTACATTTCTCCTCGTTAAACCTCATTTGCCATTTAATGCTCCACCTACCCAGCTTATCCAAATCCCTCTGTAGGTCTGCACTGTCCTCTTTTGTATTAATTGTTTTACATAACTTTGTGTCATCTGCAAATATTGATATTTTACTATTTATCCCGTTGACTATGTCGTTAATAAAGATATTAAATAACATTGGGCCTAGTACAGACCCCTGTGGTACCCCACTAGTGACGCTTACCCAATCTGAGTATATTCCATTTATAACCGCCCTCTGCCTTCTATCCTTTAGCCAGTTAGCTACCCACTTGCAGACATTTTCCCCCAGCCCCATCATTCTCATTTTGTATACCAACCTATTATGTGGCACGCTATCGAACGCTTTTGAGAAGTCGAGATACACGACATCCACTGGTTCCCCCTGATCTACTCGAGAGCTAACCTCCTCGTAGAAGTCAATCAGGTTTGTTTGGCAGGAGCGATTCCTCATGAATCCATGTTGGTTCGGGGTTAAAAGATTATTAGCATCAAGATGCTCCATGATTGCCTCTTTAATGAAGCTTTCAAAAATTTTGCCCACAACGGACGTCAGACTCACCGGCCGATAGTTTCCGGCGTCACTTTTTGCTCCCTTTTTGAATATTGGCACTACATTCGCCTGTCGCCAATCAAGTGGTACAGACCCAGTCTCAACAGAGTCCTTAAATATAAGATATAACGGTCTGTCTATCACATTACTTAGTTCCCTTAGTACCCGTGGGTGTATGCCATCAGGTCCTGGTGATTTGTTTATTTTAATGTTACTGAGGCGTTTCTGTACCCCAGCTTGGGTTAGATTTGTCATACTTAGTGGAGGATTAAGTTTGTCACTTCTCATTTCGCCTGTTAGTTCTATTTCCTTTGTGAAAGTTGTCGAAAAGAAATACAGAGCTAGAAAGTAATAGAGTGCTAGAGAGTAATAGAGCGCTAGAGTAACAGAGAGCTAGAGTAACAGAGCTAGAGAAGTAATAGAGAGCTAGAGAGTAACAGAGAGCTAGAAAGTAATAGAGAGCTCAAAAGTAATAGAGTGCTAGACAGTAATAGAGAGCTAGACAGTAACAGAGAGCTAGAAAATAAAGATCTAGAGAAATAATAAAGTTAGAAAGTAGTAGAGAGTTAAAAAGTAATAGAGAGCTTGAAAATTAGAGAGCTAGAAAGTAATAGAGAGCTAGAGAGTAATAGAGAGCTAGAGAAATAATAGAGAGCTAGAAAGTAATAGAGAGCTAGGGAGTAATTGTGAGCTAGAAAGTAATAGAGAGCTAGGGAGTAAGAGAGCTAGAGAGTAATAGAGAGCTAGAGAGTAATAGAGAGCTAGAGAGTAATAGAGAGCTAGAGAGTAATAGAGAGCTAGAGAGTAATAGAGTGTGGGAAAGTAATTTAGAGCTAGACAGTAATAGAGAGCTAGAAAATTAGAGAGCTAGAGAGTAATAGCTAGAAAATAAGAGAGCTAGAAAGTAATTTAGAGCTAGACAGTAAGAGAGCTAGACAGTAATAGAGTGCTAGAGAGTAATAGAGCGCTAGAGAGTAACAGAGAGCTAGAGAAGTAAGAGAGCTAGAGAGTAACAGAGCTAGAAAGTAATAGAGAGCTCAAAAGATCAAAAGTAATAGAGAGCTAGAGAGTAATAGAGAGCTAGAAAGTAATATAGAGCCAGGGAGTAATATAGAGTAATAGAGAGCCAGAAAATAAGAGCACTAGAAAGTAATTTAGAGCTAGAGAGTAATAGAGAGCTAGAAAGTAATAGAGAGCTAGAGAAATAATAGAGAGCTGGAAAGTAATAGAGTGCTAGAAAGTAATTTAGAGCTAGAAAGTAATAGCTAGAAAATAACAGAGCTAGAGAGTAATAGAGAGCTAGAAAGTAAGAGTAATAGAGAGCTAGACAGTAATAAAGAGCTAGAAATAATAAAGAGCTAGACAGTAATAGAGAGCTAGAAAGTAATAGAGAGCTAGAGAAATAATAAAGCTAGAGAGTAATAGAGAGCTAGAAAGTAATAGAGAGCTAGAGGAATAATAGAGAGCTAGAAAGTAATAGAGAGCTAGAGAAATAATAGAGACATAGAAAGTAATACAGAGCTAGAGAGTAATAGAGTGCTAGAAAGTAAGAGTAATAGAGAGCTAGACAGTAATAAAGAGCTAGAAATAATAAAGAGCTAGACAGTAATAGAGAGCTAGAAAGTAATACAGAGCTAGAAAATAATAGTGCTAGAAAATACACCCCCTGACAGAAGTTATGTCGCTTATCCATGTGATGTAAATAAAAGCTTATAACCTGACGTTAAATTCATCCGTTGGTTTTATAAATTACTCTTTTGAAAGCTGAAACCCTCCCAAATTTGATTTAGGTTAAGAAAATAAATTGGCATCAATGCTGAAATATTGATCATTTAATGAACACAGAATGGTCAGATTTTGGCAAGACAAAAGTTTTGTCACCCACAGAAAGTAATGTGATATTCAAACAAATAATTATCTTAAAATACAAATATATGTGGCATAACATTGGTGAATGGAGTTGTGGTGCTATTAGAGTCATATTTAATATTTTGTGTG
Organism: Phyllobates terribilis; assembly: GCF_046119375.1. Taxonomy (NCBI): domain Eukaryota; kingdom Metazoa; phylum Chordata; class Amphibia; order Anura; family Dendrobatidae; genus Phyllobates; species Phyllobates terribilis. Next base: position 17,919,926 of record NW_027362763.1, read on the forward strand.
ACTTCCATGAGCTTGAAGGACGGCATCCATGCGGTTCAACAATGATTCATACAATTTATTAATGAAGTCATCAGGAATAGCAGAGAATGCAGACTTACATGCCTCCCAGAGTTCATCTAGATTCTTTGGTTTTGTCTTCCAAGCTTCCTCTTTCATCCTATCCCAAACATGCTCAATGATGTTCATGTCTGGTGACTGGGCTGGCCAGTCCTTCAGCACCTTGATCTTTTTGGCCTGGAGGAACTTTGTTGTAGAGATGGATGTATGAGATGGAGGACCATCCTGCTGCAGAATTTGACCCCTTTTATGATTTGGAATGTAAGAGGTAGCTAATACTTCTTGATATTTTAGGCTATTGATATTGCCTTCCACCTTGCAAATGTTTCGCACACCCCCATACTGAATGTAACCTCAGACCATGATCTTTCCACCACCAAATGTAACTGTTTTCTGGGTGTATTTTGGATCCATACGGGCTCCAGTAGGTCTCCTGCAGTATTTGCGGCAGCTGTGGTGTAATTCTACTGAAGATTCATCAGAGAAATCCACCTTCTGCCACTTTTCCAGCATCCATCTGTTTAGCAGACTGTGGGACTTTGCAAATGCCACACGGTTTTTTATTTGCCTTTTGGTTAGTGCTGGCTTCTGGGCACTGATTCGACCATCGACGCCATTTCGAGACAGAATCCTACAAACTGTTCTAGTTGACACAGGGACTTGAGGTAACCAGGCCTGTTGGAGCTCTGCTGCAGTGGAAGAGGGGCTTGCTTTGGATTTTCTAACCAACAAACGTTCCTCCTGAGCAGTTGTCTTGCGGGGTCTGCTGGACCTGGGCTTGTCAAACACATCTCCAGTCTCTTCAAATCTTTATTTAATTCTTTGTACTTGACGCTGAGCCACATTAAAGGCACCTCTGTAGTGGATCTGGTCTTCAGCGTCTTGATAATCAAGGCTTTGGTCGCAGGGTGGATTTTTGGCATTTTGTCAGAGCTCAAGTTGCAGTTCAAGTGAAGGTCTGGGGTGCTGGGTTTCTTTTTATACACCCCCACTAATTAACCGATCATTTACTGAGCACTGGTGAGGATGTAAACTAGGATTGGGTGCATTATATGACCAAGCGACAAAACTTTTGTCTTGCCAAAATCTGACCATTCTGTGTTCATTAAATGATCAATATTTCAGCATTGATGCCAATTTATTTTCTTAACCTAAACCAAATTTGGGAGGGTTTCAGCTTTCAAAAGAGTAATTTATAAAACCAATGGATGAATTTAAAGTCAGGTTATAAGCTTTTATTTACATAACATGGATAAGCGACATAACTTCTGTCAGGGAGTGTAATAGCTAGAAAAATAATAGAGAGATAGAAAATAATAGAGAGCTAGAAAGTATTAGAGAGCTAGAAAATAATCAAAAGCTAGATAACTAATAAGAGAGCTAGAGAAATAAGAGAGCTAGAAATAATAGAGCTAGAAAAATAATAGAGAACTATAGAGTAATAGAGAGCTAGAAAAATAATAAGAGAGCTAGAAAGTAATAGAGAGCTAGAAAATAATAGAGAGCTAGAAAGTAATAGACAGCTAGAGAAATAATAGAGAGCTAGAGAGTAATAGAGAGTAATTGAGAGCTAGAGAAATAATAGACAGCTAGACAGTAACAAAGAGCTCAAAAGTGATAGAGAGCTAGAATAATAGAGAGCTAGAAATAATAGAGAGCTAGGGAGTCATAGAGAGCTAGAAAGTAATAGAGAGCTAGGGAGTAATAGAGCTAGAGAGTAATAGAGAGCTAGAAAATAAGAGAGCTAGAAAGTAATTTAGAGCTAGAGTAATAGAGAGCTAGAGTAATAGAGAGCTAGAAAGTAATAGAGCTAGAAATTTAGAGAGCTAGAGAGTAATAGAGAGCTAGAAAACAAGAGCTAGAAAGTAATTTAGAGCGAGACAGTAATAGAGAGCTAGAAAGTAATAGAGAGCCAGAAAATAATAGAGAGCTAGAAAGTAATAGAGAGCTAGAAAAATAATGAGAGCTAGAGAGTAATAGAGAGCTAGAAAGTAATAGAGAAATAATAGAGAGCTAGAGAGTAATAGAGAGCTAGAGAAATAATAGAGAGCTAGACAGTAACAAAGAGCTCAAAAGTAATAGAGAGCTAGAGAGTAATAGAGTGCTAGAGAGTAACAGAGAGCTAGAGTAATAGCTAGAAAGTAAAAGAGAACTAGAAAGTAATAGACAGCTAGAAAATAATAGAGAGCTAGAAAGTAATAGAGAACTAGAGAGTAATAGAGAGCTAGCAAATAATAGAGAGCTAGAAAGTAAGAGCTAGAAAGTAATAGAGAGCTAGAAAATAATCGAAAGCTAGATAAATAATAAGAGATCTAGAGAAATAAGAGTTAGAAATAATAGAGAGCTAGAAAAATAATAGAGAACTAGAGAATAATAGAGAGCTAGAAAAATAATAAGAGTAATAGAGAGCTAGAAAGTAATAGAGAGCTAGAAAAATAATAAGAGCTAGAGAGTAATAGAGCATTAGAAAATAATAGAGAGCTAGAAAGTAATAGAGAGCTAGAGAAATAATAGAAAGCTAGACAGTAACAAAGAGCTCAAAAGTAATAGAGAGCTAGAGAGTAATAGAGAGCTAGAAAGTAATAGAGAGCTAGGGAGTAATAGAGAGCTAGAAAGTAATAGAGAGCTATGGAGTAAGAGAGCTAGAGAGTAATAGAGAGCTAGAAAATAAGAGCTAGAAAGTAATTTAGAGCTAGACAGTAATAGAGAGTAGAGATGAGCGGTGTTCGACTCAAACTGTTCGCCAATCTCAAATTCGAGCTGTTTTGGGCAGTGTTCGAGCCGTTCGGCGAACACGAACGATTTGAGAAAAATTCGGCTGTTCGAGGTTATGTTCGATAACTGTTCGTGCACCAAAATCATAACTGGATTTTTTCTCAGTAATGATGAAAATGAATGTTAATACGCAGTTTGAGTGTACAGCGGGGTGGGGGGAGGGGCAGGGGATGGATCTCTGCAGGAATAATGAAGATCTCCATTTTTTTTCTCTTTCCCGCATTTACAGTGGGGAGGTGCAGTCTGTCAGCCTATCAGCAGCGCACACACGGAGCGAAGTGCTTTTTTTCACACAAGCAAGGGCATGTGTCATTGGCTGTGTATGTCACATGTCCTTGCCCTATAAGACCCAGCCATTTTCCCCGTCGCCACCATTTTCTCACTGCTGCAGCTGCGTGTTAGACGGCACCGCTGTTGCTGTGTGCGCTATACCTTGTTAATTTCAAGCCAATTTTCGCACAAATCTACAGACAGCTTGGGAGTAGGGAATAGTTGTGATTGCAGTCCTTTTAAGGACTAGGTTACAGCATTTCCTATGACTTTTAACAGGCAGGTCTGTGCTCTTAAATAGATAGGTTGGGAGTAAAGACTAATTGTAATTGCAGTCCTTTTCAGGACTAGGTTACATCAGTTCCTATCAGTTTTCGCCAGGCAGGTCTGTGCCAGTGCTGTGCAAGTTTTTTTCACAGCATTTGGCTGAATCTAGCAAAGCTAATCCTTTTTGGCCTATTGCAGAGTGTGTTAGTCAGTGGAGTAGCCTATCTGTGTTGCAAGATATACCACCTGTGTATAGAATACCAATTTTTTTACTGCACCTAGTGAAGTAAAACCTTTTGGGCATAGCATCATTCTATTAGTCCATCTATACTGACCTCCATCAGGTTGCAAATTCAAAATAATTTTTTTCTGCATCTAGCTCTGAAAAAATATTTGGCCTTCTAGCAGTGTGTGGGACTTGTTCTATTAGTCCATCTATACTGACCTCCATCACGCTGCAAATTCAAAATAATTTTTATCTGCATCTAGCTCTGAAAAAATATTTGGCCTTCTAGCAGTGTGTGGGACTTGGTCTATTAGTCCATCTATACTGACCTCCATCAGGTTGCAAATTCAAAATAATTTTTATCTGCATCTAGCTCTGAAAAAATATTTGGCCTTCTAGCAGTGTGTGGGACTCATTGTATTAGGCCATCTATACCAAGCTCCACCAGCTTTTAAATTAATAATAATTTTTAGCTGCATCTAGCCCTGAAAATAATTTTCCTTCCCAATAGTGGTAGCAATAGAAATATGGGGCGCGCGCCTGGCTTACAAAAATATACGTTTCATAACAAAAAACACCAGCCTAGCGCACTGCATTAATAAGATGGCATCATCGTCTCTCCCAGTGCTAGGCCTACTATGCCGGCTAGCATTCCTGTGCCTAAAACACAATGTATGGGTCCGCGCTAGCCACTATGCTGAGGGGTCTAAAGCTGCTGCTAACGCTTTATAACAATTCAATTGGCAGATTTTCACAGAGCTCTTCCACAACGCCCACCCATAGGGCAACAGTTGCCCACCTTCCCTATGGGATCTAGTGGCGAATAGTTGATGCCATTAATCAGAGCGTCAGTTGCCCCGTCGACGTGGCAAGCATACGGTAAGGCATGGGAAGAGTGGACACGACTAGTAGCAGGCAGACGGGTTGACCAATGTGAACAAGCCAGATCACAAGTCACCATAGAATTTCTCCACCAGCTAATGATGAGGGGCATATCAGGGGCGTCAGCGCAGCGGTGTCTGACCGGAGTAGCATTTCGCTTCCAATTACTGAATTGGGGAGATGTGACAAAGATTCATCATCAGACAATCCATAAAAGGGTGGAAAAGGGGTCAGCCAAGTCAGGAGTGTAGACTTCCCGTCCCATGTCACTAAAACTGATTTCTCACATCATATCCCTAACACCATTAACATGACACTCACAATTTGAAGCAACACCACTGTCTACTGCATTTGTGATCGCCTTCTTCGGGGAGCTATGCATAAGCGAATTAGTCCCTCAATCCAAAATTACCACCAGTGGAGGCTTATTACACCAGGACGTAGTCATAGCCAATAATGCAATACGTCTACGCATACACAAATCAAAAACGGTTCCAGTGGGCAGGGGCACTTGGGTACTTCTACAACCCACAAACGGTACACTGAGTCGGGTAACAATAGTAAAAACATATCTAACCATCAGATCACAAAGTAATTTCTTCCTATCACACATTGATGGAACGCCATTATCAAGATACCAGTTCCAAGCTATATTTAATAAATGCATAACATCGGCAGGGAACCACCCCAAAGATTACGGGACACACTCATTCCGCATAGGCGCGGCTACGGAAGCAGCAAGAGCAGGACTGTCAGAAACAGAAGTTCAGAGGATAGGGAGATGGCGATCCACGTGTTTGGCAACATACATAAGACCGGACTTGTTATCCTAACGTGGTTTGTTTCTTTTACAGGTGACGCTAAGCCAACAGTGTGGGTGATAGGCCACTCGTATATATATTGGGCAGAAAAAAGGGCGAAAGTCTGCCCAGGCGGGAGGAAATTAGAGTTTCATAGCACATATTTCAACTGGAGAGGTATTAGAGGCCTGCTATGGCCACAGGTACTAATGGAGGTAATCAAGGTAGGGAGAGAGGCAAGATGTCCGGTCATCTTAGTTATACAGGCCGGGGGAAACAACCTAGGTCATCACAAGAGCGCATAACTAATGGCAATAATGAAACTAGACACTGAGCGCTTCAGAGAATTTTTCACAAAACTAGCTATAGTATGGTCAGAGATTGTGCAGATAGCGGTATGGCAAGGTGCGCGAGACATCACGGCCATCGAACGGACAAGGCGGGTAATAAATATTCGGATGGCAAAATTTAGAAGAGACAGAGGCGGTGTAGTGTTACGACACCGACAACTGGAAGGAGATAAAGCAGGCCTCATACGGCCCGACGGTGTTCACTTAATGGATATTGTACTGGACATATTCCTGTCAGGACTCCAGGACGGAGTGGAACAAGCGTTAAGAGTGATGGGTGGGGGTCAGAGTCCTGCATACGAGTACGCAGGATCCTCCGTGGCCTGGAAATAGAAAGGACATGTTGGAGAGTTACACTTGTTGGCCAACTTGCCGGAGTGGAGACCCAGGGCATGCTGCAACAAGCTGAATTATTTTAGAAATAAAATGCCTTTCTAATGGAATGAGTATAAAGAGTTAATAAAGCTGTGACCGATCCTCACCCATCCAGTTGTAAGAGTTACATTATTGTATTGTCAAGGAAAGGGGGGCGGTAGGGCGGCTGAGCGTCTGGGTTTGGTTGGGGGTCCCCACAGTCTGCCTAGGTTAGATGCATTTAAAAATTCTTATTAGATACACAGGCGGTGCAGCTTGCTTCGCAGCTGGGCTACTACGCCCAAAGTATTGCCTAGGCTACATGCAGTTAAAAATTCTACGCTGACTAGCAGACACTGAAGATTTGGAGCAGACCTCTGAGTAAACAGCTCTTCAGACTCAACCATCTGTGTTACCCCAAGACATAGTGTATGTAGTTTCTTACAGTTAAAAGGGGGGGGGGGGGGGCGACCCAACCCACCTGGAATTGACGATGCCAACGTCACGTAAGACACAGCAAGGGGACTCCAAAAAGAGTCTCCATTTTTTCCCAAAATTGTGGCACAGACACCACTTAACCCTAGAACGCATACCTGGGGCCTCGCAGGCCCGCCCTGTTAATTGTTTTCTATTTTCTGCAAGATTACTTTAGTTAGAATTTTGAAACTCTAGGTATTCTTCATGTATATAGTTGTTTGTCATTTGAGTTTGAGTTATTCCATGTTATTTGCACACGGGCCTAAAAGGCCCCAGGTATATGAAAGTGTACATTTTTATGGTCATGCGTTCTAGGGTTAAGTGGCATCAATTGCCCCACAGTTGCTTAAAACGGTTGGTGAGGTGATTTTACCAAATCCTCAAGCTTTTAGTCTCCCAAGGATAACACAGGGGTAGAAAAGTCCTTGCGAATCCATGATTTGTTCATCTTTATGAACGTGAGTCTGTCTACATTCTCAGTGGACAGCCGCGTGCGCTTATCTGTCAGCACACCACCAGCAGCGCTGAACACACATTCAGAGAGAACGCTGGCTGCGGGGCATGACATGATCTCCAAGGCGTAAGTGGCTAGCTCCGGCCATTTATCCAGATTGGAATACCAAAATGAGCAAGGGTCCAGTGACACAGTCATGGCTTCGATGTTCACTTGGAGATACTCCTGCACCATCCTCTCTAGGCATTGACTATGTGTCAGACTTCTTGTCTCCTGTGGCCTTGCAAAGGATGGTCTAAAAAAGTGGTGAAACGATTCCACAAAATTGCTGTTACCAGCAGATACTGTGTTACTGTTACGGTTTGAGTGATGAAGACTCGACAGTCCCACGGTTGGCAAGTTAGAACTGTGAGATTCACTACGTGCACCACTGGTGTTTTGTGGAAAAGCACATGTAAGATTCTGCAACAGCGTCTGCGGATACTCCTGCATGCGTCAATCCCTTTTTATGGCAGGAATTATTTCGGCAAATTTACTTTTGTACCGGGGATCTAAGAGTGTGGCAACCCAGTAGTCGGGATTACTTCGAATTCTGACAATCTGAGGGTCATGTTGCAGGTAGTGCAGCAAGAAGGCACTCATGTGTCTTGCGCATCCAGGAGGACCAAGTCCTTGTTGTGTTGGTAGCGAGGTAAGAATCATGCTTCCTTCCTCTGCCCTCTCCCCCCAACCTCGCACAACAGAAATGTGATCAAGGTCTCCCTCATCTGATGAGTCTTCCATGCCCATCGCCAGTTCATCCTCCACTTCTTCCTCGGCTCCTGCACCTTCCTCAACAGTTTGGCTGCTACCATGCGCCCTGGTTAATCCCTTTCCCCCACCCTCCCATGCCTGCCGCCTTGGTGCTGCCAACCGTCTGGACCTTGGAGATGTTATCCCTTCCGCATACGACTCCTCCTCTACTTCCTCCACCTCCTCTTGTCCCACCACCTGACTCTGAATTCTGTTTAATGTGTGCTCCAGCATGTAAATCACCGGAATAGTCATGCTGATAATGGCATCGTCGTCAGCACTAAACATCTTCGTCGCCATTTCAAAACTGTGCAGAAGGGTGTGTGGCGCCCCTGAGGGTTCAGTCGCCACAGAGTTACTGCATCTCACCCAGAGGTGTGGTATCTCACCCTCAGGTAAGGAAGGTGTATGGATCGGGACCCTAACACCTGCATCCAACACATACCCGCAGTGGGGGTAGGGCGAGATTGCTCCTAAGGGAGAGCACAGTCCCAGGTCCCTAGCTGCTGGGAGGGTCCTATGTAGTGGGTGCTTAGGGGAGCAGCTTAGGGGAGCACATGACAGGGAGAGTATAAATAGGAAGCCATCTTAGAAAGAGCAAGCCAGTCAGAGGAGGAAAAGTGACAGGAGCTGAGGCTCGGCATGAACTCTGCTCCGGAGGCGGGCCTAGCCTGGGAGGCCCAGGACTGAAGGAGAGAAGAGAGGAGTGGGAGCAGGAAGGCTCCAGGAATCGAAGGGACCCTAGGGCTATGGGCCGTGCAGAAGGCCACGCGTACTCCCGCTGCTACCAGGAGGTAGAGGGGTCAGGCCAGATAAGGGGAAACGGTCCCTCAACTAGAGGAGAAACAGCAAGGCTCAACTAGAAACCGGAGGCTGCAGCATTTCATGTACTGCAGGCAAAAGTCCACACCAGTCTCACTAAGAAGGTAGCCACATAGGACCCAGGGGACGGAACACAAGTCACTCACCAAGGCCCGAGGATACCGGATAGAAGTGTCACGGGTGTGAGGTGCAGGGAGAAGGCCAGAGAAAGGACACACAGAAGGGGGTCCTGCTAAGTACTCCGGAGCTATCTGGGGGTGGACTGAGCCCCTCACTGAGTACGCACAGCACGACGGGTGAGATTGCTCTGGTACCTGTAATGTGGACTGCAACAACTGTGAGTAAAGATCTTGGGACTGCATCACATGGACTCTGTGTTCATTACTGACTCCCTGCACTACAGCCACCATCATCCACCCACACTGCCCTGAAGCTACACTCTTCCTGTGGTGAGTAATAATACCATTGTTGCAAAACCACCAGCTTCAGAGGACTGTTCCGCAGCGGCGGCCCCTTTGGCCGCACTCCACAGGTGGCGTAGTCGGACATTATAAAATCCATATATACAAATTACCGTTGGATTGACCGCCCTGGGTCACGGACCGGGTCACCGCCACAGTGACTACAACCCCCAGCGTCTACCGGCCCGGCTCAGGGTACCCCACGGCCCAGGGGGCGCGTCAACTTCATAGGTCCCTGATCTGAGACCACTCCTGCAGCGTGATTTGCCCCACCTCTGGATCTCGTTGGCCCAGGCTATACGTCAGAACGTATTGCACCAGGGCTTGTCGGTGCTGCCACAGTCGCTGCAACATGTGCAGAGTTGAATTCCACCGTGTCGGCACATCGCATTTCAGCCGGTGAACTGGCAGGCCCAACGACTTCTGTAGACATGTAAGTCGTTGAGCTGTGGGATGCGAACGGCGGAAGTGAGCACACAGCGACTGTACCCTCTGCAGAAGGCCATCTAGTCCGGGATAGTGGGCTAAAAATTTATGGACAACCAGGTTCAACACGTGAGCCATACAAGGCACGTGTGTGACATTGCCCCGGCGAAGGGCCGCACCCAGGTTTGCAGCATTGTCGCACACGGCCTTCCCTGGTTGCAGGTCCAGTGGAGACAACCATTCATGAAACTGGGTCTCCAGAGCTGACCACAAGTCCTCAGCTGTGTGACTCACATTTCCCAGACATTTCAAAGTAAACACTGATGCCGTTGAGCCCTGCTGCCAGCATAGTAAGGAGGTGTGCAGGATTCCTTCTGCGCAGTTAGAAAGCAGGTGGCATTACCAGACAGGTTTTGGGTGCAGGTGGAGGACCGAGAGGAGGTTGAGGAGGCAGAAGCAGTGGAGGAACTTCGAGATAAAGAGGATTGACGCACAACTCGTGGGGACGGTAAGACTTGGACAGCAGCCCCTTGTCCTGCTGTCACCATAGTTACCCAGTGCCCAGTCAGCGACATGTAACGCCCCTGTCCATGCCTACTCGTCCAAGTGTCTGTGGTGAAATGCACCCTGTCACACACAGTTTCTCAAAGAAGCGGTGATGTTGTGTGCGACATGCTGGTGGAGCGCAGGCACACCTTTCTTTGAGAAGTAGTGCCGACTGGGCATCTGGTACTGGGGCACTGCGACGGACATAAGGTCTCGAAAATCCACTGTGTCCTCCAGGCGGAAAGGCAGCATTTCTGTAGCCAACAGCTTGCAGATGGTGAAATTCAACCTCTTAGCTTCCTCATGGCTAGGAGGAAATGGTCTTTTACTTTTCCACATCTGAGGGACCGAGGGCTGGCTGTTGTGCTTTGACGGGGTTGAGTAGGGTGTCCCCGGCAAACTGCCGGTCTGTGAGGAAGATGCAGGCAGACATGTTAGGTTGCCTTGATCCAAAGGTGGTGCTCTCGATGTCAGAGAGCGCTCAACACCAGCAGGTGTTTCCACTTCCCAATGAACTGACGACCTGCCAATCACACTGGCTGTTGCAGGTAAAGAGGTGGCAGGTCTGCGTCCAAAAACATGTGTGACTGCTGTCCCCCAGTCACAGAGGATGAAGAGGCCACGGATGCACAAGATGGGGCAGACGGTGGTTGGCCCAGCCTGCTAGGCCGCATTGTAGCACAGTGAGCTTCCCACTGCAACTTATGCTTCATATCCATGTTACGGTACATGCATGAAGTACTCAAACTATGGATTTTTTGGCCTCTACTTAGCTTTTGGTGACAAATATTACAGATAACACGAGTTGGGTCATCTTTATCGATCTGAATAAATGCCCAGGCTATGCAAGGCTTAGAGCCCATGCAACCTGAAGAGCCACTACGACTTGTGGTCAGAGGCAGAGTTGTGGTTGAGGATGCAGTTGTTGACGTGCTTCCAGTACTCCGTCTCTGTCCAGGAAGGCGCAACCTAACCTCGTCGTCAATAACATCTGTGACGCCCCGCTGCGCTTGGTATCACAGATCCTAGAAGAGTGTATTGATGGAATCCTCCACAAGAGGCCCCCATAAACATTCACACATCTCCACCTTCCACCTCAGACCAGCAGAGGGAGCCCGTTAGGGATATAAATAGGGAAGGTGGAGCTAGGCAGTTCAGATCCTCTGAAGAGTTCATGCAGTAGAGAAGCCTAAGAGAGGTCAGTCTGCAGTGGAGCTCAGTCTAGTAATAGTTCAGCAGTGGTGCACGAGGCTCCTGCTAGCTAGATTCAGGGAGCCCAGATAGAGCTTAAGGTGTGCCGGTGCCATAAGATCGGTGAAGCGCGGCAAGCTGCCGTTAGTGTGTATAGCCTAGTGAGGGCCCGAGTAGGCCAAAGGCGAGTGGCGAGTTAGTACATAAGGAGCAGCGGAGCTTAACCAGCTCACCCCGAAGCATTTACCGGACACCGGATCCGAGCTTACCGGGATCTCTATGACCCAGTAAGGCATAACCGGAATCCCTGGAGAACTACAAGTCCCAGGATCGCTAAGGGGCTGATACGTAACAGAGCCAGGAGACGCTTAGGCCCCGCATACTGGGAGTGTGAACTCCAAGAGAAGGCCCTACCACAAGGTCAGCCAGCGCAGGACAGAGACAAAGTTAGGCCTAGCTCCAGGCAGGTCAGAAACTTACTACGCAGAGGCAAGAAACAGGAGGCCCTACACCCGCTCATTGGGGAGGATCCTGATATGCACCCTTCACCCTACAGTGCTCCGCGATGTGCCTGAATTTCCTCCAGTAAAAGGTACTGATGTGACTACCGTGTCCGTTCCCGTTCTTACTCTGACCCAGCTGGGTCTCGCCTGTCCTGCATTCCCCCTGCATACGCTGCCCTGAGACCTAGCTCCACCTGTGGGGAGCTATACCATCGAGCTGCCTTATCACGGGTCTCAGTGGACTGCTGCAGCGCTGGTGCTTCTCACCAGATACCACAGGTGGCGTCACGAACTCTTATAAAATTAACAATTATCCACCGTTTTAAAGAGTGACCCCAGGGTACGGGCCAGGGAGCCGACCACCGCGACATCCCCAAGGCCAGGCAAAGGCCCGGGTGACCTCATCGACTGGCTGACTGTGGGTTGACAGTAAGTGGGATCTCCAAGCTCGTCATCATCACCCTGTGTGTTATCACACCCGTCGTACTCAAAGCCAACCTCTTCCTGCCCTGACCGAAAAGTCAAGTTGTCGCTCCAATCAGGTATTTGAGTCTCATCATCGTCTTCATCATTGTCTCCACCAACAGGAGTTACAGTTTGGGAACGAGGGTCTACATTATGCTCAGAACCTTCTTCATCTGGCCCTGGATCCGACTTATAAAGATTCTGGGCATCAGTGCAGATCATTTCCTCGTCTGGATTAACAGAAGCTCTGGAGCAGACCTCCGTTTCCCAGGCTATAGTATGAGTAAACAGCTCTGCAGACTCAACCATCTGTGTTACCCCATACTCAGACGGGCAGCTGGAGACTTGGGAGCTGTGAGGAAGCAAGTGCGATTGGGGTGACACCTCTGAGGACTGGAGTATTTGTGATGTTGAAATTGAGGTGGAGGAGAGACCACTTGAAGGAGCACTTGATATCCGCTGAAGCACCTGCTGTTTTTGTGCCTCATCTGGAATTTGTAGCGATGGGCGTGTCCGTAAGAAAAGGATCGTATCACATTGTCCACGAAAAGAAGTCGACATGTTAGTTTGGCTGGAAGATGGTCTTTCTTCTGCAGATGTTACTCCCCCCCCCCCACCGCGGGGGGGCTCGACCCACCAGCGGAGAGGCACCAGTATTGGGAGAGGGGGGCTGGCCGTCAGGGTCCACCGCGGCTCTGGCACAAACCCGGCGACACGGAGGTGGCACGGGCAGGAACGGACTGGCCGTGTCGGCTTCTCACTTTTTGGATTTTAGAAGGGCATGACATGCCTATATCTGTGTCTCCCCCTCCTTTTACTCCTCCACCTCTTTTCTTTTCGCATGACTATATGTACTTGTCACTTTTCCATGTGTTAGTTGTGTCTTCTGAGCAGTTTGTCAGCTTTTGGACACCTTTGAAGGTGTTTTCTATGTGTTTCTATGTGTTTTTGTTTGCCTGCCATTGGTTTTAACGGTGTTCGAAGGTGTTCGACGAACAGTTCGACGAACAGTTCGGCGAACACAAGGGTGTTCGACGAACCGAACCGAACTCGAACACTACGGGGGTGGCTCAACACTAATAGAGAGTTAGAAGGTAATAGAGAGCTAGAGAGTAATAGAGTGCTAGAGAGTAATAGAGCGCTAGAGAGTAACAGAGAGCTAAAAAGGAATAGAGAGCTCAAAAGTCATAGAGAGCCAGAGTAATAGAGAGCTAGAAAGTAATAGAGAGCTAGAGAAATAATAGAGAGCTAGAAAGTAATAGAGTGCTAGAACGTAATTTAGAGCTAGAAAATAAGAGAGCTAGAGAGTAATAGAGAGCTAGAAAGTAATAGAGAGCTAGGGAGTAATAGAGAGTAATAGAGAGACAGAAAATAAGAGAGCTCAAAAGTCAAAGAGAGCTAGAAAGTAATAGAGAGCTAGAAAGTAATAGAGAGCTAGAAAGTAATAGAGAGATAGATAAATAATAGAGAGCTAAAGAAATAATAGAGAGCTAGAGAAATAATAGAGATTGAATGAGCTGCTCCCGTCTAGTGACGTGACCGTCCAATGGGCGTGGTCTTATGAAATGCAAGTGTATGGAGCCACGCCAACTAGTCGGTCTCTGGCCGGGAGTATGTATAACGGCTCAGAAACTGGTGAATCCCTGCAGCACGTAGTGCGTGCCCTGGGGGAATTCATAAGTCTGCACACATAGTGACTGCAGATTTATCAATTTAGACCAGACAACCCCTTTAAATGAGACATGTGTTTCTCTTTTGCCTAGAGTGTTTCTTTACTTTGTTATTCATTAAATTAAAATGGTTATTTATTGGTTACTATACACTGTGTTTGATGTTATATAACAATATTAAAGCATTTTATAATAGAATTGGTTATCCTGTATGTCAGCGTTCCACAGTGACGACACCGGGGAGATCACACAATAATTCACCGTTGCCGTCACTCTGTCAAGAATTTACAGGATTGAGCAGGAATTCTCAAGCACACGATCCCGACTACTCGCTAAGTAGCTATCGGAAAGCGAGCAGAAAGCGTATGGCATCACTCCTTCGGTTTCCAACACATGGAGTAAGTGTATACACCCCAGTACGGTTACTGTCAGCTTCACGATAGCCCACTTATTAATATTTTCTGCCACCACCAGCCAGATTGGAAATATAATACAGGCCTGGTCAGATGCCTGCGTTCTGGAAGCGTATATGGCTTCGGGGAAGGGAACGGTTACAGAGCAAAAAGAACAGGACTATTAAATGTTATATTTAATCCAAAAGGGAGGCAGTGTTATGAAAAAATATACAAAGATTTTACAAAGAGGACAATACAATACATATTCAGTTACACAAAATAATAAGGATTAAAGAAGAAACTTACTATAAAGATCGCTGAGACGATTCAATATAGCTGAAGGGGAGTTCTCTTTTAACCGTTCAGCGAACGCGACCCCTTGCTTATGATACATATACTTCCAGCAACCAGTACTACTCCATCCTCCGTGGATTCTTTTATGCCTAAGTGGAGACCTGCCCACACATCCCCTGTGCTGACATCACGTGGGCTGGGCTCTAGCCTGCACATTATTAAAATATCTGGTTTTTGTGATAACTTATCGTTGGTTGATTATAGAGGTCCAAAAGTGATACAATTTTTCCGTTATGAATTTAGCTTCCGGTAGAGACCACACATGACACAGTTGTTGCGGTCTGCTATTTTGTTACTTTTGCGCCACAGCCCCCCAGAGGAAAATATCCATATTGTTCCCTAGCTGACCCTGCCACTCAAAATATGGGTCCCATTAGTATCGGACGTATGGAACTGGAGATATTCCATATTTCCTGTTGGTGCCGAACGTCTGGAGACCTCTGTTAAATTCCATTTGGCGTCCTGGGAATAAAACCTTCCTACCTAGATGTAGATTTACCGCAAGCCTGTGTCTAATTATCCCCTGCCTCTGCGAGGGGGAAATACACTCGCATTTTAATTGGGTTGGTAGCACCTCTCTTGTGCCAGCATTTGTTTAAGCTTCTTCTGCTGTGGGTGATAATTTGCAGAGAGATCGCTCTTTAGATTGTCAGCTCTTCTCTGCTGACAAATGGTAGATAGGAGGAGTGAGAGGGGCTTCAGGGGAAGAAAGAATTGTTAATATTTTTCTTAAATATCTCCATGACATTGTACTATTTCTATATAACCGCAAGGTGGGCCCCAAAAAATATTTTTCTCTGGTGTGCCCAAGGTACTCCAGTCTGACTGTTAGGTGTTGGCTGGATCTGAAATTGGGTCAGAATCATCAGTGGATTCTGTAGTCTCCCATTCTGGTCTAGCCAGGGCAGATGCTGCTCAGCATCACCGTCAGTCCCAACACCTAGCTAGTGCACGAGATGTACAAGCTGTCTCTTGGGTCTTTGTTCCTAGTAGTGATAAGCATAGGTTGTGGAGGGGAACAGGGCTGCTACAGCCTAAGTCCAGGGTGCACTGCACTGAGCATGCCCATGACATGGCGGACCATGATTGGTGGTTTGGTGTCAGCTGATCCGGTACCGCCTGATTGGCCGCGGGTGACGTCATCACTAGTGCGACCAATAATGCGACTGTGGGCAGGGCTTAGTCTTTAAATAGCCCGACCACAAGCATGGCAGTGCGCTCTGATCATTCCGTTTAGGTTGTGTTCCTGTGTGGACGCTTGTCTGTTTGGGCTCCACGTGCTCCCTAGCTGCTCTCTCCGTGACCTGCTGATGCCAGAGTTCGCTCGGCTGATTAGCACAGGTCGCTTAGGCATGCTTAGATGCGCTTAGGCAGGTAGTTCCCGTTTGGCAGTCTGGCTCTGGCAAGGGGGTTGCTATACACCCCGAGCAGACTGCGGGTTCCGTATCCCTGGCACCGCCTGTTAGCCACTTGGAGAGTTACTCTGCAGGCCGGTCACACACCGGCTGGGAGCACGTACACTCCGGTGTGAGTCACACACACTTCCTAGCCCCTGCTGCATAGCCTCTGTGCAGTCAACAGAGCTACAGCTACGTTATTTGCCGCATATCTCCCGTGCAGTTAACGGAGATAGTGCAAATCCTTTCCCGTCCCGGTGTGTAGTAACACTGGAGGGATTTATACTTTAAGTTGGTTGTTTTACATTCTTTCCCGGTGCGTGTTCGGCCGCAGTCTTCTAGGCTGCATCGCGGACCTCGGGTTCGGTTGCTTTCCATTTTAATAAAGTTGTTGCAACCGTCCCCCTAACACCGACGCTGCATGCATGGCAGAGTTCCAAGATGAAAACCACTGCTGAGCAAAAAGAACAAAAAGGCTCATCTCAGTTTTGCCAGAAAACATCTTGATGATCGCCAAGACTTTTGGGAGATTACTCTGTGGAATGACGAGACAAAAGTTGAACTTTTTGGAAGATGTATGTCCCATTACATCAGGCGTAGAAGTAACATAGCATTTCAGAAAAGTGACATCATACCAACAGTGAAATATGGTGGTGCTAGTGTAATGGTCTGTGGTTGTTTTGCTTCTTCAGGATCTGGAAGACTTGCTGTGGTAAATGGAACCATGGATTGTGTTGTCTACCAGACCACCATGCGGAGATAAAACTTTGTTTTCCTAGTGTCAAGCCTCTTAGTGGCAGGTCATTTGCCTACGATTCTGTGTCTCCCAATGACATTAATGAGAAAAAATAAGTCCCTCCCCAACATACAGCATCATGTAATAAAACATGTATCCTATGTAAATGAAAATATGACTCCCGCTCCTTTTACTATCCTCCCTTTTTTTTTACAATATCCCTACTTACAATATCTTTTGGGTCTCCTGCCACCTCACTATACTCATCTACATTGTCCCTGGTACCCTGACTGTACGATGTCAGTATACACTGATATAACATTCCTTTCCTAAAGCTCCCCTTAACCACTGTGCTCCCACGGAGCACCTCATATGAGTTTACAGATACTAACCACAAGTATCATATACTATATTGTATGCTACAAGTGCATCTTTTTAATAAATCCTACACTTACTCTGGGCATCTAAACACTATTGTATATATTGTACATATATTCCAGTTATATATGTGATACTGTAACATCCCTGGCGGCATGCTTGCATAGTGCACCACCTCCCACTATGCAAGACCGCAATCTTACCTGTCTGTCCAATCTGCTATTCCTGCTCCAGTGCATGCTGTGTGCATGTCCCTTGACTGTCTGTTAGGGCAGCGGCCCGGTTACTTCCTGATTCTTATAGCTGCTGTGGGTGCACCCCTAATGCGTCTCCAGCCTATTGCTGTGAGTCACTGGATATTTAAACCCCCTCCACCCAGTAGGAGGGGTCTGAGCAACTCTTACCTTCAGAGGGCTCCTTGCCTCTGATGTGCAAGGTCCCGTTCTGTTCTTGCCTGTCCGCCAACCTGGGGGCAGTATTCCCAGGCCTGTCTGAACTATCTCCTAGCCTGTTTGTCCGCCTCTCTGGGGGCCGTATACCCAGACTCGCTCCTGTATCTTGTTGCAGTGTCAGTTCCTGTCTGAACACTCTCCTAGCCTGTTTGTCTCTGTGTCTGTACCCTCCCTTTTCCTGCAGTCTCTGAACCTGTACCTAACTCCTACTCGTTGTCTCTGTACTTCTGTTGTGAGTTTAGAGTCCACTCACTACTTCATTGCTAGTACCTTGTGTGTATCTGGTTCTGCTTTTCCCTTCCAGTCTGTTCAGTGTGAACAGAGCCCTGTCCTGCCTGCTCTGCCATGCTCACCGCTCCGGCGGTTCCTGCCTCCTCTTCCTTGCTCACCGCTCCGGCGGTTCCTGCCTGCTCTGCCTTGCTCACCGCTCCGGCGGTTCCAGCCTGCTCTGCCTTGCTCACCGCTCTGGCGGTTCCTGCCTGCTCTGCCTTGCTCACCGCTCCGGCGGTTCCTGCCTGCTCTGCCTTGCTCACCACTCCGGTGGTTCCTGCCTGCTCTGCCTTGCTCACCGCTCCGGCGATTCCTGCCTGCTCAGCCTTGCTCACCGCTCCGGCGGTTCCTGCCTGCTCTGCCTTGCTCACCGCTCTGGCGGTTCCTGCCTGCTCTGCCTTGCTCACCGCGCCGGCGGTGCCTCTCTGCTCAGCCTTGCCCACCGCTCCGGCGGTTCCCCTCTGCTCTGCTTGTCTACCGCATCTGCGGTTCTGTTCCTGAATCCCAGTCTGTACTGGACCCTATCCAGCCTGTGCTCCAACCTGCTAGTACCTCCCCGTCTGCACGCCAGCCGTACTTGTCAGCATCCTCCTGTCTGCACTCCAGCTGTGCCTGCCCGTATCCTCCTGTCTGCACTCCAGCCGTGCCTGCCAATACCCACCTGTCTGTGTGCCAGCCTAACCTACCTGTTCCTGTATTCCTCGGTGTGGGTCAACAGCCGTGTCCGGGGTCTGACCTGGAGTAGCACCTGGTCCCTCTGCTCGGTTCCTCCCTGGTGCACGGCGTCGTTAGCCGACGTTCGACCTTGGTCGGATCGGGTTGATACTTAGTTACGCCCCTCCAGGCACTCTCCGGTTCATAGCACAGTGGAATCACTAAATCACGCACACGCCAGTCAGCCCGGGCATGTGCATAACAGATACTTATGTTGTGTTTTGCTTCCTCCTCAGGGACACTGTGAACAAGACCCAGGAAGGGTCAAACGTTTTACATTTACTGTCGCATTACTCCCTGCACTCTAAATTTGTCTATTTGCACACTACAAATAAACTTTCATCTGCATTTTGAAATTAGAGAGTGCAGTGATTTATTCTATGCACTTTCAGTCTTGTTGCTGACCTAACCAAGGTTTTCCAAACCTTGGCTGCGGTCATACTGTAGAGAGTCTACCTAACCCACCTACCACCTCTGTTACTCTGATCATTCCCCGGGGCTGATCGGATTCACCTATCAATTCCCTCCCATATGGCAGATTGCATATAAGATCCACGAAATGGGTGCATTTCATACTCTTCGAGATCTCCCGCTTCCTTCACATCCTCCAGGATGGTGTCTAGTCTCGCGTTCCTCTACTAATTCTCAGGTAGTCCAAGGGTTGCTCTGCTCAGAGTCAGACCCTGATCATTACTCTGACCAGACTTCCAAGCTTCAAGACATGAAGAACAGCCTAATTCTAGAGGCCAACTAGACTCTCCATGTCAAAGAAGAGGATTCTCCGCCTACGGAACCGATGGTATCCTTTAAGAAAGTGAAACGCCACCTCCGGAAGTTCTCCAATCACAAGGAGTTCAGGAGTTTTACAAAATATTTGCCAAGGGATGAGAGCATCCAGAAAGACCATTTCAGAGATGGATACATATGGATATTTTGTATCCCTTCCCCTCTAACCTTCTCAAAAATTGGGCTGAGTCCCCTACCGTGGATCCTCCCACTCCCTGATCGTGCCTCTCCGAAGTATCCGACAGACATATTGAATCTCTTGCTAAGTCAGCCTTTGAAGCCTTGGGTGCATCTCTCTGCCCACCTTTCACCTCCACCAGGGTCTCCAAATCGGTCTCCTCCTGGTAAAAGCTGCTTTGGCAAGTTATCCTTTCTGGAGCTTGGACCGATAAACTTGCAGATCAAATTTTCCCATGCCTGAAAGTGCCTTCTCTCTGCATCTCTAGATGTAGCTAGTTATTACGCATTTGTATCCAGCAACATAGTGGCCATATGCAGAATCCTATGGCTCAAGGCTTGGAAGGTGGACGCGGCTTCTAAGAAATCTGTCTCAAGCCTTCCCTTCCAGGGTTCACCCTTATTCGGTACCAATTTGGACCAGATCACCTCAGATGCTACTGGCGGAAAGAGTACTTCTTATGGCAGGGGGACCTAAGCGTCCCCCTGCCATAAGATGCACAATGCAATTTCGCTCCTTTTGTCAATTTTCGTCCTCAGGGGCTACCAACCAACGTGACCAGTCCCCTGCTCAACAGAGGAAAAAGAGGCCTACAATTAAGCTGGCCTTTTCCTGGCAGCCGCTCGGTCGAAAAAGCAAGTCTTCTCGATCCAAAACTAACTGATTTTCTTCTGCATGATGTGTCACTACCCGGGAGTCCTCTCAGGGTGGGCGGTCGACTCCTAATTTTCTGGGATGAGTTTTCATCCCTTTCCCATTATTGCTTTTTTGAGTTTCACCCCCTCAAGGGATCCCTTCCTGGTTCTGGGTTTTTTTCAGGCCATTTCTTCCCTACTCCAGTGAGTCATCATCATTCCCATTCCTTCCCAGGAGCGCTTCTCAGGTTTCTATTCAAACATTTTTGTGATCCTAAAGAAGGATGGCTCTGTTGGTCCTCTCCTGGATGACAAGCTCCTAAACAAGTGGGTTTGTCTCCATCACTTCAGGATGGAGTACCTCTGTTCAGTGATAGCCCCCACGGAACCTAAGGAGTTCCTCCATTTGGTGACCATCTAGGATGCCTAATCTGTGCATCACATTAAAGATTCCTCTGCTTGGCAGTACGGCAGCTCACGGCTCTCTCCTTTGTTCTAGCTTTGGCTCCCAGGATTTTTACGAAGGTCATGGCGACAGTCATGGGAATTGTACATCCCAAAGGGATTATGATTATCCCCTACTTACATGACTTTCTGATCAAGGCCTCATCCCATCTGACCTGCTACGAGAGTCTTCAAATTACTATCGACACGCTGTCTCGCCTGGGATGGATTATCAACGAGGCGAAATTATCTCTGATCCTAGTACCGGCACCTAGTTTTCCTGGGCATTCAGTTCTACAGCTCATGCTCTACAATCTTTCTTCCCAAAGAAAAGGTCTCCGCCCATCTACTCGAGGTTAGCTCACTCGGACATCCTTTGCCCTGCCCTCTTCGACTCTGCATGAGCATGCTAGACAAGATGGTAGCTGCAATGAAGGCCATCCCGTCTGCTTAGTTTCACACTTGTCCCCTCCAACTTGCTCTCCTGTCATACTAGGACAAGAAGATCCCTTCTCTGTATCGTCCCATTCTCCTTCCTCCGTGATTAAGACAGTCCCTTACCTGGTGGTGTCTTTCTCATCTCATTCACCGAGGGAGATCGTTCCTCCCATTACATTGGCAGATTGTGACGATGGATTCCAGCCTCCTCGGATGGGGAACTGTATTTCACCAGCGCAAGGTTCAGAGACGCTGGAACACTCGGGAGTCCTCCCTCCCTATCAACATCTTAGAATTCAGGGCCATCTATCTCACTCTCCTTCACTGGCAGAACCTTCTGACATGCCGCCTGGTACGCATTCAGTCCGACAATGCAACAGCTGTGGCATACATCAATCATCAGGGCAGTACTTGAAGCAGATCAGTCACGTCAGAAGTCTCTAGAATTCTCTCACGGTCCAAACAGAGAGTACTGTCAATCTAAGCAGTGAACTTCTTCCAGTGGACAACTGGGCTACCGATTTCCTAAGTTGCTCGGGCCTCTCTTCGGGCGAGTGATTCTTGAACCCAATGGTTTTTGAACAGATCTGTCAAAGGTGGGGCACACCCGACATTTTATTTTTTTATACTATAAAACCTGATTTATACAGATAAAAAACTGGTGTGTTTCCGGCATCTTAGACGCCCTTTTCATAGCACAGTAATGAAATGACAATGGTCTTATTTTAAAGGGAACCTGTCATGTCTTATCTACTATGTAAACTGCCCCCTTGCATCACTAACATACTTTTTTCATTAAAACTGGTGCTAATATATTGAGTCTGTAACATTTTAAACACCTATATCCCACCTGCTCGTTTAGTCTTAGGGGTGTTAGCCTCGCATTCAGTCAGGGCTGGTGCCGCCTACGCATTTGAATTTTGCTCCCAGCTAGCGCTGATGTAAGTGGGGGGCTTGCGCAGTATGACAAGGCCAGCCGCGGCTCCCTGCGCGTGCACAGTGAGGCTGTGTAGTTCTCAGCTTCACTGTGCATGACTAACAACACAATGGGGGCAGTTTACATAGTAGAGAAGACATGACATGTTCCTTTTAAGCTAAAGACAGCCAATCACAGAGAGGCTGACAATAACATCTGTAATTAGCAGGCGTACAAGAACAAAGAACATGCAATGCAATACAAAAAATAACCAATGTATATATAAGAGAGATCTATCCTCTAGTTCATACATATGAAATATTTTGCTATTCAAATTTAATACGAAGCATGGAGCGGACAGTAATGTAGATAGAATGACAAATTAATATATATAAAAAAAAGATCGCTCCTATAATTCATACCTTTGGGATGTTTGCTATCTAAATTTAATATCCAGAACGCTTCTTGCAACATAAGGCGTTTTTGACAACTACCTCCTCTAGGGGGATATGGCACTCTTTCTATACTGAAGAATTTAAAGTGCATTAAATCACCATTATGCAGAGTAACAAAATCTTTGACAGCACCAGAGTACGTTCCATTTTTTTTAGATAAATTATTTAAGAGTTCAGAAATTCATTGTTTTAATTTTCTAGTTCTACATCCTACGTATTGTACTTTGCATAAATCACAAAAAATAGAATATATTACATGGTGGGTATCGCAGTTAATGAATTCTTGGAAATAATGAACATATCTTTGAGAAGACTGAAAGCTTTTTGTTTTGTCCGCAGCAAAGGCGCACGTGTTACATCGGTTTCCATTACACTTCAAAAATCCTTTAGGTTTTAACCAACAGGTGTTTTTGGTCGGACTTTGGAACAGTCTTGGAGAAAGCTTGTTGCCCAAGGTCCGGCCTCTTTTTGTCACAAACCTGCAGCTCTAGGATATGATTTTTCGAAATGTTTCATCTTGATTAATGACTGGAAGATTTTTTGGGATAATATTTTTGACTTGATTATATTCTAGAGAGTTATGGTTTAAATTCGCGCTAAAAGTAGTGAGGCGGACTCAGGTTCTGTAGGTAAAAGAAAGGTTAATTTTTGTTTAAAGTCATAAAAGGTTTTTGGTTAAGAATTTTAAGAATACGAATGAATAAACAATTAAGATGTAAAAATGAAGGAGTAGGTCATTCACAGGAAATGATCGTTTGGAGGTGAGGTGTGGGTAGAGGCGGCTTGTTTTGTTCAGAGGTGGAGGACCTGTAAGGAGAGAGAATAGGTTACTTAGGCCTATTTAAGGGGTAGTGGTTTATGATGGTAAAAAGGGGGGGTTGATAAGTGATTTATTGTGGATACAGTGCGCTATCCAAGAGTTCCTGTAGTAGGCTCTGTAATGTAATACAGGGGTTAGTATATCAAATGGTGGCACTTGTTAGAGGATTCAGTATATAGTAAGGCAAGTACCTGCAGGGACTGGTAGTAAGGTGCTTATTGGAAACCAATCTTAGAATGCTTGGTTTGGGGGTGGCGACCTTGTTAGTTCAAGGCTGTTGGTTCCTTTTTAGGGAGCAAGAGAGTAAAGCATATAAGGATCAGATAGAATGATAAGGTAGGTTCCTAGGGTTTAATAAGGTGCATTACCTATTGATGTTCTTAGGTGGAGACTGGTTAGGCTGGTGCTGAGGTACTTGGTTCCTGTTTGCAGAAATGTCCAGGAGTGTCCTGTATAGTCCTCAGGTGGACCTGCTGGCTAAAGGTACAGGGTACGTCTCTAGGTTAAGGTCAAGTGGGTTGTTAGTGGTCAGGTAGGTCATTTTTGTGGTCAGTAAGGGGCTGGTACTGCTCCATGTATAGCACTGTTGGGCTTAAGGTGGCGGTACCTGATAGTGACCCAGGGAGGCAGTACAGGGTCTGTACTTTTGCTCTTGATGTTCAGTCTGGGCTCCGTAGAGTGAGGGTGAGGGTGGGTTCTGGCAGCGGTGCCTGGGGCGATGGTCCAGGGGGGAGGCGCAGACTCCAGGTAGTACTCACAGTTCTGTAGAGGCAAGCGTATGTAGTGAGGGTGAAAGGTGGGTTCTGGCAGCGGTGCCTGGTGTGATGGTCCAGGGAGGCGGCTCAGAACCCAGGAAGTACTCACAGTTCTGGAGAGGCAAGTGTGCTGGTGCTGAGGGCTGGAGCCCAAGGGTTACTCACAGCCTAGGAAGCGGGCAGGTTGTTCCAGGGGCCGGAGCGAGAGCGGAGTCCCGGCCGGTGACTGCAGCTACCTCGCGTAGTTCTGGGTTAGAGAAGTTTTCGTGGTTCTCGCGGAGGGCGCGCGAGGACCTGTGTGACGTGGCGGCACGTGACACACATGTGGTACGGAAGCTGTTTAGCGCTAACTGGGCTTGGATTAGGGACACTTTCCAAAACGTTTCAAAAGCATCTGCTTTCTTCTTCAGGGATGGTCCTATCCAGCTACATAGTGCCCTTATATACCCTATGGTGATATGGTGCTGTAGTACACCTGTCAATCATTAAAGGCAAATAGCTCATTCGCTATTGAGCCCCCTTGGCTTTAGAGTGTTTAGTTTGAAAATCCACTGGCTTTCTGCTTTTGACATTTAATAAAATCTCCTGATCTCCAGTGTGTTGGTACGGTCTGGATACCTGTCACCTGGATCCCGTGGGTGGATCCATTATGTTTCTCCAAAAAGTGCTTGGAGAGTGGATGGCCTGTGTATTTATGCTTGATATTCCGTAGATGTTCATTTATTCTAACATTCATGGGTCGTTTAGTTCTCCCCACGTACATCTTTTCGCATGGACATGTCAAGCCGTAGATCACTCCTGTGGTGGTACGTTATGAAATCCATAATGGGGTATGTCTCTTTGTCATGGCTAACGGTATTTTGTTTTCGTGTTATTGTTGTTTTACACATTTTGCATTTTTTTGCACGTTAAGAACCCCTTGATTTTCTGGTGGAATGGGGTATGGGGTTGATTGTTCAGCTGGTGATTTTTTTGTGGTGGGTGCTATGATAGACCCCAGGTTTCGTGCCTTTCTAAATATAAAATTTGGTTTGTTAGCCATCTGGTCCCCAATTACTTTGTCATGTTTTAGTATGTTCCAATGTTTCTCTACAATTTTTCTGAAAAAAAGAGTATTTGAGCAGTATGGTGTAATGATGGGGATGATCAAATTGTATTTATCCTGTTTGGGTTTATTGTTAGTAGGTATACTTAGGAGGTTTTCTCGTGGTATAATTGCTACCTTGTTCACCGTGTCACTAAGAAATTGTGCATTATACCCTTTTTCTAGAAATTTCTTAATAAGTTGGTTAGCTTCTTTCTCAAAGTCGTGGTTCATTGAACAATTTCTATGCAGTCGTAGGTATTGGCTGCGGGGGACATTGAGAAGCCAATTTGGAAGGTGGCAGCTGTCCATTGGGATGTACCCATTTGCATCTGTGGGCTTGCAGTAGGTGCGGGTCCGTATATGGTTATCCTCAATGTACATATTCAGGTCTAGGAAGTTAACTGTTTTGGTGCTGGTAGTGGATGTGAAATGTAGAAAGAAGTTGTTGGTGTTTATTTGTTGTAAGAATTCTTCTAGGGAAGGCTGGTCTCCTGACCAAATGAAGAGTATATCTATGAATCTGTGCCATAGGACCAGGTTCACATGTAGAACGCCCCCCGGGTGGATGGCAATGGATTCCCATTCCCCCACATATAGGTTGGCGTAACTAGGTGCGAACCTGGTTCCTATGGCGGTACCCCATTGCTTGGAGTAGTAGTCCCCCTCGTATAGGAAGTAGTTGTGTGTGAGAATAAAGTGCATGCATTCTATAATGAACAGGCTTTGTTCTGTGGACATTCTCTGTTGGAGGAAATGACGAGAGGCCTCGCACCCTTCTTGTGTTAAATATTGGTGTATAGGGAGGTTATGTCCATTGTGCCCAGAATGTAGTGGTTTTGCCATGGGATTTCATTTAGTATCTGAATGGCATGTTTGCTGTCTTTCAGATGAGAGGGTAGGGTGGATACTAGATCTTGGAGGTGATGGTCGACTAGTCTTGAAATATTAGCTGTAAGGCACTGTATTCTGGAGATAATCGGTCTCCCCGGGGGGTTTGTTAGATCCTTATGGATTTTGGGTAGGTGATAGAATACAGCTAATCTAGGGTGTTGGATGT
Source organism: Phyllobates terribilis (assembly GCF_046119375.1). Lineage (NCBI taxonomy): Eukaryota > Metazoa > Chordata > Amphibia > Anura > Dendrobatidae > Phyllobates > Phyllobates terribilis. The sequence continues at coordinate 17,945,981 of NW_027362763.1, forward strand.
TAATATATTCATATTCATCCTTGTTGAGGAATCCTGCATTTAGTCCCTTTTTTGTTAGAGCTTTTAGTTCGTCTTGGTATATTTTGGTTGGGTTGGATGGGATAGTTTGATAGGTTCGAGAATCACTTAGGAGTCTTATTGATGCTTTGTGGTAGTGATCCCGGTCTAGGATCACTATACCACCCCCTTTATCTGCTGGGCGAATAACAATTTCTCTATTTTGCTGTAGGTGCTTCATAGCAGTTATTTCGGATTTGGTGAGGTTATTTTTAAATTTACGACATTTTTTGTCGTTGAGTCGTCGGATATCATCCGTGACATTTTTCTCAAAAGTGTTAAAGGCATCTGAATATTCTTGGATGGGGTGGATGTTGGATTAGTTTTTTAAGGAGGTATGTAGGAGTTTGGGGGAGTTTTCTGCTTCACATGATTGGGTTTCGCCCTCCTTTTTAGCGTAGTATTTTTTTAGAGCTAGTTGTCTCATGAATTTTTTGATGCCTATAAATGCTTGGAACTTGTTTAGTTTGGTGGATTTGAGGCCTTTGTTCAATAGGGCGGTTTCACTGTATGTTAATTTTTGTCGGCTTAGATTAAAAATGGATTGGTTGTTGGTTACTTCTTTCGGCTTATTCTTTTTCTTTTGGGCGAGTTTCCCTCCTCTGGTACCCCTTTGGCGGTTTTTCTTGTGCCCCCCTGATTATATTCTAGGCTGTAGGATGTGGAAAACGTAACAGATGCGTCATTTTCATATTTGGTGGAATATTTTTCTTATTAGATAGGAGTTGATTTCTTGTTTTGTTTTTTACTTTGGTGAATGCACCTTGAATCAACTAAGTTCCATACCCCCTTTCTCGCAGTCTGTTATGTACAACATTACTCTCCACAAGGAAGCAGTTTTCGTCTGAACAAATGTGTTTAGCACTTAAACATTTCTCCATAGGGGATAGCCCTAGTAGTATGTTTGGGGTGACAGCTTATCAATTGGAGAATAGATTGCCTGATATACTTTTCCTGTACAAAGATGTATGTACACGATAAGCAATGCAATCTCCTTTGAGGAAAATGTCATTTGATTGGAAAGTGGATCAGCCGTGAACTTCAAATTGCATGTGTTATCATTTAGATATAGAACAAATTCAGAAAATTCCAAAGTGCTTCCCACCCACACCAGGAGGAGGTCGTCTACGTAGCGACCATACCACCTGATGTGGGTGGAGAAAGGGTTGTCAGGGTGAAAAATTAATTTCTCCTCCCACCAAGCCATATACAGTATGGCGGGGGAGGGGGAGAATTTACCACCCATTTGTGCTCCAACTATTTGTAAAAAAATGTAGAATTGAACATGAAATAGTTGTGCTTCAGCAGATAGCATAACAATAATGATATAATGTTTGAGATCACTAGAATATGTACTGTAATTATCTAGATGGTATTGGACAGCTGTAACTGCAAGTGAATGTGGAATGCAGGAATACAAATAAGCCACATCTAGTGTGGTAAAAGTGTATCCTCCCTTCCATGAAAATGCTGAGTCTCTCACTCAGGGACCCTATTCCTGAAATAATCGGTCATAGGGAAAATCCCTTTGTTTTATTTAAACTATGGAATATTGGTATTATGGCTGGTCTGTGAATATTAATTTTCTGAGCTTGGAATCAATGATACCCAAAGACACTCCCTCCTCTAATATTTGAGATAATGAATCTTTAAAAAAAGATGGTGGGATCAGATCTTAGTTTCCTATAGGTACTGGTATTAATTAACATGGAAGACACCAATTCTGTATATAATGTAGCATCTAAGACCACCACGCACCCTGCCTTGTCTGATTGGCGGATGACTAGGTTAGTATTATCTATTCTCTACCTAAGCAGCAAACTCCTGCCCAGAGAGGTTGCTTATGTCACAATTTGAAAAGGAGTGTTTAGCAATTCTGTGGGCTCTGCAGAAACTACAGCCATACCTCTATGGGCGCAACTTCACCATGATCACAGATCATAACCCACTGATTTGGCTCAATAGAGTAGTAGGGGATAATGGAAAATTGCTTAGATGGTGCCTGATTTTGCAGCAATATGATTTTACAATTTAACAGAGGCAAGGAATTGATCATGGCAATATTGATGGTTTATCTTGCCAAGGGGGGCCCGAACTGGAGATGTACTCAGGCGCTGACAAGTAAGTCAAGCTCTCATGCACACTCAAAAGGGGGGAGGTGTGAAGGAAATATATAATTGTAAGGGAAACTATAATATCAGTAAAATAACTAGTTAAGGCTGCATCCACATACTGTCTCTATACAAAGGAGATAACATTACTCTTAATGCAGGACCTCAGAACCACAGGTGGGGTCACCTGGGAGAATACAGAGAGGTGTCAAACACGGCAGCTCGGCTCCTGGACCCTTAGCTTCAAAAAGCTAACAGATGGTTTGTGACTATGCAGAATATTTCATATTGACTGTATAGACATAAGGGAAGGGGGGGACACAGGTATTTGAAATGTCACAACTTAGCCCATAGTCCATTCACAAACAGCAACTTTTAAATTGGCCAATCCGAGTCATCCTGAAAATATGAACCTATAGTTAGGACTATAAAAAGCTGTGTGGCAAAAAAAGTGGATCACATGTGAGGGCTGCCTAGGAGGCTGATGGGATCCATAATTTCGCCTTCACTCAAGGAAACAGAAGATAACTGTAGACGGAAACATTTAGGTATTTCTGTTATTTCTCCCTTTTTATTTTATAACTGTTTTGCATATTTGTGTGTCGTTTTACATTTACCCTTTTGCATCTTTTATTGTAAGCACTGTATATTTTTATATTAAAGATTGAAAAATATTTAGATTTGAGAGTCCTCAGTGGTTGATACCTTTTAATGGCTAACTGAAAAGATGGAAACAAGTTGCAAGCTTTCGAGACTACTCAGGCCTCTTCATCAGGCTAGTATAACGCAAAATCTGAAGAGTCACATATTTATACACAATAGGACACAGACATAATGCAATAGATGAGACAGGTGACGGAAAGCAGAGCTATTACTATGGGAGAGATAAACAGTTCTGGCTATAAATATTTTAGCAGTTAATAGATAAGGAGTGTGAAAGTTTTATTGTCCTGTGACTTGGTCCAGGGTTGCGATGATCCCACAGGTCTGAGGAGCACATTCCTTAGTTGATGTAGAATGTAGAATGACATAAATCCATGCGACACATTCATTCCTGCTCTGAATGTGTCAAAGGTCACCATGAGTTTCTATTCCGAGACTCTTTTTTCTCTCTGAGATTTGAAGTTACCTTTTAATACCAGTAATTTCATGTCTTTGATGCTGTGATCAGGGGAACAAAAATGCTTGGCTAGAGGTAAATCTCTTCTTTTTTCTTTTATTGTGTGGAGATGATGATTCATCCTTGTCCTAAGTTTTTGTCCAGTCTCCACAACATACAGACCCTCAACTGGACATTTGGTACATATAATTAAGTACACCCCATTAGATGTGATGAAGCTGAAAGTACCTGGGATCTTGTAGTCCTGATGTGAGTTGGGGATCTTTATCTTGTCTGTGGTGATTATAAACGGATAGGTTTTACATTTTTTCTGGTTGCAAGGAAAGGTACCTGCAGCTGGTAGAGATGACAGGGAGCTTCTGACAATGATGCTTCTTAGATTTGGGGGCTGCCTGAAACACAGAAGCAGAGGTTCTGGAAATATGGATTGTAATCGGGCACCTTTTTGTAGTAAGGGTTGTAGTTTCCATGCAGCTCTCCTTAGCGCCTCCTGATTTGGATTGTAGGGGACTACTAGAGGCACCCGGTTGCTTTCTTGTTTGGTTCTGTAATGTAGGAGATGATTCCTTGATATTCTGGTGACTCTTGTAATCTGGTTCTCAATTGTTTTTGGATGGTAGCCTTGATTCAAAAAGGTCTTTCTAAGGCCACCAAGGTATTTGTCTCTATTCATAGGGTTGGAACATATCCGATTGTATCTGATGGCTTGGCTGTAGACAATAGTTTTTTATGTGTTTCGGATGGAAATTGTCCCATTTTAGGTATGTTGGACGGTCGATTGGCTTCCGGTACAAGGATGTCTCTATTTCATTGTTCTGTAGCTTGATGATGGTGTCCAAAAAGTTAATTTCAGTACAGGAGTAGTTGAGTGTTAGGTTGATCGTGGGATGAAATCGATTAAAGTGTTCATGGAACGTCTTCAGTAGTGTTGAGCGAGTATGTTCTGTTAACCCTTTCGCCGAGTACGCTCGGGCCGAGCTCGAAGTATTTACAGCTGCTCTGTGATATGCTTGAATCCCTCCCGTGTGCATGATTTGCGACTGACAGTTTTATTACATGGGAGGAATGTCTGCTTCTTACACATTCCTCACATGTAATAAAGCTGTCAAACCGTTGCAAATCATGCACATGGGAGGGATTCAAGCATATCACCGAGCAGCTGTAAATACTCGGAGCTTGGCCCGAGCGTACTCGGACAGAACATACTCGCTCAACACTAGTCTTCAGCTGTTGCTCAGACCCCGTCCAGATGATTAAAACATCGTCAATGTAATGATAGTAGGCCAGAGGCCTGATGGGACATGAGGACAAAAAGTCACTTTCAAGCTTGGCCATGAAAAGATTTGCGTACTGTGGAGCCATTTTACTTCCCATCGCTGTACCAGTCTCCTGTATATACAGGTGCATCTCACTAAATTAGAATATCATCAAAAAGTTAATTTATTTCAGTTATTTAATACAAAAAGTGAAACTCATATATTATATAGAGTCATTACACACAGAGGGATCTATTTCACGGGTTTATTTCTGTTAATGTTGATGATTATGGCTTACAGCCAATGAAAACACAAAAGTCATTATCTCAGTAAATTAGAATACTTTATAACACCAACTTAAAAAATGATTTTAAAATCCGAAATGTTGGCCTACTGAAATGTATGTTCAGTAAATGCCCTCAATATTTGGTCGGGCTCCTTTTGCATCAATTACTGGATCAATGCGGCAATGTGGCATGGAGGCGATCAGCCTGTGGCCCTACTGAGGGGTTATGGAAGCCCAGGTGGCTTTGATAGCATCCTTCAGCTCGTCTGCATTGTTGGCTCTGGGTTCCCTCATCTTCCTCTTGACAATACCCCATAGATTCTCTATAATAGATTCTCTATGGGGTTAAGGTCAGGCGAGTTTGCGGCCAATCAAGCACAGTGATACTGTTGTGTGTAAACCAGGTATTGGTACTTTTGGCCGTGTGGACAGGGGCCAAGTCCTGCTGGAGAATGACTTTTCCATCTCCAAAATGCTTGTCGGCAGAGGGAAGCATGAAGGGCTCTAAAATGTCCTGGTAGACGGCGGCGCGGACTTTGGTCTTGATAAAACACAGTGGACCTACACCAGAAGATGACATGGCCCCCAAACCATCACTGATTGTGGAAACTTCACACTAGACCTCCAGCAGCTTGGATTGTGGCCTCTCCACTCTTTCTCCAGACTCTGGGACCTTGATTTCCAAATGAAATTTGGAACTCTGGGACCTTGTGGAGTGTGTCAATGACTGCCTTCTGGACATCTGTCAAGTCAGCAGTCTTCCTCATGATTGTGGAGCCTACTGAAACAGACTAAGGGACATTTTTTAACGCTTAGGAAGCCTTTGCAGGTGTTTTTTGTTAATTATTTTCATTTACTGAGATAATGACTTGTGTCAATCATCAACATTAACAGAAATAAACACTTGAAATAGATCACTCTGTGTGTAATGACTCTATATAATATAGGAGTTTCACTTTTTGTATTGAAGAACTGAATTAAATTAACTTTTTGATGATATTCTAATTTTGTGAGATGCACCTGTATGTGCCAACGGGGCCATAGACTATAATGGTGCCGATAGCGAACATGAGCTCTGTCGTGCATCATTTTCGGGAGTTTGCGCCTACTGGAGGCGGACACTCAGACGTAGTAGCCTGCATCTGGGTATTAGCCTCCGGGAGGCATACACTCCCTAAAAATAACTCACCCGGAACGGAAGAGGATCAAGCTCACAGAAAAAGTAAACCAAAATGTAATAATAAGCTTCTTATCTTACACTGCAGATTTTTAGCTTTACTTCTTCTGGAGAGTATATTCTCCCTCTAAATCCAAATGGTATAATGTGTGAAGTAAAACATCAATATTGACATAGGTCTTTCTCCTACACTTTAAAATTAGAGTTAAAATACCTTCTCCGATTTTCTGATAATCCTTCGGCTTGACTTTAGTAGTAAAACATTTTCTTCATAGTGAACATGAATACGGCTTCTCTCCTGTGTGAATCCTCTCATGCTTAACAAGATTTGATTTATCTATAAATGATTTCCCACACTGTGAACATGAATACGGCTTCTCTCCTGTGTGAATTCTCTTATGCGTAATGAGATGTGCTTTCTGAATAAAACATTTTCCACATTCAGAACACGAATACGGCTTCTCTCCTGTGTGACTTCTCTCATGTGTAACAAGACAAGATTTCTGCAGAAAGCATTTCCCACATTCTGAACATGAATACGGCTTCTCTCCTGTGTGAATTCTCTCATGTATAACAAGATATGCTTTTTCGGAAAAACATTTCCCACATTCTGAACATGAATACGGCTTCTCTCCTGTGTGACTTCTCTTGTGTGAAACAATTTGTGATTTATTTGTAAAACATTTCCCACATTCTGAACAAGAATATGGCTTCTCTCCTGTATGAATTCTCTCATGTGTAACAAGATCTGATTTATATATAAAACATTTCCCACATTCTGAACAAGAATAAGGTTTTTCCCCTGTGTGAGTTCTCTCATGTCTGGCAAGATACAATTTCTGCATAAAATGTTTTCCACATATGAAACATTTGAATGGTTTCTCTCCTATGTGAATTCTCTGATGTTTGGTAAGACTTGATTTATGTGTACAATATTTTCCACACAGTGAACATGAATATAACTTCTTTCCTGTATGAATTCTCTGATGCGTAACAAGATGCGATCTACATGTAAAGCATTTCCCACATTCTGAACATGAATACGGCCTTTCTCCTGTGTGAATTCGCTCATGTCTAACAAGACTTGATTTATTTGTAAAACATTTCCCACATTCAGAACATGAATACGGCTTCTCTCCTGTGTGAATTCTATTATGTATGGTAAGATGAGATTTTTCTATGAAACATTTCCCACATTCTGAACATGCATACGGCCTCTCACCTGTGTGACTTCTCTCATGTGTAACAAGATTTGATTTTTTTGTAAAACATTTGCCACAATTTGAACATGCATACAAATTATCTCCTTTGTGACTTTTGTGTGGATGAAGTCCTAAGTTTTTCCTAAAATGTTTTCCATGACACTGAAACTCTTTACCCCCTTTCTGACCTGTACTTGTGGTAACAATTTGTGATTGTTCAGGAGCAGGTTCCGCATTATTAGGGGGGTAATATAACAGATCTGGACATTGAGGTCCTGAATGTACAGTAAGGGTATTGATGTTTTGTCCTGAAGAATGCGGCATGATATCCTCATCTTCTATTTTACAAATTAGCGATGCCATCAGGTTTCCTGCACAGTTCTTGATGGAATATTCTGTTGAGATTAAGGAAATGGATTTAATTTTTTTTATATAATTTAAAAGTATACATATTTATAACACTGCTGAGGGACTGGAAACACACATATAGTTTGAGGTGTAATTTTTAGCCAAAGCTAGATGTGGAACTACCAAACAGAAGTAAAAGTCCAAACTTTATATTTATTATTCTTTTGAAACCATGCTTTGATTTAGCTAAGAAACATAGGCTGGAAATAGAGGTGGCTTTTCAGACATCATATTCCCTGTATATTGGTCGCGGATTGCTTGTGAGGATTTATAAGTTGATTTTTTTCATTTATTTAGCTGTAAAAAGGGCTTGACATTCCCGCTCCGAGAGACTGGGCGGATCTGAAGAGCGTTGACACCAGTAACGTTACCGCTCATCAGTCACCGGGTCACGCTGCCCTCTGTGTGACTTGGCTACTCTATTGAGTGTAAAGTTACCGATGTCAGAGCCGCCGGGTCTCGCCTAGCGCAGCGGGAGCTGGGAGTGGATGCTGCTAAAGCATACGGAGCCTCAAAACCAGGCTCCATAAGCGTTGCATGCTGGAATTGAGGAACGTCGTGGAAATGCCACGGACAACGTTATTCTTGCTTGGGATCTTTTTTTTTTTTATAAATTGGTGAACTAGGGACAGTGCCTTGTCTTTATTTCTCTCTTTTAGTATTTTTCAGGTTTCCATTTGTGGACTACGTCGGATTCCCTTGACTACGTTGGACCTGCATATTTTGTTGTTTTTTTTAAATAAATTTGTGAACCAGGAAAAGTGCCATGAAGTGTTTTTTGAAATAATGCATTTTTGTGTGTTTTACTTTTTATTACTGAGTTAGTAATTGGGGTGTCTGATAGACACCTCTCCATTACTAACATCAGGGCTTGATGTCTGGTGTGTTTTGAACAATTCACAGCTGACATCAACTCCGAGCCCCATTACCCCAATTGCCACTGCACAAGGTTCATCGGGAAGAGTGAAGGCAAAGTGCCAGAATTGGCACATGTAATGTGATGCGCCACTTCTAGGGTGGCTGCGGGCTGTAATTTTTAGGCTGGAAATGACCAATAACAAGGGACCTTCCCGGTATGATAATATAAGCCGTCAGCTGTCTGCGTTACCTTGGCTGGTTATCAAAAATAGGGGGGAGGAGGGACCACACGTAATTTTTTTCAATTATTTATTTATTAAGTTAAACCACACTAAACACTCTTTAGTTGCACATGAAAGGCAATAAAGGGTGCAAGTTTATAATATGTAGGGGGGTTGTTACATTATATATATGCAGGATATCTGTCACATCTATGTCAGGTTTGACACACAGTCATTCTAGATCCGGCTGTAGAAGTTTGCTGCGCTTGGCCTTGCAGACATCTTCTTGATCCTTTCATCATGCGGCGATTGGTGAAGAGCCAATATAGAGACGGTAGTTGAGACAGGGTGACACTAGACTAGACTAGGAGGTCTCCTCTTCCCCCTTTCCCTAGAGTCTGTCCTACCTTTCCCTTTTCCCTTTGTGTAGCACTCTTTCCCACACCTGGCGTGACAGTGGAGACTTATAGTTTCGAATTTCATAGATGGGCAACCGATACCAGTTGGAATGACCCGGCTCTTAGAAGCCAATTTTGTCAGGGCCTTTCAGAAAGGTTGAAGGATGCCTTGGCAGTTTACAAAACCACGGGGTTCTTGGAGGCTGCCATGTCATTGGCCATACGTGTGGAAAGAAGACTTCGGGATAGGTAGGTGAGACCACCTTTTCCTGATTGCCCTTTTTGGGGAAACACCCATTTGCCGGGGGTGAACCTGTACTTATGGAGCTGAAGTCAGCATGGTGGATTCTGGGTTTGTGAGAACTCATGGGCTTACTTACTGGATGTTAACTAAGCCCATCCTTATTTATGCCATTGACTCAGCGCCACTTGCACAGAGATCTCTGACTCAGTTTGTACATAATATAAGACTGAGGGTGGGGTCTTTTTATTATGAAGTAATTCCTTGTTATGTCCTGGAGGTCCTTCCTACTCTGACTATACTGGGTCTACCCTGGTTAGTCAAACATAATCCGATAATGGATTGGCAATCCAGGGAAATTGTTGAATGGGGAGATTACTGTCATGAGAACTGCTTAAACATTTCCTTTTCTGCGGTCTCTACGGAGACCTTGTTATGATCTGCAACATAAACTAGGGAAAGATGGGGAGAGCTGTCCCTACAGTAAGACTAAGCTGAGTCCCTACGTTGTAGCGGGCAACCTGTTCCTTGTGAACAGACCCGCCTTCGTCCTCGGCTAGTCTGAACGGAGACCTATAGAGAAAGGGAGGGGTCCCTAAAAGAACTAAGGGCTGGGACAAAAATGGGACACCTCCTAGCAGAAGTTGTTGCAGAGCAAAAGATAAACTGACAAAAGTACTAGAGGTCCAAGAGGACCAAGCAAACTAGAGATAGATAGGCACAAAAGTACCTGGCTAAAGAGACATTCAAAACAACAATGAAGTCCAGCAAAGCCAGAAGGGCGGAGCTGGAATATATAGGAAGTTGGTCACGTGACCGCAAAACACAAGATAGAAACAAAAACAAACAGGAGGGTTATAACAGTACCCCCTCTTTTATGAGGATCCTCCGGATCCTCCAGGCCCAGGCCTATCTGGAAATCTCCTGTGAAAAGCTCTGACAAGTCTAGGGGCAGAGACATCATCCGCCCTTACCCAGGAGTTATCCTCGGGACCGAATCCCTTCCATGCGACGAGATACTGCAATCTCCCTCTATGCCATCTAGAATTCAGGATACGAGAAATTTCATATTCGCCGTCTTCCACCACCGGAGGAACTGTGACATTGGCATCCCTATCCGATACATCAGCCTTTTTCAACAAGGAAACATGAAACACAGGATTAATCTTCCAGGAGGTGGCAACCTCCAACCTAACAGCAGACTGGTTAACCACCTGAAGCACCTTAAATGGCCCCACAAACTTCGGACCCAATTTTTTAGAGGGAATCCTCAACCGCAGATTCTTTGAGGACAACCAAACCATGTCACCCACATTAAACAAAACCTCTTTACGTTTCCTGTTAAAATACTTATTGGACTTTTTGTTAGCCTCTTGAAGGTTACAACGTACATTAATCCAAACTCTCTCCAAATCACCAGAAAAATTCTCCTCCTCCGGCACCGCCGACCCCAATATGGAGAACGAACCAAAAGACGGATGTCTCCCAGTACAACAAAAAAAAGGAGAACACCCAGCAGAGGAGGATGTATGATTGTTAAGAGCAAATTCTGCGAGTGGCAGAAACTCAGACCACCCCTCTTGATTGTCTGCCACAAAACAACGCAAAAACTGTTCAACATCCTGGTTCTTTCTTTCAGTCTGTCCATTAGACTCAGGATGATAACCAGACGAAAATGACAAATGGACTCCCAACCTGTCACAAAAAGCACGCCAAAAGCGAGCCACAAACTGAGGTCCCCTATCAGAAACAATGTCGGTGGGAACGCCATGGAGCCTGAGAATTTCCTTAACAAACGCCTTAGCGAGTGTCTTAGCGCAGGGTAGCTTAATGAATGGAACCAAATGACACATCTTGCTAAAACGGTCCACGACCACCCAGATGACAGTGAAACCCTCGAATACAGAAAGGTCAGTAATAAAATCCATTGCCAGATGCGTCCAAGGGCGCACTAGGAACCTCCAGAGGGCAAAGCAACCCTGCAGCAGGGGTATGCGAAGCCTTTGACCTAGCACACACCGTACATTGACGCACCCACTTGATGACTTCCTTCTGCCACCCAGGCCACCAAAAACTGCGAGATAAGTCTCTTAGTCTCAGAAATTCCTGGATGACCTGCCAACCGGGACTCATGATACTCCACAAACAAATCTTTCCTAAAGGTTCTAGGCCCAAACAACCTCCCATGAGGAGTGTTAGATGGGGCATCCTCTTGGGCTTTCAGAATCCCATCTTCCAAAACGGAGTCCAATGCTGCTACCACAACTCCTTTCTGCAAAATGCTCTACTCCTCCTCGGTACCAACCATGGGAGAAAAGCTGCGAGATAAAGCATCGGCTTTAACATTCTTAGTACCAGGGATATAGGTAACAGAAAAATTAAATCGAGAAAAAAAAAGTGCCCACCTAGCTTGACGGGCATTCAAGCATTTGGCAGCATCCAGATAGATCAAATTCTTATGATCTGTGAAAACCTGAATGGGAAATTTAGCACCTTCCAAGAAATGACACCAATGTTCAAACGCGAGTTTAATAGCCAGCAAATGCCGATTACCAACATCGTAATTAAGTTCGGTTTCTGAAAATTTTTTGGAAAAAAAGCACAGGGATGTACTCTATCCTTGTTCTCCTGAGACAAAACTGCACCGACCCCCACCGAAGAAGCATCGACCTCGACCAAAAAAGGCTTGGTCTCATCAGGCTGCATAAGGATAGGGGCAGAACTGAACCTCTCCTTGAGATACACAAAAGCTTCAATGGCCTCAGTAGTCCACTGGACCGTATTCGCACCTTTCCTGGCGAGATCGGTCAGCGGCTTAACAATTATAGAAAAATTCTTAATGAATTTCCTGTAATAATTGGCGAAACCCAAAAATCTCTGTATCGATTTCAAACCAATAGGCCTAGGCCATTCCTGCACAGCCTGAACCTTCACCGGGTCCATCTCAAAGCCCTCACTGGAGATAATGTAGCCCAAAAAACTAATTCTCTGCACAGCGAACTCATATTTCTCCAGCTTAGCAAAAAGTGAATTATCACTCAATAACTGCAACACCTCACGTATGCTCTGCCAATGGGACTCCAGATCTGGTGAATAAATCAGAATGTCATCCAAATACACAATCAAATACCAATCAAAGGTCTCAGGATGTCATTAATAAGGTTCTGAAAAAACGCGGGTGCATTGGTAAGACCGAAAGGCATCACCAGATTCTCAAAATGACCTACCGGAGTGTTAAAAGCAGTTTTCCATTCATCACCCTCCTTCATTCTTAACAAATTGTATGCCCCCCGGAGATCAATTTTAGAGAACCACTTGGCTCCCACTAACTGGTTAAACAAGTCAGGAATTAACGGCAATGGGTAGGAATTGCGTACGGTAATCTTATTAATTTCACAAAAGTCCAGACATGGACGTAAACCGCCGTCCTTTTTTTTTAACAAAGAAAAATCCCACGGCCACAGGCGACTTAGAAGGTCTAATGTGACCAGCAGCCAAGCTCGTCTGTATGTATTCCTTGAAGGCCTTTCTTTCAGGGATAGTCAGATTAAATAAGCGACTCTTGGGAAGAGTAGCTCCAGGAACAAACTCAATGGTGCAATCATAGTCCCTAAGAGGAGGTAAAACTTGCGACTCCTCCTCTGAAAAAACCTTCCAAAAATCCTGAATAGGTACAGGTAATTCCCCTTTTTCCACAGCCGCAATGCGACCATTACAACATTTATCATAGCACTTAGGACTCCAAGACTTAATCTCATTAGTAGACCAGTCCAGCAAAGGATTGTGCAGTTTTAACCAAGGCAAACCTAAAACGACTGGAGAGGGTAAATTATTTAATACCACCAAATCCAAATTTTCTTGGTGAATATCATTGATAGTGAGGGGAAATGCAGCAGTCTTGTGAGTAATACATTTCAAAGGAGTATTATCAATTGCAATCACAGAAATAGGTGATGACAAAGGTTTGGATTCCAATTTAAGTTTTTCCAAAAACCCCTTATCAATCACATTAAGTGTTGAACCACAATCCACAAATACCTGAAATTCAATCAAATCTTCCTGCAATGAGGTACTCCCTGAAAGAAATACTCCCTTAGAGCTCAAACAAGCAATACGGGCGTAACTGACCTTTTTTTTTTCTTTACTTAAACGAAGCTCACAGTTCTTAATCAAATGGTCAGGTTTACCACAATAAAAACACAATCCCTTGGAAAACCTGCGGTCTCTTTCCTGAGAGCGGAGTGACATTGCCTCAACCGCCATCGGTTCTCCGCCGTCCGAGCAGACCCTCTGGGGACTAGGAGCTGCCATTGCAGGAATTTTTTCATCATTAATCCTGGCACGCAGTCTCCTGTCCACATGTATAGCTAATTGCATGGCTTCCTGCAAGGTCTCAGGTGCAGGAAATGCAATCAGCAGATCCTTAACCCTTTCACTTAGACCAGCAAGAAAAAATTTTTTAACGCCGAATCATTCCATTTCACTTCTGAGGACCACCTTTTGAAGTGTGTACAATAATTTTCAACATCACCTGACCCCTGATTCAAACGTCTCAGATCTGTCGCAGAAGATGAGAGTCGATCAGGATCGTCATACAATAGCCCCATAGCAGAAAAAAAATCCTCCACTGACCTAAAACACGGATCATTAGGTTGGAGAGAAAAGGCCCACCCCTGCGGTTCCTTGCGCAAAAGTGACATGATAAACCCAATGCGCTGTGATTCATTCCCAGAGGACCTTGGTCTCAAACGAAAATATAATAAACAAGCATTTTTAAAGGAAAAAAAATCTTGTTGTTTACCATAAAAAATATCAGGGAGTCCTACCTTGGGTTCGACAAAATGCGCTCCAGAACAGCTACTCACGTGTTGCCGAGCTCGGACACCTCCAGAGACAATCCCTGCAGGCGTTGAGCCAAATCTTGAACATAAACCATACTGATCCCCGGATTTCTTTCCTTAAAGTTTTTTTGTTTTGGGCTGGACTTACTGTTATGATCTGCAACATAAACTAGGGAAAGATGGGGAGAGCTGTCTCTACAGTAAGACTAAGCTGAGTCCCTAAGTTGTTGCGGGCAACCTGTTCCTTGTGAACAGACCCGCCTTCGTCCTTGGCTAGTCTGAAAGGAGACCTATAGAGAAATGGATGGGTCCCTAAAAGAACTAAGGGCTGGGACAAAAATTGGACACCTCCTAGCAGAAGTTGTTGCAGAGCAAAAGATAAACTGAGGTCCCAGAGGACCAAGCAAACTAGAGATAGATAGGCACAAAAGCACCTGGCTAGAGAGACAGTCAAAACAACACTGAAGTCCAGCAAAGCCAGAAGGGCGGAGCTGGAATATATAGGAAGATGGTCACGTGACCGCAAAACACAAGATAGAAACAAAAACAAACAGGAGGGTTATAAGAGACCTTATCTGCGTTTTTGTCTGGTTTTGAGGATGTATTTTCTGAGAAGGGGCGTCAGGATTTGCCTCCTCATTGTGCGTATGACTGTCCTATTAACCTGACTACCAGAGCTAAACTACCCAAGTCCAGACTGTATAATATTTCTGGCCCTGAGAGACAAGCCATGACGGATTTCATTGCGGAGAGTCTGGAAAAAGAACATATCAGAGCCTCATCTTCGCCTGTGGCGGCAGGGTTCTTCTTCGTTACGAATGATAGGGTCTCTGTCTCGGTCTCTGTCCCTGTTTAGATTTCCGGGAATTTACTCAAATTACCGTCCGATATCCTTATCATCTTCCTCTGATTCCAGATTTACTCAACCAGGTTGTGGGAGCTAAGTTGTTCTCCAAGTTGGATTTAAGGGGAGCCTACAATCTGGTTAGAATCAGAGAGGGGGATGAATGGAAAACTGCATTCAATACCCCTGTGGGGCATTTTGAGAGTCTGGTTATGCCTTTTGATCTGACCAATGCACCTGCGGTGTTCCAGCATTTCATAAACAATATTTTCCATCATTTAGTGGGCAGGTTTGTGGTGGTCTATCTGAATGATATTTTGGTTTACTCACCTGATTTTGAGAGATAAACTATATGCCAAACTGGAGAAATGTGTTTCCGCTGTCCGGGAGGTGCAATTTTTGGGGTACCTGTTGTCATCATCGGGTTTTCGGATGGATCCGGAGAAGATCCGTGCTGTGCTTGATTGGGACTGTCCCGAGAACTTGAAGGCATTATAGCGTTTTCTGGGCTTTACTAATTTTTACTGGAAATGTATCCAAAATTATTCGGTAATTGTGAAACCCCTCATGACATGACAAGAAAGGGGTCTAATCTTTCTAAATGGTCAAATGCCACCCAGCAGGCTTTTCCGCCTTAAAGAGATGTTTTGACACTGCACATAAACTCAGTCAACCCGATGTTTCTCAATCTTTCATCGTAGAAGTTGATGCGTTGGAGGTGGGGGTTGGGGCTGTGTTGTCTCAGGGTCCGTTCCCTGGTAAATGGCGTCCATGCGCTTTCTTTTCCAAAGAATTGTCTTCAGCCAAGAGAAATTATGACGTGAGTAATAGGGAGCTTTTGGCAATTAAATTGGCTTCGAAGAATGGCGACATTGCTTGTAAGGGGCAGTCCATACTATTACTGTTATTACGGACCATAGGAACCTGTCATATCTTCAGTCTGCTAAATGTCTCAACTCTAGGCAAGCCAGATGGTCTCTGTTTTGCACTAGGTTCAATTTTGTTGTCACTTTCCGTTCAGGAGTTAAAAACATCACAGCTGATACTTTATCCCGGAGCTTTCCTGGTGGTGGTGACCATGAGAACCCTGTCCCTATTTTGCAGAAGGGGTTAGTCATTTCAGCTTTGTACCCTGACCTGGAGGGAGAGGAGAGGTGTTGGAGGCTCAGGGGGACGCACCTGTCTCCTGCCCTTCGGGGCGGTTATTTGTACCATCTAATCTGCGCCTTAAAGTAATTAGGAAACATCACAACTCTGCTGGCTGGTCATCCAGTTGATAAGGCAACTGCAAGCCTCCTTTATCGTCGTTTTTGGTGGCTGGGGTTGCATCAGGATGTGGTTAAACATGTGTCTGCTTGCAGTATTTGCGCGCCTTCTAAAGTATCGCATACCCGTCCGTCTGGTCCTCTTCTGCTGCTGCCTATTCCTAGCAGACCATGGACACACTTGTCCATGGATTTTATTACTGACCTACCACCGGTATCTGCAGACAAGACTGTGGTTCTGGTGGTTGTAGATAGGTTCAGTAAAATGGTACATTTCATCGCATTACCGTCACTCTCGAATGCCAAGACTCTTGCTCAGGTATTCATTAATGAGATTGTGAAGCTTCATGAGGTTCCTTCCAATGTGGTATCAGATCAGGGGATCCAGTTTGTTTCTAAATTCTGGAAAGCTTTCTGTATTCGACTGGGGGTGCAGATGTCTTTTTCTTCAGCCTTCCATCCTCAGTCGAATGGACAGACCGAGCACTGATCAAACTTGGAGACTTACTTCAGGTGTTATGTCTCCGAGACCGAGGAGGACTGGGCATCATATTTACTGTTGGCTGAGTTTGCTATTAATAATCTTCACCAAGAATCTACTGGCAGGTCACCTTTCTTTGGTGCATACGGTTTTCATCCACAGTTTGGTACCTTTAGTGGGTGAGGGGCTTCGGGAGTTCCTGATGAGGAACGTTTTGCTTTGTTACTCTCTTCTGTGTGTGGGAGGTTCAGAGTTGTTTGTATCTGTCTCCTATGATCTTCAAACAAATGGCTGACAGGAAACGCTCGCCAGGTCTGGACCTAGTGTAAATGACTTTGTGTGGTTGTCTACCAAGAACATCAAGATGAAGGTTCCTTTCTGGAAGCTGGGACCTAGATTTATTGGTCACTATAAAATAACCGCCGTCATTAACCAAGCTGCATTTCGTCTTGAGTTGCCTCAGGCTCTTAGGATCCACAATGTGTTTCACACAGGTATGTGGTACCTCTTGAGTCCTCTCCCCTGCCACCGCCCCCAATCATGGTTGATGGCAATTTAGAGTTCCAAATTTCGAAGAACGTCGCTCCCTTCAGTACTTGGTGCACTGGAGGGGTTATGGTCCAGAGGAAAGGATGTGGGTTTCAGTATCAGAGGTCAATGCCCCTAGGTTGGTTCTTTCTTTCCATGCCTCTCATCCAGAGAAACCTGGTCCTGAGTATCCGAAGGCCACTCGTAGAAGGTGGGGTTCTGTCATGGCTGTGTCAGGTTTGACAGTCATTCTGGATCCGGCTGTAGAATGTTGCTGTGCTTGGCCTTGCAGACACCTTCTTGATCCTTTTATCATCCCTTCCTCTCTCGGTCCCAATGGTGATCTGCACCTTCTGCTACTAATTGACACACCCTTACTGGATCTTTAAATACACTCAGTTTCTCCAGAGAGTAGCTGGTGATATAGTTAATTCCTCTGTTCAGGTCTCGAATTCTTGTAGTCAGCTAAATTCTCCTTGGAGTTCCTTTGAGGATTGTAGTCGTTACCTCTCTGGTGTCTTCTCAAAGCTAAGTGTATCCCCTTGTATGTTTCCCTTGTTTGTCTTTAGTTGCAGTGGGGCTGACTAGTGCTCCTACCCCCCCCACCTAGCTAGGGCCTAGCTCTAGGGTTAGCCAGGGCTAAGGTATCCCGCTCGGCGATAGGTGCGGAACCTATTCAGTGACAATAGGGGAGTTGTTAGATCTGCTTAGGGGGCTCCATTCCCCTTTCTCTGGCTGCTGGGCTTCCCCCTTTTCCCATCTTCGTATGCTGGGTTCTTCCCATACCTAGCATGACAATATCTACCGTATTCTATTTGTCCATCTATTCTGATGATTCTGACTGTGAATTTACAGTACTTGGATGATGGAGTTTACTGGTTCCTTTGAGATGTGTGAGTGTATATTGGACGCCATACGCATGGTTCATGTGCCGTCCATTTTTTTCTCAAACCAATTGACTTGCATTGGTGAGTCTCTGCCTTTTCATCTAAGCCCGATTCCAGGTGAGGAAAAACTCGCAGATCAGCACCGACTAGTAGAGTAACATTGGTCAGAATACCAGGCGATTTTTTTCTCGCTTTGCAACTGGCATATTTATACACAAGTGGGAGCGACAGCTAAGTCACACAGTCTGAGATTGGGAAAGCAGCTGCCGCCCTGTACTGTAGGCCCTGCGTGAGCTGGCGAAGCTGCAGATCGGTCACGTGGTCCAGAAGAGGACCGAAGCTGGGCTGGGAACCAGAGAAGACACTGATCACTAAGTAACACATACTCTACACATACATTCAGATGCAAATAACATGTATTTGGGAGAGCTACATAAAAAGCACACACATATCTTTAAAGACACTTTAAAAGCTTCCCATAAAGACCCACTAAACAATGTGTGGACTGTAAGCCAAATAGGCAGGGCTCCTCAGAAGTAGAATTGTGTGGGATATAAAAGCCCAAAATGAGGTCCTCAAAATAAGGTGCTCCCCATACTAGGATGTGTGGTGACACGACAACCTACATGTTTCTATTGGAACAGAAACCTGGAAAGATGCAGCCACGGGCGATGTTGCTACAGATTATCCTGAATCGGGACGAATGGTACAACCTGGACTGTGATCTGTGGAGCCCTTGACTGCACAGGATATAGCATCCAGCGAGTGCAGCACCATAATAGGACATCTGTCAGCATCCTGGAAGTTTTCTGATGATTTTTTACCCATATTTCTTCAAACCACACTACTGGAATAAATCATCAGAGCAGCCATGCAGTGTATACTGAATTATAACACAGATCCAGCTTCTGCATATTGCAGCCATGGATTATTGTGACCAAGGCGAGCTAATCAGCTAATCGTATCAAGTGATCAAATATTGAATACAGACACGACGCTCTTTGTTTTAAATAGGACAAAATAAATCATCAAAATGTGTTTTACTTCTCACTGTTCTAAAATTACAATTTACCCTTTCTATTGAATGACGCACAATTGAGTCCTGCACATTGTCATAAGTGTACGTCATTGAGATTGAATCCACAGACCGGTGTAATCACAGATCATAGACCTCCTAAAATCACTGTTTATTAGTGTCAGGGAAATATTAATGTCAGGAAAATATTCTTCCATATTTGCCTGACATAGATATTCACCCCCTCCCTTATCCATCTTTTGAGAGCTGTCTCCATGAATATATACAGTGTCTTCCTGCAAATTATCACCCACAGCCAAAAGGCCTTACACAAACATATGCCAGCCAAGAGATGTCACCAAACTTCATTAAGATGCGAGCCTCTTGTTCCTGGCACACACAAGGGGGTAATTACTTAAGCTTAACAAAGAAATCTCCAGACAATCCAACTACGAAACGAAATATGAAATATTGTAAGTTCCATTCGTCTGACAATAATGGGACCCATATTTTTAATGTCAGAAACAGCCGAGGAATGCATACATAGTTTTTCATTGTTGCAAGCCAAATCAGAGAGCTGTAGTACAAAAACATCAGAATAGCAGACTGCAGCTATGTGATGTCTGGTCTCTAACTGAAGGTAAAATCCTAAGTGAAAAATGGCGTCGTTTGCAAGCTTCTGCGATCATCGAGCGATGAGTTATTGCAGAAGTTAGAGTTTTTAATAAAAATGTACAGGCTGGCGATCAGCTTATATGATGTCACCACAGGGGGCGTGTGGCCAGATCTCCCCTTAGGTATAAGAGAACCCATGGACATTAGAGGAGCACTCATTGCCAGGAGGGTATAAGGATTATAAGCAACGGGTCCTGTTCGATAACAGCATAATCAAATTGGGGAGTCCCTCCTCCACCTACACTGACTAGTCGCAGCAAACTTTATAATGTAAGTTTCACCTTTTTATCCTGTTTATTTTATGTAACTGCTTACTTAATTTTAATCTCTCCTTTGTCACATCCTTGTATATATTTTTCTTAAACACTGCCTCCCTTTTGGATTAAATATAAAATGTAATAGTTCCGTTTCTTTTGTTCTGTAATCGTTCCTTTCCCCGAAGCCATATACGCTACCAAAACGCAGGCGTCCGGCCAGGCCTGTATTATATTTCAAACGAGGCCGGTGGTGGCAGAGAATAATAATAATTGGGCTATCGTGAAGCTGACAGTGACGGTACGGATGGCGTAAACACAGATTCCAGGCTTTGGAGCCCAGAGGTGTGACGCCATACTCTCACTGGTCGCTTGCCGATATCCACGTAGTGAGTAGTCTGGATCGTGTGCTCGCGATTCCGGAAGAAGTACTGACAGCGTGACGGCACGGTGAGATATTGATGAAGAGTACTGTTTGTCACTCATTAAGTCCACGCCTCAGAGACTGCAAGCTATTATTAAAGCCAGAGGTGGTGCAATAAAATACTAGTGATGTATTGGAGTGTTCTTTTGTGTGTTTGTTTTTCATGATTCCATAATTTTTTCCCTCTGCTTGGTCTGAAAAAAATTACCCTTACTGAGTATCACATTTTTAATCTTCATTTCTTTTAGTGTTTCTTAAAGCCATAAAGTTGCCAGTTGAAATGACTTTAGTTTTGTGCCATGTCTGTGATCTGCTTTTTTTCAACAGCATTAAACAACTGAATGAACATCCTCCGAGCCCGGTGATTCCATAATTTTTGCCAGGAGTTGTATATAGTTAGGTGTGACCCCTCTGTCTGAAGGTATAGAGCCTATCGTTCATCTAGTTATACACAGGGGCCGCATCATCTATACTCGACATTTTCTCTGATCATAGCTGTGGTGTTTCGGCTATGAGTCTCTTTATTTATTTTTTGTCTTTATTGTGTGTATTCTTTCTGGGGATGTAATTATATATATATATATGTACATGTCTATTTATCTAATATGATTAAATAAAGGTTTATATTTTTATAGAGCTTTTGGGTCATATACTCCTTCATAGTTCTCTATCAGCTATAGACCCCATTATTAAATACCAGCGGCATCATCTCCTGGAGTCTCCTCCTTCAAGTCCCTCATACACGGCTGATCGTCCATCATCTGCTCTTCTTCATACTCCACTTTAATGATGGTCCGATCTCCACCCTGATGTCACATGTATAACAGATCAGTACAATACAACAGACACATCACCAGAAGAAGCCCCCAAATCTCTGACCGCGCCCCCATATAGGTGTGGTGGAGGCGCAGCTTCATCTACCTGGTGACTCTCCGGACAGTCCTGGGAATACAGAGGAGCCGGACATCTCTCCGGGGGATTTCTTACACAGAGTCCATCTGTAGGAAAGAGACGGACAAGAGATTGTTACATGGGGTGATGGGAGAAATATCTACTGTTATGTGGAAAATACTATCAGTCTGACATCACTAATGTGTTTAGTTACAGTTTTTGGCAGAAAAGATCATACAAGATGGGAAAAATTCCTGACTAGGTGTAGGCGAGTAATGTGCAACTAACAGAATCAACAGCCATGACATGCACGAAGCTAATTGGGTGTAATTGACTCATTTAATGAAAGGGGATTGTTCTAATTAATAGCAGTGCGGAGCTCATTAATGAGGTTATTCAATCTGTGAAGAAACAGGGGTCAATTATGGCCAATATTTGAAGAAGGAGGCAGCAAATGTTGTACCTGCTGGTTTTAGCTCTTGCTCAGTGGGTAAAATGGGTCGTTCCAGACATTGTATTGAAGGAGAAAGAACTTTGATCATGAAGTTGATTGGAGTTGGGAAAACATATGAAAAAGTGCAGAAAATAATTGGCTGAATGGCAAACAAAACCCGAAACACGTGGTAGAAAAATAAATCCTACCATCAGCATAGATCATAGTCACAATAATGGCGAAGAAGCATCCAATGATCGGCTCCAGGGAGATCAGAGAAGATCTATAGTTACCTGTGAGTCCTGCAATCATCAGAAGATGCCTACGTGAAGCCAAACTATCAGCAAGAAACACTCGTAAAGTACCATTGCTGAAAAAAGACGTAGTGAAAAGGTTCCAGTTTGCCAGAGAACACATTGACTGGCCTAATGAGAAGTGGCAGGACAATCTGTGGACAGATGAGAGCAAGACTGTTCTTATTGGGTGTAAAGGCTGCAGACAGCTTGTGAGATCCAAAAGCCTAAGAGATGTCGTAAAGTTAGGGCTGCATATCTTTCTGCAAGGGTCCGATGTTAGGTGACTCCATACCGCACAGATGTAAAGCCACTATCAGAAATAAAGGTCATAGAACTAAATATTAGATCAGCGATTATCAGAAAAGCCAAGTCTGGAAACAAATCTCAATTTATCCTGTAGACTCCAGCCTGTAAAGGACGATGCAGACATGGACGTTATCTGAGCAGCCGATTATTCCCGGTTCTTCATTTTCAGTTTAATAATAGATATTTTGTTCCAGTTTTCATTTGGGGTTGAGTGTGTAGCTCCCAGCGCCTCTGTTTGCTGTGGTAGATCGGCTCACTCAGCTGATTAACGAGGTAAACAGAGGAATGCTTTCTGTGTAAATCTAGAGCTGGTTTATTAAGATGTGCACCATAAACTAGTTTGTCAGGGAGATATTAAAAAAATATTAACAATTTCTCCCAAACCCCCTCTTCACCCCTCCCTTATCCACCATTTGTCACCAGAGAAGAGCTGACAATCTAAAGAGCGATCTCTCTGCAAATTATCACCTACAGCAGATGTGACTTGTAAACAAATGCTGGAACAGAAGGTGCTACCAACCCACTTAAAATGCGAGTGTATTTCCCCCTGGCAGAGGCAGGGGATAATTAGACACAGACTTGCGATAAATTTACATGTAGCTGAGGAAGTTCTACTCCCAGGACATCAAAGGGAATCTAACAGAAGTCTAAAGACTTTTGGGCACCGACACAAAATATTGAATATTGTAAGTTCTATAAGTCCGATGATAATGGGACCTATATTTTAGTGACAGGGTCAGCTAGGGAACAATATGGATATTTTCCCGTCGCTGTAAGCCCCTCTAGGGAGCTGTAGCGCAAAAGTGCCAAAATAACGGATCACAGCTACGCCATGTGTCTCTAGAGAAAGGTAAAATCATAACGGAAAATATGGAGTCACTTGCAAGCCTCTGCGATCAACCAGTGATAAGTTATCACAAAAAACAGATATCTTAATGAAAATGTGGAGGCTGGAGTCCAGCCCACGTGATGTCAGCACAGTGGGTGTGTGGGCAGGTCTCCCATTAGGCATACAAGAATCCATGGAGGATGGATCAGTACTCATGTTGGAAGTTACATATTTTGTGTAGCACGGGTCACGTTCGCTGAAAGGGCATCGGAGTGCTTCCCTCCACCTATACTGAATCGTCTCAGCGATCTTTATAGTAAGTCTTCTTTAATCCTCTTTATTTTGTGTAACTGTATATTCTGTACTGTAATTAACCCCTTTTGTAAAATCTTGTATATTTTTCATAACACTGCTTCCCTTTTGGATTAAACATAAAATTTAATAGTTCTGTTTCTTTTGTCCTGTAATTGCTCCCTCCCTCGAAGCCATATACGCTACCAGAACGCAGGTGTCAGGAATTCCCACACAGGAATGACACCGGTGAAATCATGCGATATCTCAGCGTGCTTTCACGCTGTCAGTATTTTGTCCGGAATCGCGAGCACACGATCCAGACTACTCACTACGTGAATATCGGCAAACAACCAGTGAGAGTATGGCGTCACACCTCTGGGTTCCAAAGCATGGAATCCGTGTTTACGCCCTCCATACCGTCACTGTCAGCTTCATGATAGCCCAATTATTATTATTCTCTGCCATCACCGGCCTCGTTTGAAATGTAATACAGGCCTGGCCGGACGCCTGCGTTTTGGTAGCGTATATGGCTTCGGGGAAGGGAACAATTACAGAACAAAAGAAACAGAACTATTAAATTTTATATTTAATCCAAAAGGGAGGCAGTGTTTAAGAATACATATATACAAGGATGTTACAAAGGAGACATTAAAAATACATAAGCAGTTACATAAAATAAACAGGATAAAAGAAGAAAAACTTACACTATACGATCACGGAGACGATTCAACATAGGTGGAGGAGGGGCTCCCCAGTTTGATTATGCTGCTATCGAACAGGACCTGTTGCTTATAATCCTTATACCCCCCTGGCAATGACTGCTCCTGTATTCTCCATGGGTTCTCTTATACCTAAGGGGAGATCTGGCCACACGCCCGGTGGTGACATCATGTGGGCCAGTCTCCAGCTTGTACATTTTTATTAAAAACGCTAACTTCTGCAATAACTCATTGCTCGTTGATCGCAGAAGCTTGCAAAAGACCCCATTTTTTCCCTTATGATTTTATCTTCATTTAGAGACCACACAACGCATAGTTGCAGCCTGCTATTCTGGTGTTTTTGCGATACAGCTCTAGGTAGCGTTTTTCAGTGCCAGAAAAATATCCCTATCATTCCCTAGTTGATTCTATCGCTAAAGATATAGATCCCGTCATTGTCAGATGCATAAACCTTACAATATTTCATATTTCGTTTCGGAGTCGGAGCATCTGGAAATTTCTGTTAAACTCTCTTTGAAGCTTGAGAAGCAGCCTCACGTTTACATGTAAATTAGTGCAAGCCTGTGTTTTAATTACCTCCTGCGTCTTTCAGGGAGAAGATGCTTGCTTCCTAACGAAGTTATAACACTCCTTAGCTGGCATTTGTTTGTGTAAACTATTTCTCAGGCGTGTGTTAATTGGGGCTTTTGTGCTGAGCAAAAGGGGACAGCTTGGTACTGACAAGTGGTGAGAGGAATAAGGGAGGGGGGTGAATAGCTATGTCAGGCAAATATGGAAGAACATTTTCCTGACATTAATATTTGGTGTCCAGCCAAGCCTGCATTATATTTCAAACTCGGTCGGTGGTGGCAGCGAATAATAATAATTGCGCTATCGTGAAGTCGGCAGTGACCGTACGGGGCGTGTACACATATTCCATGTGTTGGAATCTTTAGGTGTGATGCCATACGCTCACTGGTAGCTTGCCGATAGCTACATAGTGAGTAATCGGGATCATGGGCTCGCGAATCCCTGACAAAATCCTGACAGAAGGACGGCAACGGTGAGATATTGTGTGATCTTCCCGCTGTCGTCTCTGTGAAACCCTGACATAGACCAAAACAAAATAGACACATTCAATCTTGTTTGCATAAACATTCACTCATTACAGTCCATATAACTGCGGGGTCCGCCCGCTCAGAAATCAAGGTTCAGGTTTTAAGCAAGAGCCCAGCTCTTTAGGTCAGCTCCCCTTCAGAGCAGATAGAACAGTCAGTCCAAAGGTTTCACTTTGACCTCCTGGACCACACCCTAGGAAGGAGAAATGGCGAACAGTCACCCAGCCCAACTCTTTAGCTGTTCACAATACACCTGGCCCTGTCATGGCCAATTAAGCCCTCACAGCACATAACATGCTGGAGAAAATTCCCAGGTTCATATCACTAAAGCTAATAACCTCAGTAAAACATATCTCCCCTCCAGCACCTTCCCAGTGACTCTCTTACATATTGGCACCTTCAGTCACTAGACAGGGAAGCCTCGACAAGACATCTGAGTTAGTGTGTAGTTTCCCTGGCCTATGTTCTACATGGAAGCTGAAGTCCTGGAGTTCTTGAAACCACTTCGTCATCTGGGCATTCTTATTGCCCTTTTCCTTCATCCATCTCAGGGGCGATTGGTCTGACATTAACCTGAGCCTTCGGCGCAGCAGTTAGTACTTCAAAGTGTCAATCACCCATTTGATGGCCAAGCATTCTTTTTCCACTATAGCATAATTTTTCTCACAGAAGGAAAGTTTCCTACTTAGGTATATGATTGGATGTTCCTCCCCATATACAGTGCATTGTGAAAGTATTTGGCCCCCTTGAACTTTTCTACCTTTTGCCACATTTCTGGCTTCAAACATAAAGATATAAAATTCTAATTTTTTGGGGAAGAATCAACAACAAGTGGGACACAATCATGAAGTGGAACGAAATTTATTGAATATTTTAAACTTTTTAAAAAAAATAAAAAATGAAAAGTGGGGCGTGCAATATTATTCGGCCCCCCTGAGTTAATACTTTGTAGCGCCACCTTTTGCTGCGATTACAGCTGCAAGTCGCTTGGGGTATGTCTCTATCAGTTTTGCACATCGAGAGGCTGAAATTGTTGCCCATTCTTCCTTGCAAAACAGCTCGAGCTCAGTGAGGTTGGATGGAGGGCGCTTGTGAACAACAGTTTTCAGCTCTTTCCACAGATTCTCGATTGGATTCAGGTCTGGACTTTGACTTGGGCATTCTAACACCTGGATGTTTATTTTTGAACCATTCCATTGTAGATTTTGCTTTATGTTTGGGATCATTGTCTTGTTGGAAGATAAATCTCCGTCCCAGTCTCAGGTCTTTTGCAGACTCCAACAGGTTTTCTTCCAGAATGGTCCTGTATTTGTCTCCATCCATCTTCCCATCAATTTTAACCATCTTCCCTGTCCCTGCTGAAGAAAAGCAGGCCCAAACCATGATGCTGCCACCACCATGTTTGACAGTTGGGTTGGTGTTTTGAGGGTGATGAGCTTTGTTGCTTTTATGCCAAACATATTGTTTTGCATTGTGGCCATAAAGTTTGATTTTGGTTTCCTCTGACCCGAGCACCTTATTCCACATGTTTGGTGTGTCTCCCAGGTGGCTTGTGGCAAACTTCAAACAAGACTTTTTATGGATATCTTTGAGAAATGGCTTTCTTCTTGCCACTCTTCCATAAAGGCCAGATTTGTGCAGTGTACGACTGATTGTTGTCCTATGGACAGACTCTCCCACCTCAGCTGTAGTTCTCTGCAGTTCATCCAGAGTGATCATGGGCCTTTTGGCTTCAACTCTGATCAGTCTTCTCCTTGTTCGAGATGAAAGTTTAGAGGGATGGCCAGGTCTAGGTAGATTTGCAGTGGTCTGATACTCCTTCCATTTCAATATGATCGCTTGCACAGTGCTCCTTGAGATGTTTAAAACTTGGGAAATCTTTTTGTATCCAAATCCGGCTTTAAACTTCACCACAACAGTATCTCGGACCTGCCTGGTGTGTTCCTTGGTCTTCATGATGCTCTCCGCACTTGAAACAGAACCCTGAGACTATCACAGAGCAGGTGCATTTATACGGAGACTTGATCACACACAGGTGGATTCTATTTATCATTACCAGTCATTTAGGACAACATTGGATCATTCAGAGATCCTCACTGAACTTCTGGAGTGAGTTTGCTGCACTGAAAGTAAAGGGGCCGAATAATATTGCACGCCCCACTTTTAATTTTTTTTTAAAAAGTTTAAAATATCCAATAAATTTCGTTCCACTTGAAAATGGTGTCCCACTTGTTGTTGATTCTTCCCCAAAAAATTAGAATTTTATATCTTTATGTTTGAAGCCAGAAATGTGGCAAAAGGTAGAAAAGTTCAAGGGGGCAAAATACTTTCACAATGCACTGTATTTCTTGTGACAACACGGCTCTGAACCCGACTTCTGAAGCGTCCGTGTGTACCGTCCAGTGCGATGAAGACTGGCTGTTTACACAGGGCTAGCTTCAATTCTAGAAAGTCATCTCCGCTTCGTAAGTCCACTTTCCCATCAATGACTTTAAGGAGGTCGGTGAGGGGATGAACCACTGATAGTATCCCATATTCCCAAAAAAGCCCTAACCTGTTTTTTGGAAATTGGTTGCGTCCAATTTTGGATCGCCTCCACCTTGATTTGACCCTTACAGATGATATAGCCTAGGTATTTGGCCTCCTCCTTCCCCATGGTGCACTTCTTCGGGTTTATGGTAAATCCCGCCTTCCTCAATGTGTGCCCTCTGGAAGGTGGCTGGGGATCCTTGGAAACCAAAAGGCATCCTGATGTATTGGAAACATCCATCAGGTATAGAGAAGGCTGTCTTCTCTTTGGCTGTTTGGGAGATAGGGATTTGCCAGTAACCTTTTGTTAGGTCAAGAATGGTGACGTATCTTGCTGATCCTAACCTCTCAATGAGCTCATCAATCCAGGGCATCAGATACAGACACCTAATTCAGTTTACGATAATTATTACAAAAACGCAATTCTCCATTTGGCTTTGGCACAAAGACAATGGGACAAGACCAGCTGCTCTTCGACTCTTTGATGACGTCCAGGCTCAACATTCTTCTCACCTCCTTCGAAATCACGTTGTGGCAGGCTTTGGGGATTCAATATGGTTTAAGGTTTACCTGCAAGTGTGGTTCCGTCAGAACTCTGTGCTCCACAGTTTGAGTACATTCCGGCAACTCCAAAAACAGTTCTCGGTTTTGCTGGAGGAGTTCTTGGCACTGTTGTTTCTGGGCCAGTGATAGTGTCTCTGCCACCTCGACATTGGCTCCGGGGTTAGCTCCCAGACATGGAGCTTCCACAGGCTCCCTATCACGGCTTGAGCAGGTTGACGTGGCAGACCTGGTAAGGTTTTATTCTCTCTGGCTGGTGAACCTTATAGCCAACTTTGCTCAGGTTTTCGACCACTTCGTATGGCCCTTGCCACTTAGCCAGAAGTCTTCTTTCCACCGGGGAAATCAGCACTATGAATCGATCTCCAGGGCTAAACTGTCTCAGCTTTGCCGACCAAATTATAGACCCTTGATTGAGCTTCTTGTGTCTGGAGGAGGCTCTCTCTCACAATCGGCATTACCTCTGCAATTCTCTCCTTCATGTGGGCCACATGTTCCATGATGCTCCGGAGGGGTGTAACTTCTGCTTTCCAGGTCTCCTTTGCAACATCCAGGAGAACCGAGGGTTCCGGCCATACAACAGTTCAAATAGAGAGAACCCCGTCGAGGCCTGTGGAACTTCCCGTATAGAAACCAGCAGATACAGAAGTAGGCAGTCCCAGTCTCGACCATCCTTCTCCACGACCTTCTTGAGCATGGCCATCAAGGTTTTATTAAACCTCTCCACCAGACCGTCCATTTGAAGATGGTATACCAATGTCCTGAGTTGCGCAATATGGAGGGCCCTACACAACTCTCTCATAACTTTGAACATAAATGAAGTTCCTTGGTCCATCAGGATCTCCTTTGGGAGGCTGGTCCCAGAAAAGATATGGACCAGTTCTCGGGCTATACTTGTGGCTGAAGAGTTTCTTAGGGTACTGCATCGCGTAGTCCAGGACCACCAGGATATATTGATGCCCTCAGGCAGACTTTACCAAGGGTCCAACTAAATCCATGGCAATGCGGTCAAACGGGACTTTTATAATGGGTAACCACACTAGGGGACTCCAGAAGTGAAAGACTGGGGCGGTTAGCAGGAAAACTGGACAGGACATACAATATTTCAAAATCTCTTGGTGACATCCGGGCCAGTAGAACCTATGAAGAATCCGCTCTTGGTTCTTGTCTACACGAAGAAGACCACCCAAGACATGACAATGGGTCAGGTTTAACACCTTACAACTATAGGGCCCTGGTACTACCAGTTATTCCAATACCTCTCCCCCTAGCTTAGTCCCCACTTAACACAGTTACATTATCAAATGCCCCGTTTAGAGTAAGGTAATTCAGTTGCGCATTCTGAGAACAGACACTGCACTTCTGGGTTTCTTTTGGTACACAAGTAGGACCCCAATCCGTAAATAGTAAAATAAAAACTTGGCACTTGTATTCTTCGTGAAAAACAAATTAATTTTTAATTGTTCAAAGAAATTCCAGAAATAATAAGACATTTCGGTCAACCAGATCTTCATCAGTCATCTGGAGGTGATTGGACTCTTGGACTGCAGACATTTCCCTAGCGCTGCGGCAGTACAAACACCAGTACACCATTTAGTCACGGGACATGTCTGCAGCCCATTCTCAGATTGACAGTCCACACTGCAGGCCAGATAAGCTTAATATAAACTGCCCCGCTCTCAACTGCAGACCATTGGTTCAGTGGACATGGAACAATGAGCGGCTATGTGCCCTGGCCCCTGACACCTCCAACAAATTAAGTCCTTAACGCCGACCCTCAGCAAACGCTCAGTGGGCCCTTGGGACATAGGACGCTCCCAATTTGTGGCCCTAGTACCCCTTTTTTGAGAGTCAGTCTCCTTTTGGGTACCCCAGAACAGGGAAGCGATGAAAACTGGTTTCCCTAATTACTTTTTGACCACCTGGTACCTTTCCACTAGACCAACCAGGTCGTCCGCATTCCGACGATTGCCCTGGGCAACCCAGGTCTGCACTGGTCTAGAAAGAACGTGAATGAATCTGTCCATAACCACGCGCCTCACCATCAGGGCTGGGGTAGAGGGCTCGGGCTACAACCACTTCTGAACAAGATGTAGCAAGTCAAAACATTTTGGAGTGGGGGGGTGTCGCCGAAATGCGCCCAGTGGTAGACCTGCTGTGCCCTGACAGTCATAGTTACTCCTAGGCGCACCATTATTTTTGTCTTTAGCTTGGCATACTCCTTTGCGTCCTCTAAGGTCAGGTCATAATAAGCCTTTTGGGGCTCGGTAGTTAAATAGGGCACCAGCACCTCTGCCCACTGCTCAGTCGGCAGCTTTTCCCGCTCTGCCACCCTTTCAAAAACCGTCAGGAAATTCTCAATGTAATCACCCAGGGTCATCTATTGCAAGACACATCTTACCGCCTTTCAGACTTGTGAGACAACACACATTGGGGGTGGGGTGGTTATCCTACCATGGACTGCATCTGCGAGAAGTTCCATCTGTTGCTTAAGCCCCTCCTGTTACTGCTGCTGCTGGAGATGCTGCACCAAAAGTTTATTAATTTCCTGTTGTGCTAGATGGTGTAACGGGTCTGGGAGGCGGAACCTCTGAGCTACTATACAAGGGGGCGGTCCTTGTAAGGGAGCGGGTGGCGACCAGGCAGGCAGTCACAGCAGGTAACCGGGACAGTCTCTAGAAGAACGGGCAGGAGGTCACGGCAAGTGACCGGGGCAGTCTCTGGATGAACGGGCAGATGGTCACGGCAAGTGACCGGGGCAGTCTCTGGGTGAACGGGCAGATGGTCACGGCAAGTGACCGGGGCAGTCTCTGGGTAAAGGGTTGGTACGACCTGTGGCGGCTGATGGTAGACGTGAGCTCCCAGGTGAGCAGGCGAGAGTCTCTGGATAAACGGGTGGTCACAGCATGTGACGGCGGAGCCTCCAGGAAGACCAACAGACAGGCAGCAGATGAGCGCTCCCAGGTGAGCGGGCAGAAGTCTCTGGACAGGCGGGTGGTCACAGCACGTGACGGCAGAGCCTCCAGGTAGGCTAGCAGACAGGCAGCAGATGAGCGCTCCCAGGTGAGCGGGCAGGAGTCACTGGACAGGCAGGTGGTCACAGCACGTGACGGCAGAGCCTCCAGGGAGGCTAGCAGGCAGGTAGCAGATGTGCGCTCCCAGGTGAGCGGGCAAGAGTCTCTGGACAGGCAGGTGGTCACAGCACGTGACGGCAGAGCCTCCAGGGAGGCTAGCAGGCAGGTAGCAGATGTGCGCTCCCAGGTGAGCGGGCAAGCTGGTCCATAGACAGACTGACAAGAGTTGGAAGGCAGACCGTCAGACCTCAGGCAAGCAGGCAGGTAGTTGATGTGCGCTCCCAGGTGAGCGGGCAAGCTGGTCCTTAGACAGACTGACAGGAGTAGTAAGGCAGACCGTCGGACCTCAGGCTAGCAGGCAGGTAGCAGAATATCAGGCAGGAATAAGACAGCAAGCTGGCAGGAATCTGGCAGGTATCTGGCAGGTAACTGGCAACGGGACCTGAGGGCTGAAGCAGAGTAGTGAACAGTGCAACAACATTGCTCGGGCACCTCCATTTTGGAGGAGGTGCCTTATATATGGTGAAGTCCTCCGGCCATTGGCCGGGGACTCCTTAGGACGCGCGCCCTAAGCACAGTGGCCGGGAAGGAGCGCGCGCTGCCAGCAGAGCGGGAGGAGGACGCCGGGCACGGAGCAGAGAGGTGAGGGGAACAGCGTCCCTGCCTAGCAGAGGGCAGGGATGCCGGCGCTACAGTACCCCCCCCTTTAGGCCCCCCCTTTTTTAGGCCAGACAGAAATTTAGCAAGGATGAGCGGGGCATGGATGTTCTCCCGGGGCTCCCACGTTCTCTCCTCAGGACCAAACCCCTTCCAATCTACTAGAAAAAAGGTCTTTCCTCTTACCCTTTTGGTGGCAAGAATGTTCTCTACCTCAAACTCGTCCTCAGCAGAAACCGGAGCAGGAGGCGTACCTGTAGACTTGGAAAAAGAGTTAAGTACCACAGGTTTGAGGAGAGATACATGGAAGGAGTTAGGGATCCGTAAGTTGGCCGGGAGTTTCAATTTATAGGCCACCGGGTTGATCTGACTGATGACCTCCAGAGGACCGATGAACCGAGGCCCTAACTTGTAAGAAGGTATCTTGAGTCGGACATATTTAGATGAGAGCCAGACTTTATCTCCAGGACGAAATTGTGGAGGATCCAGGCGTTTTTTGTCAGCGTGTCTTTTCATCCGTTCGGACGACTGAAGGAGTGCGGATCGGGTACTCTCCCAAATGGAGGAAAATTTGCTAACGAGAGATTCCGCAGCCGGGTTGTCCACAGAGGTGGAGACAGGAAAAGGAATCCGAGGATGCTGACCGAAGACTACAAAAAACGGGGATTTGGAGGAGGATTCGCTCTCGTGATTGTTATAAGAGAACTCGGCCCATGGTAGGAGATCCACCCAGTCTGAATGATGGGCATTAACGAAGTGCCGGAGGTAACTGGTCAGGTTCTGATTGATCCGCTCCACTTGACCATTGGACTGTGGGTGGTAAGCGGAAGAGAAGTCCAGGGTGACGTCTAGCAGTTTACAAGTGGCTCTTCAGAAGCGTGAGGTGAACTGTACCCCACGATCCGACACGATGTGGAGGGGCAGGCCATGAAGACGAAAGATGTGACGAATAAAGTCTTTAGCTAGCTCGGGTGCAGACGGGAGGCCTGGCAGGGGAACGAAATGTGCCATCTTGGAGAAGCGGTCAGCGACCACCCAAATGACCGTACAACCGGCAGAGACTGGGAGGTCAGTTATAAAGTCCATTGCTATATGCTGCCAGGGGGCAGCAGGTACAGAAAGCGGAAGGAGGCGACCGGCTGGCAGATGTCTCGGAACCTTGTTGCGGGCGCAGGACACACAGGCAGAAACAAAGTCTATTACGTCCTTGTGCAGGGTAGGCCACCAGTAGTGCCGGGTAATAAGCTGGAGGGTCTTTTTTCTGACCGGCGTGGCCAGCCAGTTTAGACGAGTGACCCCAGTGAAGGATCTTCTCCCGATCAGGTACTGATACGAACGTCTTTCCGGGAGGGAGACGATTTAGACTCACGGGAGCCACCTGCATTACTCTGGCGGGATCGATGATGTGTTTCGGATCTTCCTCGAGATCAGACACCAGAAAGGATCGAGACAAGGCGTCCGCCTTGACGTTTTTGTCAGCCGGGCGAAAATGAAGAACAAAATCAAAGCGAGCAAAAAACAAGGACCACCGGGCTTGGCGCGGGTTAAGTCTCTGGGCATGCTGGAGGTAAGCCAAGTTCTTGTGGTCAGTGTAAATTATTACCGGGTGAAGAGCCCCCTCGAGCAGGTAACGCCACTCCTCCAATGCCAGTTTGATGGCCAATAACTCTCGGTCTCCTATGGAATAATTGCGCTCTGAGGAGGAGAAGAGTTTAGAGAAGAAGCCGCAAGTTACCATCCTCCCGGAAGATGATTTTTGAGTAAGTACCGCTCCGGCTCCAGAGGAGGAGGCGTCAACTTCCAGGAAGAACTGCTTGTTGCCGTCCGGGCGATGCAGCACCGGGGCGGAAGAGAAGGCCTGTTTTAAGGAAAGAAAGGCCTCCTCTGCTTCGGGCGGCCACTCTTTGGGATTAGTACCCTTACGGGTGAGCGCGGAAATTGGGGCAGTCCGGGAAGAGAAGTGCGGTATGAAGAGGCGGTAGTAGTTGGTGAAGCCCAGGAACCGCTGAATGGCCTTCAACCCCTCCGGTCGAGGCCATTTCTCGATGGCAGACAGTTTCTCTGGATCCATTCGTAGGCCGGTCTGAGAAATAATGTAGCCCAAAAACGGAAGCGAGGTCTGCTCAAAGAGGCACTTCTCGTATTTAGCGAAGAGGTGATTCTGCCTGAGCCTGAGCAGGACCTGACGAACATCCCTCCGGTGAGTCTGGAGATCCGGAGAGAAGACCAAGATGTCGTCCAGGTACACCACTACGCAGGAGTAGAGAAGGTCCCGGAAGATGTCATTGACCAACTCTTGAAAGACGGCAGGAGCGTTACAGAGACCAAAGGGCATTACCAGATATTCATAGTGGCCGTCCCGGGTGTTGAATGCCGTCTTCCATTCATCCCCCTGATGGATACGAACCAGGTTGTACGCCCCACGGAGGTACAGTTTGGTGAAGATTCTAGCCCCCCTCAGACGATCAAATAACTCCGGAATGAGCGGAAGGGGGTACTTATTCTTCACCGTGATCTGGTTAAGGCCTCTATAGTCTATACAGGGACGGAGAGAGCCGTCCTTCTTTTTGACGAAAAAGAAGCCTGCTCCCGCCGGGGAGGTAGATTTCCGGATGAATCCCCTGGCCAGATTCTCCTCAATATATTCGGACATCGACCGGGTCTCAGCAGCGGATAATGGATAAATACGCCCACGGGGAGGAGTAGTACCAGGTAACAGGTCGATAGGGCAGTCGTATGGTCTATGAGGGGGTAGTGTCTCTGCCTCCTTTTTATTAAAGACATCAGCATAAGACCAATAAGGAATCGGAAGTCCAGGTAGATTAGCTGGGGTAGGAGAAGGACGGACGGGATGGACGGGAACCAGACAGGTCTTATGGCAGTCCTGTCCCCAGCGAAGGACTTCTCCGGTCTGCCAGTCAAGCACGGGTGCATGTCTCTGGAGCCAAGGTAGACCTAGCAAGAGGGCGTGAGAGAGTCCAGGCAGAACATGAAAGGAGATACTCTCAGAATGCAGCATTCCCACCTGCAGAGTAATGGATTCGGTGATGAGTTGGATGGGGCGTGGTAAGAGAGACCCATCCACGGTAGCAACAGACAAGGGTACAGCCAGAGGTTTGGTGGGGATGCGGTATTTCTCTACCAGGGACTGTGAAATAAGATTCCCGGCTGCTCCAGAGTCAAGTTGGGCTAGTTCGAAATAACGGTTCTCCCCGCAGACGATTGAGACTGACAGCAGCAGAGATGGAGAGGATTTATTCTTGTCTAGGTCGACCTCTCTGAGCGAACCTAGACACAGGCGTTTCCCGACCTCTCCGGGCAGGCACGGATCCGGTGCTCCTTACTGCCACAGTAGAAGCAGCTCCCCTCGGCACGGCGTAAGTCCTGACGGGTTTTGACCATCTTGGTCTGGTCGACCTGCATAGGCTCAGGAGAGTGTACCTGGGGAGAGACGGATTTCTGAAAAGTAGGAGCTAGACGTGGAAACCTCCTCTCACGGGTGACCTCTTTGGCACGCTCCTGGAACCGTAGGTCAATCCGGGTGGCAAGAGTTATTAGGTCATCGAGAGTGGTAGGAATGTCCCGACCGGCAAGTTCATCTTTAATACGGCCGGACAGACCCTCCCAGAAGACGGATACCAGAGCGTCGTTATCCCAGGCCAGCTCCGAGGCAAGGGTACGGAACAGTATGGCATATTGGCCCACGGTGAGACTTCCCTGACGGAGGCGTAGCAGTGATGATGCGGATGAGGTCTTCCGTCTGGGTTCGTCGAAGACTTTCCGGAAAGCCATGAGAAAGGCAGGCAAGTCGGACACCAGGGGGTCTCCTCTCTCCCATAGAGGATTTAGCCAGGCCAGGGCCTCCCCGGTGAGATGGGACATGATGAAGGCAATTTTGGCCCGGTCGGAGTTAAACTGGTGGGACAGGAGTTCAAAGTGCAGGGTGCACTGATTTATGAAGCCCCGAGCCTGGGCGGAGTCGCCTCCGAAGCGAGGAGGTGCAGAAAGCCGGGGTCCGGGGTAGGATACCATGGTATTAGTGGACAGCGGAGCTGCCGGATTGCGAGTCATGGCACTGGCGGAGGTTGCTGGCGGAGCAGTCAGTGTCCAGGCGAGAATTGACATTCCGCAGGTGACCCAGGATGGACTCCTGTTGGGACCTCTGACGGGACAGTTCATGACACAGGTTCGAGAGCGAGGGAGCTTGGGTGCCACCGGGTTCCAGGGCCCGAGCAAACTGTAACGGGAGGCGGAACCTCTGAGCTACTATACAAGGGGGCAGTCCTTGTAAGGGAGCGGGTGGCGACCAGGCAGGCAGTCACAGCAGGTGACCGGGACAGTCTCTAGAAGAACGGGCAGGAGGTCACGGCAAGTGACCGGGGCAGTCTCTGGATGAACGGGCAGATGGTCACGGCAAGTGACCGGGGCAGTCTCTGGGTGAACGGGCAGATGGTCACGGCAAGTGACCGGGGCAGTCTCTGGGTAAAGGGTTGGTACGACCTGTGGCGGCTGATGGTAGACGTGAGCTCCCAGGTGAGCAGGCGAGAGTCTCTGGATAAACGGGTGGTCACAGCATGTGACGGCGGAGCCTCCAGGAAGACCAACAGACAGGCGGCAGATGAGCGCTCCCAGGTGAGCGGGCAGAAGTCTCTGGACAGGCGGGTGGTCACAGCACGTGACGGCAGAGCCTCCAGGTAGGCTAGCAGACAGGCAGCAGATAAGCGCTCCCAGGTGAGCGGGCAGGAGTCACTGGACAGGCAAGTGGTCACAGCACGTGACGGCAGAGCCTCCAGGGAGGCTAGCAGGCAGGTAGCAGATGTGCGCTCCCAGGTGAGCGGGCAAGCTGGTCCATAGACAGACTGACAAGAGTTGGAAG
This sequence comes from Phyllobates terribilis, assembly GCF_046119375.1. Classification (NCBI taxonomy): domain Eukaryota; kingdom Metazoa; phylum Chordata; class Amphibia; order Anura; family Dendrobatidae; genus Phyllobates; species Phyllobates terribilis. The sequence goes on from NW_027362763.1 coordinate 17,983,092, forward strand.
GCAGACCGTCGGACCTCAGGCAAGCAGGCAGGTAGTTGATGTGCGCTCCCAGGTGAGCGGGCAAGCTGGTCCTTAGACAGACTGACAGGAGTAGTAAGGCAGACCGTCGGACCTCAGGCTAGCAGGCAGGTAGCAGAATATCAGGCAGGAATAAGACAGCAAGCTGGCAGGAATCTGGCAGGTATCTGGCAGGTAACTGGCAACGGGACCTGAGGGCTGAAGCAGAGTAGTGAACAGTGCAACAACATTGCTCGGGCACCTCCATTTTGGAGGAGGTGCCTTATATATGGTGAAGTCCTCCGGCCATTGGCCGGGGACTCCTTAGGACGGCGCGCGCGGCCCCTTTAAGAGGGAGGGAGAGCGCGCGCGCCCTAAGCACAGTGGCCGGGAAGGAGCGCGCGCTGCCAGCAGAGCGGGAGGAGGACGCCGGGCACGGAGCAGAGAGGTGAGGGGAACAGCGTCCCTGCCTAGCAGAGGGCAGGGACGCCGGCGCTACAGATGGTGTTGTTGCTGGGCTTGCTGTTGCTGGATTTAGATCAGGTGCTCGATCAGCTCCTCCATTTTGTCTGACTGCTATTCCATCCTTATAGCCGCCTTCACCCAGGACACACAGTTTGTCCATAGACCTCACACTTGCTTCCTTAGGATCTTGCCCCCAATTCTAGCCACCACCTGTGGTAGATCGGCTCACTGTGCTGCTTATCGACGTAGTCAAAGCAATGCTTTTTGTTTAAATCTTCAGTTGGTTTATTAAAACATCCTCATAAAGCAGTCCAAACAAAATAAACATATTCAGTCTTGTCAGCCTAAATAAACAGCATGCATTACGGTCCATATAACTTCAGGGTCCGCCCGCTCAGAAATCAGGGTTCGGCTCTATTAAGCAAGAGCCCAGCTCTTTTGGTCAGCTCTCCTTTAGAGCACATAGAACAGTCAGTAGTGATGAACGAGCACTAAAATGCTCGGATGCTCGTTGCTCGGGTCGAGCAAATCGTAATGCCCAGGTGCTCGACCCAAGCAATGAGCCCAATGTAAGTCAATGGGAAACTCAAGCATTTTTCCGGCGCCCTCCCCAGAAGGTCAGGAGGGTGCCTAAAAATTGGCCAAATCAATGGGAACATTGCTAAAATTATATGGTAACAGCATGGGCAATTCCCCTGGAAGCATCTCTGACTCCCAGGTCACTGCTGCGAACAATGTTATCAGAGTATTACGTCACTTTTATGGACTTACAATAAAACATACAAAAACGAAACCAATATGGATTTTTCCGGGGAAATATGTTAAGGAACATCCTTTCCAGGGTAATGACTTGTATATAAGGCAAAATAAATAACCAAAAACAAAAATACTCCTCCACACCTTGGGCTATGTTCACACGTAGCGTTTTTGATGCGTTTTTGCACTTTTGCATTGCTATCAATGGTGAAAAATACATTCACCAGTAAATGTAATTTTAACATTTTACTACCTTATCTGGCTATGTGGTGTGTGACACATCATCAGACACATCCTGTTTCATTTATGAAGGAGGGACTGTGAAAGTCACAAAGCCTATTTTTACAAGGCCATCAGGCAGCCCTTACTATATTTTAAAGGGTCAGGAGTCGGCCCTCACTATTGTTATAGGGCTATCAGCTGACTATTCTTTGTTGTTCCCATTATTAAAGAGTGGGTCTCCTATACTGTTATTGCGTATGCAGTGACTGCAAGGTCTGCCAAAAATTAGTTCACACTCCAACACCCCTTTGAAGAGACGTAGAGGAGGGCCTCATTAAAAAAAATTGTTCCCATTCGCAGTGTTGTCACCTGCCTCCCTCTCCCTTTGTGCCGCTGTACTCGCTATGCATGTCACTTTGCCAGGTTGGGTCAGTGACTTCCATCGTCCACCACATCGCCTTCTATGTACGTACCCTGGGTCTCCTCCTGACTTGCTGACAATTGTATCTCATCATCATCATCCACCTCTTGCAACAGTAATTGCAGTTTCCCACCATCACCTTCGTGTGACCGCGGCTGCTCAAATATTTGGGCATCGCTACATGCGATCTCCTCTTGCCCCGCTTGAAGTGGACAGGGCGAGAGGCCCGAAACTATAAATGGAAAAGTAAACAGCCCTTCGGAGTGTCCAAGTGTGGGATCACTTGTCTCCGAGCACCCGGCATGGTGAGAGGAAGGAGGATCAGGGTGAGGAATATGTGATCCAGACTCACAGCTACTGAGACTGGACCGTGTGGAAGACAGGGTGGTGGTCATAGGCGGATTATAATGAGGGCAATCTGGGCTACCGCCCGGGGCCCGGAACTCCGGGAGGCCCATGGCCAGATTGCCCTTATTATAATATGTGGGCGCCAATGCGGCAGGCAGAGGCGGGGGGGCCCCGGACCGCTCCCCCAGCAGCTGCGCACAGCCGCTGCTTCTTCTTCAGCCGGGCCAGCACTGCATCTGTTAACTTCCCTGTGTGCTGGCCCGGCCACGTCACAGCTCGTGTGGACTCCTGCTGTGTATAGATGGCGCCGTGCTGCCTCCTGCTGTTTATAGATGGCTACGTGCGGCCTCCCGCTGTGTATATATGGCGCCGTGCTGCTCCTGCTGCGTATAGATGGCTACATGCGGACTCCCGCTGCATATAGATGGCTACGTGGGGCCTCCTGCTGTGTATAGATGGCTACGTGCGGCCTCCTGCTGTGTATAGATGGCTACGTGCGGCCTCCTGCTGTGTATAGATGGCTACCTGCGGCCTCCCGCTGTGTATAGATGGCTACGTGCGGCCTCCCGCTGTGTATAGATGGCTACGTGCGGCCTCCCGCTGTGTATAGATGGCTACGTGCGGCCTCCAGCTGTGTATAGATGGCTACGTGCGGCCTCCCGCTGTGTATAGATGGCTACGTGCGGCCTCCCGCTGTGTATAGATGGCTACGTGCGGCCTCCCGCTGTGTATAGATGGCACCGTGCGGCCTCCCGCTGTGTATAGATGGCACCGTGCGGCCTCCCGCTGTGTATAGATGGCTACGTGCGGCCTCCCGCTGTGTATAGATGGCTACGTGCGGCCTCCCGCTGTGTATAGAAGGCTACGTGCGGCCTCCTGCTGTATCTGGGGGGTGCCGTGCGGCCTCCTGCTGTGTATAGATGGTGCCGTGCGGACTCCCACTGTTTATAGATGGCGCCGTGTGGCCTCCCGCTGTGTATAGATGGCTACGTGCAGCCTTCCGCTGTGTATAGATGGCTACGTGCGACCTGCTGCTGTGCACAGATGGCTACGTGCGACCTCCCGCTGTGTATAGATGGCTACGTGCGACCTCCCGCTGTGTATAGATGGCTACGTGTGGCCTCCCACTGTGTATAGATGGCTACGTGCGACCTCCCACTGTGTATAGATGGCTACGTGTGGCCTCCCGCTGTGTATAGATGGCTACGTGCGACCTCCCGCTGTGTATAGATGGCTACGTGTGGCCTCCCGCTGTGTATAGATGGCTACGTGCGGCCTCCCGCTGTGTATAGATGGCTATGTGCGGCCTCCTTCTGTGTATAGATGGTAACGTGCGGCTTACCGCTGTGTATAGATGGCTACGTGCGGCCTCCCACTGTGTATAGATGGCTACGTGTGGCCTCCCACTGTGTATAGATGGCTACGTGCGACCTCCCACTGTGTATAGATGGCTACGTGTGGCCTCCCACTGTGTATAGATGGCTACGTGCGACCTCCCGCTGTGTATAGATGGCTACGTGCGACCTCCCGCTGTGTATAGATGGCTACGTGTGGCCTCCCACTGTGTATAGATGGCTACGTGCGACCTCCCACTGTGTATAGATGGCTACGTGTGGCCTCCCGCTGTGTATAGATGGCTACGTGCGACCTCCCGCTGTGTATAGATGGCTACGTGTGGCCTCCCGCTGTGTATAGATGGCTACGTGCGGCCTCCCGCTGTGTATAGATGGCTATGTGCGGCCTCCTTCTGTGTATAGATGGTAACGTGCGGCTTACCGCTGTGTATAGATGGCTACGTGCGGCCTCCCACTGTGTATAGATGGCTACGTGTGGCCTCCTTCTGTGTATAGATGGCTACGTGCGGCCTCCTTCTGTGTATAGATGGTTACGTGTGGCCTCCTGCTGTGTATAGATGGCTACGTGTGGCCTCCCGCTGTGTATAGATGGCTACGTGCGACCTCCCGCTGTGTATAGATGGCTACGTGTGGCCTCCCGCTGTGTATAGATGGCTACGTGCGGCCTCCCGCTGTGTATAGATGGCTATGTGCGGCCTCCTTCTGTGTATAGATGGTAACGTGCGGCTTCCCGCTGTGTATAGATGGCTACGTGCGGCCTCCCACTGTGTATAGATGGCTACGTGTGGCCTCCTTCTGTGTATAGATGGCTACGTGCGGCCTCCTTCTGTGTATAGATGGTTACGTGTGGCCTCCTGCTGTGTATAGATGGCTAAACGCGTCTTGCCCATTTTAACTGGAGTGTAATATTTGGCAGGCTCCAAAAATGTTTAGATTATTACCACAGTAATATGGGATCACGTGTTTTAGGCAGTGGCGTTAGAGATATGACATTGGTCAGCGACTAAGTGTGAATAGGTTGAACAACACACAACTAGCAGACTTTAACTGGAGTGTAATATCTGGCACGCTCCACAAAATGTCAGGATTATAACCACAGTAATATTGGATAATAAAATAAAAAAATCTGTCTGTATTCAAGCAAATGGAGCAGTAAAATGGAGTACTGTATTGCTTTTTAAGCAAATAATCAGGATTAAGAGCAAAAAAAAAATTAGCCCTGATATATAGGGCTATGGATATCTGTAACAGCAGCAGCAGACAGAACGTGCAATATATGTATATATAGCTGTGAAATACCCAATACCTCATTAATAAACCACTAATTCTCTCCCTCGCTCAGCAGCACCTCTCCCTACTCTGCCTGTCTGAAGGGTAGACTGTGACAAGCATAGGATCACCTGGTCTGATATAGACCTGATGACGCTGTGCGGCCAGCCAATCACTGTAATGCCACAACCAACATGGCTGCGGCATTACAGTGAGTGGCAGGCAATCCTTGTTCATTGGCTCTGTAAAGAGCACCAAACATGCAGGGCGGGGACTCGAGCTCCCGCCTGAGCTTCCCGGAAATACTCGCCGAGCATCTCGAACAGTGAGATGCTCAGGAGAGTACTGAGCAGTAGCGAGCATGCTCGCTCATGACTATCAGTCAGTTCAAAGGTTTCACTTTTACCTCCTGGACGACACCCTAGGGAGGAGATATGGTGAACAGCCGATTAACTCCTCACAGCACATAACATACTGGAGCAAACTTCGAGGTTTATATCACTGAAGCTAATAACCTCAGTGAAACATATCTCCCAACCAGTACATTAGCAGTGACCCAGTTGCAGTGTATGGAGATAACTGCGATTATGGTGATTCAGCTTTTCTCGGTTTAAACACACTGCTATTTTCACACAACTGTAGGTGACCCTCTAACAGATATGAACGTTCCCCTCCTTACACTGCTGCTCGGGCATGAAATGCGTTTCCTCTTCTTCATCTACGACCTCAACCTTAATACCAATCAGACGTTCACCCTAAAATACAAGAAAATGTGAAATAAGCCACGAATTAGTGATCTATGGTCGTATGAGGGGGAGACGAAAGCGCCATCTACCAGATGATTCTCCAAGACATTCTCCTGGGAATAGTGAGGAGCCGCACATCTCTCTGGGGGATTTCTCCTCCTGGATGCATCTGTAGGAAACAGTAAGACAAAATTCTACAGTGCCTTGCGAAAGTATTTACTCCTCTTGGCTTTTTACATATTTTGTTACATTACATCCTGTGTTTAAATATTTTTGTAATCTGATTTGTGTGATACATCAGCACTAAATAATGTAAGATGGTGAAGTGAGAAAAATATCGGCATAAATTAAATTTATGGAATCAAATAACTAAATATTGTCATGTGCATATGTATTCACCCCTTTTGTGATGAAGCCCCTAAAAATTTCTGTTGCAAGCAATTACGTTCATAAGTCCCTTGCTTAGTGACAGGAAGCCCACCTGTGTGCAATCTAATGTCACATGTCGGTCAGTAGATACACTTTACCTTTTCTGAAAGGCCACAGAGGCTGCAACACTATTAACGAGGCACCACCAACCAAACACCATGAAGACCAAGGAGATCTCCAAACAACATCATAGAGACCAAGGAGATCTCCAAACACCACCACGAAGACCAAGGAGTTCTCCAAACACCACCACGAAGACCGAGGAGATCTCCAAACAAGTTGGGGACAAAGTTGATGAGAAGTTCGGGTTGGGTTATACAAAAATAACCCAATCTCTGATGATCCCCTGGAGCACCATTAGATCCACTATCATCAAATTGAAAGAACATGGTACTACAGCAAACCTGCCAAGAGAGGGCCGTCCACCAAAACTCTAAGCCCGGGCAAGATCAGAGAGGCAGCACAGAGACCAAACATAACCCTGAAGGAGCTGCAGAGTTCCCAAGCAGAGACTGGCGTATCTGTCCATACAATCACAATAAGCCATACAATCCATGGAGGTTGCCTTTATGGAAGAGTGGGCAGAAAAAAGCCTTTACTTACACTCAGAAATTGTAAGGCTCGATTTGAGTTTGTCAAAAGACATGTGGAAGACTACTCAAATGTATGGAGGAAGGTGCGGTGGTCAGATGAGACCGAAATTGAACTTTTGGCAACCAAGGTAAACGCTGTCTGGCGCTAAACCAACACAACTCATCATCCCAAGAACGCCATGTTTTTCACCAGCAAAAATGGTCCGAGTTGAGGGGAAGATGGATGGTGCAAAATACAGAGATGTTCTTGAGCAGAACCTGTTTCAGCCTGTCAGTGATTTGAGACTGGGACAGAAGTTCACCTTCCAACAAGACAATGAGCCAAAGCGCTAAAGCAACACTCGAGTGGTTTAAGGTGAAACGTGGAAATGTTCTGGAGCGGCCGAGTCACAGCCCAGACCTGAATCCAATGGAGACTCTGTGGTCAGACGTGAAGATCGCTGTTCACCAGAGGAAACCATCTAACTTGAAGGAGCTGGAGCAGTTTTGGCTTGAAGAATGGGCAAAAATCCCAGTGGCCAGATGTGGAAAGCTCATAGAGACTTATCCAAAGTGACTGCAGCTGTAATTGCTGCAAAAGGAGGCTCTACAAAGTACTGCGATTAGGGGGGTTATTTTGTCCTATTGGTTGCTTGCTTCACAATAAGAAGAAAACCAAATGTTCACAGGTGTAAGCATGATCTTTACATGAACTGATAAAAACCTAAAAAAAAAAAAACCTGTGAAAATCCAGGATGTGAGGTAGCAAAACAGGAAAAATGCCAAGGGGTTAAATACTTTTGCAAGCCACAGTATGTAATGGTGGTGGTGTAGTCTGCGAGGCATTGTCGGTAATGAAATTTCTGAGAAGGAGGTGTGGCGCGTGAGGCACTGGCAGTAATGTGAGGTCCGAGGTGGTGTGGAGCATGAGGCACCAGCGGTAAGGCAACGTCCAATGTGGTGTGGAGCCCGAGACGGAGGCGGTAAAGTGATGCCCAAGATAAAAGGTGGTGATGCTGGTGTGGAGCCCGAGGACATGGTATTACTTTATTGCCAGCATGGCATTCTCCTGTAGGAGCAGCTGTGTGACAGGCGCAAACCTCCGCTGCCAGGTGCAGACTGGTTTCCTGTGACTCTTATGAGGATAGAAGGAGGCGGTGATCAGTGTACATTCTGCCCTGTATAGAGACGGGCGACCCCGAGACTGATACGTCTGACACACTGCAGATGTAAGACCGGAACAAGAGCCGAAACCGGGAGCTTCTACATCACCAGCCATTCTACCCCTGTGTGTATGCCCTATACATGGCGAGACAAAGGGTCCGACAAGACCCCGGTGCCACAGCAATAATGTAAAATACACAAGTCTCCTCTTACCTGGTGATGTACGAAACCGGTGCTCCTCCACCGCAACGTCCGAATACAGATCCCGGTGCTCCTCCACCACAACATCCGAGTACAGATCCCGGTGCTCCTCCACCGCAACATCCGAGTACAGATCCCGGTGCTCCTCCACCGCAACATCCGAGTACAGATCCCGGTGCTCCTCCACCGCAACATCCGAGTACAGATCCCGGTGCTCCTCCACCACAACGTCCGAGTACAGATCCCAGTGCTCCTCCACCGCAACATCCGAGTACAGATCCCGGTGCTCCTCCACCACAACGTCTGAGTACAGATCCCGGTGTCTTTCTACATAATCCCACTCCTCCATGGAGAAATAAAGAGCGACGTCCTGACACCGGAGAGGAATCTGACAACCAAAGAGACCGACATCACCCAGAATCCTCCAGCGTATAATCTCCCAGCAGTCACCTCTCTGCCCATCAACCAGAATCCTCCAGTGTATACTGTAAAATCTCCCAGCAGTTTCCTCTCCTCTCATCCCCCAGAATCGTCCAGTGTATACTGTATAATCTCCCAGCACTCTCCTCTCCTCTCATCACCCAGAATCCTCCAGTGTATACTGTATAATCTCCCAGCAGTTTCCTCTCATCAACCAGAATCCTCCAGTGTATACTGTATAATCTCCCAGCAGTTTCCTCTCATCCCCCAGAATCGTCCAGTGTTTACTGTATAATCTCCCAGCAGTCTCCTCTCATCCCCCAGAATCGTCCAGTGTATACTGTATAATCTCCCAGCAGTCTCCTCTCATCCCCCAGAATCGTCCAGTGTATACTGTATAATCTCACAGTAGTCTCCTCTCATCCCCCAGAATCGTCCAGTGTATACTGTATAATCTCCCAGCAGTCTCCTCTCATCAACCAGAATCCTCCAGTGTATACTGTATAATCTCCCAGCAGTCTCCTCTCATCACCCAGAATCCTCCAGTGTATACTGTATAATCTCCCAGCAGTCTCCTCTCCTCTCATCACCCAGAATCCTCCAGTGTATAATCTCCCAGCAGTCTCCTCTCCTCACCCAGAATCCCCCAGTGTATACTATATTATCTCCCAGCAGTCTCCTCTCATCACCCAGAATCCTCCAGTGTATACTGTATAATCTCCAAGCAGTCTCCTCTCATCTACCAGAATCCACCAGTGTATACTGTATAATCTCCCAGCAGTCTCCTCTCTACTCATCACCCAGAATCCTCCAGTGTATACTGTATAATCTCCCAGCAGTCTACTCTCTGCTGATCACCCAGAATCCTCCAGTGTATACTGTATAATCTCCCAGCAGTCTCCTCTCCTCTCATCACCCAGAATCCTCCAGTGTATACTGTATAATCTCCCAGCAGTTTCCTCTCCTCTCATCACCCAGAATCCTCCAGTGTACACTGTATAATCTCCCAGCAGTCTCCTCTCATCACCCAGAATCCTCCAGTGTATACTGTATAATCTCCCAGCAGTCTCCTCTCCGCTCATCACCCAGAAACCTCCAGTGTATACTGTATAATCTCCCGGCAGTCTCCTCTCATCACCCAGAATCCTCCAGTGTATACTGTATAATCTCCCAGCAGTCTCCTCTCCTCTCATCACCCAGAGTCCTCCAGTGTATACTGTATAATCTCCCAACAGTCTCCTCTCTGCTCATCACCCAGAATCCTCCAGTGTATACTGTATAATCTCCCAGCAGTCTCCTCTCATCACCCAGAAACCTCCAGTGTATACTGTAAAATCTCCTAGCAGTCTCCTCTCCTCTCATCACCCAGAATCCTCCAGTGTATACTGTATACTCTCCCAGCAGTCTCCTCTTCTCATCACCCAGAATCCTCCAGTGTATACTGTAAAATCTCCCAGCAGTCTCCTCTCATCACCCAGAATCCTCCAGTGTATACTGTATAATCTCACAGTAGTCTCCTCTCCTCTCATCACCCAGAATCCTCCAGTGTATACTGTATATTCTCCCAGCAGTCTCCTCTCATCACCCAGAATCCTCCAGTATATACTGTATAATCTCCCAGCAGTCTCCTCTTTTCTCATCACCCAGAATCCTCCAGTGTATACTGTAAAATCTCCCAGCAGTCTCCTCTCATCACCCAGAATCCTCCAGTGTACACTGTATAATCTCCCAGCAGTCTCCTCTCTTCACCCAGAATCCTCCAGTGTATACTGTAGAATCTCCCAGCAGTCTCCTCTCATCACCCAGAATCCTCCAGTGTATACTGTATAATCTCCCAGCAGTCTCCTCTCCGCTCATCACACAGAATCCTCCAGTGTATACTGTATAATCTCCCAGCACTCTCCTCTCATCACCCAGAATCCTCCAGTGTATACTGTATAATCTCCCAGCAGTCTCCTCTCCTCTCATCACCCATAATCCTCCAGTGTAGCCTGCATAATCTCCCAGCAGTCTCCTCTCCGCTCATCAGCCAGAATCCTCCAGTGTATAATCCCCTAGCAGTCTCCTCTCCTCTCATTACCCAGAATCCTCCAGAGTAACCAGCATAATCTCCCAGCAGTCTCCTCTCCTCTCATCACCCAGAATCCTCCAGTGTATACTGTATAATCTCCCAGCAGTCTCCTCTCCTCTCATCACCCAGAATCCTCCATTGTATACTGTATAATCTCTCAGCAGTCTCCTCTCATCACCCAGAATCCTCCAGTGTATACTGTATAATCTCCCAGCAGTCTCCCCTCCGCTCATCACCCAGAATCCTCCAGTGTATACTGTATAATCTCCCAGCAGTCTCCTCTCATCACCCAGAATCCTCCAGTGTATACTGTATAATCTCCCAGCAGTCTCCTCTCATCACCCAGAATCCTCCAGTGTATACTGTAGAATCTCCCAGCAGTCTCCTCTCATCACCCAGAATCCTCCAGTGTATACTGTATAATCTCCCAGTCTCGTCTCATCACCCAGAATCCTCCAGAGTATACTGTATAATCTCCCAGCAGTCTCCTCTCATCACCCAGAATCCTCCAGTGTATACAGTATAATCTCCCAGCAGTCTCCTCTCATCACCCAGAATCCTCCAGTGCATACTGTATAATCTCCCAGCTGTCTCCTCTCATCACCCAGAATCCTCCAGTGTAACCTGCATAATCTCCCAGCAGTCTCCTCTCCTCTCATCACCCAGAATCCTCCAGTGTATACTGTATAATCTCCCAGCAGTCTCCTCTCCTCTCATCACCCAGAATCCTCCATTGTATACTGTATAATCTAACAGCAGTCTCCTCGCATCACCCAGAATCCTCCAGTGTAACCTGCATAATCTCCCAGCAGTCTCCTCTCCTCTCATCACCCAGACTTCTCCAGTGTATACTGTATTAACTCCCAGCAGTCTCCTCTCCTCTCATTACCCAGAATCCTCCAGTGTATACTGTATAATCTCCCAGCAGTCTCCTCTCATCACCCAGAATCCTCCAGTGTATACTGTAAAATCTCCCAGCAGTCTCCTCTCATCACCCAGAATCCTCCAGTGTATTCTGTAAAATCTCCCAGCAGTCTCCTCTCATCAGCCAGAATCCTCCAGTGTATTCTGTATAATCTCCCAGCAGTCTCCTCTCCGCTCATCACCCAGAATCCTCCAGTGTATACTGTATAATCCCCCAGTAGTCTACTCTCATCACCTAGAATCCTCCAGTGTATTCTGTATAATCTCCCAGCAGTCTCCTCTCCGCTCATCAGCCAGAATCCTCCAGTGTATAATCCCCTAGCAGTCTCCTCTCCTCTCATTACCCAGAATCCTCCAGTGTAACCAGCATAATCTCCCAGCAGTCTCCTCTCCTCTCATCACCCAGAATCCTCCAGTGTATACTGTATAATCTCCCAGCAGTCTCCTCTCCTCTCATCACCCAGAATCCTCCATTGTATACTGTATAATCTCCCAGCAGTCTTCTCTCCTCTCATCACCCAGAATCCTCCAGTGTATACTGTATAATCTCCCAGCAGTCTCCCCTCCGCTCATCACCCAGAATCCTCCAGTGTATACTGTATAATCTCCCAGCAGTCTACTCTCATCAACCAGAATCCTCCAGTGTATACTGTATAATCTCCCAGCTGTCTCCTCTCCGCTCATCACCCAGAATCCTCCAGTGTATACTGTATAATCTCCCAGCAGTCTCCTCTCATCACCCAGAATCCTCCAGTGTATACTGTATAATCTCCCAGCAGTCTCCTCTCATCACCCAGAATCCTCCAGTGTATACAGTATAATCTCCCAGCAGTCTCCTCTCATCACCCAGAATCCTCCAGTGCATACTGTATAATCTCCCAGCGGTCTCCTCTCATCACCCAGAATCCTCCAGTGTAACCTACATAATCTCCCAGCAGTCTCCTCTCCTCTCATCACCCAGAATCCTCCAGTGTATACTGCATAATCTCCCAGCAGTCTCCTCTCATCACCCAGAATCCTCCAGTGTAACCTGCATAATCTCCCAGCAGTCTACTCTCCTCTCATCACCCAGACTCCTCCAGTATATTCTGTATAATGTCCCAGCAGTCTCCTCTCATCATCCAGAATCCTCCAGTGTATACTGTATTAACTCCCAGCAGTCTCCTCTCCTCTCATTACCCAGAATCCTCCAGTGTATACTGTAGAATCTCCCAGCAGTCTCCTCTCATCACTCAGAATCCTCCAGTGTATACTGTATAATCTCCCAGCAGTCTCCTCTCATCACCCAGAATCCTCCAGTGCATACTGTATAATCTCCCAGCAGTCTCCTCTCCTCACCCAGAATCCTCCAGTGCATACTGTATATTCTCCCAGCAGTCTCCTCTCATCACCCAGAATCCTCTAGTGTATACTGTATAATCTCCCAGCAGTCTCCTCTCCTCTCATCACCCATAATCCTCCAGTGTAGCCTGCATAATCTCCCAGCAGTCTCCTCTAAGCTCATCACCCAGAATCCTCCAGTGTATAATCCCCTAGCAGTCTCCTCTTCTCTCATCACCCAGAATCCTCCAGTGTATACTGTATAATCTCCCAGCAGTCTCCTCTTCGCTCATCACCGAGAATCCTCCAGTGTATAATCCCCTAGCAGTCTCCTCTCCTCTCATCACCCAGAATCCTCCAGTGTATACTGTAAAATCTCCCAGCAGTCTCCTCTCATCACCCAGAATCCTCCAGTGTATTCTGTATAATCTCCCAGCAGTCTCCTCTCCTCTCATCACCCAGAATCCTCCAGTGTATACTGTATATTCTCCCAGCAGTCTCCTCTCATCACCCAGAATCCTCCAGTGTATACTGTATAATCTCCCAGCAGTCTCCTCTCCTCTCATCACCCAGAATCCTCCAGTGTATACTGTAAAATCTCCCAGCAGTCTCCTCTCATCACCCAGAATCCTCCAGTGTATACTGTATAATCTCCCAGCAGTCTCCTCTCATCACCCAGAATCCTCCAGTGTATACTGTAAAATCTCCCAGCAGTCTCCTCTCATCACCCAGAATCCTCCAGTGTATATATAATCTCACAGCAGTCTCCTCTCTTCACCCAGAATCCTCCAGTGTATACTGTATAATCTCCCAGCAGTCTTCTCTCATCACCCAGAATCCTCCAGTGTATATTGTATAATCTCCCAGCAGTCTCCGCTGATCACCCAGAATCCTCCAGTGTATACTGTATAATCTCCCAGCAGTCTCCTCTCATCACCCAGAATCCTCCAGTGTATACTGTATAATCTCCCAGCAGTCTCCTCTCCGCTCATCACCCAGAATCCTTCAGTGTATACTGTATAATCTTCCAGCAGTCTCCTCTCCGCTCATCACCCAGAATCCTCCAGTGTATACTGTATAATCTCCCAGCAGTCTCCTCTCATCACCCAGAATCCTCCAGTATATACTGTATAATCTCCCAGCAGTCTCCTCTTTTCTCATCACCCAGAATCCTCCAGTGTATACTGTATAATCTCCCAGCAGTCTCCTATCATCACCCAGAATCCTCCAGTGTATACTGTATAATCTCCCAGCACTCTCCTCTCATCACCCAGAATCCTCCAGTGTAGCCTGCATAATCTCCCAGCAGTCTCCTCTCCGCTCATCAGCCAGAATCCTCCAGTGTATAATCCCCTAGCAGTCTCCTCTCCTCTCATTACCCAGAATTCTCCAGTGTAACCAGCATAATCTCCCAGCAGTCTCCTCTCCTCTCATCACCCAGAATCCTCCAGTGTATACTGTATAATCTCCCAGCAGTCTCCTCTCATCACCCAGAATCCTCTAGTGTATACTGTATAATCTCCCAGCAGTCTCCTCTCCTCTCATCACCCAGAATCCTCCAGTGTATAATCCCCTAGCAGTCTTCTCTCCTCTCATCACCCAGAATCCTCCAGTGTATACTGTATAATCTCCCAGCAGTCTCCTCTCCGCTCATCACCCAGAATCCTCCAGTGTATAATCCCCTAGCAGTCTCCTCTCCTCTCATCACCCAGAATCCTCCAGTGTATACTGTAAAATCTCCCAGCAGTCTCCTCTCATCACCCAGAATCCTCCAGTGTATACTGTATAATCTCACAGTAGTCTCCTCTCATCACCCAGAATCCTCCAGTGTATTCTGTATAATCTCCCAGCAGTCTCCTCTCCTCTCCTCACTCAGAATCCTCCAGTGTATACTGTATATTCTCCCAGCAGTCTCCTCTCATCACCCAGAATCCTCCAGTATATACTGTATAATCTCCCAGCAGTCTCCTCTTTTCTCATCACCCAGATTCCTCCAGTGTATACTGTAAAATCTACCAGCAGTCTCCTCTCATCACCCAGAATCCTCCAGTGTATATATAATCTCCCAGCAGTCTCCTCTCTTCACCCAGAATCCTCCAGTGTATACTGTAGAATCTCCCAGCAGTCTCCGCTGATCACCCAGAATCCTCCAGTGTATACTGTATAATCTCCCAGCAGTCTCCTCTCATCACCCAGAATCCTCCAGTGTATACTGTATAATCTCCCAGCAGTCTCCTCTCCTCTCATCACCCAGAATCCTCCAGTGTATACTGTATAATCTCCCAGCAGTCTCCTCTCCGCTCATCACCCAGAATCCTCCAGTGTATACTGTATAATCTCCCAGCAGTCTCCTCTCCGCTCATCACCCAGAATCCTCCAGTGTATACTGTATAATCTCCCAGCAGTCTCCTCTCATCACCCAGAATCCTCCAGTGCATACTGTATAATCTCCCAGCAGTCTCCTCTCATCACCTAGAATCCTCCAGTGTATACTGTATAATCTCCCAGCAGTCTCCTCTCATCACCAAGAATCCTCCAGTGCATACTGTATAATCTCCCAGCAGTCTCCTCTCATCACCCAGAATCCTCTAGTGTATACTGTATAATCTCCCAGCAGTCTCCTCTCCTCTCATCACCCATAATCCTCCAGTGTAGCCTGCATAATCTCCCAGCAGTCTCCTCTCCCCTCATCACCCAGAATCCTCCAGTGTATACTGTATAATCTCCCAGCACTCTCCTCTCATCACCCAGAATTCTCCAGTATATACTGTATAATCTCCCAGCAGTCTCCTCTCCGCTCATCACCCAGAATCCTCCAGTGTATACTGTATGATCTCCCAGCAGTCTCCTCTCATCACCCAGAATCCTCCAGTGCATACTGTATAATCTCCCAGCAGTCTCCTCTCATCACCCAGAATCCTCCAGTGTATACTGTATAATCTCCCAGCAGTCTCCTATCATCACCCAGAATCCTCCAGTGTATTCTGTATAATCTCCCAGCACTCTCCTCTCATCACCCAGAATCCTCCAGTGTATACTGTATAATCTCCCAGCAGTCTCCTCTCCTCTCATCACCCAGAATCCTCCAGTATATACTGTATAATCTCCCAGCAGTCTCCTCTCCGCTCATCACCCAGAATCCTCCAGTGTATACTGTATGATCTCCCAGCAGTCTCCTCTCATCACCCAGAATCCTCCAGTGCATACTGTATAATCTCCCAGCAGTCTCCTCTCATCACCCAGAATCCTACAGTGTATACTGTATAATCTCCCAGCAGTCTCCTCTCGTCACCCAGAATCCTCCAGTGTATACTGTATAATCTCCCAGCAGTCTCCTCTTTTCTCATCACCCAGAATCCTCCAGTGTATACTGTATAATCTCCCAGCAATCTCCTATCATCACCCAGAATCCTCCAGTGTAGCCTGCATAATCTCCCAGCAGTCTCCTCTCCGCTCATCAGCCAGAATCCTCCAGTGTATAATCCCCTAGCAGTCTCCTCTCCTCTCATTACCCAGAATCCTCCAGTGTAACCAGCATAATCTCCCAGCAGTCTCCTCTCCTCTCATCACCCAGAATCCTCCAGTGTATACTGTATAATCTCCCAGCAGTCTCCTCTCCTCTCATCACCCAGAATCCTCCATTGTATACTGTATAATCTCCCAGCAGTCTTCTCTCCTCTCATCACCCAGAATCCTCCAGTGTATACTGTATAATCTCCCAGCAGTCTCCCCTCCGCTCATCACCCAGAATCCTCCAGTGTATACTGTATAATCTCCCAGCAGTCTACTCTCAACCAGAATCCTCCAGTGTATACTGTATAATCTCCCAGCTGTCTCCTCTCATCACCCAGAATCCTCCAGTGTATACAGTATAATCTCCCAGCAGTCTCCTCTCATCACCCAGAATCCTCCAGTGCATACTGTATAATCTCCCAGCGGTCTCCTCTCATCACCCAGAATCCTCCAGTGTAACCTACATAATCTCCCAGCAGTCTCCTCTCCTCTCATCACCCAGAATCCTCCAGTGTATACTGTATAATCTCCCAGCAGTCTCCTCTCATCACCCAGAATCCTCCAGTGTAACCTGCATAATCTCCCAGCAGTCTACTCTCCTCTCATCACCCAGAGTCCTCCAGTATATTCTGTATAATGTCCCAGCAGTCTCCTCTCATCACCCAGAATCCTCCAGTGTATACTGTATTAACTCCCAGCAGTCTCCTCTCCTCTCATTACCCAGAATCCTCCAGTGTATACTGTAGAATCTCCCAGCAGTCTCCTCTCATCACCTAGAATCCTCCAGTGCATACTGTATAATCTCCCAGCAGTCTCCTCTCCTCACCCAGAATCCTCCAGTGCATACTGTATAATCTCCCAGCAGTCTCCTCTCATCACCCAGAATCCTCTAGTGTATACTGTATAATCTCCCAGCAGTCTCCTCTCCTCTCATCACCCATAATCCTCCAGTGTAGCCTGCATAATCTCCCAGCAGTCTCCTCTAAGCTCATCACCCAGAATCCTCCAGTGTATAATCCCCTAGCAGTCTCCTCTTCTCTCATCACCCAGAATCCTCCAGTGTACACTGTATAATCTCCCAGCAGTCTCCTCTTCGCTCATCACCCAGAATCCTCCAGTGTATAATCCCCTAGCAGTCTCCTCTCCTCTCATCACTCAGAATCCTCCAGTGTATACTGTAAAATCTCCCAGCAGTCTCCTCTCATCACCCAGAATCCTCCAGTGTATACTGTATAATCTCACAGTAGTCTCCTCTCATCACCCAGAATCCTCCAGTGTATTCTGTATAATCTCCCAGCAGTCTCCTCTCCTCTCATCACCCAGAATCCTCCAGTGTATACTGTAAAATCTCCCAGCAGTCTCCTCTCATCACCCAGAATCCTCCAGTGTATACTGTATAATCTCCCAGCAGCCTCCTCTCATCACCCAGAATCCTCCAGTGTATACTGTAAAATCTCCCAGCAGTCTCCTCTCATCACCCAGAATCCTCCAGTGTATATATAATCTCACAGCAGTCTCCTCTCTTCACCCAGAATCCTCCAGTGTATACTGTATAATCTCCCAGCAGTCTCCGCTGATCACCCAGAATCCTCCAGTGTATACTGTATAATCTCCCAGCAGTCTCCTCTCATCACCCAGAATCCTCCAGTGTATACTGTATAATCTCCCAGCAGTCTCCTCTCCGCTCATCACCCAGAATCCTTCAGTGTATACTGTATAATCTTCCAGCAGTCTCCTCTCCGCTCATCACCCAGAATCCTCCAGTGTATACTGTATAATCTCCCAGCAGTCTCCTCTCATCACCCAGAATCCTCCAGTATATACTGTATAATCTCCCAGCAGTCTCCTCTTTTCTCATCACCCAGAATCCTCCAGTGTATACTGTATAATCTCCCAGCAGTCTCCTATCATCACCCAGAATCCTCCAGTGTATACTGTATAACCTCCCAGCACTCTCCTCTCATCACCCAGAATCCTCCAGTGTATACTGTATAATCTCCCAGCAGTCTCCTCTCATCACCCAGAATCCTCCAGTGTAGCCTGCATAATCTCCCAGCAGTCTCCTCTCCGCTCATCAGCCAGAATCCTCCAGTGTATAATCCCCTAGCAGTCTCCTCTCCTCTCATTACCCAGAATCCTCCAGTGTAACCAGCATAATCTCCCAGCAGTCTCCTCTCCTCTCATCACCCAGAATCCTCCAGTGTATACTGTATAATCTCCCAGCAGTCTCCTCTCCTCTCATCACCCAGAATCCTCCAGTGTATACTGTATAATCTCCCAGCAGTCTCCTCTCATCACCCAGAATCCTCTAGTGTATACTGTATAATCTCCCAGCAGTCTCCTCTCCTCTCATTACCCAGAATCCTCCAGTGCATACTGTATAATCTCCCAGCAGTCTCCTCTCCTCACCCAGAATCCTCCAGTGTATACTGTATAATCTCCCAGCAGTCTCCTCTCCGCTCATCACCCAGAATCCTCCAGTGTATAATCCCCTAGCAGTCTTCTCTCCTCTCATCACCCAGAATCCTCCAGTGTATACTGTATAATCTCCCAGCAGTCTCCTCTCCGCTCATCACCCAGAATCCTCCAGTGTATAATCCCCTAGCAGTCTCCTCTCCTCTCATCACCCAGAATCCTCCAGTGTATACTGTAAAATCTCCCAGCAGTCTCCTCTCATCACCCAGAATCCTCCAGTGTATTCTGTATAATCTCCCAGCAGTCTCCTTTCATCACCCAGAATCCTCCAGTGTATATATAATCTCCCAGCAGTCTCCTCTCTTCACCCAGAATCCCCCAGTGTATACTGTAGAATCTCCCAGCAGTCTTCTCTCATCACCCAGAATCCTCCAGTGTATACTGTATAATCTCCCAGCAGTCTCCGCTGATCACCCAGAATCCTCCAGTGTATACTGTATAATCTCCCAGCAGTCTCCTCTCATCACCCAGAATCCTCCAGTGTATACTGTATAATCTCCCAGCAGTCTCCTCTCCTCTCATCACCCAGAATCCTCCAGTGTATACTGTATAATCTCCCAGCAGTCTCCTCTCCGCTCATCACCCAGAATCCTCCAGTGTATACTGTATAATCTCCCAGCAGTCTCCTCTCCGCTCATCACCCAGAATCCTCCAGTGTATACTGTATAATCTCCCAGCAGTCTCCTCTCATCACCCAGAATCCTCCAGTGCATACTGTATAATCTCCCAGCAGTCTCCTCTCATCACCTAGAATCCTCCAGTGTATACTGTATAATCTCCCAGCAGTCTCCTCTCATCACCAAGAATCCTCCAGTGCATACTGTATAATCTCCCAGCAGTCTCCTCTCATCACCCAGAATCCTCTAGTGTATACTGTATAATCTCCCAGCAGTCTCCTCTCCTCTCATCACCCATAATCCTCCAGTGTAGCCTGCATAATCTCCCAGCAGTCTCCTCTCCCCTCATCACCCAGAATCCTCCAGTGTATACTGTATAATCTCCCAGCAGTCTCCTCTCCTCTCATCACCCAGAATCCTCCAGTCTATACTGTATAATCTCCCAGCAGTCTACTCTCATCACCCAGAATCCTCCAGTGCATACTGTATAATCTCCCAGCAGTCTCCTCTCATCACCCAGAATCCTCCAGTGTATACTGTATAATCTCCCAGCAGTCTCCTATCATCACCCAGAATTCTCCAGTGTATTCTGTATAATCTCCCAGCACTCTCCTCTCATCACCCAGAATCCTCCAGTGTATACTGTATAATCTCCCAGCAGTCTCCTCTCCTCTCATCACCCAGAATCCTCCAGTATATACTGTATAATCTCCCAGCAGTCTCCTCTCCGCTCATCACCCAGAATCCTCCAGTGTATACTGTATGATCTCCCAGCAGTCTCCTCTCATCACCCAGAATCCTCCAGTGCATACTGTATAATCTCCCAGCAGTCTCCTCTCATCACCCAGAATCCTCCAGTGTATACTGTATAATCTCCCAGCAATCTCCTATCATCACCCAGAATCCTCCAGTGTATTCTGTATAATCTCCCAGCACTCTCCTCTCATCACCCAGAATCTTCCAGTGTATACTGTATAATCTCCCAGCAGTCTCCTCTCCTCTCATCACCCAGAATCCTCCAGTATATACTGTATAATCTCCCAGCAGTCTCCTCTCCGCTCATCACCCAGAATCCTCCAGTGTATACTGTATGATCTCCCAGCAGTCTCCTCTCATCACCCAGAATCCTCCAGTGCATACTGTATAATCTCCCAGCAGTCTCCTCTCATCACCCAGAATCCTACAGTGTATACTGTATAATCTCCCAGCAGTCTCCTCTCATCACGCAGAATCCTCCAGTGTATACTGTATAATCTCCCAGCAGTCTCCTCTTTTCTCATCACCCAGAATCCTCCAGTGTATACTGTATAATCTCCCAGCAGTCTCCTATCATCACCCAGAATCCTCCAGTGTATACTGTATAACCTCCCAGCACTCTCCTCTCATCACCCAGAATCCTCCAGTGTATACTGTATAATCTCCCAGCAGTCTCCTCTCATCACCCAGAATCCTCCAGTGTAGTCTGCATAATCTCCCAGCAGTCTCTTCTCCGCTCATCAGCCAGAATCCTCCAGTGTATAATCCCCTAGCAGTCTCCTCTCCTCTCATTACCCAGAATCCTCCAGTGTAACCAGCATAATCTCCCAGCAGTCTCCTCTCCTCTCATCACCCAGAATCCTCCAGTGTATACTGTATAATCTCCCAGCAGTCTCCTCTCCTCTCATCACTCAGAATCCTCCATTGTATACTGTATAATCTCCCAGCAGTCTCCTCTCCTCTCATCACCCAGAATCCTCCAGTGTATACTGTATAATCTCCCAGCAGTCTCCTCTCCTCTCATCACCCAGAATCCTCCAGTGTATACTGTATAATCTCCCAGCAGTCTCCTCTCCTCTCATCACCCAGAATCCTCCAGTGTATACTGTATAATCTCCCAGCAGTCTCCCCTCCGCTCATCACCCAGAATCCTCCAGTGTATACTGTATAATCTCCCAGCAGTCTCCTCTCATCACCCAGAATCCTCCAGTGTATACTGTATAATCTCCCAGCAGTCTCCTCTCATCACCCAGAATCCTCCAGTGTATACTGCATAATCTCCCAGCAGTCTCCTCTCATCACCCAGAATCCTCCAGTGTATACTGCATAATCTCCCAGCAGTCTCCTCTCATCACCCAGAATCCTCCAGTGTATACAGTATAATCTCCCAGCAGTCTCCTCTCATCACCCAGAATCCTCCAGTGCATACTGTATAATCTCCCAGCGGTCTCCTCTCATCACCCAGAATCCTCCAGTGTAACCTACATAATCTCCCAGCAGTCTCCTCTCCTCTCATCACCCAGAATCCTCCAGTGTATACTGTATAATCTCCCAGCAGTCTCCTCTCATCACCCAGAATCCTCCAGTGTAACCTGCATAATCTCCCAGCAGTCTCCTCTCCTCTCATCACCCAGAATCCTCCAGTATATACTGTATAATCTCCCAGCAGTCTCCTCTCCGCTCATCACCCAGAATCCTCCAGTGTATACTGTATGATCTCCCAGCAGTCTCCTCTCATCACCCAGAATCCTCCAGTGCATACTGTATAATCTCCCAGCAGTCTCCTCTCATCACCCAGAATCCTCCAGTGTATACTGTATAATCTCCCAGCAATCTCCTATCATCACCCAGAATCCTCCAGTGTATTCTGTATAATCTCCCAGCACTCTCCTCTCATCACCCAGAATCCTCCAGTGTATACTGTATTATCTCCCAGCAGTCTCCTCTCCTCTCATCACCCAGAATCCTCCAGTATATACTGTATAATCTCCCAGCAGTCTCCTCTCCGCTCATCACCCAGAATCCTCCAGTGTATACTGTATGATCTCCCAGCAGTCTCCTCTCATCACCCAGAATCCTCCAGTGCATACTGTATAATCTCCCAGCAGTCTCCTCTCATCACCCAGAATCCTACAGTGTATACTGTATAATCTCCCAGCAGTCTCCTCTCATCACGCAGAATCCTCCAGTGTATACTGTATAATCTCCCAGCAGTCTCCTCTTTTCTCATCACCCAGAATCCTCCAGTGTATACTGTATAATCTCCCAGCAGTCTCCTATCATCACCCAGAATCCTCCAGTGTATACTGTATAACCTCCCAGCACTCTCCTCTCATCACCCAGAATCCTCCAGTGTATACTGTATAATCTCCCAGCAGTCTCCTCTCATCACCCAGAATCCTCCAGTGTAGTCTGCATAATCTCCCAGCAGTCTCTTCTCCGCTCATCAGCCAGAATCCTCCAGTGTATAATCCCCTAGCAGTCTCCTCTCCTCTCATTACCCAGAATCCTCCAGTGTAACCAGCATAATCTCCCAGCAGTCTCCTCTCCTCTCATCACCCAGAATCCTCCAGTGTATACTGTATAATCTCCCAGCAGTCTCCTCTCCTCTCATCACTCAGAATCCTCCATTGTATACTGTATAATCTCCCAGCAGTCTCCTCTCCTCTCATCACCCAGAATCCTCCAGTGTATACTGTATAATCTCCCAGCAGTCTCCTCTCCTCTCATCACCCAGAATCCTCCAGTGTATACTGTATAATCTCCCAGCAGTCTCCTCTCCTCTCATCACCCAGAATCCTCCAGTGTATACTGTATAATCTCCCAGCAGTCTCCCCTCCGCTCATCACCCAGAATCCTCCAGTGTATACTGTATAATCTCCCAGCAGTCTCCTCTCATCACCCAGAATCCTCCAGTGTATACTGTATAATCTCCCAGCAGTCTCCTCTCATCACCCAGAATCCTCCAGTGTATACTGCATAATCTCCCAGCAGTCTCCTCTCATCACCCAGAATCCTCCAGTGTATACAGTATAATCTCCCAGCAGTCTCCTCTCATCACCCAGAATCCTCCAGTGCATACTGTATAATCTCCCAGCGGTCTCCTCTCATCACCCAGAATCCTCCAGTGTAACCTACATAATCTCCCAGCAGTCTCCTCTCCTCTCATCACCCAGAATCCTCCAGTGTATACTGTATAATCTCCCAGCAGTCTCCTCTCATCACCCAGAATCCTCCAGTGTAACCTGCATAATCTCCCAGCAGTCTCCTCTCCTCTCATCACCCAGACTCCTCCAGTGTATTCTGTATAATGTCCCAGCAGTCTCCTCTCATCACCCAGAATCCTCCAGTGTATACTGTATTAACTCCCAGCAGTCTCCTCTCCTCTCATTACCCAGAATCCTCCAGTGTATACTGTATAATCTCCCAGCAGTCTCCTCTCATCACCCAGAATCCTCCAGTGTATACTGTATTAACTCCCAGCAGTCTCCTCTCCTCTCATCACCCAGAATCCTCCAGTGTACTGTAAATTCTCCCAGCAGTCTCCTCTCATCACCCAGAATCCTCCAGTGTATACTGTAAAATCTCCCAGCAGTCTCCTGTCATCACCCAGAATCCTCCAGTGTATACTGTATAACCTCCCAGTAGTCTCTTCTCATCACCCAGAATCCTCCAGTGCATACTGTATAATATCCCAGCAGTCTCCTCTCATCACCAAGAATCCTCCAGTGCATACTGTATAATCTCCCAGCAGTCTCCTCTCATCACCCAGAATCCTCCAGTGTATACTGTATAATCTCCCAGCAGTCTCCTCTCCGCTCATCAGCCAGAATCCTCCAGTGTATAATCCCCTAGCAGTCTCCTCTCCTCTCATTACCCAGAATTCTCCAGTGTAACCAGCATAATCTCCCAGCAGTCTCCTCTCCTCTCATCACCCAGAATCCTCCAGTGTATACTGTATAATCTCCCAGCAGTCTACTCTCATCACCTAGAATCCTCCAGTGTGTACTGTATAATCTCCCAGCAGTCTCCTCTCCTCTCATCACCCAGAAACCTAGTGTATACTGTATAATCTCCCAGCAGTCTCCTCTCCTCTCATCACCCAGAATCCTCCAGTGTATACTGTATAATCTCCCAGCAGTCTACTCTCATCACCTAGAATCCTCCAGTGTATTCTGTATAATCTCCCAGCAGTCTCCTCTCCTCTCATCACCCAGAAACCTAGTGTATACTGTATAATCTCCAGTCTCCTCTCATCACCCAGAATCCTCCAGTGTACTGTATATTCTCCCAGCAGTCTCCTCTCATCACCCAGAATCCTCCAGTGTATACTGTATAATCTCCCAGCAGTCTGCTCTTTTCTCATCACCCAGAATCCTCCAGTGTATACTGTAAAATCTCCCAGCAGTCTCCTCTCATCACCCAGAATCCTCCAGTGTATACTGTATAACCTCCCAGTAGTCTCTTCTCATCACCCAGAATGCTCCAGTCTATACTGTATAATCTCCCAGCAGTCTCCTCTCATCACCAAGAATCCTCCAGTGCATACTCTATAATCTCCCAGCAGTCTCCTCTCATCACCCAGAATCCTCTAGTGTATACTGTATAATCTCCCAGCAGTCTCCTCTCCTCTCATCACCCAGAATCCTCCAGTGTATACTGTATAATCTCCCAGCAGTCTCCTCTCCTCTCATCACCCAGAATCCTCCAGTGTATACTGTAAAATCTCCCAGCAGTCTCCTCTCATCACCCAGAATCCTCCAGTGTATACTGTATAATCTCACAGTAGTCTCCTCTCATCACCCAGAATCCTCCAGTGTATACTGTATAATCTCCCAGCAGTCTCCTCTCATCACCCAGAATCCTCCAGTGTATACTGTAAAATCTCCCAGCAGTCTCCTCTCATCACCCAGAATCCTCCAGTGTATACTGTATAATCTCCCAGCAGTCTCCTCTCCTCTCATCACCCAGAATCCTCCAGTGTATACTGTATAATCTCCCAGCAGTCTCCTCTCCTCTCATCACCCAGAATCCTCCAGTGTATACTGTATAATCTCCCAGCAGTCTCCTCTTTTCTCATCACCCAGATTCCTCCAGTGTATACTGTAAAATCTCCCAGCAGTCTCCTCTCCTCTCATCACCCAGAATCCTCCAGTGTATACTGTATAATCTCACAGTAGTCTCCTCTCATCACCCAGAATCCTCCAGTGTATTCTGTAAAATCTCCCAGCAGTCTCCTCTCATCACCCAGAATCCTCCAGTGTATATATAATCTTCCAGCAGTCTCCTCTCTTCACCCAGAATCTTCCAGTGTATACTGTATAATCTCCCAGCAGTCTCCTCTCCGCTCATCACCCAGAATCCTCCAGTGTATACTGTAGAATCTCCCAGCAGTCTAATCTCATCACCCAGAATCCTCCAGTGTATACTGTATAATCTCCCAGCAGTCTCGGCTGATCACCCAGAATCCTCCAGTGTATACTGTATAATCTCCCAGCAGTCTCCTCTCATCACCCAGAATCCTCCAGTGTATACTGTATAATCTCCCAGCAGTCTCCTCTCCTCTCATCACCCAGAATCCTCCAGTGTATACTGTATAATCTCCCAGCAGTCTCCTCTCCTCTCCTCACCCAGAATCCTCCAGTGTATACTGTATATTCTCCCAGCAGTCTCCTCTCATCACCCAGAATCCTCCAGTATATACTGTATAATCTCCCAGCAGTCTCCTCTTTTCTCATCACCCAGATTCCTCCAGTGTAAACTGTAAAATCTCCCAGCAGTCTCCTCTCATCACCCAGAATCCTCCAGTGTATATATAATCTCCCAGCAGTCTCCTCTCTTCACCCAGAATCCTCCAGTGTATACTGCAGAATCTCCCAGCAGTCTTCTCTCATCACCCAGAATCCTCCAGTGTATACTGTATAATCTCCCAGCAGTCTCCGCTGATCACCCAGAATCCTCCAGTGTATACTGTAGAATCTCCCAGCAGTCTCCGCTGATCACCCAGAATCCTCCAGTGTATACTGTAGAATCTCCCAGCAGTCTCCTCTCCGCTCATCAGCCAGAATCCTCCAGTGTATAATCCCCTAGCAGTCTCCTCTCCTCTCATTACCCAGAATTCTCCAGTGTAACCAGCATAATCTCCCAGCAGTCTCCTCTCCTCTCATCACCCAGAATCCTCCAGTGTATACTGTATAATCTCCCAGCAGTCTCCTCTCATCACCCAGAATCCTCCAGTGTATACTGTATAATCTCCCAGCAGTCTCCTCTCCTCTCATCACCCAGAATCCTCAATTGTATACTGTATAATCTCCCAGCAGTCTCCTCTCCTCTCATCACCCAGAATCCTCCAGTCTATACTGTATAATCTCCCAGCAGTCTCCCCTCCGCTCATCACCCAGAATCCTCAAGTGTATACTGTATAACCTCCCAGCAGTCTCCTCTCCGCTCATCACCCAGAATCCTCCAGTGTATACTGTATAATCTCCCAGCAGTCTCCTCTCATCACCCAGAATCCTCAAGTGTATACTGTATAATCTCCCAGCAGTCTCCTATCATCACCCAGAATCCTCCAGTGTATACTGTATAATCTCCCAGCAGTCTCCTCTCCGCTCATCACCCAGAATCCTCCATTGTATACTGTATATTCTCCCAGCAGTCTCCTCTCCTCACCCAGAATCCTCCAGTGTATACTGTATAATCTCCCAGCAGTCTCCTCTCCGCTCATCACCCAGAATCCTCCATTGTATACTGTATATTCTCCCAGCAGTCTCCTCTCCTCACCCAGAATCCTCCAGTGTATACTGTATAATCTCCCAGCAGTCTCCTCTCCGCTCATCACCCAGAATCCTCCAGTGTATACTGTATAATCTCCCAGCAGTCTCCTCTCCTCACCCAGAATCCTCCAGTGTATACTGTATAATCTCCCAGCAGTCTCCTCTCATCACCCAGAATCCTCCAGTGCATACTGTATAATCTCCCAGCAGTCTCCTCTCATCACCCAGAATCCTCCAGTGCATACTGTATAATCTCCCAGCAGTCATCTCTCATCACCCAGAATCCTCCAGTGTATACTGTATAATCTCCCAGCAGTCTCCTCTCCGCTCATCACCCACAATCCTCCAGTGTATACTGTATAATCTCCCAGCAGTCTCCTCTCCTCACCCAGAATCCTCCAGTGTATACTGTATAATCTCCCAGCAGTCTCCTCTCATCACCCAGAACCCTCCAGTGCATATTGTATAATCTCCCAGCAGTCTCCTCTCATCACCCAGAATCCTTCAGTGTATACTGTAAAATCTCCCAGCAGTCTCCTCTCATCACCCAGAATCCTCCAGTGTATACTGTATAATCTCCCAGTAGTCTCCTCTCATCACCCAGAATTCTCCAGTGTATACTGTAGAATCTCCCAGCAGTCTCCTCTCATCACCCAGAATCCTCCAGTGTATACTGTATAATCTCCCAGCAGTCTCCTCTCCGCTCATCACCCAGAATCCTCCAGTGTATACTGTATAATCTCCCAGCAGTCTCCTCTCCTCACCCAGAATCCTCCAGTGTATACTGTATAATCTCCCAGCAGTCTCCTCTCATCACCCAGAATCCTCCAGTGCATACTGTATAATCTCCCAGCAGTCTCCTCTCATCACCCAGAATCCTCCAGTGCATACTGTATAATCTCCCAGCAGTCATCTCTCATCACCCAGAATCCTCCAGTGTATACTGTATAATCTCCCAGCAGTCTCCTCTCCGCTCATCACCCACAATCCTCCAGTGTATACTGTATAATCTCCCAGCAGTCTCCTCTCCTCACCCAGAATCCTCCAGTGTATACTGTATAATCTCCCAGCAGTCTCCTCTCATCACCCAGAACCCTCCAGTGCATATTGTATAATCTCCCAGCAGTCTCCTCTCATCACCCAGAATCCTTCAGTGTATACTGTAAAATCTCCCAGCAGTCTCCTCTCATCACCCAGAATCCTCCAGTGTATACTGTATAATCTCCCAGTAGTCTCCTCTCATCACCCAGAATTCTCCAGTGTATACTGTAGAATCTCCCAGCAGTCTCCTCTCATCACCCAGAATCCTCCAGTGTATACTGTATAATCTCCCAGCAGTCTCCTCTCCGCTCATCACCCAGAATCCTCCAGTGCATACTGTATAATCTCCCAGCAGTCTCCTCTCATCACCCAGAATCCTCCAGTGTATACTGTAAAATCTCCCAGCAGTCTCCTCTCATCACCCAGAATCCTCCAGTGTATACTGTATAATCTCCCAGTAGTCTCCTCTCCTCTCATCACCCAGAATCCTCCAGTGTATACTGTATAATCTCCCAGCAGTCTCCTCTCCTCTCATCACCCATAATCCTCCAGTGTAGCCTGCATAATCTCCCAGCAGTCTCCTCTCCGCTCATCACCCAGAATCCTCCAGCGTATAATCCCCTAGCAGTCTCCTCTCCTCTCATCACCCAGAATCCACCAGTGTATACTGTATAATCTCCCAGCAGTCTCCTCTCCTCTCATCACCCAGAATCCTCCAGTGTATACTGTATAATCTCCCAGCAGTCTCTTCTC
Organism: Phyllobates terribilis; assembly: GCF_046119375.1. Taxonomy (NCBI): domain Eukaryota; kingdom Metazoa; phylum Chordata; class Amphibia; order Anura; family Dendrobatidae; genus Phyllobates; species Phyllobates terribilis. The sequence goes on from NW_027362763.1 coordinate 18,011,703, forward strand.
ATCACCCATAATCCTCCAGTGTATAAAGTCCCAGCAGTCTCCACTCATCACCCAGAATCTTCCAATACACTGTATAATCTCCCAGCAGTCTCCTCTCCTCACCTAGAATCCTCCAGTGTATACTGTATAATCTCTCAGTAGTCTCCTCTCATCACGCAGAATCCTCCAGTGTATACTGTATAATCTCCCAGCAGTCTCCTCTCTGCTCATCACCCATAATCCTTCAGTATATACTGTATAATCTCCCAGCAGTCTCCTCTCATCACCCACTATCCTCCAGTGCATACTGTATAATCTCCCAGCAGTCTTCTCTCCTCTCATCACCCAGAATCCTCCAGTGTATACTGTATAATCTCCCTGCAGTCTGCTCTCCTCTTATCACCCAGAATCCTCCAGTGTATACTGTATAATCTCCCAGCAGTCTCCGCTCATCACCCAGAATCCTCCAGTGTATACTGTATAATCTCCCAGCAGTCTCCTCTCTGCTCATCACCCAGAATCCTCCACTGTTTAATCTCCCAGCAGTCTCCTCTCATCACCCGGAATCCTCCAGTGAATACTGTATAATCTCCCAGCAGTTTCCTCTCATCACCCAGAATCCTCCAGTGTATACTGTATAATCTCCCAGCAGTCTCCTCTCTGCTCATTACCCAGAATCCTCCAGTGTATACTGTATAATCTCCCAGCAGTCTCCTCTCATCACCCACAATCCTCCAGTGTATAAACTCCCAGCAGTCTCCACTCCTCTCATCACCCACAATCCTCCAGTATATACTGTATAATCTCCCAGCAGTCTCCTCTCATCACTCAGAATCCTCCAGTGTATACTGTAAAATCTCCCAGCAGTCTCCTCTCATCACCCAGAATCCTCCAGTGTACACTGTATAATCTCCCAGTAGTCTCTTCTCATCACCCAGAATCCTCCAGTGTATACTGTATAATCTCACAGTAGTCTCCTCTCCTCACCCAGAATCCTCCAGTGCATACTGTATAATCTCCCAGCAGTCTCCTCTCCGCTCATCATCCAGAATCCTCCATTGTATACTGTATATTCTCCCAGCAGTCTCCTCTCCTCACCCAGAATCCTCCAGTGTATACTGTATAATCTCCCAGCAGTCTCCTCTCCGCTCATCACCCAGAATCCTCCATTGTATACTGTATATTCTCCCAGCAGTCTCCTCTCCTCACCCAGAATCCTCCAGTGTATACTGTATAATCTCCCAGCAGTCTCCTCTCCGCTCATCACCCAGAATCCTCCAGTGTATACTGTATAATCTCCCAGCAGTCTCCTCTCCTCACCCAGAATCCTCCAGTGTATACTGTATAATCTCCCAGCAGTCTCCTCTCATCACCCAGAATCCTCCAGTGCATACTGTATAATCTCCCAGCAGTCTCCTCTCATCACCCAGAATCCTCCAGTGCATACTGTATAATCTCCCAGCAGTCTCCTCTCATCACCCAGAATCCTCCAGTGCATACTGTATAATCTCCCAGCAGTCTCCTCTCCGCTCATCACCCACAATCCTCCAGTGTATACTGTATAATCTACCAGCAGTCTCCTCTCATCACCCAGAATCCTCCAGTGTATACTGTATAATCTCCCAGCAGTCTCCTCTCATCACCCAGAATCCTCCAGTGTATACTGTATAATCTCCCAGCAGTCTCCTCTCCTCTCATCACCCAGAATACTCCAGTGTAACCAGCATAATCTCCCAGCAGTCTCCTCTCCTCTCATCACCCAGAATCCTCCAGTGTATATTGTATAATCTCCCAGCAGTCTCCTCTCCTCACCCAGAATCCTCCATTGTATACTGGATAATCTCCCAGCAGTCTCCTCTCCTCTCATCACCCAGAATCCTCCAGTGTATACTGTATAATCTCCCAGCAGTCTCCTCTCCTCACCCAGAATCCTCCAGTGTATACTGTATAATCTCCCAGCAGTCTCCTCTCATCACCCAGAATCCTCCAGTGTATACTGTATAATCTCCCAGCAGTCTCCTCTCATCACCCAGAATCCTCCAGTGTATACTGTATAATCTCCCAGTAGTCTCCTCTCATCACCCAGAATTCTCCAGTGTATACTGTAGAATCTCCCAGCAGTCTCCTCTCATCACCCAGAATCCTCCAGTGTATACTGTATAATCTCCCAGCAGTCTCCTCTCCGCTCATCACCCAGAATCCTCCAGTGCATACTGTATAATCTCCCAGCAGTCTCCTCTCATCACCCAGAATCCTCCAGTGTATACTGTAAAATCTCTCAGCAGTCTCCTCTCATCACCCAGAATCCTCCAGTGTATACTGTATAATCTCCCAGTAGTCTCCTCTCATCACCCAGAATCCTCCAGTGTATACTGTAGAATCTCCCAGCAGTCTCCTCTCATCACCCAGAATCCTCCAGTGTATACTGTGTAATCTCCCAGCAGTCTTCTCTCCTCTCATCACCCAGAATCCTCCAGTGTATACTGTATAATCTCCCAGCAGTTTCCTCTCATCACCCAGAATCCTCCAGTGTACACTGTATAATCTCCCAGCAGTCTCTTCTCATCACCCATAATCCTCCAGTGTATAAAGTCCCAGCGGTCTCCCCTCATCACCCAGAATCTTCCAATACACTGTATAATCTCCCAGCAGTCTCCTCTCCTCACCTAGAATCCTCCAGTGTATACTGTATAATCTCTCAGTAGTCTCCTCTCATCACGCAGAATCCTCCAGTGTATACTGTATAATCTCCCAGCAGTCTCCTCTCTGCTCATCACCCATAATCCTTCAGTATATACTGTATAATCTCCCAGCAGTCTCCTCTCATCACCCACTATCCTCCAGTGCATACTGTATAATCTCCCAGCAGTCTTCTCTCCTCTCATCACCCAGAATCCTCCAGTGTATACTGTATAATCTCCCTGCAGTCTGCTCTCCTCTTATCACCCAGAATCCTCCAGTGTATACTGTATAATCTCCCAGCAGTCTCCGCTCATCACCCAGAATCCTCCAGTGTATACTGTATAATCTCCCAGCAGTCTCCTCTCTGCTCATCACCCAGAATCCTCCACTGTATAATCTCCCAGCAGTCTCCTCTCATCACCCGGAATCCTCCAGTGAATACTGTATAATCTCCCAGCAGTTTCCTCTCATCACCCAGAATCCTCAAGTGTATACTGTATAATCTCCCAGCAGTCTCCTATCATCACCCAGAATCCTCCAGTGTATACTGTATAATCTCCCAGCAGTCTCCTCTCCGCTCATCACCCAGAATCCTCCATTGTATACTGTATATTCTCCCAGCAGTCTCCTCTCCTCACCCAGAATCCTCCAGTGTATACTGTATAATCTCCCAGCAGTCTCCTCTCCGCTCATCACCCAGAATCCTCCATTGTATACTGTATATTCTCCCAGCAGTCTCCTCTCCTCACCCAGAATCCTCCAGTGTATACTGTATAATCTCCCAGCAGTCTCCTCTCCGCTCATCACCCAGAATCCTCCAGTGTATACTGTATAATCTCCCAGCAGTCTCCTCTCCTCACCCAGAATCCTCCAGTGTATACTGTATAATCTCCCAGCAGTCTCCTCTCATCACCCAGAATCCTCCAGTGCATACTGTATAATCTCCCAGCAGTCTCCTCTCATCACCCAGAATCCTCCAGTGCATACTGTATAATCTCCCAGCAGTCATCTCTCATCACCCAGAATCCTCCAGTGTATACTGTATAATCTCCCAGCAGTCTCCTCTCCGCTCATCACCCACAATCCTCCAGTGTATACTGTATAATCTCCCAGCAGTCTCCTCTCCTCACCCAGAATCCTCCAGTGTATACTGTATAATCTCCCAGCAGTCTCCTCTCATCACCCAGAACCCTCCAGTGCATATTGTATAATCTCCCAGCAGTCTCCTCTCATCACCCAGAATCCTTCAGTGTATACTGTAAAATCTCCCAGCAGTCTCCTCTCATCACCCAGAATCCTCCAGTGTATACTGTATAATCTCCCAGTAGTCTCCTCTCATCACCCAGAATTCTCCAGTGTATACTGTAGAATCTCCCAGCAGTCTCCTCTCATCACCCAGAATCCTCCAGTGTATACTGTATAATCTCCCAGCAGTCTCCTCTCCGCTCATCACCCAGAATCCTCCAGTGTATACTGTATAATCTCCCAGCAGTCTCCTCTCCTCACCCAGAATCCTCCAGTGTATACTGTATAATCTCCCAGCAGTCTCCTCTCATCACCCAGAATCCTCCAGTGCATACTGTATAATCTCCCAGCAGTCTCCTCTCATCACCCAGAATCCTCCAGTGCATACTGTATAATCTCCCAGCAGTCATCTCTCATCACCCAGAATCCTCCAGTGTATACTGTATAATCTCCCAGCAGTCTCCTCTCCGCTCATCACCCACAATCCTCCAGTGTATACTGTATAATCTCCCAGCAGTCTCCTCTCCTCACCCAGAATCCTCCAGTGTATACTGTATAATCTCCCAGCAGTCTCCTCTCATCACCCAGAACCCTCCAGTGCATATTGTATAATCTCCCAGCAGTCTCCTCTCATCACCCAGAATCCTTCAGTGTATACTGTAAAATCTCCCAGCAGTCTCCTCTCATCACCCAGAATCCTCCAGTGTATACTGTATAATCTCCCAGTAGTCTCCTCTCATCACCCAGAATTCTCCAGTGTATACTGTAGAATCTCCCAGCAGTCTCCTCTCATCACCCAGAATCCTCCAGTGTATACTGTATAATCTCCCAGCAGTCTCCTCTCCGCTCATCACCCAGAATCCTCCAGTGCATACTGTATAATCTCCCAGCAGTCTCCTCTCATCACCCAGAATCCTCCAGTGTATACTGTAAAATCTCCCAGCAGTCTCCTCTCATCACCCAGAATCCTCCAGTGTATACTGTATAATCTCCCAGTAGTCTCCTCTCCTCTCATCACCCAGAATCCTCCAGTGTATACTGTATAATCTCCCAGCAGTCTCCTCTCCTCTCATCACCCATAATCCTCCAGTGTAGCCTGCATAATCTCCCAGCAGTCTCCTCTCCGCTCATCACCCAGAATCCTCCAGTGTATAATCCCCTAGCAGTCTCCTCTCCTCTCATCACCCAGAATCCACCAGTGTATACTGTATAATCTCCCAGCAGTCTCCTCTCCTCTCATCACCCAGAATCCTCCAGTGTATACTGTATAATCTCCCAGCAGTCTCTTCTCATCACCCATAATCCTCCAGTGTATAAAGTCCCAGCAGTCTCCACTCATCACCCAGAATCTTCCAATACACTGTATAATCTCCCAGCAGTCTCCTCTCCTCACCTAGAATCCTCCAGTGTATACTGTATAATCTCTCAGTAGTCTCCTCTCATCACGCAGAATCCTCCAGTGTATACTGTATAATCTCCCAGCAGTCTCCTCTCTGCTCATCACCCATAATCCTTCAGTATATACTGTATAATCTCCCAGCAGTCTCCTCTCATCACCCACTATCCTCCAGTGCATACTGTATAATCTCCCAGCAGTCTTCTCTCCTCTCATCACCCAGAATCCTCCAGTGTATACTGTATAATCTCCCTGCAGTCTGCTCTCCTCTTATCACCCAGAATCCTCCAGTGTATACTGTATAATCTCCCAGCAGTCTCCGCTCATCACCCAGAATCCTCCAGTGTATACTGTATAATCTCCCAGCAGTCTCCTCTCATCACCCGGAATCCTCCAGTGAATACTGTATAATCTCCCAGCAGTTTCCTCTCATCACCCAGAATCCTCCAGTGTATACTGTATAATCTCCCAGCAGTCTCCTCTCTGCTCATTACCCAGAATCCTCCAGTGTATACTGTATAATCTCCCAGCAGTCTCCTCTCATCACCCACAATCCTCCAGTGTATAAACTCCCAGCAGTCTCCACTCCTCTCATCACCCACAATCCTCCAGTATATACTGTATAATCTCCCAGCAGTCTCCTCTCATCACTCAGAATCCTCCAGTGTATACTGTAAAATCTCCCAGCAGTCTCCTCTCATCACCCAGAATCCTCCAGTGTACACTGTATAATCTCCCAGTAGTCTCTTCTCATCACCCAGAATCCTCCAGTGTATACTGTATAATCTCACAGTAGTCTCCTCTCCTCACCCAGAATCCTCCAGTGCATACTGTATAATCTCCCAGCAGTCTCCTCTCCGCTCATCACCCAGAATCCTCCATTGTATACTGTATATTCTCCCAGCAGTCTCCTCTCCTCACCCAGAATCCTCCAGTGTATACTGTATAATCTCCCAGCAGTCTCCTCTCCGCTCATCACCCAGAATCCTCCATTGTATACTGTATATTCTCCCAGCAGTCTCCTCTCCTCACCCAGAATCCTCCAGTGTATACTGTATAATCTCCCAGCAGTCTCCTCTCCGCTCATCACCCAGAATCCTCCAGTGTATACTGTATAATCTCCCAGCAGTCTCCTCTCCTCACCCAGAATCCTCCAGTGTATACTGTATAATCTCCCAGCAGTCTCCTCTCATCACCCAGAATCCTCCAGTGCATACTGTATAATCTCCCAGCAGTCTCCTCTCATCACCCAGAATCCTCCAGTGCATACTGTATAATCTCCCAGCAGTCTCCTCTCATCACCCAGAATCCTCCAGTGCATACTGTATAATCTCCCAGCAGTCTCCTCTCCGCTCATCACCCACAATCCTCCAGTGTATACTGTATAATCTACCAGCAGTCTCCTCTCATCACCCAGAATCCTCCAGTGTATACTGTATAATCTCCCAGCAGTCTCCTCTCATCACCCAGAATCCTCCAGTGTATACTGTATAATCTCCCAGCAGTCTCCTCTCCTCTCATCACCCAGAATACTCCAGTGTAACCAGCATAATCTCCCAGCAGTCTCCTCTCCTCTCATCACCCAGAATCCTCCAGTGTATATTGTATAATCTCCCAGCAGTCTCCTCTCCTCACCCAGAATCCTCCATTGTATACTGGATAATCTCCCAGCAGTCTCCTCTCCTCTCATCACCCAGAATCCTCCAGTGTATACTGTATAATCTCCCAGCAGTCTCCTCTCCTCACCCAGAATCCTCCAGTGTATACTGTATAATCTCCCAGCAGTCTCCTCTCATCACCCAGAATCCTCCAGTGTATACTGTATAATCTCCCAGCAGTCTCCTCTCATCACCCAGAATCCTCCAGTGTATACTGTATAATCTCCCAGTAGTCTCCTCTCATCACCCAGAATTCTCCAGTGTATACTGTAGAATCTCCCAGCAGTCTCCTCTCATCACCCAGAATCCTCCAGTGTATACTGTATAATCTCCCAGCAGTCTCCTCTCCGCTCATCACCCAGAATCCTCCAGTGCATACTGTATAATCTCCCAGCAGTCTCCTCTCATCACCCAGAATCCTCCAGTGTATACTGTAAAATCTCTCAGCAGTCTCCTCTCATCACCCAGAATCCTCCAGTGTATACTGTATAATCTCCCAGTAGTCTCCTCTCATCACCCAGAATCCTCCAGTGTATACTGTAGAATCTCCCAGCAGTCTCCTCTCATCACCCAGAATCCTCCAGTGTATACTGTGTAATCTCCCAGCAGTCTTCTCTCCTCTCATCACCCAGAATCCTCCAGTGTATACTGTATAATCTCCCAGCAGTTTCCTCTCATCACCCAGAATCCTCCAGTGTACACTGTATAATCTCCCAGCAGTCTCTTCTCATCACCCATAATCCTCCAGTGTATAAAGTCCCAGCGGTCTCCCCTCATCACCCAGAATCTTCCAATACACTGTATAATCTCCCAGCAGTCTCCTCTCCTCACCTAGAATCCTCCAGTGTATACTGTATAATCTCTCAGTAGTCTCCTCTCATCACGCAGAATCCTCCAGTGTATACTGTATAATCTCCCAGCAGTCTCCTCTCTGCTCATCACCCATAATCCTTCAGTATATACTGTATAATCTCCCAGCAGTCTCCTCTCATCACCCACTATCCTCCAGTGCATACTGTATAATCTCCCAGCAGTCTTCTCTCCTCTCATCACCCAGAATCCTCCAGTGTATACTGTATAATCTCCCTGCAGTCTGCTCTCCTCTTATCACCCAGAATCCTCCAGTGTATACTGTATAATCTCCCAGCAGTCTCCGCTCATCACCCAGAATCCTCCAGTGTATACTGTATAATCTCCCAGCAGTCTCCTCTCTGCTCATCACCCAGAATCCTCCACTGTATAATCTCCCAGCAGTCTCCTCTCATCACCCGGAATCCTCCAGTGAATACTGTATAATCTCCCAGCAGTTTCCTCTCATCACCCAGAATCCTCCAGTGTATACTGTATAATCTCCCAGCAGTCTCCTCTCTGCTCATTACCCAGAATCCTCCAGTGTATACTGTATAATCTCCCAGCAGTCTCCTCTCATCACCCACAATCCTCCAGTGTATAAACTCCCAGCAGTCTCCACTCCTCTCATCACCCACAATCCTCCAGTGTATACTGTATAATCTCCCAGCAGTCTCCTCTCATCACTCAGAATCCTCCAGTGTATACTGTAAAATCTCCCAGCAGTCTCCTCTCATCACCCAGAATCCTCCAGTGTACACTGTATAATCTCCCAGTAGTCTCTTCTCATCACCCAGAATCCTCCAGTGTATACTGTAGAATCTCCCAGCAGTCTCCTCTCATCACCCACAATCCTCCAGTGTATACTGTATAATCTCCCAGCAGTCTCCTCTCATCACCCAGAATCCTCCAGTGCATACTGTATAATCTCCCAGCAGTCTCTTCTCATCACCCAGAATCCTCCAGTGTATACTGTATAATCTCCCAGCAGTCTCCTCTCATCACCCAGAATCCTCCAGTGTATACTGTAGAATCTCCCAGCAGTCTCCTCTCATCACCCAGAATCCTCCAGTGTATACTGTATAATCTCCCAGCAGTCTCCTCTCATCACCCAGAATCCTCCAGTGTATACTGTATAATCACCCAGCAGTCTCCTCTCCTCACCCAGAATCCTCCAGTGTATACTGTATAATCTCCCAGCACTCTCCTCTCATCACCCAGAATCCTCCAGTGTATACTGTATAAACCCCCAGCAGTCTCCTCTCCTCTCCTCTGCTCACCCATAATCCTCCAGTGTAGCCTGCATAATCTCCCAGCGGTCTCCTCTCCGCTCATCACCCAGAATCCTCCAGTGTATAATCCCCTAGCAGTCTCCTCTCCTCTCATCACCCAGAATCCTCCAGTGTAACCAGCATAATCTCCCAGCAGTCTCCTCTCCTCTCATCACCCAGAATCCTCCAGTGTATACTGTATAATCTCCCAGCAGTCTCCTCTCATCACCCAGAATCCTCCAGTGTATACTGTATAATCTCCCAGCAGTCTCCCCTCCGCTCACCCAGAATCCTCCAGTGTATACTGTATAATCTCCCAGCAGTCTCCTCTCATCACCCAGAATCCTCCAGTGTATACTGTATAATCTCCCAGCAGTCTCGTCTCATCACCCAGAATCCTCCAGTGTATACTGTATAATCTCCCAGCAGTCTCCTCTCATCACCCAGAATCCTCCAGTGTATACTGTATAATCTCCCAGCAGTCTCCTCTCATCACCCATAATCCTCCAGTGTAGCCTGCATAATCTCCCAGCAGTCTCCTCTCTGCTCTTCACCCAGAATCCTCCAGTGTATAATCCCCTAGCAGTCTCCTCTCCTCTCATTACCCAGAATCCTCCAGTGTATATTGTATAATCTCCCAGCAGTCTCCCCTCATCACCCAGAATCCTCCAGTGTTTACTGTATAATCTCCCAGCAGTCTCCTCTCATCACCCAGAATCCTCCAGTGCATACTGTATAATCTCCCAGCAGTCTCCTCTCATCACCCAGAATCCTCCAGAGTATACTGTATAATCTCCCAGCAGTCTCCTCTCATCACCCAGAATCCTCCAGAGTATACTGTATAATCTCCCAGCAGTCTCCTCTCATCACCCAGAATCCTCCAGTGTATACTGTATAATCTCCCAGCAGTCTCCTCTCATCACCCAGAATCCTCCAGAGTATACTGTATAATCTCCCAGCAGTCTCCTCTCATCACCCAGAATCCTCCAGAGTATACTGTATAATCTCCCAGCACTCTCCTCTCATCACCCAGAATCCTCCAGTGTATACTGTATAAACCCCCAGCAGTCTCCTCTCCTCTCCTCTGCTCACCCATAATCCTCCAGTGTAGCCTGCATAATCTCCCAGCGGTCTCCTCTCCGCTCATCACCCAGAATCCTCCAGTGTATAATCCCCTAGCAGTCTCCTCTCCTCTCATCACCCAGAATCCTCCAGTGTAACCAGCATAATCTCCCAGCAGTCTCCTCTCCTCTCATCACCCAGAATCCTCCAGTGTATACTGTATAATCTCCCAGCAGTCTCCTCTCATCACCCAGAATCCTCCAGTGTATACTGTATAATCTCCCAGCAGTCTCCCCTCCGCTCACCCAGAATCCTCCAGTGTATACTGTATAATCTCCCAGCAGTCTCCTCTCATCACCCAGAATCCTCCAGTGTATACTGTATAATCTCCCAGCAGTCTCCTCTCATCACACAGAATCCTCCAGTGTATACTGTAGAATCTCCCAGCAGTCTCCTCTCATCACCCAGAATCCTCCAGTGTATACTGTATAATCTCCCAGCAGTCTCGTCTCATCACCCAGAATCCTCCAGTGTATACTGTATAATCTCCCAGCAGTCTCCTCTCATCACCCAGAATCCTCCAGTGTATACTGTATAATCTCCCAGCAGTCTCCTCTCATCACCCATAATCCTCCAGTGTAGCCTGCATAATCTCCCAGCAGTCTCCTCTCTGCTCTTCACCCAGAATCCTCCAGTGTATAATCCCCTAGCAGTCTCCTCTCCTCTCATTACCCAGAATCCTCCAGTGTATATTGTATAATCTCCCAGCAGTCTCCCCTCATCACCCAGAATCCTCCAGTGTTTACTGTATAATCTCCCAGCAGTCTCCTCTCATCACCCAGAATCCTCCAGTGCATACTGTATAATCTCCCAGCAGTCTCCTCTCATCACCCAGAATCCTCCAGAGTATACTGTATAATCTCCCAGCAGTCTCCTCTCATCACCCAGAATCCTCCAGAGTATACTGTATAATCTCCCAGCAGTCTCCTCTCATCACCCAGAATCCTCCAGTGTATACTGTATAATCTCCCAGCAGTCTCCTCTCATCACCCAGAATCCTCCAGAGTATACTGTATAATCTCCCAGCAGTCTCCTCTCATCACCCAGAATCCTCCAGAGTATACTGTATAATCTCCCAGCAGTCTCCTCTCATCACCCAGAATCCTCCAGTGTATAATCTCCCAGCAGTCACCTCTCTGGTCAGCAGCTCGGTGATCTTGGTGGTCAGTTCCAGGATCCTCTCCTTCCTCTCCGGTATCAGTGAGATCGGGGGCGGCTTGGTGTGGTGTCTTGGGCCCCCCGGGGCCTTCCTCACCACTGTGTATTCCTGTGGGGGGAGACACTGATGGATATCTCTATATACACAATGGATCCAGATTTATTATCCGATGAGATGATCTTTCTCTCTAGAACATTGTACATTCTCCTTCCCTGCATTATATTCTCTTCTTACCTCCTTGTCTGATTTGAGAACCAGTCATATAAATATAAGGAAAAATTTACATTTGTCTTCACTCTGATTAATACAGTATTAGATCTTAGGGCTGAAAAAAAACAATATTCTGCAATGTTTATTGGGTTGTAGTCAGGGCTGTGGAGTCGGAGCACATTGTGGTGAAGTCGGTATAAAATGGACCAACTCCGACAATATATAATACATTGGGAGCAGTAGCTCAATGCAGTTTGAGGGGAATATTTTTCCATAAGAATTTGGGAAAGTTATGACGTGTCCTATAAATGTCTGTTCTATTCCTGATCTGAGGGTCTAGACTTTAATCTCAGATGAAGCTGTGCTGCAGTAAAATTAATCACTTACACATGAGCCGTGTATGAGGGAGTCGTGGAGTCGGAGGTTTGGTCAGCGCCTGCCCAGCCCTGATTGTAGAGTTGAGTTCCATCATCAACCTCCCCTCCATCATCCGGAGCCTATGCTCCTCCATGGATGATTACTTACTGGAACTCAACACATTTGCTAATCAATATCTTGGGTAACACAAATATTACGGCTACACAAAGTAATAAATATAGTGTCTGTATAATGTATAAGCACTGTGGTGTCAAGACTTCCCGTGGTGGATTTAGTACAGTGTAGTCCTGGTAGAGATCGGACTACGTCTGCGGCTTTTCCCCTTCTGTGTCCTTGACGAGATGTAGGTGCAATATATAAGTGGGATCCAGCGTCTTTGTGAGGTACAATGACCCTGCTGCTCTTATTTCACAAGGGCCTAGTCCCACACTTAGGGTATGTGCACACGATGCAGAAATGCTTAGGATTTTTTCCTGAGCGTTTCTGCATCTCCCTGGCAGGAAAAAACGCATGCGGATTGTACATGCGTTTTCCTGCCAGGGACATGCGGAAATGAAGCGGTCTTCACTTTCATTTCCGCATGCGTGTTGATAAGCGCTTCCCAAGTGATTTTAGTATCACTTGGAAAGTGCTTGTCAATTTCACACTATATAAATCCATGCAACCGGCAAGGATTTATATAGTGTGTGAATGTCAAAAAATAAATATATACTTACCCTCCGATGGCCCGCGCTGTCTTGCTTCCCTCCGTCCCAGCTGCCGGCAGTGTAAGACTGAAGGACCTGCCGACGTCAGCGTCACGTGACCCGTCACATGACTCTGACGTCAGCGTAGGTCCTTCATTCAACCGCGAAGTGCCCGGGAAGCCAGGAGGACGCAGCACGGGTCGCCGGAAGGTAAGAGATATATATATATATATATATATATATATATATATATATATATATATATAATTTTTTTTTTTTTTTTTTTTTTTTTTTTTTTAATGGTACCTGGGTCTGGATGAGAGTCCTCTCATCCAGACCCGGGTACCATCCGCACATTAGCCGCATGGAATGTGCATCAACATATACAGTGATGCGGATTCCATGCATACTAATGCAAGTCAATGGCGGCGAAAAAGCAGCGTTTCCGCAAAATTAATGGACATGCTGCGGATTTTTGATCGCAGCATTTAAGCTGCGGAAAAATCCGCATCATGGGCACAGCACATGCGGATTTCCATTGGGGAACATTGCTGCCCTTCTACCATGCGTTTTTAATGCGTTTCCGCAGCTGCAGAAACGCCGCGGAAACGCATTAAAAACGCATCGTGTGCACACAGCCTTAGTCAGACCACGGACCACCAGTGAGACCTGAGTATAGTGTGTAAGATTGGGGCACAGTGCATACTGCACTTCACCAGAAGAACGCAGGACCCGTGAGGCCGGGGGCAGCATTGGAATTGGGGGCTGGTTCTCAGTAGCTTTACTGAAGGGAGAGGGAATTAACACAGTCCCAAATATCAGACAATTTTACATCAGAACCTCGGGGCTTCTGCTATAAAGCTGAAGATGAGGAGGAATTTCACCTTTCAGTGCAACAACAGCTGTAATTGATCTCCAAACTAGGAAGCGTGGCTTCTCCAGAAGGAGGTGGAAGTTCTGGAATGGCCGAGCCCACACCTGAACCAAGAGGCAATATATCAGAACCTGAGGAGGGCGCCACCATTCACAGGGACCTGCAACAAAGGATTAAGATAACGCTGTGCAGATTTATGCAACCACATTATTTTACTTCTTTATTTTTTGTTTTCCTCTCAAAATGATTTGTTTGTTTCTTGATTGTTTTCTACAGATTATAAGTAACATTAAAGGGGAAAAACATTTAAGAAAGGTTCCTGTATAGCCTGACCCTAGGCCACCAACAGAATCCCGGCTGCCCGACCTCCTTACAGGTTCAGGACTGGAGCGGAGGGAGGAGATTTTTATGTTTAAAAATATTTACTTTTTGTGTTACAAGTTTTTTTTCTAGAAGATGAAACGTCGGAGCTTCAGTGTCCAGAAGAACCTCTACAACTCGTCTTCTTAAGGAGAGCGCCAGATCAGGTCGGGGCAGATTGAGGGGCGGTGGAGTATTTAGTGCAGACATTTCTGCATCTCTCAGTAGGAAAAACAGCAGAAAAAAAAAAATGTGCATTTTTGTCACGTTTTTTTACTCGCACTTTTGGTGCAGATTTTTCTCCAATCAATAGTGTGGGTGAAATCTGCAGTAAAAACACTGAACGAATTAACATTACGCAGATCTAAATCTGCAAGTCACAAATAGGCCATGTGTACATGAGACTTCAGGATTCTCAGACATTTTCTTGGCATCAGGAAACCCTTCCGGTTTTGTGACAATGTGTGCACACAGTCTAACACTTACCAGATACTGAACCAATAATAATTACTTACCAGTACTTGGATTTTCCAGACCCACGACAGCACCATAGAGAGAGGATCCACTCCCAATGACAGCAATCCTACAGCTTTAAAAGGCGGAGCCTCTCTATATACTGTGAGTTTAATAGACTGTCAGGATTATTCACAATATCACAGCCCGGGAAGGTCACGCAGAACCCTCCGCTGAGATCTTTGTGTCAAACAGCTCTCTGCTGCCCCCTATTGTCTGGACAATTACATAATTGGACAACTATCAACAGAAGACGTTGCAGGCTGAGTACACTAACAGGCCGGTTATCGGAAAACTAACAGTGAGCGTATGTTATATACACCTCCAGATTCCAACGCATGGAATATGTATATATACCCCCAGTACGGTCACTGCTAACGCCATGATAACCCCAGACTACTCGCTGCCTCCACCAGTCATTTCTACAGGCTGACTGGATGCCTGATAGGTAGCGTATGGCTTCCAGGTGCGGTTATAGAACAAAAGGAACAGAACTATTTGATTTTATACTTAAAAGGGAAGGTGCCACATTTTTACATTATGTAAAATAAATTAAAATGTTAAATTCCTTAATGTTATTACATATTTTCAAGTGCCCAGTATTTATAGTTTATTTTTTATTAATTTGTTTTGCAGCTACTGGGGGCTGCCATCTTGATTTTCAGGAGTGTAAGAGTTACTACACTACACTCACACTCCTTCAAATACGGCAGCCCTGGACATAGGCTTCAGTGGTCGGATGCCGACCCTATCTGTAACATTGTAGCCACATTAGCTGTGAACTGGGCACGCCTCTGTGGGCTGCTCAATTCACAGCTGTAGGTGTGTCTAGGTACCATTTCATTGTGGCCCAGAGCTTCCACACTGAGGACATGTAATTGGAAGCTTTTCGCGCACACACGCACACGCTCCCCCAGCTATGCTCTCATATTCTCCCATCCTCCACTGCCTGTGCAGTAAAGCTATGGACCCTCACCGCTGCACTGTTTAGTCTCCTTGGTTCTGGCCTCGCTGCTGCTCTCTTCTCCACTGCGTGCAGCTCTGCTCCTCAGGTCCACGTTGCTCCACAGTCCATTGTCTTCCTTCTGCTTGCTCTTCTGTAAATATACTGAGATCCACTTCCTGTTTAGCAGCTGGTTGAGATTAGATCACAGTGCAGTCACCAAGAAAATGGCAGTGCATTGTCTCTAGTCTTTATTCTGCCTCCCCCACTTTTGGGTGTAGTATAACACCTAAAAGGGGAGGGAAACATTGATGTCACAAGGACACTGCCCCAATTTTGCAGCTAACGTAATGCAAGTAAGCATTACTGTAGCTGCTTGAGGTCTATACAGGAAGATGCTCCCCCTAGCTGCAAGTATAGGTAATTTTTTTTTTTTTTTTTTTTATAGATATTTTGCATGTTACAGTGTTTGCAATCTATACAAAGCTTAAATTAATATTATAATGTTATTTTCAAAAAAAAGAAAAAAAAATTGATGGCACCTTCCCTTTAATCTAAAGCGAGGCAGTGTTTCTGAAAACATACAAAAGATTTTACAAAGGGAACAAAACAACACAGCATATACACACGTGGTCAAAGTTGTTGGTACCCCTCGTCTAATGAAAGAAAAACCCACAATGGCCACAGAAATAAATTAAAAATCTATGAAAATGAACAAATGAAAAGTCAGACATTGCTTTTCTGCTTACATGGGATTTTTTTTAAAGATTAAACTCATGAAATCGGCCTGGACAGACATTTTGACCACGTGTGTACAGTCACAGAAAATAAAAGGGATCAACAAGAGATCTTAAGTTGACTGGTCTCTGCGGGTAGCATAGTACGTTTGCCTCTATTCTCTGGTTGTTTTTTATTTATTAACCATCCTAGAGAGGTTAATATGTCTTTGACTTGGTCTATTCCCCTCCTGTCATCTGATTTGGATTTCCCTGCGCTCAGAAAATCATCCAGGTTTGGGATGAACAGAATGTTTTTCTCCCTGACATGAGCCGACATTTCTGCCACCAACTTTGTGAATACTCTTTGAGCCATTGAGAGGAAAAAAGAGCGCCTGGTATTGCTGGTGGGTTAGATGTCCTTGAATGTTGACCACCACCGAGATATTTTTGGGTTTATGGAAGATCAGAACATGATAATCGGCATCCTGGAGATCTATGGTTGCTGTATAACATCCCAGAAACAGGAGTTTTACCGCCGACCCAATTGTTTCCATTTTAAAATGTTGTATGAAATGGTTTCACTTTTTTAGGTTTATAATTCTCCTGAATGATAGATACGGTTTCCTTCTTAAAAAGAGAGGACTGTAAATCCCTTTCTCTGTCTCCTTTTGGGATCGAGGGGAGTACTCCCTTTTCTATTAGTGACAAGACTTCCCCCCCCCCGTTCTAGGGCTTCTTGGCCTATCTTTGATTGCTGGTCTTCTGTGATCATGAACATTTCTAGGGGAAGGGGACCAAATTCTAGCTTCAACCGTTCGCCTATGGTGCTCAAGACCCACCAGCTTAAAAATAGATTTTCCCCAGGCAGGAAGAAATCCTTTTCGTCTTCCACCTACCTGGGTTCTGGCATCATTGTCGCCTGGATCTTTTGAGAAGCCCTGAGAAAAAAAAAATATATCCCCCAAGGAGTTCTTCCCTCGGTTTCTGGACTGCTTCCATTTCTGGTCCCTTTGTCTCGGTGGGGAAGTGGGGGGTTCTCTGCTCTTCTTTGACAATTGAAAGGTTTGTTTTAAACTTTGGAATGCTGGTTAGCGGAACTCCTTTGTCGAGTCTGAATCCTTGTCCGGGATTTCGCCCAGGGTTGAGCCAAAGACTAATTCGCCCTCACATGAGAGACCGCAGAGCCTGGATTTGTCCACTTTTTAAGCCAGAGAGTTTGAAAAGGAAAACATATGCACCGTAAGGCTAAGTGCCCACGATGCAGAAATGCGGCAGATTTTTTCCGCATCTCCCTGGCAGAAACCACACATGCGGATTGTACATGCTCATTGTATATGCGTTTTTCCTGCCAGGGAGAAGCATTTGTCAAGCGTTCTTCACTTGCATTTCTGCATGCGGGCTGACAAGCGATTTTAGCATCACTTGGAAAGTACTTGACAACTTGGTCACACTATATAAATCCATGCAACCGGCATATATAGTGTGACCAAGTAATACTTAAAAAAAAAGAGTAAAAATGGTAAAAAAATAAACATTATACTTACCTTCCGATGGCCCCCGGTCTTTTCTCCGCTGCATCCGGTCTCTTGTACGGCTCGCGGAGGTCTAAAAGGACCTGCGGTGACGTCATTTAGTCATGTGACTGGTCACGGCGACCGCCGACGTCACGTGATCTGTCACATGACTAAATGACGTCATGGCAGGTCCTTTTACATTGTACAGGAGACCAGGAGCCATCAGAAGCTAAGAATAATGTATATATTTTTATTTTTTTTTTTTTCCCCAGGTACTATGGTCCCCGGGTCTGGATGAGAGTCTGCTCTTCTCCAGACCCGGGTACCACATTGAAATCACTTAATATCCGCACGTTCACATGTAGTCATGCGAATATTAAGTGATTCAATGCAAGTCAATGGCGGCAATTACGCTGCGTGTCTGCAAAATTAATGGACATGCTGCGTATTTTTCCGCAATGATAATACACAGAGGAAATTTCTGCAGCATGTGAACAGCACATGCGGATTATCATCGGGGAACATGGGGCACGGATTACCAAGAGTTTTTTAAGCGTTTTCGCTTAGCAGATAATAATAGAAATATAGAAGAGTTTACCTCTCCACTCAGCAGATAATAGAAATATAGAAGAGTTTACCTCTCCACTCAGCAGATAATGATAGAAATATAGAAGAGTTTACCTCTCCACTTAGCAGATAATAGAAATATAGAAGAGTTTACCTCTCCACTCAGCAGATAATAGAAATATAGAAGAGTTTACCTCTCCACTCAGCAGATAATGATAGAAATATAGAAGAGTTTACCTCTCCACTCAGCAGATAATGATAGAAATATAGAAGAGTTTACCTCTCCACTCAGCAGATAATAGAAATATAGAAGAGTTTACCTCTCCACTCAGCAGATAATAGAAATATAGAAGAGTTTACCTCTCCACTCAGCAGATAATGATAGAAATATAGAAGAGTTTACCTCTCCACTCAGCAGGGAGATGATCTCCAAGGCAAAGTCTATTATTCTTTGGGTAATCTTTTTCCTGTCTTTGTCCATCCTTGTTGAGTCATTCATCAGAGAAAACTGGATGATGTGGAGGTGTCTGGTCCTGCAGGCGTCTTTATGATGGTGAGAGATACTGGAAATCACAAAGGGGAAATCATTAGTAACATACAGAATCTATTGAGACACAGGATGTCGGAGGCTTCACCCAATTATCTCTACAAATGTGGTGGAAATTCTTGATTCATCCGGTGAGAATTTCTATATTAGAAGACTAAAATGATGATTTTATCAGAAAGTAAAGTTAAAGAAATAAGTTATATAACAGGGTCATAGAAAATATTAACAATTTATCTCTCTCTTCCCCCTCCCCTATACTACTTGTCAAGGGAACAAGAGCTGACACTCTGGCCAGTTGCTTCTATGCAAATCGCCGAACACAGGAGAGGTGGCAAGCTCAATAGTCCATTCTAATTAACATAGGAATAGAGTTCCTAGTGGCATAGGTTTGTGATAAATTTACACCTAGGTGACAAGGACGCAGTTCCTGGCTTCAAAAGAATTCTCTCTCACCTCCAGGACATCCCCATTTGCTCAACAGAAATCTGCAGTCTTGCTGGCACCGACACGAAATATGGAATATCGGAAGTTCTATACTTCCGATAATAATGGGACACATTTTTAGCGGCAGGGTAAGCTAAGGAACTATACACATAGTTTTCCGGATCTGTGAGCATTTTTAGCAGCAGGGTAAGCTAAGGAACTATACGCATAGTTTTCCGGATCTGTGAGCCCTTCCGGTGAGATATAATGCAAAAGTACAAAAATAACAGAAAGCAGCTATGCCATGTGTAGCCTCTAAAGAAAGGTGAATTCGTAATAAAAAAATATGGTATCACTTGTGAGCTTCTGTGATCAACCAGCGAGGAGTTATGATAGAAGTTAGTTTTTAATAAAAACATGAAGGGTGGAGCTCCGGCCTTGTGAGGTCATCGCAGGGGAGTGTGTGGGCAGGTCCCCACTTCGGCATAAAAGACCCAGCTGAAGATGGGTCCATATTTATTGCCGGTGAGATGCATCAAAAAGTTAATTTATTTCAGTTCTTCAATATAAAAAGTGAAACTCATCATATAGAGTCATTATAAACAGAATTATCTATTTCAAGTGTTTATTCCTGTTAATTAATAATAAAGGTTAGCGGCGCTAGGTGGGTCTTCCTAAAGTAAACTGCGGCAAGTAAAGACAAATACCACTAATTGTCAAGGAGGTTAAAAAATAATAATAAAGAAGGCTTCACTTGTGCTGAATAGATAGGTTAAAAAAGTATATCATAGGAGACCCAAAAATGGTTAAACACAATTTAATTAGTGAAATTACAACATAGGGATGGGTAATAAAAATATTGCGACTAGTACAATATAATATTTAAAAAATAAAGTGGCAAGGGCCGAGGGTGTTCAGTCGTGGCTTGTGCTATAACTATAGTGCTCCTCATCACCTCTACCCCCTGTAACAAGGAAAACTACTAAGGACTCAGTGCACTAATTAGTTCTGCCGGACACTGAGCATTACCAAGATCGGGACATCCAACCTTGAGGACTCTATACGATCCGCTAATACAGCATCCACCAGCCGGAGGCCTATTGGCAGTCACGTCCTCATATTAGCCAAGATCTACCATCAGTTACTGGACTCTGGGTACAGCCGTCCTGGTGGAATCCACTGGACCCTCTGTATCCTAGGTCACCTGGAAACCAACCTGTTTATACACATACCGCACCAAATCCAGGTGTAACTATCTTTATTTCTCTCTTTACTTGCCTGGTTTCTTCCTCATAGTTACTTTTTTCCTCTTATAACCACAAGTACCAGGTACTAACCTTGTCCACAAGGGGCGCCACTTCTACTAAACATCCGCGCAGTTACCAACAACTACGTCCAGGTAATATACCACTACCCATTGTCCTCATTTACGCATAGAACGCCCAATCACTTCTTGTGTATTCTCCTTTTTAACAAATCGGTGAGGAATAACCACTTGGACCCACCCTGTTCATCTTCCATCCTCTATTACCAGGTCTCCGACACTTAAACCCACCCGCTCATGGGTCATTAATTCCAAGAGTCACAACTTTACCAAGTTTCCTCTCCTCTTCCCAGGGGATGACCACGACCCAGTGACCAAAAATGTAAACAACAACTGCTCCCCGAGCCACGACTGAACACCCTCGGCCCTTGCCACTTTCCTGCTACCCGAGCCACGACTGAACACCCTCGGCCCTTGCCACTTTCTTTTTTAAATATTATATTGTAGTAGTTGCAATATTTTTATTACCCATCCCTATATTTTAATTTCACTAATAAAATTGTGTTTTACCATGTTTGGGTCTCCTATGACATACTCTTAATTCATTATACTTTTTTAACCTCTTATTTCTGTTAATGTTGGTGATTATGGCTTACAGCCAATGAAAACACACGGGGCTGAGAATATTCCAGTAAAGCCGACGATGCCCACTCTCCGAGGCCTAGGAAGGGGTGACAGCACTTCTAGGATTTCTAATGATCAATGTTTCCAGAAAAATAACCATGGACTTTTGGACAATAGCAAGATGTGGTTTACAGATTCTGCCCAGACTTGTGAACGACTTGACCCATTTAATTACCCTGCCGAGTCTAAGACATCCGGAAGGAAAGAGGTCGGTTTCTAAAACAGCTGAACCTCTGATGTAAGGACTTCTGACTTATATACGTTGTCTTCAGAGACTCCCTGACATCATACCCTGCATACTGCCAAGGATGTATATCTAGTATGTGGTCACCAGGCCTATAAATGGCTTCTCCCAGGTGCAGAGGGAACATGCACCTTAGCTCGCCTTACATCTGCTACCTTCAGACTTCAGCATGGTGACCTAGATACAAATGCTGTCCCCAAACATTCCCTATATACATGAGCTGTAGACAAGCCAACCGAGTGGTAGACCTCATATAGTGGGAATGGGGAATACGAGTATACGCATTTACCCCTTCATTACATAGATGTTGGTATTACTGGTGTATGTAACTGATAGAACTGGTGTATTTGTTATGACGACACTACGTAAAGAGACGCGTAAGATCAGACATCATAGACCATCAGTTATCACATCTGAAAAATATCACAGTGCTCCTCCAGTAATCATATATGACGGGATTTAGAGACAAGATGTCCGTCAGTGAAGGGGATTGTCCCCTCCAGGCTCCCATAGCATGGGGAAGTAGCTGATGGATAAACTGTCTCTAAATAATAAAAAGGTTGTTATGGTAAATATTTATACTTTGCTTTGATTATTATTTTACACAATTAAATCTGCCTACATATCTTTGATAATTTAATATTAGCTTTATAAGTGTTATTCATAAAAGCGATAACACAGGGTGTAGAGCTGTGTTTCTGTTACACTTTCCTCTTTTTTAAAGTACAGGGTGGGCCATTTATATGGAAACACCTAAATTAAATGGGAATGGTTGGTGATATCAACTTCCTGTTTGTGGCACATTAGTATATGGGAGGGGGAAAACTTTTCCAGATGGGTGGTGACCATGGTGGCCATTTTGAAGTCGGCCATTTTGGATCCAACTTTATTTTCTTCAATGGGAAGAGGGTCATTTGACACAAACATATTGAGAATTTCATAAGAAAAACAATGGTGTGCTTGGTTTTAACGTAACTTTATTCTTTCATGAGTTTTTTACAAGTTTATGACCACTTATAAAATGTGTTCAAAGTGCTGCCCATTGTGTTGGATGTCAATGCAACCCTCTTCTCCCACTCTTGACACACTGATAGCAACACCGCAGAAGAAATGCTAGCACAGGCTTCCAGTATCAATTGTTTCAGATGCTGCACATCTCGTATCTTGATGCTATGGTGTGGTATATGGGGTACAAAGATAGTGGGGCCATTTTTCATCAATGGAAACGTCAATGCCACTGGATATCTCAAATTGCTACATGATGATGTGTTGCCCTCTTTATGCACTGAAGATGGCACGTTCCATGAGTTTTTCCAACAAGACGGTCACCACCACATTATGGGTGTCAGGTCCGAGCATTCCTACATGAACAGTTTCCTGGAAAGTGGATTGGTCGTCGTGGGCCAGTTGAATGGCCACCAAGGTCTCCCGATCTGACCCCCTTAGACTTTTATCTTTTTTGTCATCTGAAGGCAATTGTCTATGCTGTGAAGATAGGAGATGTGCAGCATCTGAAACAACGGATACTGGGAGCCTGTGCTAGCATTTCTTCTACACTTTCCCCTGCACCAGAGAGCCGCTGCCTCGGAGTAACCATTGACTCTGCCCTGTCCTTCAAACCTCACATCCAAGCTCTCGCCACCTCCTGTCGCCTCCAGCTCAAAAACATTTCCAGAATCCGTCCTTTCCTCAACCCTCAATCTACTAAACTGCTTGTGCATGCCCTCATCATCTCCCGCCTCGACTACTGCAACATCCGCCTATGTGGCCTACCTGCTAACACTGTCGCACCCCTCCAGTCCATCCTCAACTCTGCTGCGTGACGAGTTCATCTCTCGCCTCGTTACTTCACTGGCTCCCAATTGCCCAGCATATCCAGGTCAAACTACTAACACTGACCTACAAAGCCATCCATAACCTCTCTCCTCCGTACATCTCTGAACTAATCTCCCTATATATTCCCTCACGTAATCTCCAGTCCTCCCAAGACCTCCTTCTCTCCTCCACACTTATTCGTTCCTCACGCAATCGCCTCCAAGAGTTCTCCCGAATATTCCCCGTCCTATGGAATTCTGTGCCTCAACACGTCCGATTATCCACCACACTCGGATCCTCCAGACAGAACCTGAAAACCCATCTCTTCAAACAAGCCTACAGCAACACGAAGGGAAGGGAGCCCAGACTCTAGGGAAAAGGGGGAGTGCAGACCTCCTAGGCTGATCTGATATCACCCTGTCTCCTCTAATGTCCCTTGGTTCTTCACCAATCGCCACACAGGAACCTAAAACCCGGTATTTTCCAAGCGCTTGGCCCTGAATAGGGAATAGAGGGATGAGAACTAGTCAGTCCCCACTAACAACAACTAAAGACAACAAGGTAGACAGACACGGGGGAAAGTAACTTAGCTTGAGCCGACTTCAGAGAGATTACACACACGTCCTCTAGCACCAGAGAGGAAGTAAGCAGACTGCAACAGCTCCAAGCCTTCACAAGGGAACATGTGAATATCACCGGCACCTTCCTCTAGCAAACAAAGTATTTAAACACCCAGGCCAGAGTGTTAATAAGCATGAGGGAGGTAGTCGTTGGGTCCTAGAGTGAGACAGATCTAAGAAGTTGTCTGTAACACCAAACTAAGATCTCCTGCACCCAACTGCAGAGCGACTGTCACTTCTGACACACCTGTGACACAGAGTCCTCCTCCCTCTGTACCTGTCTATCATTGTTAGTTCATTTACTGCAAGTGATATCTGTATTTAGTATGTAACCCCTTCTCATGTACAGCACCATGGCATCAATGGAGCTATATAAATAATAATAATAACATACAATGTATCTGTAGAATGTAAGTCTGCAGGGGCAGAGTCCTCCTCCCTCTGTACCAGTCTATCATTGTTAGTTACTGTATGTGATATCTGTAGCTGGTATGTAACCCCTTCTCATGTACAGCGCCATGGAATCAATGGCGCTATATAAATAATAATAATATACAATGTATCTGTATTATGTAAGCCCGCAGGGGCAGGATCCTCCTCCCTCTGTACCCATCTATCATTGTTAGTGCTTTACTGTAAGTGATATCTGTATCTGGTATGTAACCCCTTCTCATGTACAGCACCATGGAATCAATGGCGCTATATAAATAATAATAATATACAATGTATCTGTAGAATGTAAGCCCCCAGGGGCAGGGTCCTCCTCCCTCTGTACCCGTCTATCATTGTTAGTTCTTTACTGTATGTGATATCTGTATCTGGTATGTAACCCCTTCTCATGTACAGCACCATGGCATCAAAGGAGCTATATAAATAATAATAATATACAATGTATCTGTAGAATGTAAGCCTGCAGGGGCAGGGTCCTCCTCCCTCTGTACCCGTCTATCATTGTTAGTTCTTTACTGTAAGTGATATCTGTATCTGGTATGTAACCTCTTCTCATGTACAGCACCATGGAATCAATGGAGCTATATAAATAATAATAATATACAATGTATCTGTATTATGTAAGCCCGCCGGGGCAAGATCCTCCTCCCTCTGTACCCGTCTATCATTGTTAGTGCTTTACTGTAAGTGATATCTGTATCTGGTATGTAACCCCTTCTCATGTACAGCGCCATGGAATCAATGGAGCTATATAAATAATAATAATATACAATGTATCTGTAGAATGTAAGCCCGCAGGGGCAGGGTCCTCCTCCCCCTGTGCCCGTCTATCATTGTTAGTTCTTTACTGTAAGTGATATCTGTATCTGGTATGTAACCCCTTCTCATGTACAGCACCATGGAATCAATGGAGCTATATAAATAATAATAATATACAATGTATCTGTAGAATGTAAGCCCCCAGGGGCAGGGTCCTCCTCCCTCTGTACCCGTCTATCATTGTTAGTTCTTTACTGTAAGTGATATCTGTATCTGGTATGTAACCCTTTCTCATGTACAGCGCCATGGAATCAATGGCGCTATATAATAAATAATAATAAAAAAAAAAAAGGGGAGTGCCACCTACAGGGCCGACGACAGGGGAGCCCCACCTACAGGGCCGACGACAGGGGAGCCCCACCTACAGGGCCGACGACAGGGGAGCCCCACCTACAGGGCCGACGACAGGGGAGCCCCACCTACAGGGCCGACGACAGGGGAGCCCCACCTACAGGGCCGACGACAGGGGAGCCCCACCTACAGGGCCGACGACAGGGGAGCCCCACCTACAGGGCCGACGACAGGGGAGCCCCACCTACAGGGCCGACGACAGGGGAGCCCCACCTACAGGGCCGACGACAGGGGAGCCCCACCTACAGGGCCGACGACAGGGGAGCCCCACCTACAGGGCCGACGACAGGGGAGCCCCACCTACAGGGCCGACGACAGGGGAGCGCCACCTACAGGGCCGACGACAGGGGAGCGCCACCTACAGGGCCGACGCTAGCGGAGCCCCACCTACAGGGCCGACGCTAGCGGAGCCCCACCTACAGGGCCGACGACAGGGGAGCCCCACCTACAGGGCCGACGACAGGGGAGCCCCACCTACAGGGCCGACGACAGGGGAGCCCCACCTACAGGGCCGACGACAGGGGAGCCCCACCTACAGGGCCGACGACAGGGGAGCGCCACCTACAGGGCCGACGACAGGGGAGCGCCACCTACAGGGCCGCCGCTTGGGGAGAACCACCTACAGGGCCGCCGCTAGGGGAGAACCACCTACAGGGCCGCCGCTAGGGGAGAACCACCTACAGGGCCGCCGCTAGGGGAGCCCCACCTACAGGGCCAACGCTAGGGTAGCCCCACCTACAGGGCCAACGCTAGGGTAGCCCCACCTACAGGGCGGCAGCTAGGGGAGAGCTAGGCACAGGGCCGCCGCTACGGGAGAGCTAGGCACAGGGCCGCCGCTACGGGAGAGCTAGGCACAGGGCCGCCGCTACGGGAGAGCTAGGCACAGGGCCGCCGCTACGGGAGAGCTAGGCACAGGGCCGCCGCTACGGGAGAGCTAGGCACAGGGCCGCCGCTACGGGAGAGCTAGGCACAGGGCCGCCGCTACGGGAGAGCTAGGCACAGGGCCGCCGCTACGGGAGAGCTAGGCACAGGGCCGCCGCTAGGGGAGTGCTAGGCACAGGGCCGCCGCTAGGGGAGAGCTAGGCACAGGGCCGCCGCTAGGAGACAGTACTGCTGCAGACTTCTCTCCATGTGACGGATCTGTTACTGGCTCCCTCACTGGTTCTGGGCTGCTCTCCGCCGTCCGTGCTCCTCTGTACCTCACAGCAGCTGCTGAGCCCTATCTACAAACTGCCGGGAGGAGCCGCCAACATCCAGACGGAACACAACCCCACAATGCTCTGCGGCCTCTTACCTTACACATAACGGAGAGAAAAGCCGGAGCCTACAACCTGCAGCTACTACAGTGCAGCATCTAAAGGACCTCTGATGACGTCAGCACCATGTGATCAGGAGGGGTGGAGCTCATCACAGCTGTGGTGAAGGACCTGCGATGACGTCATTTTGTAGCAAGAGAAATTCCAGCACAGAAAGCTTCATAAAAAACAACAACTAGAGACAATATATATATATATAATATATCCTGAGGAGACAACTAGAGACAATATATATATATATAATATATCCTGAGGAGACAACTAGAGACAATATATATATATATAATATATCCTGAGGGGACAACTAGAGACAATATATATATATAATATATCCTGAGGAGACAACTAGAGACAATATATATATATATAATATATCCTGAGGAGACAACTAGAGACAATATATATATATAATATATCCTGAGGGGACAGCTAGAGACAATATATATATATAATATATCCTGAGGAGACAACTAGAGACAATATATATATATATATATATAATATATCCTGAGGAGACAACTAGAGACTATATATATATATAATATATCCTGAGGAGACAACTAGAGACAATATATATATATATAATATATCCTGAGGGGACAACTAGAGACAATATATATATATATATATAATATATCCTGAGGAGACAACTAGAGACAATATATATATATATAATATATCCTGAGGAGACAACTAGAGACAATATATATATATATAATATATCCTGAGGGGACAACTAGAGACAATATATATATATAATATATCCTGAGGAGACAACTAGAGACAATATATATATATATAATATATCCTGAGGAGACAACTAGAGACAATATATATATATAATATATCCTGAGGGGACAGCTAGAGACAATATATATATATATAATATATCCTGAGGAGACAACTAGAGACAATATATATATATATAATATATCCTGAGGAGACAACTAGAGACAATATATATATATATATAATATATCCTGAGGAGACAACTAGAGACAATATATATATATAATATATCCTGAGGAGACAACTAGAGACAATATATATATATATAATATATCCTGAGGAGACAACTAGAGACAATATATATATATATAATATATCCTGAGGAGACAACTAGAGACAATATATATATATATAATATATCCTGAGGGGACAACTAGAGACAATATATATATATAATATATCCTGAGGAGACAACTAGAGACAATATATATATATATATATATAATATATCCTGAGGAGACAACTAGAGACAATATATATATATATATAATATATCCTGAGGGGACAACTAGAGACAATATATATATATATATATATATATATAATATATCCTGAGGAGACAACTAGAGACAATATATATATATATAATATATCCTGAGGAGACAACTAGAGACAATATATATATATATAATATATCCTGAGGGGACAACTAGAGACAATATATATATATATAATATATCCTGAGGGGACAACTAGAGACAATATATATATATATAATATATCCTGAGGAGACAACTAGAGACAATATATATATATATAATATATCCTGAGGAGACAACTAGAGACAATATATATATATATATATATATATATATATATATATATATATATATAATATATCCTGAGGGGACAACTAGAGACAATATATATATATAATATATCCTGAGGAGACAACTAGAGACAATATATATATATATATAATATATCCTGAGGAGACAACTAGAGACAATATATATAATATATCCTGAGGAGACAACTAGAGACAATATATATATATAATATATCCTGAGGAGACAACTAGAGACAATATATATATATATATATAATATATCCTGAGGAGACAACTAGAGACAATATATATATATATATAATATATCCTGAGGAGACAACTAGAGACAATATATATATATATAATATATCCTGAGGAGACAACTAGAGACAATATATATATATAATATATCCTGAGGCGACAACTAGAGACAATATATATATATATAATATATCCTGAGGGGACAACTAGAGACAATATATATATATATAATATATCCTGAGGAGACAACTAGAGACAATATATATATAATATATCCTGAGGAGACAACTAGAGACAATATATATATATATAATATATCCTGAGGGGACAACTAGAGACAATATATATATATAATATATCCTGAGGAGACAACTAGAGACAATATATATATATAATATATCCTGAGGAGACAACTAGAGACAATATATATATATATAATATATCCTGAGGGGACAACTAGAGACAATATATATATATAATATATCCTGAGGGGACAACTAGAGACAATATATATATATATATAATATATCCTGAGGAGACAACTAGAGACAATATATATAATATAATATATCCTGAGGGGACAACTAGAGACAATATATATAATATAATATATCCTGAGGGGACAACTAGAGACAATATATATATATATAATATATCCTGAGGAGACAACTAGAGACAATATATATATATATAATATATCCTGAGGAGACAACTAGAGACAATATATATATATAATATATCCTGAGGCGACAACTAGAGACTATATATATATAATATATCCTGAGGAGACAACTAGAGACAATATATATATATATATATATATATATATATATAATATATCCTGAGGCGACAACTAGAGACAATATATATATATATAATATATCCTGAGGAGACAACTAGAGACAATATATATATAATATATCCTGAGGAGACAACTAGAGACAATATATATATATATAATATATCCTGAGGGGACAACTAGAGACAATATATATATATATAATATATCCTGAGGCGACAACTAGAGACTATATATATAATATATCCTGAGGAGACAACTAGAGACAATATATATATATATATAATATATCCTGAGGGGACAACTAGAGACAATATATATATATATAATATATCCTGAGGCGACAACTAGAGACAATATATATATATATATAATATATCCTGAGGGGACAACTAGAGACAATATATATATATATAATATATCCTGAGGGGACAACTAGAGACAATATATATATATATAATATATCCTGAGGAGACAACTAGAGACAATATATATATATAATATATCCTGAGGAGACAACTAGAGACAATATATATATATAATATATCCTGAGGAGACAACTAGAGACAATATATATATATATATAATATATCCTGAGGAGACAACTAGAGACAATATATATATAATATATCCTGAGGAGACAACTAGAGACAATATATATATATAATATATCCTGAGGAGACAACTAGAGACAATATATATATATATAATATATCCTGAGGAGACAACTAGAGACAATATATATATATATAATATATCCTGAGGGGACAGCTAGAGACAATATATATATATATAATATATCCTGAGGAGACAACTAGAGACAATATATATATATATATATATAATATATCCTGAGGAGACAACTAGAGACAATATATATATATATAATATATCCTGAGGAGACAACTAGAGACAATATATATATATATATATATATATAATATATCCTGAGGAGACAACTAGAGACAATATATATATATATATAATATATCCTGAGGGGACAACTAGAGACAATATATATATATATATATATATATATATATAATATATCCTGAGGAGACAACTAGAGACAATATATATATATATAATATATCCTGAGGAGACAACTAGAGACAATATATATATATATAATATATCCTGAGGGGACAACTAGAGACAATATATATATATATATAATATATCCTGAGGAGACAACTAGAGACAATATATATATATATATATATATATATATATATATATATATATATATATATATATATATATATATCCTGAGGGGACAACTAGAGACAATATATATATATATAATATATCCTGAGGAGACAACTAGAGACAATATATATATATAATATATCCTGAGGCGACAACTAGAGACAATATATATATATATAATATATCCTGAGGGGACAACTAGAGACAATATATATATATATAATATATCCTGAGGAGACAACTAGAGACAATATATATATAATATATCCTGAGGAGACAACTAGAGACAATATATATATATATAATATATCCTGAGGGGACAACTAGAGACAATATATATATATAATATATCCTGAGGAGACAACTAGAGACAATATATATATATAATATATCCTGAGGAGACAACTAGAGACAATATATATATATATAATATATCCTGAGGGGACAACTAGAGACAATATATATATATAATATATCCTGAGGGGACAACTAGAGACAATATATATATATATAATATATCCTGAGGAGACAACTAGAGACAATATATATAATATAATATATCCTGAGGGGACAACTAGAGACAATATATATAATATAATATATCCTGAGGGGACAACTAGAGACAATATATATATATATAATATATCCTGAGGAGACAACTAGAGACAATATATATATATATAATATATCCTGAGGAGACAACTAGAGACAATATATATATATAATATATCCTGAGGGGACAACTAGAGACAATATATATATATATAATATATCCTGAGGGGACAACTAGAGACAATATATATATATATATAATATATCCTGAGGAGACAACTAGAGACAATATATATATATAATATATCCTGAGGAGACAACTAGAGACAATATATATATATATAATATATCCTGAGGAGACAACTAGAGACAATATATATATATAATATATCCTGAGGAGACAACTAGAGACAATATATATATATATAATATATCCTGAGGGGACAACTAGAGACAATATATATATATATATTGTCTCTAGTTGTCTCCTCAGGATATATTATATATATATATATTGTCTCTAGTTGTCTCCTCAGGATATATTATATATATATTGTCTCTAGTTGTCTCCTCAGGATATATTATATATATATATATATTGTCTCTAGTTGTCCCCTCAGGATATATTATATATATATATTGTCTCTAGTTGTCTCCTCAGGATATATTATATATATATATATTGTCTCTAGTTGTCTCCTCAGGATATATTATATATATATACCGTATATTCCGGCGTATAAGACGACCTGGTGTATAAGACGACCCCCCTACTTTCCTGTTAAAATATAGAGTTTAGGATATATTCACCGTATAAGACTACCCCTTTTCCAACGCATACCAAACACCGGTAAAAATTTTAAAAAAACAGATTTGAATTTAACATGGTCCTTTTTTAATTTAAATTCTTATGACATGCAGGTATATAGCAGGAAAACTGTCACTCATAAACATATCAAAATAGGGGGGACCCCACGTCATTTTTTGGGGGGGGTTCCCCCATTTTAATAGCTAGTAAAGGCTAGGTATTCAGCTGGGGGCTGATATTAGTAGCCTGGGAAGCTCCGTGGGTATTACCCCCTTCCCAGACTTCAAACATCTGCCCCAGCCGTCTGCTTAACCTCCGCTAGAGACTATAATGATGGTGGATCCCACGCCAATTTTCTTTTTAAAAAATCCTTTATTTTAACACTAAATGACAATTGAGGGGTTAATAAAGATGCAGTCCCTAAATTATTAATTTTGTAATTAATTTTTCCCAAAAATGTTGACGTGGGGCTTCGCCATATTTTTGTGTCCAGCCAGGTACAGCAGGCAGGAACGGGCTGCCCCCAACCACCAGCTGCCTATTTGTACCTGGCCGGACACAACAATATAGGGAAGCCCTTTTTTTTTTAATTATTTCATGAAATAATTTAAAAAAAAAGACGTGGGGCTTCGCCCTATTTTTGTGTCCAGCCAGGTACAACTAGGCAGCTGGGGGCTGGAATCCGCAGCGCAGGGAGGCCCAAGCTTTCTGGGCCACCACCGCTGCAAATTGCAGTCCGCAGCCACCCTGGAAAATGGCGCGTTCATAGAAGCGCCATCTTCTGGCGCTGTACCCAACTCATCCAGGGCCCTGGTGCGGTGGCTCACTGGGTAATAAAGGGGTTAAGGCCAGCTTGGCATTATCAGCTGGCCCTAAGCCCGAAATTCATGGGGTCACGCCAATATTAGACATGACCGCCATGAATTTCTAGTAAAGTAATTAAAAAAAACACAAACACCCAGAAAAAAGTCCTTTAATTGAAATAAACACACAATTCTTTATTGTTCTAAATTAAACCATACTTACCATCACGCCCATTCCAGCTGAAGCCAACGATCTCCTGCAATAAAAGTAAAATAATAAAGCAACCTCATCCTTACCTCTCCATGGTTCCCAGGACCGGTCCAGCTCTGCTACATTCACATGACAGGCTGGACCGCAGCAGAACGCTGCCATCCAGCCTGTCATCCCGCAGACACTGAGAAGCGCAGGCATGCTTGTGCTCCTCAGTGTCTGACTGTGACGGCATCCAGATGATCCGAGATCATGTCCAATGAACTCGGCTCACCTCATGCACGTCACTGACAGCGTGGCAAAATTCTCCTGCTCCCCGCATGCGCAGTAGAAGTTTCCCACGCTGTCAGTGACGGACGTCCAGGAGGTGAGCTGAGTTCATTGTCGGCTCATCTGGATGCCGTCACAGCCAGACACTGAGGAGCGCAAGCAAGCCTGCGCTTCTCAGTGTCTGCGGGATGACAGGCTGGATGGCAGCGTTCTGCTGCGGTCCAGCCTGTCATGTGAATGTAGCAGAGCTGGATCGGTCCTGGGAACCATGGAGAGGTAAGGATGAGGTTGCTTTATTATTTTTCTTTTATTGCAGGAGATCGTTGGCTTCAGCTGGAATGGGCGTGATGGTAAGTATGGTTTAATTTAGAACAATAAAGAATTGTGTCTTTATTTCAATTAAAGGACTTTATTCTGGGTGTTTGTGTTTTTTTTAACTTTGACTATGGGGTTAGTAATGGGGGTGTCTTATAGACGCCTCTCCATTACTAACCTGGGCTTGATGTCAGCTGGCATTATTAGCGGACATCAACCCCAGCCCTATTACCCCCTGCCACCGCACCAGGGCAGCGTGGAAGAGCGAGGCTAAGTGCCAGAATTGGCGCATCCTATGGATGCGCCATTTCTGGGGCGGCTGACGGCTGGTGTTTCTAGCCTGGGAGGGGGCCAATATTCATGGCTCCCTTCCTGGGCTATTAATATCAGCCCCCAGCTGTCTGCCTAGCCTTTGCTAGCTATTAAATTAGGGGGGACCCCACGTCATTCTTTTTGGGGGGTCCCCCATTTTAATAGCTAGTAAAGGCTAAGTATTCAGCTGGGGGCTGATATTAGTAGCCTGGGAAGCTCCGTGGGTATTACCCCCTTCCCAGGCTTCAAACATCTGCCCCAGCTGTCTGCTTAACCTCCGCTAGAGACTAAAATTAAGGGGAACCCCACGCCAATTTTTTTTTAAATAAATCCGTTATTTTAACACTAGATGACAAGTACAGTAACCAACACTGTCACTGTACTTCATATATATGTGACTGACATGTTTCTATCTATCTAATCTATGTGTGAAGCTCTATTCTTTCTATTCTAAATTGTCGGGTGCCGGCTTATGCCGCTGCTGAATTGCCGGCTTTTCATATGTTGTCACAGAAGCGATGCGAACTTCCCTGCTCCGGACACAGCGCAGCGCTTCTGTGACAAGTGAAAGCTGTCGGCACAGAAGCCCTGCGCTGTGTCCGGAGCTGGGAATACGCAGCGATGTGTCCGTTTCAGCACAGAAGCGCTGACTGTCTGGACCTACCGCCGCCGTATTTTAACTCCCTCCACCTTATATTAACTCCGACATGGCAGGGATACGGCCACGGCAGCTTATTAACACCCCCAGAGTATCCCCGCATGTCAATTTCTGAAAGTTCAAAAGCATTACCGGCGTATAAGACGACCCCAGACTAGACAGAAGATTTTTCAGTCTTCAAAAGTCGTCTTATACGCCGGAATATACGGTATGTATAATATATCCTGAGGCGACAACTAGAGACAATATATATATATAATATATCCTGAGGAGACAACTAGAGACAATATATATATATAATATATCCTGAGGAGACAACTAGAGACAATATATATATATATATAATATATCCTGAGGGGACAACTAGAGACAATATATATATATATAATATATCCTGAGGAGACAACTAGAGACAATATATATATATATAATATATCCTGAGGGGACAACTAGAGACAATATATATATAATATATCCTGAGGAGACAACTAGAGACAATATATATATATAATATATCCTGAGGAGACAACTAGAGACAATATATATATATATATAATATATCCTGAGGAGACAACTAGAGACAATATATATATATATAATATATCCTGAGGGGACAACTAGAGACAATATATATATAATATATCCTGAGGAGACAACTAGAGACAATATATATATATAATATATCCTGAGGAGACAACTAGAGACAATATATATATATAATATATCCTGAGGAGACAACTAGAGACAATATATATATATATATAATATATCCTGAGGAGACAACTAGAGACAATATATATATATATAATATATCCTGAGGGGACAACTAGAGACAATATATATATAATATATCCTGAGTAGTGTTGAGCGATACCTTCCGATATCAGGAAATATCGTATCGGATTGGATCGGGCCGATACCCAAAAAGTATCGGATATCGCCGATTCCGATACCGGAAACCAATGCAAGTCAATGGGACACAAATATCGGAATGAAAATAAACCCTTTCTTTCCTTGTAGGTTAATTCTACATGAAGTAAAACAACTAAGAATAATGTAGAATGACATGAAAAGCCGGCAATTCATCAGCGGCATTCACCGGTACCCGACAATTTACAACAGAAAGAATAGAGCTTCACACATAGATTAGATAGATAGAAACATGTCAGTCACATATATATGAAGTACAGTGACAGTGTTGCTTACTGTACTTGTCATTTAGTGTAAAGGATTTATTAAAAAAAATATTAGTGTTTTCGTGCACCGTCTCTTTAAAAAAGCCGGCCGGCAATTCAGCATCTGTACCCGACAATTTATAACAGACAGAATAGAGCTTCACACATAGATTAGATAGATAGAAACATGTCAGTCACATATATATGAAGTACAGTGACAGTGTTGCTTACAGAACTTGTCATTTAGTGTAAAGGATTTATTTAAAAAAATAATAGTGTTTTCATGCACCGTCTCTTTAAGAAAGCCGGCCGGCAATTCAGCATCTGTACCCGACAATTTAGAATAGAAGGAATAGAGAATCACACATAGATTAGATAGATAGAAACATGTCAGTCACATATATATGAAGTACAGTGACAGTGTTGATTACTGTACTTGTCATTTAGTGTTAAAATAAAGGATTTATTTAAAAAAAAATTGGCGTGGGGTTCCCCTTAATTTTAGGCTCTAGCGGAGGTTAAGCAGACAGCTGGGGCAAATGTTTGAAGCCTGGGAAGGGGGTAATACCCACGGAGCTTCCCAGGCTACTAATATCAGCCCCCAGCTGAATACCTAGCCTTTACTAGCTATTAAAATGGGGGACCCCCCCAAAAAAATGACGTGGGGTCCCCCCTAATTTAATAGCTAGCACAGGCTAGGCAGACAGCTGGGGGCTGATATTAATAGCCCAGGAAGGGTGCCATGAATATTGGCCCCCTCCCAGGCTAGAAACACCAGCCGTCAGCCGCCCCAGAAATGGCGCATCCATAGGATGCGCCAATTCTGGCACTTAGCCTCGCTCTTCCACGCTGCCCTGGTGCGGTGGCAGGGGGTAATAGGGTTGGGGTTGATGTCAGCTTATAATGCCAGCTGACATCAAGCCCAGGTTAGTAATGGAGAGGCGTCTATAAGACACCCCCATTACTAACCCCATAGTCAAAGTTAAAAGAAAACACAAACACCCAGAGTAAAGTCCTTTAATTGAAATAAAGACACAATTCTTTATTGTTCTAAATTAAACCATACTTACCATCACGCCCATTCCAGCTGAAGCCAACGATCTCCTGCAATAAAAGAAAAATAATAAAGCAACCTCATCCTTACCTTTCGATGGTTCCCAGGACAGCTCCAGCTCTGCTACATCGAGATGACAGGCTGGACCGCAGCAGAAAGCTGCCATCCAGCCTGTCATCCCGCAGACACTGAGAAGCGCAGGCATGCTTGCGCTCCTCAGTGTCTCTCTGTGACGTCATCCAGATGAGCCGAGTTCATGTCCAATGAACTCAGCTCACCTCATGCACGTCACTGACAGCGTGGGAAAATTCTCCTGCACTCAGCGCTTCAGCGTGAGAATTCTCCCACGCTGTCAGTGACATACATGAGGTGAGGTCATGTCCAATGAACTCAGCTCACCTCATGCACGTCACTGACAGCGTGGGAAAATTCTCACGCTGAAGTGCTGAGTGCAGGAGAATTTTCCCACGCTGTCAGTGACGTACATGAAGTGAGCTGAGTTCATTGGACATGACCTCGGCTCATCTGGATGCCGTCACAGCCAGACACTGAGGAGTGGAAGTATGCCTGCGCTTCTCAGTGTCTGCGGGATGACAGGATGGATGGCAGCGTTCTGCTGCGGTCCAGCCTGTCATCTCGATGTAGCAGAGCTGAAGCTGTCGTGGGAGCCATGGAAAGGTAAGGATGAGGTTGCTTTATTATTTTACTTTTATTGCAGGAGATCGTTGGCTTCAGCTGGAATGGGCGTGATGGTAAGTATGGTTTAATTTAGAACAATAAAGAATTGTGTGTTTATTTCAATTAAAGGACTTTTTTCTGGGTGTTGTGTTTTTTTAAATACTTTACTAGAAATTCATGGTGGTCATGTCTAATATTGGCGTGACCCCATGAATTTTGGGCTTAGGGCCAGCTGATAATGCCAAGCTGGCCTTAACCCCTTTATTACCCAGTGAGCCACCGCACCAGGGCCCTGGATGAGTTGGGTACAGCGCCAGAAGATGGCGCTTCTATGAACGCGCCATTTTCTGGGGCGGCTGCGGACTGCAATTTGCAGCGGGGGTGGCCCAGAAAGCTTGGGTCTCCCTGCGCTGCGGATTCCAGCCCCCAGCTGCCTAGTTGTATCTGGCTGGGCACAAAAATAGGGCGAAGCCCCACGCATTTTTTTTTTAAATTATTTCATGAATTTCATGAATTTAAAAAAAAAAAAACGTGGAGCTTCGCCCTATTTTTGTGTCCAGCCAGGTACAACTAGGCAGCTGGGGGCTGGAATCTGCAGCGCAGGGAGGCCCAAGCTTTCTGGGCCCCACCCGCTGCAAATTGCAGTCCGCAGCCGCCCCGGAAAATGGCGCGTTCATAGAAGCGCCATCTTCTGGCGCTGTACCCAACTCATCCAGGGCCCTGATGCGGTGGCTCACTGGGTAATAAAGGGGTTAAGGCCAGCTTGGCATTATCAGCTGGCCCTAAGCCCGAAATTCATGGGGTCACGCCAATATTAGACATGACTACCATGAATTTCTAGTAAAGTATTTAAAAAAAACACAAACACCCAGAAAAAAGTCCTTTAATTGAAATAAACACACAATTCTTTATTGTTCTAAATTAAACCATACTTACCATCACGCCCATTCCAGCTGAAGCCAACGATCTCCTGCAATAAAAGAAAAATAATAAAGCAACCTCATCCTTACCTTTCCATGGCTCCCACGACGGCTCCAGCTCTGCTACATCGAGATGACAGGCTGGACCGCAGCAGAACGCTGCCATCCAGCCTGTCATCCCGCAGACACTGAGAAGCGCAGGCATACTTCCACTCCTCAGTGTCTGGCTGTGACGGCATCCAGATGAGCCGACAATGAACTCGGCTCACCTCATGTACGTCACTGACAGCGTGGGAGAATTCTCCTGCACTCAGCGCTTCAGCGTGAGAATTTTCCCACGCTGTCAGTGACGTGCATGAGGTGAGGTCATGTCCCATGAACTCGGCGCACCTCATGCACGTCACTGACAGCGTGGGAGAATTCTCACGCTGAAGCGCTGAGTGCAGGAGAATTTTCCCACGCTGTCAGTGACGTGCATGAGGTGAGCTGAGTTCATTGGACATGACCTCGGCTCATCTGGATGACGTCACAGAAAGACACTGAGGAGCGCAAGCATGCCTGCGCTTCTCAGTGTCCGCGGGATGACAGGCTGGATGGCAGCGTTCTGCTGCGGTCCAGCCTGTCATCTCGATGTAGCAGAGCTGAAGCTGTCCTGGGAACCATGGAAAGGTAAGGATGAGGTTGCTTTATTATTTTACTTTTATTGCAGGAGATCGTTGGCTTCAGCTGGAATGGGTGTGGCGGTAAGTATGGTTTAATTTAGAACAATAAAGAATTGTGTCTTTATTTCAATTAAAGGACTTTTTTCTGGGTGTTTGTGTTTTTTTTAAATACTTTACTAGAAATTCATGGCGGTCATGTCTAATATTGGCGTGACCCCATGAATTTCGGGCTTAGGGCCAGCTGATAATGCCAAGCTGGCCTTAACCCCTTTATTACCCAGTGAGCCACCGCACCAGGGCCCTGGATGAGTTGGGTACAGCGCCAGAAGATGGCGCTTCTATGAACGCGCCATTTTCCGGGGCGGCTGCGGACTGCAATTTGCAGCGGGTGGGACCCAGAAAGCTTGGGTCTCCCTGCGCTGCAGATTCCAGCCCCCAGCTGCCTAGTTGTACCTGGCTGGACACAAAAATAGGGCGAAGCGCCACACATTTTTTTTTTTAATTATTTCATGAAATTCATGGAATAATTAAGAAAAAAAGGGCTTCCCTATATTGTTGTGTCCGGCTAGGTACAAATAGGCAGCTGGTGGTTGGGGGCAGCCCGTTCCTGCCTGCTGTACCTGGCTGGACACAATTATAGGGCGAAGCCCCACATAATTTTTTTTTAATTATTTCATGAATTTCCTGAAATAATTAAAAAAAAATTGACGTGGGGCTTCACACTATATTTGTGTCCAGCCAGGTACAGCAGGCAGGAATGGGCTGCCCCCAACCACCAGCTGCCTATTTGTACCTAGCCGGACACAACAATATAGGGAAGCCCTTTTTTTCTTAATTATTCCATGAATTTCATGAAATAATTAAAAAAAAAAAAACGTGGAGCTTCTCCTTATTTTTGTGTCCAGCCAGGTACAACTAGGCAGCTGGGGGATGGAATCTGCAGCGCAGGGAGGCCCAAGCTTTTTGCCCTCCCCCCCCCGCTGAAAATTGCAGTCCGCGGCCGCCCCGGAAAATGGCGCGTTCATAGAAGTTGGATGCTGTACCTGGCTGGCATACAAAAATATGGCGAAGCCCACGTCAAAAGTTTTGGGAAAAATTTATTAAAAAATAAATAATAATTTAGGGACTGCATCTTTATTAAGTCCTCAAATGTCATTTAGTGTTAAAATAAAGGATTTATTTAAAAAAAAAATGGCGTGGGATCCCCCATAATTTTAGTCTCTAGCGGAGGTTAAGCAGACGGCTGGGGCAGATGTTTGAAGCCTGGGAAGGGGGTAAAACCCACGGAGCTTCCCAGGCTACTAATATCAGCCCCCAGCTGAATACCTAGCCTTTACTAGCTATTAAAATGGGGGACCCCCCAAAAAAAAATGACGTGGGGTCCCCTCTATTTTAATAGCTAGCAAAGGCTAGGCAGACAGCTGGGGGCTGATATTAATAGCTCAGGAAGGGTGCCATGAATATTGGCCCCCTCCCAGGCTAGAAACACCAGCCGTCAGCCGCCCCAGAAATGGCGCATCCATAGGATGCGCCAATTCTGGCACTTAGCCTCGCTCTTCCACGCTGCCCTGGTGCGGTGGCAGGGGGTAATAGTGGTGGGGTTCATGTCAGCGCCAGCTGCCATGAAGCCCAGGTTAGTAATGATGGCCGTCTATATGACACCCCCATTACTAACCTACAAAGTGTTAAAAAGAAAAAACACACTACACCCAGAAAAAAATAATTTATTTGAAATAAAACACCATTTTATTTAATTCTTAGTTTACTAAAAAAAAAATAGTTACCTGTCCACGTTCCTGCGCTGATCTCCCATGCACAGCTGTCACATCTGGAGATGGTGACAGCTGTGCATGGCTGCTGTAAGCTCACGCTGCCGGGAACACGTCCGCTCCCGGCAGCGGGAGCCACTGACTGAGGTCACCGGAGTGCATTCAGGCAGCGCAGCTCCGGAGACCTCCTTTACGGCAGTGCTGTACCGTGGGAATTTCTCACGATACAGCAGTGCCGTAAAGGAGCTAACCGGAGCAGCGCTGCCTGAACTCCGGTGAACCCTTACGGCCCCGTCATTCTAGCGGCGGCAGCGGTTCAGAGCGGTCACATTCTATGTGGCTGCTCTGAACTGGAGATCTTCGTGGGACACTCGTGGACTGCTACGGAGGGGTAAGGATAAGGTTGTGGTTTATTATTTTATATTTTATTACAGGAGATCGATGGCTTCGGGGAATTAGGTGTCTTGGTGAGTATAGGTGTAGTTTTTTATTTTTTACTTTATTTTAGGTGGCGATCGGCGGGGACAGGTAATGTATGAACTAATTTCTTTTAGGTAACCACTGGCCACCAATGACATGTATCTAACATTTATTGGGGACACAGTAGGGCAATTTATATAGCAGGATCAGGCTGATGGGAACTACTGCTCCCATCGAGCTGATCCTGCTGGCAGGAGTGGACGGGGGACAGACATAGGCCGATGGGAGTAGTAGTGTCACATCGGCCTATGTCTGCCCGCACACACACCCGCACACATCGCACAGACACCCCGCACACACACCCCGCACACATCGCACAGACACCCCGCACACACACCCCGCACACACACCCGCACACACACACACCCGCACACACACACACCCGCACACACACCCGCACACATCGCACAGACACCCCGCACACACACCCCGCACACATCGCACAGACACCCCGCACACACACACCCCGCACACACACACCCCGCACACACACACCCCGCACACACACTAATCATGACGGGTCCGGGAGGTGAGGCTGACCTGTGCGGCCGTGGGAAAGTTGATGTGAGTTCATGCAGTCAAGCATGAACTCACATGAACCCTCTGAGGGCACCGCGGCTACTTCAAATGAACAGCTGATCGGCATCACCTGATACCTCAGCTGTTCATTTGAAATAACCGGCGGGAAAGCGCAGCACAGAACGGGAAAGCCGGCGGTGAAGTCTTTTCACTGCCGGCTTCCCCGCCCGGGTCCTTCGCTCCTTGGTGCTGTGCTCCCCGCCCGGTCCTAATTTACGATCGGGATGGGAGGTGGCGAGGGGAGCGGAGGATCGGGGTGGGAGGCTGCGGGGAAGCAGTATGGGGCTGCGTGATTGTTTAAAAGCCGGCGGCTTTTTACCGCGCGCCGGCTTTTAAACAATCAGGAGAATTCTCCCACGCTGGGATGGCATTCTGATGACAAGCTGGATCGCAGCTGAGCGCTGCCATCCAGCTTGTCATCCTTCAGAGACACTGCAGAGCGCAGGCATTATGGGAACTTCCGATTCCGGTATTCGATATTATAAAAGTATCGGAATTAAGTATCGGAATTCCGATACAGTGAATATCGGCCGATACCCGATATTTCAGTATCGGAATGCTCAACACTAATCCTGAGGAGACAACTAGAGACAATATATATATATAATATATCCTGAGGAGACAACTAGAGACAATATATATATATAATATATCCTGAGGAGACAACTAGAGACAATATATATATATATATAATATATCCTGAGGAGACTAGAGACAATATATATATATATAATATATCCTGAGGAGACAACTAGAGACAATATATATATATAATATATCCTGAGGAGACAACTAGAGACAATATATATATATAATATATCCTGAGGGGACAACTAGAGACAATATATATATATATATAATATATCCTGAGGAGACAACTAGAGACAATATATATATATATATATATATATATATATATATATATATATATATATATATATATATATATATATATATATATATATATATATATATATATATATATATATATATATATATATATATATATATATATATATAATATATCCTGAGGGGACAACTAGAGACAATATATATATATATAATATATCCTGAGGGGACAACTAGAGACAATATATATACATAATATATCCTGAGGAGACAACTAGAGACAATATATATATATATATAATATATCCTGAGGGGACAGCTAGAGACAATATATATATATAATATATCCTGAGGAGACAACTAGAGACAATATATATATATATATATATATATATATATATATATATATATATATATATATATATATATATATATATATATATATATATATATATATATATATATATATATATAATATATCCTGAGGGGACAACTAGAGACAATATATATATATATAATATATCCTGAGGGGACAACTAGAGACAATATATATACATAATATATCCTGAGGAGACAACTAGAGACAATATATATATATATATAATATATCCTGAGGGGACAACTAGAGACAATATATATATATATATATATATATATATCCTGAGGAGACAACTAGAGACAATATATATATATATATATAATATATCCTGAGGAGACAACTAGAGACAATATATATATATATAATATATCCTGAGGGGACAACTAGAGACAATATATATATATAATATATCCTGAGGGGACAACTACAGACAATATATATATATAATATATCCTGAGGGGACAAATAGAGACAATATATATATATATAATATATCCTGAGGGGACAACTAGAGACAATATATATATATATAATATATCCTGAGGGGACAACTAGAGACAATATATATATATAATATATCCTGAGGAGACAACTAGAGACAATATATATATATAATATATCCTGAGGGGACAACTAGAGACAATATATATATATATAATATATCCCGAGGAGACAACTAGAGACAATATATATATATATAATATATCCTGAGGGGACAACTAGAGACAATATATATATATAATATATCCTGAGGGGACAACTAGAGACAAAATATATATATATAATATATCCTGAGGAGACAACTAGAGACAAAATATA
Source organism: Phyllobates terribilis (assembly GCF_046119375.1). NCBI lineage: Eukaryota > Metazoa > Chordata > Amphibia > Anura > Dendrobatidae > Phyllobates > Phyllobates terribilis. Next base: position 18,055,481 of record NW_027362763.1, read on the forward strand.
TATATATAATATATCCTGAGGCGACAACTAGAGACAATATATATATATATAATATATCCTGAGGAGACAACTAGAGACTATATATATATATATAATATATCCTGAGGCGACAACTAGAGACAATATATATATATATATAATATATCCTGAGGAGACAACTAGAGACAATATATATATATATATAATATATCCTGAGGAGACAACTAGAGACTATATATATATATATATATAATATATCCTGAGGAGACAACTAGAGACAATATATATATATATATAATATATCCTGAGGAGACAACTAGAGACAATATATATATATAATATATCCTGAGGAGACAACTAGAGACAATATATATATATAATATATCCTGAGGAGACAACTAGAGACAATATATATATATATAATATATCCTGAGGAGACAACTAGAGACAATATATATATATAATATATCCTGAGGAGACAACTAGAGACAATATATATATATAATATATCCTGAGGGGACAACTAGAGACAATATATATATATATAATATATCCTGAGGAGACAACTAGAGACAATATATATATATATATATATAATATATCCTGAGGGGACAGCTAGAGACAATATATATATATAATATATCCTGAGGAGACAACTATAGACAATATATATATATATATATATATATATATATATATATATCCTGAGGGGACAACTAGAGACAATATATATATATATATATATATATATATATATATATATATATATATATATATATAATATATCCTGAGGGGACAACTAGAGACAATATATATATATATAATATATCCTGAGGGGACAACTAGAGACAATATATATATATAATATATCCTGAGGAGACAACTAGAGACAATATATATATATATATAATATATCCTGAGGAGACAACTAGAGACAATATATATATATATATAATATATCCTGAGGGGACAGCTAGAGACAATATATATATATATATATCCTGAGGAGACAACTAGAGACAATATATATATATAATATATCCTGAGGAGACAACTAGAGACAATATATATATATATATAATATATCCTGAGGGGACAACTAGAGACAATATATATATATATAATATATCCTGAGGGGACAACTACAGACAATATATATATATAATATATCCTGAGGGGACAAATAGAGACAATATATATATATAATATATCCTGAGGAGACAACTAGAGACAATATATATATATATATAATATATCCTGAGGAGACAACTAGAGACAATATATATATATATATAATATATCCTGAGGAGACAACTAGAGACTATATATATATATATATATATATATATATAATATATCCTGAGGGGACAACTAGAGACAATATATATATATATATATCCTGAGGAGACAACTAGAGACAATATATATATATATATAATATATCCTGAGGGGACAACTAGAGACAATATATATATAATATATCCTGAGGGGACAACTAGAGACAATATATATATATATAATATATCCTGAGGAGACAACTAGAGACAAAATATATATATATAATATATCCTGAGGAGACAACTAGAGACAATATATATATGTATAATATATCCTGAGGCGACAACTAGAGACAATATATATATATATATATATATATAATATATCCTGAGGAGACAACTAGAGACAATATATATATATAATATATCCTGAGGAGACAACTAGAGACTATATATATATATAATATATCCTGAGGAGACAACTAGAGACAATATATATATATATATAATATATCCTGAGGGGACAACTAGAGACAATATATATATGTATAATATATCCTGAGGCGACAACTAGAGACAATATATATATAATATATCCTGAGGAGACAACTAGAGACAATATATATATATAATATATCCTGAGGAGACAACTAGAGACAATATATATATATATATAATATATCCTGAGGGGACAACTAGAGACAATATATATATAATATATCCTGAGGAGACAACTAGAGACAATATATATATATATAATATATCCTGAGGGGACAACTAGAGACAATATATATGTATAATATATCCTGAGGGGACAACTAGAGACAAAATATATATATATAATATATCCTGAGGAGACAACTAGAGACAATATATATATATAATATATCCTGAGGGGACAACTAGAGACAATATATATATATATATAATATATCCTGAGGCGACAACTAGAGACAATATATATATATATATATATATATATATAATATATCCTGAGGAGACAACTATAGACTATATATATTTATATATATATATATATATATATATATATATATATATATATATCCTGAGGAGACAACTAGAGACAATATATATATATATATAATATATCCTGAGGAGACAACTAGAGACTATATATATATATATAATATATCCTGAGGGGACAACTAGAGACAATATATATATATATATAATATATCCTGAGGGGACAACTAGAGACAATATATATATATAATATATCCTGAGGAGACAACTAGAGACAATATATATATATATAATATATCCTGAGGGGACAACTAGAGACAATATATATATATATATAATATATCCTGAGGGGACAACTAGAGACAATATATATATATAATATATCCTGAGGAGACAACTAGAGACAATATATATATATATATAATATATCCTGAGGAGACAACTAGAGACAATATATATATATATATAATATATCCTGAGGAGACAACTAGAGACTATATATATATATATATATATATATAATATATCCTGAGGGGACAACTAGAGACAATATATATATATATATATATATATATATATATATATATATATATATATATATATCCTGAGGAGACAACTAGAGACAATATATATATATATATAATATATCCTGAGGGGACAACTAGAGACAATATATATATAATATATCCTGAGGGGACAACTAGAGACAATATATATATATATAATATATCCTGAGGAGACAACTAGAGACAAAATATATATATATAATATATCCTGAGGAGACAACTAGAGACAATATATATATGTATAATATATCCTGAGGCGACAACTAGAGACAATATATATATATATATATATATATATAATATATCCTGAGGAGACAACTAGAGACAATATATATATATAATATATCCTGAGGAGACAACTAGAGACTATATATATATATAATATATCCTGAGGAGACAACTAGAGACAATATATATATATATATAATATATCCTGAGGGGACAACTAGAGACAATATATATATATAATATATCCTGAGGAGACAACTAGAGACAATATATATATATAATATATCCTGAGGAGACAACTAGAGACAATATATATATATATATATATATAATATATCCTGAGGGGACAACTAGAGACAATATATATATATATATAATATATCCTGAGGGGACAACTAGAGACAATATATATATATATATATATATATAATATATCCTGAGGGGACAACTAGAGACAATATATATATATATAATATATCCTGAGGAGACAACTAGAGACAATATATATATATATAATATATCCTGAGGGGACAACTAGAGACAATATATATATATATATATATATAATATATCCTGAGGAGACAACTAGAGACAATATATATATATAATATATCCTGAGGGGACAACTAGAGACAATATATATATATAATATATCCTGAGGAGACAACTAGAGACAATATATATATATATATATATATATATATATATATATATATATATATATATCCTGAGGAGACAACTAGAGACAATATATATATATAAATATATATATATATATATATATAATATATCCTGAGGGGACAACTAGAGACAATATATATATATATATAATATATCCTGAGGGGACAACTAGAGACTATATATATATATAATATATACTGAGGAGACAACTAGAGACAATATATATATATAATATATCCTGAGGAGACAACTAGAGACAATATATATATATATATAATATATCCTGAGGGGACAACTAGAGACAATATATATATATATAATATATCCTGAGGAGACAACTAGAGACAATATATATATATATAATATATCCTGAGGAGACAACTAGAGACAATATATATATATATAATATATCCTGAGGGGACAACTAGAGACAATATATATATATATAATATATCCTGAGGGGACAACTAGAGACAATATATATATATATATAATATATCCTGAGGAGACAACTATAGACTATATATATATATATATATATATATAATATATCCTGAGGAGACAACTAGAGACAATATATATATATATAATATATCCTGAGGAGACAACTAGAGACAATATATATATATATATATATATATATATATATATATATATATATAATATATCCTGAGGGGACAACTAGAGACAATATATATATATAATATATTCTGAGGGGACAAATAGAGACAATATATATATATATAATATATCCTGAGGGGACAACTAGAGACAATATATATATATATAATATATCCTGAGGAGACAACTAGAGACAATATATATATATATAATATATCCTGAGGAGACAACTAGAGACAATATATATATATATATATATATATATATATATATATATATATATATATATATATATATAATATATCCTGAGGAGACAACTAGAGACAATATATACATATAATATATCCTGAGGAGACAACTAGAGACAATATATATATAATATATCCTGAGGGGACAACTAGAGACAATATATATATATATAATATATCCTGAGGGGACAACTAGAGACAATATATATATATATATATATATAATATATCCTGAGGGGACAACTAGAGACAATATATATATATATATATATATAATATATCCTGAGGGGACAACTAGAGACAATATATATATATATAATATATCCTGAGGGGACAACTAGAGACAATATATATATATAATATATCCTGAGGAGACAACTAGAGACAATATATATATATATAATATATCCTGAGGGGACAACTAGAGACAATATATATATATAATATATCCTGAGGAGACAACTAGAGACAATATATATATATATAATATATCCTGAGGGGACAACTAGAGACAATATATATATATATAATATATCCTGAGGGGACAACTAGAGACAATATATATATATATATATAATATATCCTGAGGAGACAACTAGAGACAATATATATATATATAATATATCCTGAGGAGACAACTAGAGACAATATATATATATAATATATCCTGAGGGGACAACTAGAGACAATATATATATATATATAATATATCCTGAGGAGACAACTAGAGACAATATATATATATATATAATATATCCTGAGGAGACAACTAGAGACAATATATATATATATATAATATATCCTGAGGAGACAACTAGAGACAATATATATATATATATAATATATCCTGAGGGGACAACTAGAGACAATATATATATATATAATATATCCTGAGGAGACAACTAGAGACAATATATATATATATAATATATCCTGAGGGGACAACTAGAGACAATATATATATATATAATATATCCTGAGGGGACAACTAGAGACAATATATATATATATAATATATCCTGAGGGGACAACTAGAGACAATATATATATATATAATATATCCTGAGGGGACAACTAGAGACAATATATATATATATAATATATCCTGAGGGGACAACTAGAGACAATATATATATATATAATATATCCTGAGGGGACAACTAGAGACAATATATATATATATATATAATATATCCTGAGGAGACAACTAGAGACAATATATATATATATAATATATCCTGAGGAGACAACTAGAGACAATATATATATATAATATATCCTGAGGGGACAACTAGAGACAATATATATATATATATATATAATATATCCTGAGGAGACAACTAGAGACAATATATATATATATATATAATATATCCTGAGGAGACAACTAGAGACAATATATATATATATATAATATATCCTGAGGGGACAACTAGAGACAATATATATATATATAATATATCCTGAGGAGACAACTAGAGACAATATATATATATATAATATATCCTGAGGAGACAACTAGAGACAAAATATATATATATAATATATCCTGAGGCGACAACTAGAGACAATATATATATATATAATATATCCTGAGGAGACAACTAGAGACTATATATATATATATATATATATATATATATATATATATATATATATATATATATATATATATATATATATATATATAATATATCCTGAGGAGACAACTAGAGACTATATATATATATATAATATATCCTGAGGCGACAACTAGAGACAATATATATATATATATATAATATATCCTGAGGAGACAACTAGAGACAATATATATATATATATAATATATCCTGAGGAGACAACTAGAGACTATATATATATATATATATAATATATCCTGAGGAGACAACTAGAGACAATATATATATATATATAATATATCCTGAGGAGACAACTAGAGACAATATATATATATAATATATCCTGAGGAGACAACTAGAGACAATATATATATATAATATATCCTGAGGAGACAACTAGAGACAATATATATATATATAATATATCCTGAGGAGACAACTAGAGACAATATATATATATAATATATCCTGAGGAGACAACTAGAGACAATATATATATATAATATATCCTGAGGGGACAACTAGAGACAATATATATATATATAATATATCCTGAGGAGACAACTAGAGACAATATATATATATATATATATAATATATCCTGAGGGGACAGCTAGAGACAATATATATATATAATATATCCTGAGGAGACAACTATAGACAATATATATATATATATATATATATATATATATATATATATATATATATATCCTGAGGGGACAACTAGAGACAATATATATATATATATATATATATATATATATATATATATATATATATATATATATAATATATCCTGAGGGGACAACTAGAGACAATATATATATATATAATATATCCTGAGGGGACAACTAGAGACAATATATATATATAATATATCCTGAGGAGACAACTAGAGACAATATATATATATATATAATATATCCTGAGGAGACAACTAGAGACAATATATATATATATATAATATATCCTGAGGGGACAGCTAGAGACAATATATATATATATATATCCTGAGGAGACAACTAGAGACAATATATATATATAATATATCCTGAGGAGACAACTAGAGACAATATATATATATATATAATATATCCTGAGGGGACAACTAGAGACAATATATATATATATAATATATCCTGAGGGGACAACTACAGACAATATATATATATAATATATCCTGAGGGGACAAATAGAGACAATATATATATATAATATATCCTGAGGAGACAACTAGAGACAATATATATATATATATAATATATCCTGAGGAGACAACTAGAGACAATATATATATATATATAATATATCCTGAGGAGACAACTAGAGACTATATATATATATATATATATATATATAATATATCCTGAGGGGACAACTAGAGACAATATATATATATATATATCCTGAGGAGACAACTAGAGACAATATATATATATATATATATATAATATATCCTGAGGGGACAACTAGAGACAATATATATATAATATATCCTGAGGGGACAACTAGAGACAATATATATATATATAATATATCCTGAGGAGACAACTAGAGACAAAATATATATATATAATATATCCTGAGGAGACAACTAGAGACAATATATATATGTATAATATATCCTGAGGCGACAACTAGAGACAATATATATATATATATATATATAATATATCCTGAGGAGACAACTAGAGACAATATATATATATAATATATCCTGAGGAGACAACTAGAGACTATATATATATATAATATATCCTGAGGAGACAACTAGAGACAATATATATATATATATAATATATCCTGAGGGGACAACTAGAGACAATATATATATGTATAATATATCCTGAGGCGACAACTAGAGACAATATATATATAATATATCCTGAGGAGACAACTAGAGACAATATATATATATAATATATCCTGAGGAGACAACTAGAGACAATATATATATATATATAATATATCCTGAGGGGACAACTAGAGACAATATATATATAATATATCCTGAGGAGACAACTAGAGACAATATATATATATATAATATATCCTGAGGGGACAACTAGAGACAATATATATGTATAATATATCCTGAGGGGACAACTAGAGACAAAATATATATATATAATATATCCTGAGGAGACAACTAGAGACAATATATATATATAATATATCCTGAGGGGACAACTAGAGACAATATATATATATATATAATATATCCTGAGGCGACAACTAGAGACAATATATATATATATATATATATATATATAATATATCCTGAGGAGACAACTATAGACTATATATATTTATATATATATATATATATATATATATATATATATAATATATCCTGAGGAGACAACTAGAGACAATATATATATATATATAATATATCCTGAGGAGACAACTAGAGACTATATATATATATATAATATATCCTGAGGGGACAACTAGAGACAATATATATATATATATAATATATCCTGAGGGGACAACTAGAGACAATATATATATATAATATATCCTGAGGAGACAACTAGAGACAATATATATATATATAATATATCCTGAGGGGACAACTAGAGACAATATATATATATATATAATATATCCTGAGGGGACAACTAGAGACAATATATATATATAATATATCCTGAGGAGACAACTAGAGACAATATATATATATATATAATATATCCTGAGGAGACAACTAGAGACAATATATATATATATATAATATATCCTGAGGAGACAACTAGAGACTATATATATATATATATATATATATAATATATCCTGAGGGGACAACTAGAGACAATATATATATATATATATATATATATATATATATATATATATATATATCCTGAGGAGACAACTAGAGACAATATATATATATATATAATATATCCTGAGGGGACAACTAGAGACAATATATATATAATATATCCTGAGGGGACAACTAGAGACAATATATATATATATAATATATCCTGAGGAGACAACTAGAGACAAAATATATATATATAATATATCCTGAGGAGACAACTAGAGACAATATATATATGTATAATATATCCTGAGGCG